>NW_028258151.1:4375000-5000000 GCF_053883595.1 Heterocephalus glaber | reverse complement strand
TGTCATCATTGCAGTTTGAGTTATTTGTTTGCTCAACATGGCTTCCTCCCTTTTTCCTTCACAGATATTGCTTTGGATACCCAAAAGTTCATCTTAGCATCTTCCTCAAAACACACAGATCATTTTATTCTGAGCATGGGTTCTTAAATCACTGCCACAGCATCTAAAGAATTAAGTTATAGCCCTCTTTCTATAAATACTAAATTTATAGGCACATATATAATAGATATATGCAAGAAGTCTTCATAGACTGTAGCAAATAGCTTTGTAGTTTCACAAAATGAAAATGTACTTTTGGATTTTTGTAACCCTCCCCCTCCCCCCTTTGGCGATCTTACTTTTATGTTAACAACAATTATATGAACATCTGCATCAGGAAAGATAAAGAACAAGTCAGTGAAAGAGTCTGGGGCAGGTAGTTCACTGGAGTAAACTTATCATGGGGCAAATAGTAACAAGGGCAGGGAAGGGGTGAGGAAAGGGGTTGTGAGGAAACTCAGAGATTAATAACTGTTAGCAGCATGATTGGAGACAAAAGTGGTGATGTTGAGTCATGAAGGAGAATGTTTGGAGGAACTAGAAACAGTGTGGGGTTTCCAGCAAGAATACAGAACCCTGGGAACACAGAAAGAGGGACTGTAAGAAAAAAGACACAGAAAATTCGGTTCATTTCTGGAATGAGAGGGACACATATCCTGGCTTTTCCTTTTTCCTTTCCTTCTTGTTCCCATCCCACTCTCTCTTACCAGTACCATCTAATCATGGCACAGTTGTGCAAGCCATGTGTGCAAGAGGAGAGAATGGGAGGAAATATCTTAGGACCAACACTAAATTTAAACAGATTTCTTTCTAATATACTCCTTTAACCTCCTTTCATAAAGAGTATATATTTTAGAAAACTTTCAGTTGTCATTTTTTCTCTCTTTCTCTGAGTAATAAATCCTTTCTTAGCTTTGTGCCACTGTTACAGCCTAGGAAATATCTTTCTCAAGAACTTGAGAACCATTCTTGAAATGTAACCATGAAGAAACACAGTGCCTCTCTCTCTTCCCTCGTGAGAGTTTGGCCCCAATTACTGAACACATGTGGTTTGAGCACATTGAGCAACCGCCCTGAAGTTAGTTCTCCTTTACTAGCCTACCTCTGTGTTACCATAGAGCTCATTAGAGGGTTTTTCTGGGTCCAAAGGCTCCAGGATTTTGTATATCATGAAAGACTTGGACAAGTCACACAGACGCAAAAGAATAAGCAAGCAAAGTTTATTGAGGCAATAGTGTGCTTAGACACCAGAAAAGAAATTGGCTCCGGCCGTCAGGGCATGGATACGAGGTAGAAGATTAGGGCTGGGAAAACCAGTTAAACAACTGTGAAAGTCTGTCTGTCCATCATGAAGTCATAAGAGACCCAAAGCACATGCACATAAGATAGGACCCAGGATGACTGAGGTCCCTCAACATTTCTGGTCGGCAGTCCAAGTCCCTCCCAGACAGCTGTCCCAATGTGTTTGACAGTTCATGCTGAGTCCAGTCCTCTGTGTTGACCACATACACCTGTATCCATAATTCTCTCTGTTACACTTTCATCCATGATGTGACCCATGCAGATGAGTACATGGTGAATTTGTCCATCAGGAAAGGTTACTTTCTGTTCACTTTGAGATGTGTTTGCTTGCACCTGCACCTGGGTTGGGGATTTTCTCCAGAACTGATTTATGGGCTACCTGTTCAACTGCAGCTTTTCTTTGGGAGTTTAGAGATGTGGATCCCTGGGCAGGACCACAGCCTTAAGGTTGATGAGGAAGTGGTCTTTAGCCCATGACTGATAGGAAGACATTCCTGCTAACTAGCATTCTACCTGCACTTTAGGACTCTCCTGCCTTTTGTTTCTGCTGAATAGAGATGAGTCTCTCTTCTCTACTGCAAGTGTCCTGGATGAAATTTACTGCCCCTCTACTCATGTGCAGAGCATTTTTCATTGACATACTACAATTCAGACATTCAACTCAGAGATTTTGATCTGAGAAAAACAAAAATATACCCACTCAAATGCATGTACCTTAACAATTTGGAAGTGTGATCTTTCTTTTTCTTTTGTAACTTCTATGTGTATTGCATGTATACATGTTTTATGGCTATGGGAATCCATGGTGAACTATTAAAACATAGCTTCCCTTACATGCAAGAAATCTGCAATTTTAGTTCACTCTCTTCCACAGAATTTGCCCCTCTTTGAGGCACTGAAAGTGTTTGTCACACCTTCCTGTGCAGGCAGCCACAAAGAAAAATTACAGTACACAAGCACAAAGATTTGAGAGGCCTTAAAATCTCAGAGAAGGCTCATTGGGATGGTTTGACTCCTAAGTGAAGCCAGCCTGTCCAGACTGGAAAGGATGGTTACTTTATCGAAAGAAGTGAAGAAAACAAAAATGTGTACCAGATAAAACAAAAGTCTCCAGAAAACTATCCTAATGGAAAAAAAAAAGATATGAGATATAGTCAACAAAATATGCAAAATCATAGACTGTATTTTCATTGAATTCAAGACAGCGATGAAAAACTAATTGAAAGTTTTAACACAGATAGAATATATAAAAATGTATCAAATTGAAATAGTAGAGGTGAAGAAAGAGCAACTGCACTGAAAATGTCAGTGGGATGCTTTATGTGTTCAGTTTCTTATATTCTCAGGAAAATGCTGATACCTGGTTTTTATCTCCTGCCAACTATGCACCAAGTCTGTGAAAGGATCTGTTGAAACTGCTTGTTCTCTCTTCCAGATCACATGCACTGGCACATTGTATTACAAAGGGACAGCATTGAGTAGTGTGTGTATTTCAAAGCAGCTTCTTTATTTTCTCTGGTTCAGAGATAGTTGTGATTGCAAAGTCTTGTCAACTACCACATCCAGATGATGAGGAACTCCATCCCTTGGGTGGGAGCTATAAAGGCTGAGACACTCTATGTGTGCAAAACACTGCTTTCAAGGAAGATATGCAGAATTTATCAATGGAGTGAGCTGCGGAGGAAAATACAGTAATTGCTCCCTCCTCCATGTAGGTTGTCAAAGGTCTATTTTTTTTTTATCTGCCCCATAACCTCCTAGCTAACAGCCCTACCTACCCTTTAGCAGCAGCTGGAGAGTGTATAAACAACCTCCTTCCAGAAAGGAACTCTTAACTAGAGAGTTTAAGCCACATTGTCTGCACAGATCATGTGGGGTAAAACCTCTACAAGTGTTTTCATTTCTGCTGAGAATCACCTGTCTGTTCTCCAAGGACTAGGGAGACCTGACAAACATGAAATTCTTTCCTGTCCCCAGGTCTGCAGGATTTGTGAGCCAACTGAAGTTGGACACCTGCGTGTTATGTCCATCAGTATGACCTACAGTGACCTCTCCTTGCTTGGGATTGATTTATTAATGGGCCATGTATATGGACTGCATCTCATGCTTCCAATGACAATCAAGTCAATTACCAGGAAGGAGATGTGCAGTAGAGGCAGTTGAGATGACTCAGCACTTGGTCAATCAAACGTCTGAATGACCCAGGAAGAGGTGCTCTAGGAACACATTTTTGAATCCTAAAGTCCAGTTTACTCCCAGTTCCATTCTCCCTGCAGTCCCATTTCATTATTCTCCTTCCTCATGTCATTTTTTTTTTCCATTTCTCCTGGCACAAACCAGTTCAGATTGGTTAACTTCAATAAATTTAACTCCTTTTTTCCTTTACCACCATGTGTATAACCTCCAATTCTTTATGTGTTGTGCACAAGAGGCTGGAACCTAGCTCCTGCTAGCCCATCACTCACTGTATCTGGCATGCAGACTTCCACATTACATTGTAAATGACCCACCTTTCTAACCAGGGCCCATCTCCAAACATGAGAATTTTGGTGGATATTTTAGATCTAAAACATAACATTTCACCTCTACTCCCCAGTGGCTCATATGCTTCTTATTATGCACAAAGCATTTGGTTTATCTCTAAGAGTAATGAAAGTTTTGATGGTTCCAGCACTGCTGAGACGTCCAAGTCTGAAGTCTCCTCTGCCACACAAGGTAATCTCTTAACTCTGAGTTCCCATAAAAATCAAAATCAAAGTTAAATATTTCTCCATGCAATAGCACAGAATAAACATTCAACAAAATAAAGAAATAGAAGGATAGAAGAAAATAGGACTAAAGCAAGACCAAAACCTAGCAGGGCAAACATAAACCTCATAGTTCTGTGTTCAGCCCCAATCTTGGCAGGTTGTGCTGAGATGTCAGCTCCAAAGGGCTTGGATGTCCCCACCTCTATGGGTTACAGCCCTATTAACCTCTCTTTGGGGAGGTTTCCATAGCTGATGACCCCTGTTATGGGCATATCCAAATTACTTGGATCTCCACTGCACTTTGACTTTACTCTCACAGCTTTACACATCACACTGTCATCACTGAACTATAACTTTCTTCTGACATCTGGATAAAGTCTTTCTGACCCATAACTCTTGCATTCCATGTGCCATATGGATGATCCCATCAGTGGTAATCATGAACAGTAGCCCAACCCCCTTGCATCATGGGTGTAGAGTTATATAAATGGCTTGATGGCTGAGAAACGTAAGCCAAGTTCTTGGGAAACAATTCCCTAGGTGGCCTTCTGGACCAAGAAGCCCACAGGTTCTTTTATAATTTTGCATATCTCAACCCATCACCTTTCAGGATATAGACTTATTAATTACTGAGATGCCTTCAACCTTTCTTCTTCTCCTAATGTAAAGCATTTGGCTTCTTTTTAATGTTAATATTTTCAAGGACATTCTCCATAGCCCCATTTTGCAGGTGATTTGTTTCTTTTGAAACCTTTTGGCACAAATATCTGTTCCCAATTTTCACTATAAATCTGGCCAAAAGTAACCAGCAGTATCTATGCTCTAGCCTGGATCTTGGTCTTTGAAATTACCTCTGCTAGATTAATTAGTCTCCTACCCATATTCTCAGACTCCTGAAAGTCTAAAGACATGGGTAACCTCTAGAAAAAAATGTTTAAGATTATTGGTCAAAATTCCAATGGAATCCTTGTTCAGAACTAAAACTGAGCCTGGCCTTTACTGTCTGCATTTCTATTAGTATGCTGGTCTCCTTATCTTTGACCAGGCTTTTCCATCAAACTCTGCTTACAGTATTCTAGGACTTCTGTATCTTCCATCTCTAAACATTTCCAAACTAATCCAGGAAGGCTTCCAAACCATATTGTCAGGAAGAATCACAGCAATGACCCCAGTATTAGTCATTTTCTTACCTATAAGGCATGATACCTAATGCTCAGGAGTTAATGGAGGAGAGGTTTATTTTGTCTCATAGTTTCAGTACTTGGTTTCAAGGCCCTAAGAAAGAAACAAAATGGCAGAGGGTATGGCAGAGCAAAAGGTGTTCAATCAGGGCAGCCAGGAACCAGAAAGAAGAAGGAGGAGGAGCTCTAGAAGAAATCCCTCCAAGTTGCATCTCTAGTGACACTCTCTTTCCCATCAGGCCTCACCTCTCAATGTAAGAACTTTGGGAGACATTTTGCTTCTAATCCATAACAGCTACTTCTAATATTAATCATGTTTCATTTAAATACATAATAAAAAGTGTTTAGTTTGAGAGATTTTGCCTATGCTAAGAACCGAATAACACTCACAGGTTTATAAAAGATTCCACTTAAAAGAGAATTCAAGTAGTTTTTATTATAAAATTTTGTCTTTTTATGTGACAAAACTTGAAAGTTAAGAAACCATGGCAACTTGAACAGCATTAAAGAAAAAATAATAAATTGAAAGACTCTATTAGAAATTTGTCACCCCAGCTCTTTGTCAATTATGAATGTGTTTATGGGCCATTTGCTTGTAATTAATACCCAATTTTGCCAAATTTTAGTGCCTATTACTTGGAGGTTCCAAAATATATCACCAGTCTGCTTTTCAAAAGTTTACTAACATTTATTTATTTTAATCTGACCCTCTTTCTATTAATTTTAACACTCTATCAATTGCTGACAATGGTTATGAAATCATGATTTAAATTATAAAAACTCATTTACAATCCTTATTATTGAGACATTTTAAATCATTTACCCTTTCCTTCACTTATTACAGGGAAGATGTTCAATTTACAGATGGAAAATTGTTTTCATTGATAGATTAAAAGCAAATGCAGTAGTTGCTTCTGTTCTTTATAATTTGCCAAAAATGTACCCATATTCATAAATATTCTTGCTATCTTTGATATTTTTAATAAAATATGACTTATTTTTATAGCAGACCTATTGAGGCTGTCACATTGTTATTCTATTGATATACTTGTCCATAGTCTATTATCAGTCTTTATATACTAAAATAATGCATGAATGCTTATTAGAGATACACATAAACTACTATATTGCTTGTTTTATAGTACTTCTTTTCTTCTACTTAGCATGTAGTGAAGTTATAGAATTTCATGATTAGAATCTCATAGATTTTTTTTCAGGTATTGTGCTAAACATTTTATATATTTTAATTCACTTAAACATTCAACAATCCCTTTGGATATGTGTTACTTTTAACTTGGTTTTATACAAAATGTAAAGATGGAATCATTACTAATGGACATACCCAAACTTTGGTGTTCTTAGTCTACCTTACTGCATTCGTTCTCCTAAAATGTGTGTATTTTTATATTCAGTTGCCACAGAATCAATCCATTGTCTTTTTTAAATGTTTTTCATCTACTTTTGAGTAAGATGTGCTTCTAACTATGCTCCAAAGGTTGGCACTTTTCTCCCCTAAATTTCTCATTACAATTTTATAATAAAAAGGACTTATTTTTGTTAGAATTGAGTAAAAATTGAAGTTTCTTGGTTAAATTCTCAATCTTCTGGAAGATGACCCTGTCAGTAAAGTAAGGAAAGAATTTATTACATGATTTTATTAGATGTGCAACTGGAAGAAAATGATTCCTTTCTAAAACATCATTGGAATACATACACACTATCAAGATTTCATTACAGTCTCACTGCATACAGCTAGACCAAGACCACTGTATTAAATTTAATCTTTAGAAATAAAAATCATGCATTCGAAGATGTAAACTTCAAATTATTGCCAGAGTCATGGCAGTTTAGTCACTGTGATCTTTCCCTGAAAGTATGACTACTTGGATTAGAATGGACCAAGTTAAATTTGTGACTGGTTGGAAAAAGGAAATAGCCAGGTTACAAAAGATAGAGCCGTGGGCTTCCAGTTCTTCATGAAAACATTCTAACATGTTTTCTTGTTACCGTATGAGCATATTTTCATAAGTACAGGTACATACTTACCCATTCTATAGGTATATATTTAGTTACTATGTTAATGGAGGAATCAGACCAACAAACATAGTTTACTGAGATCAATAACCTTGTTAATATTTGATGATATATATATATTTTGTGTGTGTCTATATCTCTGCCTAATGAAAAAGAGAGAGAAAGAGAGAAACAAAATGATGTCTTATATAAAGCATAGTTTCTGAATTCACTATAAAAGTATTCATATTTTTTTTTCTTAAATTCTTTTATTGGTACATTTTAGGTATTCAATACGTTTACATTTATCATTGGGTGCTTGTACTGGTACATGATGTATCTTGGTTCTTATTTTTTTCCCCATTAACTGTGCACCCTTCACACCCTCCACCCTTCCCTATTTACATAGATTTCATTTCTATTTTTTTTTCTTTTATCATAATTTTTCCTTTCCCTTCTTTCCTTTCCCCTTCCCCTCCCACCACCCCTACAGCTTTGGATCTTTTCCTATTTCAAATTATCAATCATTTGTTTTAATCATTTTAATCCTAATTTACACTTTTAGTTTCTCACACTAGAGAAACTATTTGGTATTTACACGTGTGTGCTAATTACTTCACTTAAGAGTATGGCCTCAACGTGCATCCATTTAGCTAAAAATGTCTCTATTTTCTCATTCTTTATGGGTGAGTAGTACTCCATTTTATTAAAAAACACACACACACACATGTTCTTTATCCAGTTTCTATTTGACGGGAACATGGGCTGTTTCCAAGCTTTAGCTATTACAAACTGTGCCACTATAAATATGGGTGCACATATATCACTATGCTATGATTCTTTTAATTCTTTTGGGAAGATACCCAGCAGGGGAATAGATGGGTCAAATGGGACCTCTAGTCCTAGTTTGTTGAGGTATCTTCATACTGATTTCCAGTGGTTGCACCAGTCTGCACTCCCACCAACAATGGAGAAGGGTTCCTTTCTCCCCACACCCCCGCCAGCATTTGTTATTTGTTGATTTCTTGATAGCAGCCATTCTTTCAGGGGTGAGGTGGAATCTCAGTGTTGTTTTCATCTGCATCTCTTGAATGACCAGTGATGCTGAACATTTTTTCATATATTTATTTGCTGCTTTTACTTCTTTTTCTTTAGTTTCATCAAAGTTTACTTACTGACTCTGGATTATCTAGTCCATATTAAAGATTTCCAAGGATATTTCAAATCTAACTTATAGATACTTGAATGCACATCCAACTTCTTTCTACATGAAATGTTTTCAGTACATACTTACAAATATGTAAAAACTTAAATACAGCTGACAGATATCGGTTTTTTCCATATTCTTCCCAAGTTATAGACTTTTGTAACTTTTCACATAATATTTTGAAGGAGAAATTGAGAATGTGGAATGTAACTCCCTGAAGACAATATATATATATAGTCATGGTTATTGGTACCTTAATAAAAGAGGAACCAATAGAAATTTCAAACAAAATGATACCTGGAAGTACAGGATGAACTTCATAAAGCACTTAGAGAATTTCCATAAAGAGTAGATAGAGAATTTGTTAAAATATACATTTAGAACTGCAGATTTGGAGATCATGAGAAAGCGTGCGTAGGAATGCTTGGCAGCAGTAATGAATAACCTGCCAAAGATTTGAAAAGAAAGAAAATCAGAATAATTTTGCTAGATTAAATATAAAGGCAACACATATGGCATCGTTGTATGTACTGAATTTTATCTTAATGAAATGAAACATTTCTCAAGATGAAACTAATTTTGCTCATAATCTAGTTACCTAACTTAAAGAAACTGTCAGAAAGTGAAAGATGATTAGCAATAGATGTCCAAAGAGAATATGAATCAGAAATGCTTTCTTGAACTGTTCTCATTTCAGTGGACATAACTGTCACCTAAACATATATAAGAAATAAATATTTTTCACTAACTTTTAACTGAGAACACTAGGTGTACTTCCCATTTCAAGAAATGTTTTCTCTCTGGGCCTGAGAGAATGGCAGTGAGGTTCTTGATTCATCTGTAAAGTTTTTTATTATGGTTATCTTCAGGTTAAATGCTAACTATATCAGTGCAGTGAACCTGATGGGTATCAGCCTAGCAACTATATCCTTAAAATTTAGAAACATGATGTTATGGTTCATATCTAGATGTCCCACATATGTACTTATAGGTGGGGTTTTGGAGAGGAGGCTGAATCATGGGTGTGTGATACTGGATTATGTTTGTGGTAACTGGATTACCACTGATTACACAGCTCTGTGTGTGGACAATGGGAAAGTCCAGCCTAGCTGTGGGTGGCAGCAAACAGTAGACTAGAATAGAATAAAATAGTAGAATAGAATAAAAAGGAAAGGAAGCTTGCTCTTCTGCTGCCTCCTGCCTACCACTCCATGGATGGTTTTACCTCTACCATGATTTCTGCCATGCTTTCCTGCCTTTGAGCCAGCTGACTATGGACTTAAACTTCTACAAACTTTGAGCTAAAATAAACTTTTCCTGTTTTAACTTGTCTGTGTCTAGTATTTTGTCCCAGCAATGAGAAAGTAACTAAGACATGAAGAAAAAGACAAGATCAAAATTTTCTCCATATATATAAATACTGCAATGTAATCTGAATGAACATTTGTGGATCTCAACCTCTCCTTGCACCACGGACTGAGAAACAAGCAAATGATCTAGGATTGTATCTATAAAGAATTCTACAATGGACAAATATTATACTCTAATACATTTAGGACAAAAATAATTTTGTCAATAACTATGTTTTTTATACTTTGCATTCATACATAAACAGCACTCTTTTTACTAAAATATTTTAAAAGACCAAATTGATTAAATTAAATTTAAAATGGTATTTCTATTTCAAAGAATTAAAAACAAAGGGAATATTTGGTATCTTAAAATAATTCAGTATTAAGTGAGTCAGGGGGATGGCAATGAATTAAAACCAATTGGAAGAGGCCGAGGATTTAGCTCAGTGCTTCTGCCACCTGCCTTGCAAGTGCAAGGACCTAAATTCCATCCCCAGTAACAACAACAACAACAACAACAACAAAAAGCAACAAAAACAATTGGAGCTGATTATTTTATGAATCTAGAAAGGAAGAAGAAAAAGGAAAGGGAAGAAGAGGAGACATTATGTTTAATGCATTATTTTTCATCAATATTAATGAATAAAATATTGTGTAATGTAATTTCCCCTTTGAAAAGAAACATTGACATTAAACATTTTGTTTTCAATATTAAGTTTGACCTTGCAGTGATATGACAAGAAGTATACATGTGTGCCTTTGGAAAGGAGGAAGTTGAGTTCTTGAAAAATCAGATCCCAGTGAATATAACTTCTCCAATTTCTTTTTGAAATAATGCATTTTCAAAATGGTTTATAGACAATTTTGGGCCTGCTAAGTGAAACCTATCAATTAAGGTTAAAATGAAGAGTGAAGTTTAAAAAAGTCAAATAATTTGATTTGTATCACTCTTAATTTTATGGAGGTATAATTAATGCATAAAATGCATCTGTTTAGTGTATGCATTTTGATAAGTTTGTACTTATGCTTACAAACAGTGTACTATCACTATAGTTATAGTATGCAATATACTCATCACCTCCAAAAATTTGCTTGAGTCCTTTTTTTACCTGTTTGTGGATCCATGTGTGTGCAGGAGGGGCATGGGATTGCAATCTGTCCTCCTAACATTTTAACTTGCACAATACTCTGTTGCTAAGAACGTACTTTGTGTTGTACACTAGAGTGTGTGCACATGTTGCCTCACTGAACATTTATCTCAAGTGAACAATAATTCCACTTTCTTCCTTCTCCAAGTCCCTGACATGCACTGTCATATGCTATTGCAGTGACATGGACTCTTTAAATACCTGAGAGTCATGAAACCATACAGGGTTTGTCTTACTGGGACGGGGTTATTTCATTTAACAAAAGGTATCCTGGCCCATGCATGTTGTTAAAAGCTATAGTGTTTGCTTCTTTAAAGCTGAACAATATGTTGAATGAAGAGGTAACAACTGTTTTCTTTTTTATGTGGATATCCAGTTTTACTAAAATAGTTATTTTAGAGACTTTCTTTTCCTACTGTATGTTTTCATTATCCTTATTGAGGCTTAGTTTGCCATATGAAAAGATGAATAATGAGTAAGGATAGTGAGTTACTAACCAAAAACTTCCCCAATAAGAAAAAAGAAATGGTACAGGTACCTTCACTGTTCAATTCTATCAGAGTTGAAGACGAATTCATGTCAATCCTTCCAACATTACCCTAATAACAAGGCCAAAGATGCTACAATAAAAGAAAACTATAGGCCAATATATCTTTAATAAACATAGATCCAAAAATCCTACCAAATATCAGCTGTCCATATTCCACAGCACATTAAAAGGAACATATATCACAATAAAGCAGGCCTTATCTTGATGATGCCAGAACAGTGCAATGTATGCAAATCAGCAAATGTGCTAAACCATATTAATATACAGAGAAAATGGAACATCTCGGTAGATGCAAAAAATAATAATTTACCAAATCCAAGTCTCTTTTCTGACAAAAACATGCATAAGCAATATACCTCAACATAAAAAGGCTACATCTGACAAGACCACAGCTAATATTATTTATTTGGATGAAAAATTAATAGATTTTTCTCTTACATGAGGAACAAAGCAAAGGGTCTTTTTTTTTGCCATTTCTAGATAGTACTGGATATACTGATTAATTCAATTAGTCAAAATATGCAAGTAAAAGAGATCCAATTTGGAAAAAAAGACAATAATCTTTCCTTTTAGATGAGGTTATCATATATATATATATATATATATATATATATATGACTACACACATGCAATCTGTATGAACTAATACATGAATTCAGCAAATTTGAAGTGTCCAAAATCAACATACGAATACAATTTTTCTATGTTCTACCAACAATCTATCAAAAAGGAAATTGTAAAAGTAATCACATTTACAAGAGAATAAAAAATAATGAAATTTTGGAAATAAATATAACTGATCAAATGAAAGATTTGTACAATGAAACAGCACATTGATATAAAAACTGAAGAAGATACAAATAAATGGAAATATGTCCTATGTTTATGAGTTAGAAAACATTATTAAAATCTCTATAGTATGCCAAGCTGACTACAGATTCAATGCAATTTTCCACTATCTAAATAGCATTTTTAGAAGAAATAAAAAAATCTGAAATTCACATGGAACCACAAAACATGAAATAGTCAAAGTAATCCTGAGAAAGAATGAAGCTGATGGCACTATACTGCCTGATTTTAAACTACATTACAAACATATAGTAATTAAAACATAGTGGTGCTAGTGTAAAAAGAAATACATAGAGTGATACAATAGGAGACAAAGGACACAAACATTTTGCCTCTAAACATATTGTGGAACATATTGTGGAGTACATTAATGTAATATCATATTATGGAAGTCTAAAAATTTCCATCCCATGGAAATAAGAAAAGTAATAATATTTAAGGCTTGTGGTTTTCTGTCTCTGGGAAGAACTAGGGATTCAGCACAGGGCCTCATCCTCATGTCCATTGCAGACCTTCTTATTTTTGTTTATTTATTTTGGAGACAGGGCCTCACTGCATTGCCCAGTTTTGCTTGGATTTCATCTGCGGCCTGCGCAGCTGGGATTACAGCTTTGTGCTAGTGCGCAAAACTCAGTTTCATCTCTTACACTAAGGGAACCCAGCTATTGATTCATGAATAGTAAAGCAAGGTTATAATTATGAATTGTTAGAATTCAGCTGTATGTCTCAGGATAATAAAATAGTTCTCAAAAAACAGGATAGTGTCACTGAAAGTAATCTTTCTGCTGGAAAAATAATAGATTTGCTTCCTTTACATTATTGTTATGAATTTTTTTAAAACCAGAAAAATCCCTACACTGTTCTTTTTTGAAGTTTTAGCATATTTTATTTCTTATAAGAAAAAACTGGAAAATCTAAATTGGCCTTACAGCTTCAAAAAACATTTGAGATGTTATTGGCCATAGAAATATAATCATATAGCAGTATCAGGGTGCAAACATTCTTTTCAATGAAATGCTTTTTTATTTTATCACCTCAGAGTTCTATTTTAACATTCACTCAGAAAAGATGAATATTAAAACAATATAAATATTAATGAATATGAGTATAAAAATAATAGCAGCTAATAATTTTTGGATTTCCCTAATTAAAAGTAGATTAATATAGTAAATATAACATATGAGAATACAAAATTGCTATTTATTATATTCACTCACATATATTAAGTTAAAAAGAAAAATGATTAGCTATTATTTTTTACAAATATGATTTTACAATGAAATTAATGATTTAATACTTATTAGTGAAATATATATGTATTTTTATTTTTGGTATTATAATCTGAGCAAAAATTTCATCAAAATGAGATTTATTTCTCTGAATTCTAACATACATATGCACACACATATATTCTTTTATATTTTGAAAGAAATTCAGTAAAAGTATTCAAAAATCTTGTGGATTAGAATTCATTGTTTAGTTTCCAAATTAATCATATTAATGTTAACTATAAAATTATTTCTACATTTAAAACATATTTTTAGACTATTTAATGTTTTGCTTATACCACCCTCCTCACTGTACTAAGTTAGCCAAGAATCTATGACAAAATAACAAAAATTATGAAGACCACAGAGCCAAATCTTTGCAGGGGTAAAATTCAAATCGTAATTTCTCTGGAGTTACATCTGATTTTAAAATTTGTTTTTCACAGCAGCTGTAAATTATTTTTGGTATGTTTCATGATTGTGGTCTATATTAAATTGAACCTAATATGGAATCCATGATACAAGTAGAATATTGACATATTATGTTACCAATATTCTTCGTGTCACAGATGTTTTGCCCACACACAAGTGTGTGTGTGTGTGTTTGTGTGTGTGTGTGTTGTTTTTTCATGTGGCCATTTGAAAGGAAATCTATTGCTACCATTGATATCAAAATATTTACTACATTTCATACTCTCCCTGTTACGGATTCAGTGAAGAAAACCTGGTAAGAGGCACACTTTTCTTTATATATGAGCCAAGATGGTGCACAAAACCCTGATGTACTGACCTTATGATTTCAAGCTTCATTCGCTTGTTATCATCTCATAAGAATTTATTAAAACCCAAGTATTTGGTAAGTATAATGACAAATGCAATGAATGGATTAACACAATATAGTCTTGTCTGAGACATATCTGCTAATTTAGAAGAGGAAGCAAAATAATCACAATACAAATTCTTACAACTTTTATGAGATTGTATTTACTAGTTTTAAAAGGAAATGAATGTGCTTAAAAGGTTTGGAAGAATGGAATTCTCACATAGATCAATTTTCTTGTTGGTAGTTTCATGTATTAGCACAATTAATTGCACTGAGAAAATAAAATAAAAATGTATACCTGCCATATAATTAAAGAAAAACTATAATATTCCATGCTCCCTTGGTTAGAATATTTTTACATGAAATATTTCTATAAAAACTGTAATAAATTCCTTGCCAGTTTGCCCAGGCTTTGTAACTGAAGCTAGCCTCCAACAGCATTTTCTCATGTGGTTTTATGTTTTTTAATCAATTTAAACTCACTGACCAAAGTTGTCAGATCATAAGCCTAATTGACACAGAAAAATGCCTAAGACTGTGATAGTATTATTCACATTATGTAAGACATATCTGTGGCAAAAGTAGCTCTATTATTTGACATAATTAGAGATGAGACCTGAATGATATCAGAAGATTTATACTTTTATCTTTTCAAAGAATGCAAAAATGTACAAGATCTAAAGTCTAAACAGCAAAGGGAAATTAATCGGTATCCTATTCATTCAGTTACAAAATCAGATACATTCTGGTACAATTAAGCATTGTTTCCCACATTGGAAAGAGAATATTCTGGTTCTAATTGAATAGATTTAGCTTTTTAGAAAGAGCAAAATTATCAATAAAGGACATGAGTGCATAAGCAGGAATTATCACTTTTTTATTATCAAATGTTTCCAAATAATTTAAAAATCAATTATAGTAAAGGTCATCCCACTAATAAAATACAAACATACAGAATAGCTCTGTGTATATACATGGTACTACAGAAAGATAGAATAAAGTAAAAGCCTAATTTTATTTCAATCATGAGAGTACTCTCATGTTTTACAAAGAAAGAGCCAACAAAATAGGTCTTGCCTAGCTTGATAAAAGAAACATATACTTAAAATTTATTATATTTTATTTTATTTTGGTGGTGTTTTAGGATTGGAAGCAGGATCTCATGCATGGTAAGCATGTACTCAACCACTGAGTGACACCACCAGTTTCTAAGATTTAAAATTTAATACCAAATGATTAAAGTATAATTATATTATATATGAATATTTAAAATTACACATATATTAATATGCTTGGAGATATAGTTACTTTTGCTTTTTATTTTTCTCTTTATTTATACTTTTGATTCACATAGACATAGACCTACTTTTAATACCAAGATGCATGAATTCTTTTTCAGACCTATTGGAAGCAGAGAAAATTTTTTTTTATCAGTACAGCCATTTTGAAATGCCTATTTTTCAGAGCAAGTCATTTTCCATTGCTTTATTCTGATTTTGACATTTTTTTTCTTTTTCTTTGTGGAACTGAGGATTGAACCCAAGGCCTTTGCAGTCAGTCCCTTTTAATTGTTTACTTAGAGACAAGTCATAATTTTTATTTTGTTGACTTGTGTGAGTTACTGAAATATTTTCAATATTTGTGTCAGTTGGACATAGTGTTTGCAAATATATTCTTGCATCTTCTAAAAAGTTAAAAGAAAAAGGGGCCAGGGATTTAGCTCAGTGGTTCTACTGCTTGCCTTGCAAGCACAAGGACCCGAGGTCGATCCCCAGTACAAAATAAAAGAAAAAGAAAAAGAAAAACATTTTTTAGTTTGATATTGCCCAAATTGTTTATTTTTTGCCTTTGCTGTATTCTTATTTCATACCTGTACAATTATATTGATGTCAACCTTTTTCCCTATGTTTTCCTTTAAGATTTGTATGGTTTCTTTCCTTACATGTAAGTCATCCATATATTTTGATTTGATTTTGTGTATAATGAAAAATACAGATTTGATTAGATTATTGTGGAGGTAGACATCCTGTTTTCATCATCTAATTTATTAAGTGCATTACCCTTCTCTCCCTGGTCTCTTCTGGCCTCCAAGATACCCTAAAAATAGAACTAGAATGTACCACCTTCAAATTGGGAGAGTTTAGAATAAGATTTGTATAAAAAGAGGCAAAGGATATTACCTAAACCCAAAGAAATCAATAAAGAGCTATGTAAGCATAGTAATTAGAGATACATATGCAAACACTTAACAGGAAAGAAATCACCTTCTTCTTGTTGAGTAGAAAACTCTATGGTAGGCACATCAGTGTTGTCATAATATCCTCACAAAGTCTATTTTACCTTTAATATATATATGAGTTTGACAAAATAAAAAATAAATTTTAAAAAGGTAGGCTTATACATTTTTATTTCCAAAATTCAGAATCATAGTAACTCACTCTCAAAATAGTTACCAGATTACTACTAAAACAGAATTAATTTATTTTATTTATCTTTACTGTCTCCCTTTCTCTCTAACTCCCCCTCCCTTGTACCTTCATTAATTCTGCTAGGCTCATTCCACACAGCTCTCTGAGGATGATGAAACTACATCTGGTCACCTGCTGGACCTGAAACCTGGGGAAGATGATTACTGAGTCTGCTGCCCCTAGCTCTGAGGCAGGCTCACTGCACCAGGGAGCACTTCTCTGCTTGAACTACACCTCCTAGCACGTGGGAACAGACAGGCGAAATGAAATCTGAAATCGTTGTTTCTGTTCTAGTAAAGTCATTCTCGAGATTGTTCTCCTACTTTACTGTTGTGGCTTTTTAACCACACCAAAATCTCTTCCTCCAGTTATGTTCTTGGGTAGCTGCTGAATTGTTGCTTGTGATAAAAGAGGGCTGGGGTCTCCTACCCCATCCAGCTGTTGTAATTCTTCCCCCCACTTCTGTGGTACATTCCTCTCAGGGCTTTGCTCTGGGTGAGGCTAGAGGTGATAAGGTAAAGCATGAAAACATCAAACACCAGACAGAAGGTC
This sequence comes from Heterocephalus glaber, assembly GCF_053883595.1. NCBI lineage: Eukaryota > Metazoa > Chordata > Mammalia > Rodentia > Bathyergidae > Heterocephalus > Heterocephalus glaber. Next base: position 4,982,498 of record NW_028258151.1, on the reverse strand, counting down.
TTATCATAAGGAAAGCTATGACAAATATTTGAAAGTATTTATGAATAAAAGGCAACACTTTTTAATTTTTGAGGTGGTGTCTCATTATGTTGTGCAAGAACTCACCTTCCTTCTTCCTCAGCCTCCAAAGGCCCCAAGCAGTGGGATTACAGGTGTGTACCACTGCCCACAGTTTGAAAATGCTAATTTTTTTGAGAAATATTTTGTTGGAAAAACAATCAATTCATTTTAATCAATTAAACTATTATCATATCATTACATAAAAGGAGAAATCAATTACATTAGGTTACTTTTGGCTGAGGTAACCTTGTATGAATGGATTTGTTACCTAAATGAGAACAAAGAATTTTTATCTTTCTATACATGCAAAGGGCTCGTTATTTCATTTTCTATCTTTGTGAAGTCATGGTTTCATGGCATTACTATTTCAATAATTTTTAACTTCTAGTACAAATATTTTCAATGATTAATATTTATTGAGCATTTTCTGTGTGTATTCAGCTATAATAGATACATATAAAATGAATACAAATAAAATAAGAAAGGGTTATGCTGCCTGACATGAGAAGTAATTTTAGTCTCATTTAGCTGACACTATTCATATCAACACATAAAAGAGGGTATTTTCTGAGTAGATGACAAAACAGAATTAGGAGATTTGCATATATGCCTCATTTAGTCTTTACTCAATGCTAATAAGTACTTGCCATCTTAAATTTGAGGAACATAGGATTTCTGGTTAAACTTGAAGGACTGAAATAATTTATCTCTGTTTTCTTTAAAAGTTCACACAATGTCACAATAATGGTATAAAATTGTATAGATAAAGATGAATTGCACAAAGCAGGGGAAGAGAGTATTGAAGACAAGAAGAGTCAATACAATTTTTAAGCTGAAACACATAGATAAATGCTAATGCTTTCAGACTGGGTGATGCCGAAATTCACCTTCCAGTAGAACGATTGCCAATGTGAAGGAAGCCAGCTGAAATCAAATAGATTTTGAAAGTATGAAGTAGAATCAACAAACATTTGGATTGCAAAAAATAGGAATGAAAGTGGAAGACTTCGTTGAAAATAAAATACAGAGAATATTTAGATTCTTACCTCTCCTTCCAAACGGAGCAAGCAGGAAACCATCTGTATCTCACCCAAGTGGTGGGATGGAGTTTTATTTTCTGCCAAAGTTTAATTCAAAAGATGTTAGACGCCCAGACATTAGTGAAGGAAGAGACTGGGTGTAATTTATTGTGGAGATATAACTTAACACCTGCATGATGAAGGGGAAAATTTGAAGACCACTTCTCCAACTCATTTTCAGGATTAAAGTCAACCACATTGGTAATAGGAAGGATGTTAGATAACTCATCTCTGTAAAAACTACCCCAAGGGAGAAAGTCTACACTGACATCTGAGGACTTCTTATCAAACACTGGATTCTTTCCAATTACCCTGTAACCATCAAAATATGCAACTCATGCACTCAATGGTTCTAATTAACTTCAGTGGTTTCTCTTCTATATACGTCTGCATAAAACAAATTTCACACATTGGAGAGGTGTTTTCATCATGAAGATGCGGAAATGAAAACAAGAGCAAATGTAATGTACATGATTCATGGAACAACAATAACAACAAATTAAAATAAGCATTAATGAAAATACTATTTCACTGAAAGAATGTCAGAACGCTTTTAAATTAATAATCAGAAAACAAGCAATTACTATTAATTTTTTGAATCAGAGAAACAACGTATATTTTAAAGAACATTAAAACAAGGTTGAAAATCCTTCTAGAAAATGAAACAAGTGGATGATTTAAGAAAAACTACCTTCAACCCAGCTCATGAGTTTCTGAATGAAGAGTCCACAGAATTCATGGAAGAATTAATTAAAATCATATTGCAAAGAGTAATCAAGAAATTTCAGAGGACTAGGGATGAAAAGAAAGTTCAAAAGCTTTCTAGGAATTAGGGAAAACTTACACAAAGGGTTACTGGAATACAAATAACACCAGATATCTCAATTGTAGTGCTAGAAGTTGTAGAACAATACTTAAATGCTTTAAACATCAGAGAGAAAATTACTTCTAATATTGGTTTTGGCATTCAACTCTCAAAGTCTGTTAATTGTAAAGATAAGTATGTAAAGCACTCACACTCACCATAGTATAATAAATGACATTCAAAAGCTCAAATTCCATAAAATGTAAAGTTATAATGTTGTAAGGTAAGTTTTTAAAATTTCCTATGGAGAATTTTTGGGTTTTGACTGTAAACACCAAATCTCCCCAGGCCGGGTCCTGCCTAAAGTCACATGAGTGTTTTACTATTTGGTTAGAACTTTCAGATGGGATGATTCTGCATCTATGGCCCATTTAGACTGCCCAGATGGAGCACAAATGTTAGTAAATGCATGTTTCATTCATTCTCCCAATGAGAGAAAGAAATATAGTGACATCAAGAGCCACTGTTTATCTCCTTTCTACCTGAGGAAAGATTGTCTGGCCATTTATCCACAGCCAGCTTCTTCCTCTGTTCCTTTTAGCTCTCCTCTCTGAGAAGATAAGAATTAGAAGCTGCAGCATTTTGAGAATGATGCCTAGGAAGGACAGACCCTGATCATGTTCTGGCATATACCTGTTAGCTTGTGTCTGGATGTCTCCCAAAGCTTCATGGGCTCACAGGTGGGAGTTTTGGGAGGTGGCTGGATCTTGGGTGTGTGGTGCTAGGATTAAATTGTGAGATGCTGGCATTAAGGTTATGTGGTTACTAAATTAGTCCCCTGGTTGGTTTGGCATAGTTTTGGGTAGGCCTATATTGGGAAGGCCCAACCAGGGTGTGGATGGCACCACCCAAAAGGGATAAAAGGAGTGGGTTTTGGTGCCTCTGTTGCTGCATGCTTGCTCACTGTTTTGCTGTCTCCTGCCTACTTTCCATGAACTGTTTCTCCTCTGTGATGCCCCTCTGCCACCCTGCCTTGGAGCCACCAAACTATGGACTGAAACCTCTATAAACTGTGAGGCAAAGTAAACTTTTCCTCCTTCAACTTTGGGTGTTGGGTATTTTGTCTCAGCAACAAGAAAAGTAACTAAGACAATGCTTACATGAGTTTTTTCAATGGTTTATTTCTGAAAATAAGATATTTTCAGCACACACATTCTCAAAAGTCTAGTAGCCCCAAAACACATATACAGAACACTATTGGGAGTATGTGCCTTTTCTGAACAAGATTTTTTATGATACAGTCAACAATGTCCACAAACTCAGGTAGAGGCCAGGAGAAATAGCCATATAAAATCAAGAATGCTTCATTCCAGTAAGTGTGCTTCAGAAATAAAATACTTTAGTACAGAATTCAGGGATTCAATTATATGTCTTCAGGTACATTGATTTTTTAACTATGTACATATATCTTGGATGAAAGCAATAAGAATAAATTATTATTTGGGACATTTTAATAACTACTACACTAGAAATTGTGGTATAGGATTTAAGCTAATGTTAGTTTTAATTCATTGTCAGTAAACTTATGTTTTCTTCTGCTTTGAAATATTTACATTAAATAGTGCTGGGAGAATTTTTTAAAAATTCTCCTTTAAAAAGAAAGGAAAAAGCATGCTGAAAAAGTACAAGCCAGGAAATTTTTTGCTGAGAATTCTCTATTCTGGAGCTGTTCTGTGTCACAAAATAGCTACTATCTCATTTGTTTATTTGAACATTTAAAATGTAGGTAGAAATTATATATTTTTATATATTGGGTAACATTTTTATAAATTGGCTAAAATAAAATATAATGTTCAAACAAATGCTCCTTGTTTTTAACTACAGCAATTATAAAATTGTTAATTATAGATGTAAGTATTACTTATGGCTCACTCTTATACATCTCTTGGACAGCCATTCGTCAAAGTGAACATGATACTAAATAGAGACGAGTTTAAGAGAAACGTAAAAATCATGTACATCATGGCAAAATATAGCAAAAATTGTATTTCTATCTTTTGAGTGAGATCAGGCAGATTGATGAAGGTTTTTATGTGGAAGAAGGAAAACATAGATATATTTTGAAAGTTAAATAGTAATGCAATACTTAGGTGTGGATAACCAAACACTTTAAGAAAGAAATGATCTTATTATATCCTCAACTAATAATGGAAGGCATAGGAAGAGTGAAAACTTTACATAGGAGATAATGAAAGTGGATGTTAAAGAGTTTACCTAAACAATGCTGTAGTTGATTGCAAATTACATAAAGGTGAAGACATGTAAGAAATCCCTATACGTAAGACTTAGAAACAACCTATGCTTTATAGTTTCCAGTTTAGCTAAGGAGAAAATTCTATATATGGAGGAGACTTTGAAAAATAATGGAAAACAAATACTTTAGTGGAGAAGAGACACACAATGGGATAATTATAGTCCTACTAATTTAAAGTTGCAGTTTTAAATAGAGCAGAAATTCTAAAAAAAACAAAAGGAAAATTGGAAATAAGTACATATTTAAAGGGAAATCTTTTTAGTTCATGTTTGGTTGCAAATAAATTTTAAGCAAAGAAATGTGAGAGAATTCTACTGAAGAAAACATTAGAAGCTATGGTCAGTGATATACATTTTTGAACAATTTTCACATAAATAACTATAAATTCAAAAGTCAATCATTTTCTTAAGAAGTAAATGTGAAAATTAAGAAGCAATAGTCATAATGTGCTATGTCTTAATTCAGTAGACAAATGAATACAGATGAACACATTTCATGTGTTAGGTGCATTATCATTTAAGGTCTTCATATTCTACAATTCTTTGGAATTACAGGTCAAGCAAAGAAAGCATTATTTTCAAGGCTATGCTAGAATGGCCATAGATCAGGGAACTTGACTGAAAAATGATGAATAATTGATCAAAGGCATTAAATAATCTTTGACTAAAATGATCCTACTATGTCCTTATAACTTCAGGTATAATTCTCCACAACACAGTCTCTTTCCATTCTTTTACGTTTCTCTTGCACAAAAACATATATTACTTTTTCTACTAAAATTAACAAAGCTAAGCATGACTAGTTTAAGCAACACAGTAGAAGAATCTATTAAGTGAAATGACATCTAGGGACATGAAAATAATCTTTGTTGTGTGAAGGAAATTTTATTCTTATATATCCTTATTAATAAGTAACAGGCAGTAATTCAGTAAATAAAGAAAATAACACAGACTAGGTGTTCTTTGAGTATCTTTTTATTTATGTAGTTTTAGTTTTTTTATGTTTGTGATACAGAATAATTCCAATCATCTGGGTGATTTTGTGCATAAATGTATAATTGATCGTTTCCCCCCTTCTCCCATGCCCTAAAAACATATTCGTCTCATTTGTGTAAAGCTGAAGGTTTGATTCTTTTTCTACTTAATACTACCTACTCTTTAAATAATACCACCATTATGACTTTGTTCATATTTGAGGGAAATGGCGGAGTACTGGCACTTGCTTGTCATTAATCTATGTTCTCATTTCTATTTATTTCACCAAAACTCTTTTCATGTTCAGCAGGCTCATTTCTCCTCCTTCTCCTTCTTCCTGCCCCTGATTGAATATAATGGGATGATTTGGCTCATTCTCTGCATGCTGCGGTCTCTGCAGGCATGCTTCTCAACGCAATTTAATATCCAATGAAAACCCTATTACTGGAAGATAACATTTAGATTAAAATGTAAACATGCCAGTCTATTTCCTTACCTTGTTTAGAATCCCAAGAGTCATTAGACAGAAATTCTTAATATCTGATATGAGCATCTCTGAAACAAACAATGAACTCGGCGTCATAGAGAATAAAGCCACCAATGAGTCTTTCACATTCTCTGGCCACATAAGAGGCTATTTACAATTTATCATAGTCACTTAATTCATCGTCATATTTTGGCTTTAGAAAAGGAGATAAAATCTGTTTGGAGGATATAAATGGATTGTTACAAAACTTAATAAGTTAGAGACCATTGGAAAGTCCAATAGGGCTAAGCAAGAGTCAAAATCTTATGGATCTGCATGTCTGAAAATAGAACCTGCAGGCTAAATTATGATAAAGAATATTGTGAAATAATTTAAAAAATGAATTTAAGGAAAACAGAAATGAAATCATGAAGCATAACAAATTTTAAAACTAACAAGTACATAAACATGCAAAGTCTTCAGAAGTACAAGTTTAAAGGGTAATCTTAAAAAGTGACAAGAAAATATTACAAACTCATTTGGAAAGTTGTAACTTTATCAGTATATGCTATATTAACATAGGTTGGATATTCCCAGGCATCCGTTACATGTGACTAGAATGCATGCAGGGGTTTTTGTATATACTTTGGGTAGAGATCAGGAACAAGAGAGCTGCATGCAAACTGATATGGCAGCCCTACATTTAGAGGTAAAAGTGGTGAAGAAACATGGATGAAAAGGAAAAATAGATATTTCTGTTAGGAGAAAAACCACCCAAATCCATGAAGGTGTTGGACCAGGTGTGTGCGTCCACCTGTAGGTCTATCTTTGCATTTTCAGTTTGCCACTCAAAGTTAAAATTAATCTGGATTTTGAGACAGTTGAGATCTGCCAAGACTGAGTAAATAGTTGTAGGTTGCTCATTTGTTTGTTTTGTTGACACAATTTCAATTGGAAAACATTTTGTAAGAGAAATAAATACTGGGTGGGAAATGATTCTTTTGGGAAATCAGCAGGAAGTGCCGCACATTGTAGCTGCACTGTGTGTGCTGGCGTCAAACCTTGAGGCTTCAGGGTCTCATCCATTCCCAGGTAGCTCTGTAGGCCTTAAACTCGCTGCACCCTGTCTTCATCTGAAGACTCTCTGAGCACCCTGGTTGAACCCAACATTTAATTTAAATGGATCCCAACACAGCAAGTGGAAAAGTGTTAGCTTTCAAATTTTAACATGCATTGAATCATCTTGAAGTCTTGTGAAAACACAAATAACCATGGTCAGTGATTGCAGCTTCTGGTCAGGAGGCCGGATGTGTTAGCGTGGTGCTTCTGGAGCTGCTCTGGGAATCCACCCGTGAGTGCCAGGGACATCAGGAAGACAAAATGTCATTAAAACACTAATTTTGAAAAGGACACTGACAACTTACATTATCATAATTTACATTACATAATGTAATTATGTAATTACATAATCTGATTATCCGGCCTTGACTTACACAGCTTTATGTATCTGTAAGAGTATGATATTTTTACTGTATGTTAGAACTTTTTATTTTACGAAACTTATTTAAACTGGACACAGATAAATTCATACTTTGTGGAACTCAAATATGGAACCTATTATAAATCAATAATTTGAATTTTCCCACCAAAATTTTACATAATTTTACTAAACCTTCATCATGAGAAGACATGTTGACATCTGCAACATCTGCAAATACATGTGTTTTTGGCTGATGGTTATTTATAAAAATCTGTACAAACTCTTGATTTACCGAGAAGTCACAGCACATTACATTCTCATTCTCAGTTAAGCAGGCTTAGGAGTGAATCTCTAGGAAGTCTTTGGTCATCAGAGCACTTAATGAGAATGACCTTCTACCACAATGAATAGAACAATTAATATAACTGAGAAAACAAATGGGCCATACACATGATGGTGAGTTATATTACAAGATAAAGTCAAAATTATGACTGATGTTCTTTCTGTGTGGACATTAATGTTGTGAGCCTGTGTCAAACGACAATAGCTGACACCAGCCGATTTCTGGAATAAATGCATAAAATGTCAATCAAAAAAGGAAAGTATGCTACAATTTCAAATTTGTTCAAATTTTATTTTAGTTTAGAATGTGTATTACTACTTCAATTCTTCTCATAAAATAAAACTATCTAAGCTTTCTGATTTTATTCTAAATACCATTATCTAAAAGACAAAGTGAACCAAACAAATAATGTAATCAAAGTAAATTGTTAATTTTGAAGAGACCACAAGGAATTTAAATTCACATTGGAAATTTTAAATTGTTTTAAGTGATAACATATTATTTTAATAATTTAGTATTCATACTTGATTCAAGGTAAGCTGAAAGTAATGAGGAATTTAGAAAGTTATGTTTGTAACACCAAAGTTACACCAAGACACACCAAAGCTACACATATCGGTAGAGTAAATTTAAAGGTTAAATGTCCCAAACTGTAAAATGTTATGAAAACAAAATCACAAAATACGCATATATGGCTATATATATTATATATATATATATTTATGACTATAGCAATATATAGCAATATATATATATATCACATTATGACTATACCAATATATGTTCTAATATATAAGCTATAGAAGCTCTGTGACATTGGTTTACTTCCTTTGACACAAAGATATTCTCTCCTAAAACTAAATTTGATCACTACCTCATCCATCAGAATCAAGCAAAAAGGATACTTTGAAACAAACAAGATGTTTTAAAGATTCTGTATCCCTGCCCCCCTCCTTTCTGCCTGTTCTCTTCTCCATTGCTTCCAGGATTTTTATTGTGCTTGTGAAGTACTCTATTCCTTTATATATTTTTGTTCTTTTAAATAATAAAAGGAATTTATTTAAAGTAACCGAATCATGTTAAATGACTCAATTTATGCTGTTATTTACATCAGTTTCTGCTAATTTTTGTACTATAACATTAGATCCATACTAGTTGAAAATCTTTTTAAAATATTGCTTTCCTTATTTCAATAATTGCCATTTTCTTTGTCCTTGACATTTTCTTTATTTCTTAACAATTTCTACTCAACGAAATAGTGGAAGTGTTATCCCAACCAGTGGGCACAAAAATAAAGAGAGAAAAGTTAAAATAGGAAAAAAGGAAGAGAAGGAGGGAGGAAGGAAAGGAAGGAGGGGTATCCTAGTAACAAAGTAGTAGACTCATGCAGATAACATGATCTTATATTTAGAAAACCCAAAAAATTCCACTAAAAACTATTAGAGAAATAAACAATGTCATATATCTATGGATACAAAATCACACAAAATGATTTATATTTATATATACTAACAATGAACTATTTTAAAATAACGAAAACAATTGCATTCATGGTATCATCAAAAATTTCAAAATACTAAGGGATAAACTCAAGCAATAAGGGGAAAAGTTTGTATACTGACAACCACAAAACATGAAGGACACTGAAGAAAGTACAGATAAATAAAAAATATTCATGAATTAAATTAAATATTGTAATACTGTTAAAAAGCATACATTATCCAAAGAGACCTACTAAAACAGTGCAGTACACATTTTATTGAAATATTTTTAATTTCATCCTAAAGTTTATATAGAAACAGGAAAGAACCATAAATGATTGCTTTGGGTAGCCAAAGAAATATTGACAAACAACAAACCTGGGGACATCCCACTATTTGAGTTTAATATATATTGCAAAGCTATACCAAGTAACAGTATTAAATTAATATAAAGATAGATACAGATAAATCAATGAAGCAGAACAGAGAAACCAGAAAAAATACACACACACACACACACACACACACACACACACACATATTATTGACTAAATTTTGGCAATGTTTCCCAAAATACACAATGGAAAATTAAAAGAATATTCTTTTCCACAAATAATGTTGGGAAAACTGCATATCCACATAAAAAGAAAGAAATCAAACATTTATTTTATACCATACACAAAAATTAACTGAAAATTAGTTACAGACTTATATATGAAACCTGAAACTCTGAAACTTCTGAAAGAACACATGGGAAGAAAGTTTCATAATATTGGTCAGGCAAAGATTTCTTAGATTTAATTCAGAAAGCAAAACAGCAAGAGCAAAACTAGAAAAATGAATATATGTCAAATTAAATTTTTTTTTCACAGCAAAGCAACCGTGGAATGAAAAAGGTAACATACATTTTTGGAGAAAATATATGTAAACAATGCATGGAAAGGTTAATGTCTAAAATATAGAATAATTTGTATAATCCAAAAGTCAAATAATCTACTTCTGAAATTGGCAGAGGAAGCGGATCATGGTGTTGTACATTTATAATTTCAGTGTTTTGGGAGGCTGAGGCAGGAAGACCTGAAGCTGGAGCCCTGCCTGGGTAGGTTAGCTACTTAGTGATTGCTCGTCACAAAATTAACAATACCAAAGTCTGGGATGAATCTTAGTCTACAAGCTCCGTGTTCAATTCCCAGTACTGAAAAGACAGAAATGAGCAGATATTTTTCTAAAGAACACAAATGGCCAAGAGGTATATGAAGATACTAAACCTCACCAATCACAAAGGAAATACATATTAGTAGTACAGCGAGATGCCCCATCACATGCGTGAGGACAACTCTTATCAAAACAACAACGGTAAGAGCAGCAATGTGAGAAAGTGGAACACAGGGACACTATTGGTAGGAATGTAGGATTGTACAGCTGCAGTGGACACCAATCTGCGAGTCCATCAGAAAATTAAATCGCGATCTATAAATCTCACTTCTGGGTACTTAGTCACAAAAAGCCAAGTCAGGAGCTGAAGGAGATATCTCACCTCTCCTATTCACTGCAGTATTATTCATGACAAAAGAACATGGAAATAACTTAAACATCAATATCGACGAATGGTTTGAGAAAATGTGGTTTGTTCATAAATAGAATCTAATTCAGCGTCAGCAAGAAGACAAATCCTGCCACATGCAGCATCATGAACAGCCACGGAAAACGTTATAGCCAGGGAAGTAAGACTCTCAAGAGGGTTCAGTACTGCAAGTTCCCACATATATTACAGTATAAAAGAGCCAATTCACAGGGGCATAGAATAGAATGGAGGAAAGCACAAATAGAGATATGTTCAGTGGACACAAAGTTTTTGTTATTTACATGAGATGAATAAACTCTAGAGATTCACTATGTAACACTGTGCCTAGAATAAATAGCTCAGCATCATGGACTTCAAAATTTAAGAGGATATATTTCACAGTAAATGTTTTTACGACAACTGAAAAAGCATATTTACAAATTTTATGTATTTATGAATCAGTTAAGGATAAATTCGATTAAAATTAAATTAAAAACACATTATATAGAATATTAATGTTACACGAACTACCTTTATTTAAAATATTCTTTTTTTTTGTTAAATTCTTTTATTGATACATTTTAGGTATACAACATAGCTACATTTCTCATTGGGAATTGTACCTTTACATAATGCATCTTGGTTCTTATTTTTTTCCCCATTCCTAGCCCTCCCTTCACCCCCTCCACCCTTCCCTATTTACAAAGACTTTATTTCCATTTTTTCCATTTCTCATCATTTTTCCTTTCCCTTCTTTCCTTTCCCCTGCCCCTCCCACTACCCCTACCCCTTTGGACCTTTTCTTCCTATTTTGCATTATCGATTATTCATTCTAATCACTGGTACATTTTAGGTATACAATATAATGACATTCATCATTGGAAATTTGCACCTTTACATACTCTCTCTTGGTTCTTATTTTTCACCCTTGCCCAGCCCTCCCTTCAACCCCTCCATCCATCCCTATTTACAAAGATTTTGTTCCTATTTTTCCATTTTCTCATATTAATCCCATTTCCTTCTATCCTTTCCTCTAGCCCTCTCACTTCCTTCCCCTTTGCCCCTTTTCTTCCTATTAAATATTCTTTTTGCTAGATTCTGCATCTAAGGACTATCTTCTAAGAGTAATATAAGTCAATCAGAGCTCATCCTATCTCAGTGTCTCTGTTTTAATAGCTGTTTCTAATTTATTAAAAAGTATTAAGTTAGTAATTATAAATTATAATATATATTCAAGTGTTAATTTGTATTTAATTTAAAATGTTTTCTGTATAATGTATCATTGCTGTCTTTAATTGAATTTGATGTACATCAGCATATACTTTGTTATTCTTCTTTAACAATTTTAATTAAGTTTTTTAAACCCAAAGACTTTTTATGTATCTACTCTTTGTCAAAGAATGTAGCAGTGTTAATTTTCTTCACAATGTACCTCTGGATCTTATTTACCATTTTTGTGGAGTATTTTACACTTGCTTTTCTTAACCTTCCTCTAAATTAGTTCTTATAAGTTGAAATATATTAGTTCTTTTAACTGTAGTAACTATTTGTTCATTGTTCTGTCTTTAAATCAATTATATTTTTGCTGATATATATTTTTCAGCATCTCTTTCAAGGAAGATAGACATTTATATTGTAGACCAAAAATAAATGTATACATTACTTAGGTCTTAAATGATATGTATTTTATTTTCTGTATGAATTTAAGCTGATATCTTATTGTCTTTATTAAAATATATTTTAAATGTGGGTAGTCTTTATTAAGCTCTTACTATTATTCATGAACTATTCTGTAATTTTTGTAGTTGTTTTGAATATTCTCATTTACTTAATAATTTTAAGTTCCTTGGAATACTTACTTGTATTTATTCATATTGACTTTTCTTTGAATATTTTTCCAAGTTAAGGCCTCATGTCTTTCTGCATTTGAGGGAAATGCTAGAGAATATCTGCTTAAATATTGTCTTAATTATTTTAGCTATTCTTTACTTCTGGAACACCTATTAAATTTGCATAAATCTGTCTTTAATGAACATGATTTAGAAATTGTCAATTATTTAGATATTTTATGTATATAACATGTTTTCCATATTTGCTTGCTATCTATTCATATATTTGCTTTTTTAACAATTTCCTGTCATTTTTTATGGAGATAATTATTTCTTTTATAATTCAGAAACTTAGATACACATAAAATGCTCATTCAATATTATATTAAAATTGTAATCTCTCTTTTCATGTATTTTTCCCTCTCTTTTCACTCTCTCTCTCTCATTTCTTTATTGGCACTCTTCCCTTATGTCTTGCTCATCCTGTTGAGAAAAATCTCTCTGTAATTCACTTCATTATCTTTACCAGAACCACAAACATGTGCATGAATTTAAAAAAAAAAAACATGATTTTCTCTTTTGAATGACAGCATACAAATGTTGTACAGAGGAGGAGCCCTTCTGTAGTGTCTGCATTTCAATTTGTACTGCTCACAGAGTCCTATAAACATTACTCAGAAGTTGCTCCCCCCCCACCATGTGGAGCTGCCCCATATGTGCCTTCTCCAGACTGTAAAAATCTCCAAATTATTCCAATCATCATTCTTAACAAGTGAAATCTGACTTCATTAAGGAAATGTCCTTTCTAATATAGCTGTTTTCACTGAAACCACAGAATATTAAAACATGCCTTAATATTTCAAGACGTATACAATAGTCTGAGAACTAGCTACACCAGTTAGTATAATGCCCTACTACCTGACTCACAAGTTCTACAGCTGTAAGGATTCTAATAGGAGTAATTCTTATGGAGGTAAATGTAATTCACACACACACAAAATGTAACTGTTGCCAAAAATGGTGGTTCACATCTATAATGCCAGCAACCTAGGAAGATTGCAAGTTCAAGCCCAAACTAGGTGAGTTAGTGCCTTAGAGAGAACTTGCCAGAGAGAGAGAGAGAGAGAGAGAGAGAGAGAGAGAGAGAGAGGGAGGAAGGCAGGAAGGAAGGGAGAGAGGGAGGGAGGAAGAAAACAGAAAGTCTTTAGCTTGGTGCAAAGGCCCTGGGTTTAATGTTGAGTACATTAAAAGGGCAGACAAAAAAAAAAAAAGAAAGAAAGAAAAGGAAAAGAAAGACAGAGAGAGAAAGAAAGCTGCTGCTGTTTGAAAATGTACCACTTTCTGAAACCAAATAAATAAGCCTTTTAGAATGCAATATAGGTTTTGAATATTTCATATGGTTCCATACATTTTCATTTTTTATATTTTAGATAAATTAATGGCTAATATTAGTGACATATATACACATATACACAAACAGGTGCATATGTGAAAACAATGGCCTCCTGAAGAATTCTGCACTATCTAAGCTTTTTATGATAATCATTCAGCACTTTTTCTTTTTTTTGGTACCTGGGGTCGAACTCAGGACCTTGGACTTTCGAGGCAGGCAGCAGAACCACTGAGCTAAGTCTCCAGCCCATAATTCAGAATTTTGATTTTATAGTAAACAATAATGTTATATGAATCGGGAATGATTATGACTCCAGACCAAAAATGCAAAAGAAGAAAACTGAAGGAAAACTAACAAAATCCTCTTTCCTCTACCTCTGATATCATGGGTTTAAGGATGTAGCCACGTCCTCTCCCCAGAAGTGTTGGATGGAACAGTCTGATAGCACACACTTCCCCCTGCATAACTGGCAGCTTGAAGAATAAGAAAGGAGTTCTTGACAGAAAAAGGGCATTCATGGGGTAAAGAGAATATCTGAGTAGCACCTAAGAGAAAATCTTTTGTAATGCTGTGGCATAGAGGTTGCAATATTAATCAAAGCCAAATATTAATATTCTTTGCTACCTCTACCTCTGGAACTTGGATTCAGTTTTATTTTTAAAGGTAGTATCATATTCACAAGCCTTATTAAAATTAATTGTTCTTTTCCTTTTTAACTTGCTGTCAAAAATTGTGATTTCCAGACAACATGTTTCCTACTTGCCATCACTAGGAACAAAGAGCACAGAAATTTAAGAGTACAGCCAAAAAAAAACCACTTAGAAAAGAAAAAAAAACCGAGTATAGCTTAAAACAGGGATTAATTAAAACAATCTCTTTTTACTCACTGATGTATTTTTATATATCTAAAATTTAACAAGCTATATTTACAATTTCTTCAGCTTACACTATGTAGACTGTGATACTTTCCATAAAATTTAAAACCAATTTTAAAAACAATTTATTGGTATCGTAATTGTTTTCTTTCCATAAATTTGAATTAACGCAGATGAAGATTGGAAGATTTGCTTCATGATTCAGAGGTCTAAAAAGCTGCCAAAGCTCAAAGACAAGCAAAACGTTTTCTCCTGATTCGTTGATCACCATCATTTACAAGTTATGTTTAAAATATTTTCAAGTCTTAATTAAACCCTTAAAAGAGCCTGTCTTCTTTAAAATAAAACTAGCCTTCATATTAAAGTCATACATGCTTTTAAACTGATGTCCTTCTTACTTCATTTCCTATTTTTTATTTATATAATAAAGGTTTTATAATGCTTAATATGTGTCAGGTACTATTCTAAATGCTTCAGAGAAACGTTCCTTATAAACATGCCTTGTTGTTACTTGCAGAGAAGAAACTGAGGCACATACCCTGGCTGTAGTCATGCGCTTGTGTGCACCAGAGCCTGCATCTGCACCACCTTTCTGGATCCAGGTTGTTTACTCCCACTTGCCTTCATCTTGCCTCTTTTGCTCCTTTTGCTACACGGAGCAATTAGCCACAGTCAGAAACTCTCCCTGAAATTTTTACCACTGTATTTTTTTATATTTTCTTTTGTCTAGATGCCTGGAAATATTCAAATATTCTGAACTTTCTATTTGAAACATATTGTGTGTGTGACTGTGTGTGTACTGTATGTGTAAGTGTACATTTCACAATTACAAAGCACTCAAACAGGACTTTGTTTCAACTCTAAATGTCAATCATTTCCATGATTTTTGTTTATTTCTTGCCTTCTCATAGTGAAAAATATATATATGTATGTATATATTTCAGGAAGAAAAAAAGGGAGGGAGGAAAGGGAAAAAGAAAGGGAAAAAGGGAGGGGAAAATTTAAAAAAATAAAAGTATTCCTCACTTCTAAGTCCATGGAGATCTATATAGTACAATTCATACTTTTTTAAAAATCATAGGTCTCAAAAGAGACAATAGCAACAGCAATGATGACGACAACAAAAGACTTCATCTCAGGTAAATATAAAGAGAGTTTAAGGAAAACAATTCATAAGAGAAGAACAGCATGCAAAGAATCAGCCTGGGGTGGGGCCTAGACCACTACCATCCTTTCTGAAAGAGTTCAGGTAAGAACAATGCCTGGAACCAGCCTGGCTGCCTTACAGTGATCCAGGTAAGTACATTCTATGACCTCACACCTTTATCTCTCCCCTTTGCTTCCCGGGACTCCCATTCATGGAATCTGTCCAGAATGCAGCAAGCAAGGAGGCACATTGGAATGCTCAGAAGTCAAGAACAGGAGTAAGAGATCCCAGTGGGAAGATGGGAGTGTGGTACTACAGGGGCACCAGGAGGGCTCTAAACTCACACCTCTTATTAGAGTGCCTGTCCTCAGTCCTGAGAGCTTCAGGACTGACACCTGTGAATCGGTTATTAAAACAGTTATGTCTGTGTAAGATCAAGCAGAATAGAATGTGTAGGAAATTGCTGTGAACAGTTTTAAGGTTTGTGAGTGTCAAAAGCTAATACATACTAAGACTAGACAGACAATAAAACTTTTGCAAGTATTTGACTTCTTGCTTCACCGATTTAGCATATTTTCCCATTAGTTCATCTAATTTCTTCCCTCAGGAAACATAAACTAAGAGGTCTGCATTTCTTTTATGTGTTCATCTATGTCCGAGAAAATAAATGTCCACTAGTATTGATATTTTTACATCAATACATAAACAAATTACACTGTGATAATTTAGTTCTGTTAATATGTACAAAGCAATTAGTTAAATATTTCCAGCAGCCCTGATGTGGATTTTGTCAAAGATATTGGTGATGAAATTATCCAAAGGAAGTGAAATTAGTAATATTTTGGTCATATAAAGAAAATTAATTCAAATGAAAGGGTCTCTGAACAGCGATTATAAGTTTAGTTATTGCCAGTCTCTTTTCTTCCCTTTTAAGTAGTAGAAAATTGAAATATCTGTTATGAGGTGCACACATTGGTCCCTGTGTTCTTATTATAGGTGCTGAAATTCTACAAAGATTTCCCACAGCTCTGCTCTTCCTCTGAAAGGGATTATTAAAAATAACTATGTACACTAAACCAGAAGAGGAGGATATTACTATGAAACATGGTGCACAAATCTGATGTTCCCGATCCAAACTATCACATTTCTATTTCTAGCATTACATGAGTCTAGATATCTAAACTGCTAATATCACACTTAACTAAACCTGCTGGATGATATGTGTGCAGAGATGAAATGGCAAAAACTAAGATATACTCGGAAATTAAATTTAAAAAGAGATTTCTTATGCTGAGAGATAAGAAAGTCCTCCCAGTGCTTTGCTTCGGGGAAGGTTCAAAATCCCGACAAATTCAGTGTCTTTTTGTTTGCCACGTACCTGGTAAGTAAGGGAGAGGGGGAGAATCTAGTGATGTCACCCTACCTAATAGGCACCAACATAAGTCTACTTCTACCCTTAGTAAAAGGGTACACTAGGAATAAGCCTAACCTTGGGAGGGTGACATTTAGACAAGTGCCTGCGATGAATTTTGCTCTGTGGGGAGGGAAAAACATTATCCCTTGGAAAGTTCAACTATAAACTAGATCTCCTGAAGTTTTACAGCACAAATTCAGTTTGTTCTTTAAAACACAAACAAAAACTCTCTTCAAGAGTATAATAAATGGATTACTGCGTGTTAGAAGCCCATTACAAGTGAAAATCTCCACCAAGGGAGACCTTATGCTCAGATGTAAAGGAAGCAGAGCTGAATGGAGAGTGTCCAAATGTGGAGGAAATGTGGTGTTAGGAATGACAGAAGGCTGATCACAGGGCGAAGCTATCACACACTTACTGCAGAGCAAATACATGGGCTGAGACCTTATCGCTGAAGACGCCTGCGGAAGAGTCTATGAGAGAATTATGGGCTTTTGATCTGAGGCTCACCAACTGGCCTTTAACCTTGAAAATACTCAGTGGTTTTCTTATATTAACACGTTAGGGAAGGAAAGTTACAGCAAAGAAAAATACATTATCACAGTAGAAGAATATGAAATAAATAGAAATCTTTACATATCAAAGATGTCTTATACTCACAGATTTTAGTTTTTAATTTTAAACTCCAGCACCTTGTGATATATGCTTCCCTGTATGAACCATTCAGAGTTCATGTCTGAAGATCTTGAGGTAGCTGTGTTTGGCTATTGTAAGTGTAACATAAAATATTCTTGATTTCAAAACTTCCTTCCATGCTATTTCTTCTACTTTAAATTATATATTTGATAAAAAGATACCAAATTCATTTTAAATAATGCGTGATAATAAGAAGAATGTAGGTGAAACCATTTTCTAATGCAAGGACGTGACCAAATTTTCACACATAATTAGACTCCATCCCATAGTTATCTTTCTATGTCATCAAAAATGCAAATGGTAGTCTGAATTTTTTCATTTTTTTTCTTGTGAGTTTCTAACACATACTGTTTGTACATGCCCTCCCTAATGCATTTAGCTCTGTCTCTTCTAATTAATCTACTAACACATTACTACTATACTTGATATTGTGTCCTTGGATTTATCTTTTTAGTTCATTATTATGTTTTTAAGAATTACCCCTTATCATTGTTTACAGTTTATATTTCCCTAATTTGTTTGGTTTATAGTATCCCATATAATAAGTGTATATGTAGAAAGACTTTCTCACAGTATTTGCCTGGTACTTTTATACATTATGATGCTAATTAATGAACATAAATATGTAAAATTTATACAGTTAAATTTATCAGCATCTTTATTATTATTGATTTTTTTTATTAAACAGCATCATCGTTTCTCAGCTTTTTGGCTAAGATCAAGTGTATTTATTAAAGAGCTTCATACTTATGCCAAGAAAGTATATTCTTCATTTTTGTTCTGTAAATTTTATCTTTTCTTATGTCTTTATCTCTCTATAGCTGATATATTTATGTGTAACTCACATTTATGATAGAAATCAAATTCCATGTTTCTGCTATATAAAAAAACAGTATTATGAATCTTATTTACTGAATAGGTCACTTAGTGTCTCAAGATATCTTTAATATCATATCAGTTATGTATCAAATAACTATATGAGCAATGTTCTTTTTCTAGAATCTCTATTTTGACATCTTTTCCCACTTCTTTTCATTATTATGGTAACAGTGTTTTAACAAGAATGGATCTTGTGTCCTGAAGTCTAGCAGAGTATGTACCTTAATCTTCTTCAGAAAACACTTAACTCCTCCGAGGAATTTCTCCTCAGTATCTCTTTCACATGAGCTCTTCACTTGAATTTATTTTGTTCTTTTTCTGGGGAATTTTGTCACTCACAAACATCATTTTCAATCTAAATGTGGAATAAGAATGTCTACTTCTTTAAGATATGTGCAACTAGAATTGTCATTATTTTGCAAATAGTTGTTTAGAAAATTGAGAGAGGGTTAAATCATATATTTTAAATGCTTTAATTTTAGTCATCTGCTACCCAATGTATCTACTATTATTGTGAAATACTTGAATTCTCAACTTGTCTTACTCAACAAATTAGATGTTCTAGTTTTCCTTTTTATTTTCTATTTGAATGTATAGTTACCAATGTATTTGATCTGATTTCTTGCATATCAAGCCACATTTCTGGGATCATTTGTTTTTCTTTTTTGAGCCTATTCCTTATCTCTTTGGGAGGCTCTGTTAATGACAACATTTCCCAAGTTTCGAATGAAACTATATCTTGTTTGGGGACAGTATATAGCTTGTAGCAGGCATTAGAGAAAGTATGGCTTTTGAAACATCAACAAATATCTGGGTCATGCATTTAAATCTCAGAGAAAACTGCTAGCTTCTTAAAATTTTTTCTCTTTTATTTCTTTAAAGTAAATTTGTGCTTAGATCTCCTTCACAAAAGATAGAACAACTCTCTAAAACAATTTGAATTATAGTATTAGTCACACAAATAATTCACTGCAACTTCATTAATGTAAAAGATAATCGTATTTTCAAGATTAAGAATAAACAAGCCCATCATAATTATTACATCAAAATCCTTAGACGATTGAAACATTCTCTTGGAATTCAGAAGGAAACTTAATAATTATGTTTGAAACACTCTGTAGAAATAGTTCTCACAGTTTAATGCTATGTATGTGACCTTAACTTATTTCTTGTTTCTTTTTCCTGCAAATATTAACATTGTTCGATAAAGCATGCTATGACAAAAGACCATTTTATGCAAGTATGTCAGATAAGATTCATAATGTCAATTTGATTGGCTTGGAAACTATCTAGAAGTTTCTGGGTTTATCCAAAATGGTCATGAGACATGACTTAGGTACCATACCTGTTTTTCTGCTTCTTCCTCTCTAGAGATGCTACCCGGTTGTTAGCCACTAAGAACAAAGTAGGTTTGTTCCATCAAACCTTCCACCATGATGTTCTTACCTTAGACCTAGCTGATCATGGACTGAATCGCCTGAAACTGAGAGTGAAATTAAACCTCTCTCATTGAAATTGTACATCCTGAGTATTGTGTCCCAGTTGTATATTAGGAAAGCCAATACAAAAGAGAATTGGTAGCAGGAATGTGGTTGTTATTGTAACTAATGAGATGCTGTGTTCAGAAGCTTTTGGAACTAGTTTGTGAATGGAATTTGGAAAATTTTGGTGAATTGAGGTGTAAAAAACTTAGAAAGTTGTAAGCAATACTAAATGTCAAAAATCAAAAGACAGAAATTCTGATAAGAAAAGGGACAGTAAAGGCCAGGCTCATGAAGTTTCAACTGGTGTCTAGGACCAGAGGAGAATTGGGGCCTGATTGGCCACCTCTGTGAGCACAAAAAAGGCTCCAGTTTGGTGACTGCAAATTAGGGAAAAGTTAAGACACCTGCAGTTAAGTTGTTCACCAGAGAAAATACTAATGGATATGGAAACCAGATGAATCTTGTGTTACTTTGATTGCTTGCCCTATGTTTGGGTGAATAAAGCCAGGTAAGCCAAAGGCTTGGGGTCCTCTGTCTGCTAGAGGGACTAGCCCCCTGCCTGCCCACATACTGAACTGACTCTGTCTCTTTATTATTCATCCTCCTTCGCCCTGGGTCTAGGTCCTGGAGCAAGGCTGGCTGGTGGTGCCTCAGTATGGGGCCAGGGACCAGGGTCACCTACAAATTGGGAAGAGGATTTTTGGGGAGTTGGCCTGGATGCCACACATGTTACCCTGGCAAAAGAGCATATGCCTATATTTTTCCCATATCCTGAGACTGCCAGAGGCTGAGACAAAAGGCAGTGGACTCATTAGCCTGGTGGAGGAATTTCAAGGCAGCCCAACATTCAAGCTGTTGTATGGGTTTGGCTGGCTGTCTCCAGCCAAATTTGTAGTGAGACATGGGACTAAAAAGCAGAACTGACTTATTAAAGAAAAAAACCATAAATTTTTACTGAACTACAAACAAATGTAAATTTGGAGCCAAAGAATGTGTGGTTCCTCAACAGATTAGCACCATTAAGGGGGAATCAAGCACTTCACACAAGGACAACAAGAAAGGTTCCTTGAGGGCATCTCAGAAATGAGTAAGACCCCACCCCATAACAGACTTAATGTGTCCAGCTGTCAAAGTTTGTTTGAGAATAGAGTCCCAAGTACACCTGCTCCACCAAGCAACTGAGGGAACTGGTTCCCTGGGCTTCATTTCCCTGTGTTCAGCCATTCAGGTTCTCAGAGGCTACTGTCACCATGGCCCAAGGGAATCTGGCTACAACTAGAGCTAGCATCAGGCTCAGGTGTCATCCATGTGATGCTAGTTTACAGGGATGCAGAGCACAGACTTCTGGGGTCATGGAGTCTTTCACCCAGATTTCAAAGGGAGGCCTAGAGAGCCAGGAAGGAATCCTGGTAGAGAAATTCTGAAGCTGTAGAAATGAAAATACAGGTGCAAGGAGTCTATAGAAAGTTGAAAAGGTTTGTATCATAGAATATCTGCTAAGGAAAGCCAAGGACATCAAGTGACAGCAGCCCAGGAGAGAGGTGATGGGGCTACAATGTGCAAGTCTGTGGATCTGGGGCAACCCAATCCCTGTAGAATTCAGATCTTACCACTTTGTGCTCTGGATGCTAGGCATAGAGCTACAGGAATTAATGTTTGCCCTGCTGGGTTCCAAGCTTGTTTTGCTCCCTTACTTTTCTATCTATCCCTGTTTTGGAATAGTAATATTTTCCAGATGACATTGTACCTTGGAATTATGTATTTTTCTTTTTTCTTTTATTTTTGCAGAGTTTCACAGCTAAGAATTTGTTGTTTTATTTCAGAGGAAACTTGGATGTTTTAGAAATGGTGGATCTGTTGAGACTTTGGTAAAGCATTGTCTTACACTCAGTTGTACACAGAATAGTTATAAAATATTTGGCAGATTCATAAACATTTTACTGTGTTTATTTGGAGACTGTGATTTAGGGTGATGTGTTTGGGTGTCAAGTTGACAAAGGGTAGACTGTAGTAAAGCTTTGTTGGATCAATTAATTATATGAGGAGCCATGAGGGAGATTAGTGAACCCCATTTCTTGGTGTGTCTGCCAGAGCCACAGAGGCTTGGCCTTGGGCATTATGGTTGGTCCCACTCCCTCTGCTGTTTCCTGGCCACCATGAGCGAAGCAGCTTTCTTCCACCACAGCATCCTGCTATGAAGTTATCACCTGAAAACAGCTGACCATGGATGGAATCCACTGATACGTGAGGTAAATGAAATCTCACCTTCCTTAACTTTTTGGTGTCAGGAATTGTGTTTGAGCTATGAAAAGCTGACTATATAGTAAATTATCAAGAGATAGGCAGAAGTGCCATTTGGCATTTCAATGTCACATTTCATTGAGTGTTTGTTTTGTTTTTGTTTTTAATTTTGGTTTTGGAGGGGTTGATACTGGGGCTCAAACCCAGGACCTTGCACTTTGGAGACAGGTGGCAGCACCACTGAGCTAAATCCCCAGCCCCACATCATTGAGCATTGTATCTACTGACGATGAGTTTTGGAGTGTGAAAATGACAAAAACAACAACAACAATAACAATAATAATGATATGTTCATGTAAATTCCTATAGATTCTAGAATGAAACATACAAATATTATAATATATTTTTTAAAGAAAGTATTTTTTGAAAATAGAAAAGTACGGTGTTTCAAAAACATGGACTATCCCAAGTACATTAAACCATGAGCAACAGAAAAAAATATTATTACATTGCTGTCGTGAGATATTTAAGAATTTTTTCCTTTCCTTCAGAAAAGTACATCAATGTATTAATATTTTGTGAGCCTCTCTGCTATTTATTTTGGGTCTATTTTGTGATTAACATGTTCCCTGTCATAATATTTTTAGGAAGAAAGAAGAGAAAACTATGTGTTTGGAAAAATGATAAATGCAAAAGCAATATAAATCTTCATTGTCTGAACAACATGAATTTTTAGACAAAATTTATATATCCTACATAACAAAAAAATGATTGGGAAAACTCTGCCTTCACTTCATACCTCCTCTTTATTTTGTAATGATAAAGGTAAGTTATAAGGACTAGTATAAAATTATTTCAAAGAATTGCATATTGTGAACAGAAATTGACTGTTAAATTAAAAAGCAGATTCTTCATGTTATTTATAACTAATCTAAGCATAGACTAGATTAAATGTGTTTTAATTACATTCAATTTTTTCATTACAAACCCAGATACACTCCATACTTTTATATAATCTGAGCACTATAGTAAAAAAAAAAAAGCATTTTATATGTCTTTTCCTATCACAGCCTATCTTTTAAAATTTTAATGAGAAAAGGAGGTTTACATAGCTCCTAAATTGGGGCAATATTTTCCTAGGCAGGACATGGACATTTTGGTAGACTTGGTAATTAAAAGTGATGTAGGATCACCTTTCATTTCAGAGAATCTGACTATATTCTATTTGTGGGATGAAAAGCAAATGAATTTTGGGTATCAGAAGGGATCTGGTTTTCTCTTTTGCAATTGCTTCATGCTCTCCCTGCACAGGGTGAGACACCATTCACTAGTGTCCTCTTCAGTGGGAGATCTCAGCAGGGCTGAATTTCAGGGAGCAGAATGAGATTAGAAGAGACCGTGCTGCTCTGCATATGGTCTATGATTTGATGCAACAACTCCAGGCAACTTGGAAGCCACACATTGAAATAAACAGTATCACAAAATACAAATAAAATTTAATAACAAGGAAGCACTTGGAAGAGCGTTCCTTCTTCATGTAAATTGTATGAGCTCACTGAATTAATAAGTTTTATCTATGGGAGCAACTGCTGTACTCCAGCTAAAACAAGGAGATGCTATAGGAGAAAACCATATTTCTTTGGTAATAACCTTAAGAGAAGTGGTTTTCCAGGTAGGGATAAGCAAAATGCTTCAGAGTTATATAATACATTTAGACGCAAACTTGGTGTATATTTTGACCTTAACAACAAGTTTTCATAAACCTTACTAATTTAAATGTAAGAATAATCATAAGAAAATTGTTAATAGTAGCTTTTACAGAATTTTTGAGGGTTCAGATCTCATGGTATGTGAAGTTAATATGTTGTTACTTTCCACAGAGTGGTCAAATGTTGGTTGCCTATGAAACATGATACAGTTATTATTCCTAAAAGGCTTCCTGTCTGTTTATATTTCATTTGTCTTGTTCATACATGAAATACAACAAAAAACAAGGTGATAGCTATTGCAGGAATGTATTATTTTGAATTTTAAAATGTAGAAACATGTTCTATTATGTTTTCTATGCCTGGTATCATGTTCTTTTTTCTCTTATCATTTAGCTTCATGATGTTAGTTTCTTATGTTGTCTTTTATTTTTCTTTCTCTCTTTTTCTCAGATAGATCCCTTGCAGGAATACCTCTGGATATGATAACACTGCTGTTTATTATCTGAAATGATTTCCATAGAAAAATCCTCACTGTTTAAGACTACAATTTGAACAACACATAGTGTTAAAATATACTAGAAATTGTTTCATGACTAGCTGTGGAATGCAGCATTTGTCAAGATGTAAGCTGTTCATTTGAAAACTTGACCAAATGTATGGCTACTAAGGCTGTTGGACTAAAATAAAAGATGTTTTTTCTTTCAAATCTGTGTTATAGGAGAATCGTCTATTGTTAAGCAAATAAATAAATAATTACCAATAATTTAGAATAAATTAATACAAATTATTTAGCTTATTAATATAGTTAAATGATATTTCAGCTAGATTTTGGAAGATGTAGACTTAAATATTGTCTGTGTTGTAGAAAAATCGTCAATGTTCAATTTATACTTTGAACATGTACCCTTTCCTTCAGAGAAAATCAACATTGAAAACATAGTAAGAGTCTAGATTGTTCACTTTTGCAGCATGTTAGGTGTGAAAAGACAGATCATGCTTTTAGTTTTTCTATGGTAGATTCTTTAGAGCATATTGAGGAGGCATATTTAAAAACAAATGTTTCAGTTTTGGAAAAGAAATGCTGGTGCACATAATGCAGACATCCAGGAAGTCTTTATCATATAACTCAGACTCACACAGATATTGGAATTCTGTTGCTCCTAGTTGAATCCTGGAGACTGAGTGAAGACTCCACAGCAAGCCATATCCAGAAATTGAGGAAAACCGTGGAATATGAGATTATAATTTTAATCTGGAGATCAGTCAATGGGAGGAGCCACACCGGGGGTGGGAGGAAGGAATATGGTGGAATATAGAGCCCATAGAGCTGGTTGGTGGTTTATTTATACTTGTTTCAAGTTCTTGGTCTTTATATTGTCTATTTCAAGTGTCTGTTTGGCTGTTATATAAAATGTTGAAAAACAAAAATAAGCTTACTGTGTATTCTCCAGAATTTCTTTTCAAGTGTTAGAAAGGCAACACGACTCCTCAACCATATCCTCTGACCTACAAAGCTGTCCTACACCAGTTTCTCTTCAGATTCTGCAGTCAGTGTCCTCTGAGCATATATTTTACCTCTTCAGTACAGCTCAGCAATGCAGAGCTACATAATGTATTCTAATGGGGCAGTTAATATGTTTCTGTTTTTTATTCAGAAGTAACTGTATTGTTTTCTTTGTTTTCTCTTCTGGAGATGTAGTAATGAACAAGTCAGTTCCAGTGACAGTGGGGAGAAAAGGCCAGGAAAGTTTCAACTCTAAAAAAAATGCATGAAGTTAAAGAGGGTTTTTTATTTTATTTTATTTTCCATTTTTTCTTTTTTTCCTTTTAGTTTTTATTAATTCATGCTTGCACTGCATAACGATTACACTCCTCATGTGGAGTTGGTACAGGAACACAACATATCACAATTCCTTTTCCATCCCTTCTTTCCCCCTGCCTCCTCCCTCTTTGATCCTTTTCCCATTTGAAAAGTTCTATCTTCCTATTTACTATTATCTTTCTTTGCTTTGGCCTTTTTTTAATATTTTGGTTTTTTGCATAAGAGAGACTGAAATAAAAGATTGTGTTTTGAATGAAATAAGGTATGGGTGAGGGACTTGAGGGAAAGAGAGTTTTCTTCAATAGTACAGTACTGAGGGTGTGTTGGAAAAGGAAATAATTAAATTAAGTAAGAACATGAAAAAAACAACCAGTCTGTAAACTTCCTGAAACAAGTTCAAAACCCAAGGTGAAGAGAATTTTGAAAACGTGTAAGAGCAAAAAAGCAAGGAATCTTGAACATCTGGGATTACATGAGGCTGGGGAAGTCTAGATGCCCTCCATGGATGTGAAAACTCACTAAATCAGTTTATAATACATCTTTCTGGTCCTCCAGGGCCAGATTTCAAGGGAAAAAAAATTGACAGGATTTACGGGAAGTTTGGGGAAGAGAAATGCGTGTCTTAGATTAGGGTGGTGGCACAAATGGCCAGGTGAAGGATTATACTTTGGAGAAATGACCAATGATAGTAAACTGAGTTTGCATAAAGAGCCATGAAAGCAATAAATTTACTAAGGGTGATTGAATTGCTTTCATCCATTGCCCATTTAATGACAAAGGGAAGGCTGAAGAAATAGTTGTGGTGAAATTGGAGGACAGTAATTTTTAAAACAGAGTTGTTAGGTTTGAGATGTTTCAATAAAAATCTCAGTAAATATTCAATTTATATTGCTACTTGTAACTTGTAGAGCAAGCAGAGTTAAGTAATGAGAAGAGACATGACAGGAAAGAGGAGAAATGATCATCAAGAGCCTGAAAGGGTCAAGTGAGAAGGAAACCACAAACAGAAAGCTGGAAAAGGATAAAAGAAGAAGAAAGAAGACAAAGGATCGAAGCCTAGAGTAGGAAGAGAAGAACAGGAAGGCCTCGCCAAGGGATTGAGGAGTCTGCAGGCTGCAGAGAAAAAAAGCACAATACAACAAAGGCTGATCTGTGATAGGATGCATTTCAAGACGAGGGCATGATTAACCAAGAAAACAATAGCACTGAATCATTGAAGTGAATTATAGCAAAAAGCACAAACACTGTCAAAGTGTCCATTTTTAAATAAAGACTATACTATGAAAAATTATGAATGAAAATGTAACAATGTCAAAAATTGTGTTGCAAAATATATCTTGTCCATATTTTTTTTTCCTGATGCTTCATTCTTTTGGTGCCTGAATGAAATAATAAAGAAAGTAAACAGTAAAGTAATAGTAAAGTAGATAGTAAAGAAACTAGAATTAGTCCAAGAAACCTTATTGCTGCTTTTATTGAGAATTCTTTTTAAAAGATTAATATATTTCAGATTCTTATATCATATTGTAGCGATACAGCTGTCACAATTTTAGAAGGTATAATTTAATTATAAAAATTAATACTCAGAGACTCTGGTGAATCTGAATTAATCCCTCTCCTCACCTGCTGCCACTCACTCTCTGACCGCAGGGAATAAATTGAGGAGATTGCAATTTCTCACTAGATTTGAAGCAGTTAAAATTTCTTTTAATTTTTGTCCATAAGAAAAGTTTCTTTCATTTTTACTTTCAAAAAGTCTATGAAAATTATAAGAATAAATTTTATCCTGAGTCCCTCTTTACTTTTATGAAACAGTGTATGGGAAAACACATGGTGAATATTGGGGTGATGGAAACTAGGACAAGAGTGACTTCCTCTCCCATGGCCTCACGGGTGCCCTAAGGTGCTTGGTTTCAATGACCCTTATTTCCAATTCCTCAGGTATTCTCTTGATTCTTTATAAACTGTATTTATCTCTGAACAATTCTTCATAAAGTGCCCTTGCATATTAATAATACAGGTGCACTAAAGCCAGCTTTGCCAAGGCCAGTTAAACATTTGCTGATGATTACTAGAAGAGCATATATTGTCAAAGGGCAAATTGAACAATGAAGAAAGCAAATTAGGTTACTTTTGATGATCTGTGGAAGTTTCTAAGCATTAATTTGACACCTGATTAAAGACTCAGAAAAGCCAATACTTTTGTCACAGAATAGGGGTAAATGTCATAAAGTATTAATACTAAACAATCAGTTGAATGTGTAAAGTAAGGTGAGCTGGATTAATGACTAGGTTGTGCAATTTCCTAACACAGAAACATACTTACTGTGGAGACATTCAACATGGTTAGATTTAATGCACTCAGTTTTCTAGTTCAACAATTTGATTAAGCTTACATTGACAGAAGAATTCACAGACTGCTATGGACATTAGTTTACAATGTTGACAGTATTAGTCTTGCCTTACACTAATAAGAATATTATTGTTATTGTCTCCCATTTCACTGAAAATAACCTTTCTTCTTTTCCTATATTTAAAAAAAAAAGTTCACTTAAGCATGCATTATTGCTAAAACTTCATATGGGAGTCTGGAAGAAACAATTGCTAGGAGGCTCTGATCATTCAATTCCTGTAAAATAGAATGTAGTTATTATAATGGTAACTGTAAACAACTTGGCTTGAATGGAATCATTTATTCAAATGTATGTCAATTGTTAGGAAAACTTCTACAGTGGATTTATAAAACTTTTTTCAGTAATATTAAAAGACATGATATAATACTAATTAAAGAAAAATATTGAAATAAAAGCTTTATAAAGTATTTAAGCCATTAAAATGTGTTATTTTATTAAGAAATGCAACAAGAATATAAAAATTTAAAATATAGAGTGGAATGTAGGAAAAAATGAAGAGTTAAGCAAGTAAAATTAAATAGAAAAACAAAATTTTGTTCTTAGAAAATGTTAGTAGCTAGTCATTAAGTCAATAGGATAGACAATAAGAGCAAACTTGAGAAAAATAAACAAGTTAAGGTATTCTGAAATAATGAAACCAGTCTTACCTCTCTTTCTGCCATACTCAAAAAATGCTTTTGAGTTGTTCAGCTATTTTTTACTTGAATGCTTAAGAAAGTAGGTAACTATAATAATCTTTAAAGTCCTTTTAATTCTATGGCCATATAACCCTGAACTCTCCTTATCTTTGCTGAAGTCCCTTTAAGTTTGAAATTATGTGAGTTATATATTTAAGGTATATTATCTAATTTTCTAATATTCATATGCTTAGAGTAAGCTGTAATATTACTACACCAAGTAGTGCCTATAAGTATTAAATAAACATTTTTGAATAAGCAAATGAACCACTATCCTCATCATTTCTATTCCTTTTATGTACCAGGTATTATTTTCTTGATAATAGCAGAGAAGATCAATTTTATCCATTTTTATTTCAGTGCCAATGTTCTTTTGCCTATCACCTGCAGATATTCATTAGCAAAACTCAAATGTGCCCGCTGAGCTCTTGACCAAAATAAGGTTGTAACACAAAGTGCTCAACTCTGACATTTTCTCAACAAGGACATGATATTAACCTCCCACACAATATAATAGTTCCACCCAATTTCCCAGAATGAGTTCTTAATTTAATTGGTCATTTGAAGTGCATCTATGTATAAAGAGCTATTTCTTATTTGAAAGGAGGAAACCACTTATAGATTAAAATTTTTATTGTCAAACAGAAATGTAAGAAGAATATTGATAGAATTAATGAAGGTTAAGAAGAAAATATTACCTAAAATCAGGTTGCTGAAATGTGTCACTACAACCAAATGTACGGAATTTATGAAGATACTTAGAGGATGAGAAATGATAAATTAAAATTTAAACATTAAATATGGAAGAACTCAGGAAAAAAATTGAAAAAAATACTACTTATTTTATTTTATTTATTTATTTATTTTAAAAATTAATTTTATTGGTGCATTTTAGGTATACAATATAATGACATTCAACATTGGAAATTTGCACCTTTACATAATCTCTCTTGGTTCTTATTTATTCCCCATTCCCCTGCCCTGCCTTCAACTCCTCCATCCCTCCCTATTTACAAAGACTTTGTTTCCATGTTTTCATTTTCCCATATTGATTCCATTCCCTTCTTTCCTTTCTCCTACCCTTCTCACTTCCCTTTCTTCCTATTTCACATTATCTATTATACCTTTTACTACTTACTTACACTTGCGGTTTCTCACACTAGAGAAACTGTTCAGTATTTACACATGTGTGTCCTGTTTATTTCACTTAAGAGTATGCCTTCAATGTGCATCCATTTAGCTATATATGTCTCTAGTTTCTCACTCTTTATGGCTGAGTAGTACTTCCTTTTATAAAAAAAGAAACAAACCACATTTTCTTTATCCAGTCTGCAGTTGATGGGCAATTGGGCTGCTTCCAAGTTTTAGCTATCACAAAATGTGCTGCTCAATGTGCATCCATTTAGCTATAAATGTCTCTAATCTCTCAATTTTTATGGCTGAGTAGTACTCGATTTTATTTTTAAAAAAAACACATTTTCCTTATCCAGTCTCAAGTTGATGGGTAATTGGGCTGTTTCCAAGTTTTAGCTATTACAAACTGTGTTGCTATGAAAATGGGTGCAATAGATCACTGTGGTATGATTCTTTAATTCTTTGGGGAAGATTCCCAGCAGGAGAATAGCTGGGTCAAATGGAACTTCCAGTCCTAGTTCTTTGTGCTATCTCCATACTGTTTTCCACAGTGGTTGCACCAGTCTACACTCCCACCAGCAGTGGAGCAGGGTTCCTCTTTCCCCACAGCCCTGCCAGTATTTGTTGTTGGTTGATGTCATGATAGCAGCCATTCTTTCTGGGGTGAGGTGGAATCTCAACATTTTAATTTGCATCTCTCTAATGACCAGTGATGTTGAACATTTTTTCATATGTTTAATTGCTATTTCTACTTCTTTGTCTGAGAAATGTCTGTTCATTTCAGATGGCCATTTTTGGATTGGGTCTTTAAATTTGGGAGATCTGATTTTTTTAAGTTCTTTATAGATTCGAGAAAGTAGACCTTTGTCTGAGGAACAGCAGGTGAAAAATTTTTCCCACATTGTAGGGTGTCTCCTCACTCTGTTGGTGGTTTCTCTTGCTGTGCAAAAGCTTTTTAGTAAGGAGAGACCCTACTTATTCACTGTTTGTGCTAGTTCATGGGCAACTGAGATTTTGTTCATAAAATCTTTTCCTACACCAATGTCTTCAAGAGTTCTACCTAACCTCTGTTCCAGCTGGTTCAGCATTTCTCTTTTAATATTTAGATCCATTTTGATTTTAGTTTAGAGCACAGTGAAAGATATAGGTCTTGTTTAAATCTTTGGCAAGTTGAAACTCAATTTTTCCAGCACCAGTTTTAAAGAGGCTATCTTTCCTCCAGTGAGAATGTTTGGCTCATTTGTCAAAAATCAAGTGGCTGAGTATGTCTGGAGTTGTTTCTGCAACTTCTAATCTTTTCCACTGGTCCTCAGGTCTGTTTCCTTGCCAGTACCATGCTATTTTTATCACAGTAGCTTTGTAGTATAGTTTCAAGTTGGGGGTTGTAATACTCCCTTCCATGTCTCCATTATCTAGAATTGCTTTTGCTATTCTTAGGTCTCTTCTTGTTCCAAATGAATTTTTGGATTGTTTTGTCAAGCTCCATGAATCATGCTCCTGGGATTTCAATTGCAATTGCATTGAATCTATATAGCAGTTTTGGAAGTATGGCCATTTTCACTATGTTGGTTTTTCCTATCCAGGAACAAGGGATGTCTTTCCATTTTGTGATATCCCATTCAATCTTTTTTATCAGACTGTTAGTTTTCAGAGTAGAGTTCTTTGATTTCTTTCATTAGGTTGATTGCTAGGTATTTCAATTTTTTGGATGCTATTGTGAAAGTAATTGTTTGCCCCATTGCTCTCTCAGTGAATCTGTTGTTCATGTACAGGAAAGCTATTGATTTTTGTTTGGTAATCTTGTATCCAGCTACTTCACTGAATTAGGTTACTAAGTCTAGAAGACTTTTGGTGGAGTTCTTGGGGTCTTCAATATAGAGTATCATGTCAAATACAAATAATGACAATTTGACTTCTTCAGTTCCTATCTTTATTTCTTTCTCTTTTCTAATGGTCATGGCTAATGTTTCCAAGACAAGATTGAACAGGAGTGGTGATAGTGGACATCTTTGTCTTGTTCCTGATTTTAGTGAGAAGGATTTCAGTTTTTGGCCATTTAGGATGAAATTGGCTATTGAGTTTTCATAGAAGGCTTTTATCAGATTGAGTAAGAGCCCATCTATTCCAATTTTTTATATGGTTTTGATCATAAATGCATGTTGGATTTTGTCAAATACTTTTTCTGCATCTACTGAAATGATCATGTGGTTTTTGTCCTTGACACTATTGATATAGTGTATTACATTCATTGATTTGCATATGTTGAATCATCCCTGCTTCACTGGGATAAATCCCACATGGTCAGGGTGTATGATCTTCTTAATGATCTTCTTCATTCTGTTTGCAAGTGTCTTATTAAGGATTTTTGCATCTCTGTTCATTAGTGAGATTGGCCTATAGTTCTCTTTTTCAGTTGGGTCTTTCTCTGCTTTGGGTGTCAAAGTGATGCTTGCTTCCAGGAATGAATTTGCAAGTATTGCTTCCCTTTCAATTTCATTGAAGAGTTTAAACAATACTGGCAGTAGTTCCTCTCTACATGTCTTGTAGAATTCAGTGGTGAACCCATCAGGACCCTGGCTCTTCTTAGTTGGTAAGTTGTTAATTACATTTTCAATTCCATTGATTGATATTGAGTAGTTTAGAATTTTTAAGTCATCTTTGTTCAACTTTGGTAATTCATATGTATCTAGGAATCTGTCCATTTCTTATGTGTTTTCCATTTTATTGGCGTATAGGTTCTAGAAGTAGATATTGATAATCCTCTGGATTTCTGCTGAGTCCATTGTAATTTCATTCTTTTCATTCCTAATTGCATGGATTTTGGCCTTTTCTTTCCTTTTTTGATACGGTTGGATAAGGGTTTTTCAATTTTCTTTATTCTTTCAAAGAACCAACTCTTGACTTCATTGATTTTTTTGTATTGTTCTCTTAGTCTCCATAGCATTGATTTCTGCTCTGATCTTTTTAATTTCCTCCATTGTATGAGCTTTGGGTTTGTCTTGCTCTACTTTTTTTAGAAGCTTAGGTTCAGCATCAGGTTGTGTAATTGCACTCACTGTGTTTTCCTAATATGAGTATTCACTCCTATGAATTTCCCTCATAAGACTGCTTTCATAGTGTCCCATAGATTCCTCTATATTGCATTGGCATTGTCATTTAATTGTAGCAACTTTCAGATTTCTTCTTTAATTTCCCCTATGACCTGTTGTTTATTCAACGTGTGCTGTTCAATTTCCTTGTGCTTATGAGATTCTGGCAGTTTCTTTTGGTACTGATCTCCAATTTCATCCCACTGTGTTCTGACAATATATGGTGATAACTTCAATTCCTTTGCACTTACTTAAACAAGTTCAATGAGTGAGTATGTGGTCTATTTTGGAGAATGAACCCTGTGAAGCTGAAAAGGATGTATATTCTGATTTTGTGGGGTGGAACACTCTGTAAACTTCTATTAAGTTCATTTGTTCAAGATTTTGATTGAGTCTTGGTATTCTGTTGTTTTTTGTTTTTGTTTTTTCCTTTGTCTAGGATATTGTCTAAAACTTTTTGGGGTGCTGGTTTCATATTCACGAGGTTCCTAAGGTGCTCTTTATCATGAAAGTATCTTATTTCCCATCAATTTTGAAAGATAGTTTTTCAGGGTACATCAATCTGGGTTGGAGGCTGTTTTCCTTTAGAGCTTGAAATATGTCACTCCAAGCTCTTCTTGCCTTGAGGGTTTGAGTTGAGAAGTCTGTTGTGATTCTGATGGGCTTTCCATTGTATGTGATTTGTCTCTTTTCTCTAACTGCTTGTAGAATTTTGTTCTTCTGTT
Organism: Heterocephalus glaber; assembly: GCF_053883595.1. Classification (NCBI taxonomy): domain Eukaryota; kingdom Metazoa; phylum Chordata; class Mammalia; order Rodentia; family Bathyergidae; genus Heterocephalus; species Heterocephalus glaber. The sequence goes on along the minus strand of NW_028258151.1, from coordinate 4,948,404 downwards.
GGGTTTCTGGAATCTTAACACTTATATGCCTATGAGTAGATTGGTTTTGATCAAGGCTAGTTGAAGTCCTATATGCCTCACTTATCTGTATGTCAAGTTCTTTTCCCCTGCTTGGAAAGTTTTCTGCCATCACTTCTGTGAACTATTTTTTTTATGTCATCTACAGTCTCTCCTGTTTCTTCATTGACTCTGATCAATCTTATGTTATTCTTCTTTGCATTGTCTAGCAGCTACTGGATTTATTTCTTGTGGTCCCGGACTATTTTAAAGCAATTTTTCTTTTCCTGGTCACTAATTGAAATCTTATCTTCTATATCTTAAAAATGTCCTCACATTGGCTTATTCTGCTGTGTAAACTTTCAATGGAGTTTTTAATCTCCTGGAAATCTATTTGCATCTGTTTTATGGATTCCATTTGTTTCCTATGTTGGGATTCCATCATGTTCTTTAGCTCCTCTATTGTTTTATCTATGTCCTCTATAGATTTAATAATCATGTCTTGCACTATGAGCACAATATCTGGTGTTAACTGAGAAATTATTTCTGATTTCAGTTTTTCCAGATCCTCTTTGGTGCCATTTGAGGGAGTTGAGTATCAGATTGTTCCATCTTGTTTCCCATCCACTGGGCTTCCCTTAGGTGGTCTGGAAGTCTGGTTTTGAGACTTGTTTGCATGTCTTATCATTTTAACATGGGGGGGGGCGGGTAGAGTGATGTGTTCTGCTGACGCTGGCTTGGCTCACCTCCTTGCTTCTCAGAGAGGTTTCCAAGTGGCCCAGAAGTTTCATCTGTTCTGCACTGGGGGCAGCTGTCAATACTCATTTTATTCAGAGAATGGTTAGAATGCCTGTCCTAAAATGCTATTTTTCAATTTCACTATTTACAACCTTAGAAGAAAGAAAACTTTGAAAAAGAGAGAAAGGAAGAAAAAAGAGATAACAATCAAGACTTATAGCTATCATAGGTATCATTATCATTAATGTATAATTAATACAGCAAATCAATAAATCCACCACATCCTCTGTTACTTTGCTTTTGATCAACATGTTGAGGTGCTAGATACAATTAAAAAACCTATGTTCTTAAGACTGAAGAAGTGATTTTGAAATGTATCCTCTCCTAGTTAAGATGTTTCTGGAAATCTTGGATTCTGATGTCATGTATTCATATTTTTGTTTTGTGTGATAAAACTGAATTTTAAATTTGCTTTTCCATCTCTTCATCACTTATTATGTTTGGGACATTTCACTCATTTCTTTTAGTTTTTCACCAAATATGTGATCGAGTCTTGTGACCTACATTCACTGTGCTGTGCTGTGAATTTTTAGAAGTTATTCCTTCCATCAAACTATTTTTGGCACCTATTAGTCAGTCTCCCTCTCTTTCTCCCTCCTCTCATCCCTCCAGTCTGTAGTTGAGCTACATGCTGTTCAACATTTTAAAATGTTCTGCACTTGAGAGCTAATGCACAACATATATTTGCCTTTCTGTTTCAGGGTTGCTTCACTTCACATAATGTCTTCCAGTTCCACCTATTTTGTAGTAATGACAGGATCTTATTCTTCTTCAGGGCTTCACAATATTTCATTATGTATATATAAAAATGTTTTTTAACCACTTATACATGGATAAATACTTAGATTAACCCCATATCTTGAATATCATGAAAACAGCTACAATTAATATGCAGGTGCTGGTATCTTTTGATATGCTGATTTCATTTCCTTTGGATATACTCCCAGAAGTGGAAAAGCTGGATCATCTGATAAATCTGTTTTTAGTTTTTTGAGGAAACCACCATTGTTTTCCATAATGGCTACACTAATTTTCATTACCACCAAGAGTGTATAAGACTTCGCTTTCTTCATTTCCTCAGTGGGATTTTGTTTGCATTTTTCATAAATGTGATGAATTGATATCTCATTGCTTTTTGATTAGTATTTCCTTAGATGTTAATGATATAGAACTTTTTTTATTTGTTGACTATTTGTATTTCTTCATTTGAAAAATGTCTTCTGAACTTCTTTGCCCATTTTATTCTTCTGTTATTTCATAATAGTTTTATGATTCATCCTCCCCATTAACTAGGTTATTTTTGATTAAGTGGGATTTCTGTTGTTCATATTTTAGCCTTATGTATTTCAGATATTAATACTTCATCTGATGAATTGTTTGCAAATATTTTCTCCCATCCTGTGGGTTTTCATTCAGTCCATTGGTTGTTTTCTTTGCTGCATAGAAGATTCTTCATTGGATATAATCCCATTTGTCTATGTTTTGCTTTTGATGCTGGTGATTGTGGAGTTGTTTAGGAAAAGATGACCTGGGCCAATTTTGTGTTCACCCCATTAGTTGTGGTACTTGAAAGCTTCAGGTCTAACCGTTGCATCATGAACATTTTTGAGGGTATTTTTGGTTTGTTTTTAATAAGAAATAGGCACCAAATATATGTATATCTAGTTTTCCTAACACTATTTAGTTAACAGATCATCTTTTCTTCACTGTGTGAGTTTATTTCTGGTACCTATAGTCTGTTCCATGGGTTTATGTGTTCCTGTTTATGCCAATGTCATGCTGTTTTGGTTTCTATAGCTCTATCTCTTTAACTCAGGTATTGTGATAACTCCAGCTTTGTTCTTTTCATCATTATTGCTTTTGCTAGGGCCTTCTGTGCTTCCACATGAATTTGAAGATTATTTTCTCCTACTACTGTGAAAAATATCATTGGTAATTTGATGAGAATTGGATTGAATCTGCAAGCTTCTTTGGTTCATATGAACATAATATTTATTTTCAAAAATAAATTTACTTGAAGTTCTTAATATTTAATGTAGCCAGTATCTGGAATTATCTATTGAAAGGTCGCCGAAGAAGGGGCACACACACAAACGTTCAAGCAAGCTTTATTGGAGCGGCAGTCTGCAGCCTGCCGGGCTGACTCACAGAATGGAGACCAGCAACTGTATGGGCTGAGCTGGAAGCTTATATAGGGATCTTGCAGGTGGGAGAGCACTAGACCATTGGTGGGGGTGGGTGATTGGGTACGTAACAATAGGTTTTGGTCTGGGGGATGGAGTAACTGCTTTCCGGAAGCCCCTATCTCACTGGAATATCTGACTCAGAAACCGGTGGGGCAGAAAGACCTTAACTAGGCAGAAAGTCACTAACAAAGGGAGATCATGCCTTAGCTATGTGGAAGTTCCCTGTTCCTTGTGGCCGGAGTGGGGTAAACGGAAAGGAGAGCAGGGGGCTTGCTCTGTGGGGGCTCTGAAATACCTAACATCTATAAAACTCAAATACTACATGGGTTAGAAAGAAAAAAATTGAATTTTAAAAATACCTAAAATAATTATTTTCAAAATACGTATTCTTTAATTAGTTGGGTTTTTTCTGTTCTGGAACAACACATTGCTAAATTAAATAATACAAATGTCACATTTTGAAGGTGCAGCATTACACACAGAAAAGACCTTTTTTTAAAAAATTTCATTTTATTAAGAAAAAGGAAGAAAGGAAAGGTTCCTTGCCACAAAAAATGGTGTTGCTGACAAATTTGCTTCGACTTTTCATTGCATTTGCAGGGTGCCCTCAGTCACTCTTGAGAGGCTTAAACTTGTAAACTTGATTACACAGTGCACTTGTCCTTCCCTTGTTTCTATGTGCTGTGCCTTTTCCACATAGACATGCAGCTCTGCTCATCTGGCAGGCTTGTTTGCTCTAAGTAGATGCTCAAGGATTCCATGTAAATAGCAGGGAAGGTAGATCCCTCATTTTCTATATAATGCATGATTTGCTTAGTTTGCCTAACAATAGCACCCTGCAGAGTATTGTCCACAAATGTGAGTCACACTTTGAGTGCATGTCCAAATTAATTCTGGTGATATGCAGTAGGAAATACAATGCACCATTTATGTCTATTTTTTCTATTACCAGAGAAGAAATACAGTACCAGATAATTTTAGATTTTCTAATTTAGCTTTAACTTAACATTCCTTTGAATCTTCTTTTATTTAGTTCCTGAGGTGTTGATCATTGAACTCTTGTATATTAAAGAAATAACTCTTTTATAAATTATTTTCTTAAGTACACAACAATTCATCAGAAACATCCTGGAGTGTGTGTGTGTGTGTGTGTGTGTGTGTATTTTTTCTTTTTTTGGCACAGGCTTCTCTTTTAGCTTCTTTTGGACTTGAGTTTCCTTTGTGTTCACAAGCTATGTAAAAATTCCTGGTTCCAATAAGGGACTCAGGGGTGTTATGTTGGAGATGGGGTCCAGGGGACAGGTTTCTGGGTTCTTGTGTGTGATGAACAAAGACCTGGAGATTGTACACAATGGTAAGGCAAAAGCAGCTAAGTGTAATGAAGTTTAAAAGTTGAAGATACACTCAGAACAGCAGGGTTCATATCTGGGGAAAGGAGAAAGGGGGGCATGAACGCTGAAGGCATGGTAGGTTGAGGAAGTTAAACTGTTACAGTGGTCCAGGGCATCTTCCATCACGTCTTACAGAGCGTGATTGATGACGTGATTGACAGGGCATCGAGTCATTTCAGTTCTACCTACTGAGCATGTCCTTTCCCATAATTCAGTGTACTATAACTGGATGCATTGAATGAAATGAAATACATCAGATACACTACACAAGTTTAAATGTCACATTGTTCCTAATATGTGAGAAGCCCAGATTGTAAATAAGGAGCAAACCAGGGGTAGATACTGGAAAGTAGGTAGAACATGTTCAAATGGGAAGGGGATCGGGGTGGGGGGGCAGAAGGAAGAGGAAAGGGATTAAATAAAGAGAATGGAGAATCAAAAATGAAAACAAAGCTTTTGTACATAGGTAGGGGAAGAAGGGTTGAAGGGAGGGGAGAGGAATTGGAGAAAAGAATCAAGACATATGAGGTACAGGTACGAATTTCCTATGATGAATGTGACCATTATGTATGGTACATAAGTACTAAGAGAAATTAAAAATAAATAAAAATAAATAAATAAAGGACGGAAGCTTGCAGGCTCACAAAATAAAATAATTGGATGCATAAGCTCCAGTCAATATGTATGAACCTTTAACAAGTTTCAAGTGAAGGAAGGTCATTGTCACTTCAGCAGGCAGATCTGGCACCCATGAGTCCTGGATTGGCAATTCAGAACCTTCTAAGGCAGGCTCAGAGGTCTTTGTCTTTCTTGTCTCTGCCTCCAGGTTCTGGGCCTTAGGACAAAGTATAGGGAGGTGGGCTCCAGGGAGCTGTCCATGTTCAGGTGACTTGAGGGAAGTGGCCCCCACAGCCCCAGTGTGCTAACTATATTAGGCAGCCCTGTCCAAGACTGGCATGGTTAGGAGACTGGAAGCAGAGGGTTCAAGTTTCCTGCTGGGTTGTCACGTGAAGGCCTGGACTTCAATCCTGGGCCTCATGAAAAGGCATTTTAGTATCCTAGATGATTTACTTTTTTTTTTTTCTTTCCTTCCTCCCTGTTTTTCTTTTTTTTTTTGGTACTGGGGGATTGAACTTGGGTCCTTGCACTTGCAGAGCAGGCGGTGGAACCACTGAGCTAAATTCCTGGCCCTCCTTTCTCCCTTTTTTCCTCTCACTCTGAAGCTCCCATCTTTTTTTTTTTTTTTTTCTTTTCTAACCATTAAACCAGGAGACATTAAACTTCTATGCTATGACTTTGTGATGTTAAGTAGCAGGGAAAAGAAGGCTAACAGCTAAGCCATGTTATTTAGAAACATCTCTATTTGCACTAGAAAAAGGGTCATTCATTCTGTTTCCGTCCTTCTGCCTTAGTGGCTCTTACAGAGAATTCTGGCCCTTAAATCTGTGTTTATGGTTACTGACTGGTTAAAACCTTAAAGAAGTCTGACAGTTGGTAGCAACACTTCTATTGAAACTTAGCTACATGAAAGTCCCCAGAATCAAATCCTAACAAAAACAGGCAAATGCTCACTCTGTCTCCCAGTGTGTGGCCCCAGGTGACCAGGGAATCATCAGTTATTGTGGGTTGAGGAATGACTGACTCCTGTGTCTCAGAACAGCACAGTGTCCAGTGATGCCAGGCTCTTTCTGCCCCATCCAGAGAATTGGCCAAGACAACAGTTTAATAAGTAAATGCAACTTTCATTTAGAATAAAGGAAGAAAAGGGAAATAGTGAAGAAAGGAAGAAAAGAGTGAAGAAAAGAGAAGAACAAGATATGTCCCACAAGCAGAACAGGCCACAGCAAAATCAGGAGGGCAATAGAGCAGCACGATCACAGCAGAAGCGAAGTCAGTGGCCAGCTCCTCTGGTAGCAACCTAGGTCCTGTCCACTGGTAGTTCCACCCATTTATCCTGGCTGCTGTGATCTACTGGACATCCTGTTGAGCAGCCTCTGTTCTATAATGTCTCAGGTTACATCCCACATTCTTTTTTTAGCCAGCCTGTCATGCCCTAATCTGCCTCACAGGACAAGTAGGGTCTCATAGGGAATCATCTGTGAAAAATGCACACTATCCCGGGTGAGAAGGGACTCTAGCCATTTGCCTCAGAGGTGTAGATGAGGGGCTGACACCCTAAACCTTGAGCTGACACAAACCTCTCAGCACTGGGGACTTTCTGAACCATGGAAAAGGAGATAAACATCCCACCGGTGATATTCTACAAAGGAAAACTAATGAGCAAAACATTTATTATCCCCACAACTCTTTGCTACCATAAACTTGCTCCAGACAATACATAAACCTGTTAAAAAGTTTGGTGTGGAAAAATTGGTTATTAATGGTTGCTTGATGATTACCTTGGCTATTCCTAATTGAAATATAAGGGTTAAAACTTGGGACAAAAGGAAAAAAAGAGTTGAAGGAGGCCTTTTCATAACCCAGCCATTGCTACAAAACTGATAGTCCTAACCTTATGCAAAACTTGCAAATAATGGGGCTGGGGATTTAGCTCAGTGGTCCCCCGACCTGTCTCGCAAGCTGAAGGACCCGAGTTCAATTCCCAATACCAAAGAAACACTTGCAAATAAAAAGCATAAAATCTGGTAACATAAAGGTTGCATATGATCTTAATTAATGTACGTACATGTTTTATGTGAGACAATGGTATATGATGTGTCTATATGATAAATTCCTCCAAAAATCTATTTAAATTTTCTTATAAATCATGTAATTACCAAAAACTTAGTTGTTAGGACTAATAATTTTTAAAATATATTGTTATTTATAGTAAATCATATAAAACAATAGTTGCAAAATATAAATTTAAGTAATCTTGTCCCACAGTATAAAAAGACCATCTATATAGATGTATTAAATATATTTTAAAAAGTAATTTTAGGATTGCTTTCATCCTAGGTCTTAAGATTACTAAATATGAACCCCAATATATAAAAAAGGCATAAAATATTTTATCTTAGTAAAAAAAAGGAGTATATTCTTCAAATTTCAAAAACTTTGCATGGAGTTTAAAAAAAATATTTAAAATGTTAAGACAGGAAAATGTCATTAAGTAGGAAGTTAAGAAGTATAAAAAATATTACTTGTATTGTGATATTTTTGGTAAGATCATTTAAATGATATGGAAATGCTTCTGGAGGAGAAAGGATTTAATATGTAAAGAAAGGTTTTAAGAATAAGCAGATTTGGGAAGCTTATAAATGACAGAAGTTTTAAAAATATGTATACAATGAAGAGTTTTTCTTAATGTATCAATCTGCTCTCAATAAAAACTACGCTTTGTCACGATAATTCTAACTCATATTTTTAATTTCTTGGGAGAAACTAAGTTTTAAGAGTTAAGATTTATTTAAACATCTATTTTTTTTAAAAAAAAATCTTTCTAAATTTTCACTTTATAACTCTGGATAAAAAAACAAGTATTTTAGAGAATTTAAAACCTATATATCTGGGCATAGAGATGTGTTACACATCTGAGAACTAAATATGCTAGATCCCTGTGCTTTGCCTAAATGTGCAAAAATTTGTAAAACTAAGTATGCATGAGCTTAGTGAATGTAAAGTAACCAATATATGCTGTCTTTATACAATATGCATTGCATTTGGACCTTAAACATAAAATATTCAGTAAAATGTTCAGTATTTCTGCCATTTATACTTTGTACCATTCAGATGAAAGCAGAATAAAAAATATACCCAGCCTTTTAGACAGTCCTGTCATTTAACACCTGGTGGGCATTTATTTGCTTTAAGTAAGTAAGCATGTATCCATTTTTAGTCTTAAAGTTTTTTATTAGTACATGTTTTCAGTACATAATGATCATATTCACCGTAGGAAATTTGTACATGTACATAACCCATCTTAATTATTTTCTTTGTTCTCTCTCTCTCTCTTTCCTCTCCCTCCAAACCTTCTTCCCCTCCCCATTTTGCAAAAGCTCTATTTCCATTTTTTTCTGCAATTCTTTTTTTGAATCCCTTTTCCCTTTCTTCCTTCCCCCATCCCTCATCTCTTATTCTCTTTCACATTTGAACAAGTTCTTACTATTTCTTAATATCTTGCCTCTATTTTGTTCCTTATTTATACTTTAGATTTTTCATACAAGAGGAATAATGTGATATTTAAAATTGTGTGTCTGATTCATTTCAATTAAGATTATGTTCTTGAGATGGATCCATTTACCTAAAAATGCCTCAAGTTTATCCTTCTTTATGGCAGAGCAGTACTCCATTGTACAGTGAGAGTGTAAATTGGCACAACCACTGTCGACATCAGTATGGAGATTCTTCGGGAAACTAAAACCAGGGGCTCCATTTAACCAGGCTATTCCCCTTCTAGGTGTCTGCCTGAAAGAATGGAAGTCATCATGCCACACTGGTATATGCTTACCTATGTTCATAACAGCACAATCTGTAATAGCTAAATCTTGAAAACAGCCCATCTGCCCATCAACAGATGAATAGAATAAGAAAATGTGGTATTTGTATATAATGGAGGACTTACTTCTTATATATTAATGAGATGCACATCTACTTTGCATAATGAATCTATTTATTGTCATTAGTACTATTCCTAAACTTGTAGGAGGTCAAAATCTGTTCTTTGTATTTTGTCAATGTTTTCTTATTTCATTTTTTTATTAGTACATGTTTGTAGTACATAATGTTTGCATTCCTTTTGAGAAATTCATATACTTTTTTAACATATCAGAGGTTTTGAAATTTCATCTCACAAGCAAAAGCTTAGTTAAGATGTAAATATTTCTTCATGGCTGTGATGTCAATTATTGCTGACTTCTTTGAACGTGAAATGTACTTATGTTTCCCAAATATATAATCCTTACAAAATGTAAAGCTTAGGCAAAGCCCCTCACATTACTGGTTTCTTCCAAACTAAAATTGTTTGTAATGATAGACTTTTTCAGGCTTTTGTTTATGTGTTCCTAATTGTACTGTGACAACTAGATTGCCTAAATGCTATGCCCTCTAAGCAGTGCCACTTTGATTATTAGAATTGAGCTTAGTTATCTAAAAAGTACACCTGTAAACATTACACTCTAATTTTACGAAAGTGCTTTATTTTTAAACATTCAATTTATTCTTCAAAATTAGCAAATTTAAATAGGAATTTATACATGTCATTTAATAGGTTATAATTAAGTGATAGTATTAATGCTTTTAATACATATAATTTTGTGTATTATAAAGTGATATATATGGTACTCTGTACTAAGATGGGAATAAATTAGTTATTTGGAGAGATAAAGTTCATTTTATATTTCAAAATGATCCCAATGCCCTAAGAAAATTAAGTTAGGATGAAAACTCACTACTTTTACTTCAAAACCAGTGTGACCGGCTTTCTGGGTGTTTACTCCTAATGCTCAGAGACCAAAGCTAAGGAAGATAAAATCAGTATGAAGACAGCCAATGTTCTGGCCCTTGCTCTCTGAGATCAGCCAATACCCAGTGAGGAACCCAGACTCCAGCAGCTGGCCAGTATTCATTCTGCAAAGTGGGGTGTGGTCAGCAAGACCTTGACCCATCCCAGGAGACAACACAAATGGTAGAAGGAAGAACTGAAAGAGTCTCAAAGCTACTCATGTGTCTCCATGTGTAACCTATGCTACCTTGACCACAAACAGGAAGAAAGAACATCATGATTGATGCAGGTTTTATTTTGACTTAGACATAAATGCTCAGCAAAAAATAGAGTGATTGACAGTAATACAAAAATACTGAGAGGTCAAATGGGTTTAAGAAGGGGCTCTCAACACTGCACCAGTCCTCATCAAAAAAGCTACGCAGTTGCAGAATTCTCCAGCCACAGTGTGTCACCCTAACCTGCCATCATGAAAGGTTTGGATTCCTAGCCACAGTTGCTTTTCCAATAATATGACCTTCATCCCTTCTTAGCATATTCCCATTATGTTATTTTGATGTACATTCAAGTTTCTCTCTGGTAAAGATTTGGCTTCTTCTGTTGGTCTCTATAGAATAAAAATATCAGCATAAATAGTCTAGCTACTTAGACACTGCTACTTTTGCAGAATAAACTGACTTTCTTTTGTGTTTTGGGCCAGATCTCAGATCCTGAACATTGTAATAAGAGTTTTAATGGTCAAACAATGTAAGAGCATAGACATGTTTTATTTTTAATATAGGAGGACATTAATTTTCTTATTGACAAGATGGGGAGGTGTACATGTGCTCTTAAACTTCATTTGTTGTACAGGCCAAAGCTTTAGTCTTGAAAGAAGAGAAAATAGAGAAGTGGCTACAGCTCTTGGAGAAGCACAGCTGAATGGAACACAGGTCTGATGAAGATCAGATTGGTCTTTTAACAAGCAATAGGTCTAGGTTTTACGGCATCCACTGGATAGGCAGTTGACTGGCAACTGTCTACTGGGTCATGGGTAAGACATTTTTTTGAGACTTCTTTCTGACGTTTTATGGGTTTTTGCTACTAATGTAAGACATGGATCTGCAGCTATTTTCACTTTTGAACATATTAAGGTCCCTCCCTGCTGTTATAGCATGCCTTGCCCTTCCAATGATAAGACTGGTACATAAAGGGAGGGTTGTGCCATAAACTGTTAGCAAGGGAGGAGAGGGATAAAGAACATATCTTCATCTTCATTATGAAATATCTTTAGCCACCTTGGATTAGGAGCCAAGAAACCTCTCAATCTCCTGTATGATAAGGGTCTGAAGAGATTAAGTCTCCCTTAACTTTAAGGAGGACAAAGGGAAAAGATCTTGGATAACTGGGTCAATCTGACATATGAATGTCATCCCTCTTTCTCATTCAAGGTTAAAAATAATCTCTCACCACCTGGTCAAATGAGGACAGGGCGGACAGTGTAGGCTCACAGGCTACAATGGTTTGAAAATCCTGGGTAAATGTCAGTGTGACTTGGAACTCATGAGGTCTGAAAGATAAACACTTAAAAGTATGTTAAGGGCTGGGGATTTAGCTCAGTGGTTCTGCCCCCTGCCTCGCAAGTGCAACAAACCGAGTTCCATCCCCTAGGTATCAAAAAAAAAAAAGTATGTTAAACATGTACCCACCAGTAACCAAAAGTAGAATTATGGAGAATAGTGCCCCAGAAAGTGGTAGAAACCAGGAAAAATGATTCAGCCTTTGACATACCCTTTTCATAGATCCCTTTTAGTTATATTTATGTCAATATTTAGCTTGATATACTTGCTACTAAGTTCCATGTAACGTGAAGTTTTTATCCAAGTACAACAAATGAAGTTTGGAAAACAGGCCTGCAAAACCAGGTCAGCTTTAAACTAATTTCCAAACTTACAAAACAGGTAAAAGTAAGGAATGGGGTATGAAACTTATTTTGTCTAGGAGAATACTCTGTACCTTCTTAAACCACTGCCAACCCGAGAGGGACATGTAGAGAAGAAGGAACTCTCAGGGCCTGGCCTTGGGCCCTGGAGTACACCACACAGGGAGTTCTTTAGGAGATTACAAGCAGTTTTAAACTATGCTAACAGAAGGTTGCATTACCCTGAAACACCTTGAATCTTCACAATAGCGAAAGAGCAGAATTAGATTCCGACATAGATGACTAATAACCTATGTTTTATATCCCTTTTTCCTTACCAGAGGTTGTTTCTTGAGAATACTTTGTTTCTGCTTCATCACTTATTTTACAAATGTTGGGAGAATCATACAACACACAGGCTCAGCCTTTGGAATATGGGATGCAGTTTGAAATATAAAAAGTGTAAGATTTGTCTTACTTAGAGAAGTGGTGAGTATATTCTGCTTAAGGCAATAAATGTGAACTTCATTTTTTGTGTGACTACAGAGGACAATTATATTAGAACCTACTAAATCTCTCTTAATATCTATTTGTTCCTTTTTATTTTGCAATGCAACCCTTTGATTTTGAGCTGGTTATATGGCTGCCTAGAATAAAGACTATGTTTCCTAGACACCCTAAAAGCAATGTATGATAATGTGACTAAGTTCTAGCTAATGAGTTATAATAATAAGTGGTTTATAAAAAGTGCAGCAAGATTGTTTGAAAGGTGTATGAAAGATTTTTTTTAGTGTTTTCTTTTGTTAAGACTACGACACAATGATTAACTATTCAGAAGCTATGCTAGATCACATTTTAAAAATCCAAATAGAAGAGATGACAGAAGAAAACTGGAAAGAAAATTCTATGCTATCAATGTACTGCTGACCTAGGGCTTTTAAATGTAAGAGTATAAAACAGTATGGAAATGGCACGTATGAAAGCCTCTCTTAATTGGGGCGTTCTGTTCTTTGCAATTAATGTCAAATGATATGTTGAACTACTAATTCCAACATCACATGTGATGATAAACACTAGAAACATCTAAAGTATTTTCATTATATTCAAGACTAAAACACCAACTATAATGTATATTACTTAATACTGGGGTTTTTTTTGCTTAAATTCTTTTATTGGTACATTTTAGGTATACAAAACGTTTACATTTATCATTGGGTGCTTGTACCTGTACACGATGTATCTTTGTTCTTATTTTTCCCCATTCCCTGTGTGCCCTTCACCCTCTCCACCCTTCCCTCCTAATACTGTATAGAAATGATGGTGAGGTAGTTAGGAGTATGAAATATATAAAATTTTTAAAATTAAAAGTTAAAATGGTATTTGTGAGTAACTTCTAGGGAAAATCACTTAAAATTGAAAATAAAGCATATATAGTAACCAATTTAATTATAAATTGATGACAGCCATTAAAATTGAATAAAAATACTTATCTATAACTAGAGCAAAACCAGAAAGTATCCAGAATGTATCTCAGTGACTTAATTATTCAATTTTAATGTAGATTTCATGAAACATTTATAGAGGCACTGATACTGAAGTAGGAAAAGCTATTATACATTGAATAGAAAGTGCTTAATGTCTCTACCATTTACTGAATTCCAGAAATTTAGCAGCAACTCCTGATATTGAAAATTAAATTTAAAAACTGACATTTATTACATAATGACTAATGGATAATAAACATACAAAATTTAAAAAAAGAAAGTAAAAATTGACATGATAGGGTCTGGTGGGCTAGTAAGAGATTTGGTGAGCTACTGTCCAGAATGTGGACAATGCTCATCTCTATGATGGTTGGAATTCATAAATATGTGCTTCAATAAAATAAGTTTAATAATTATTTCACAAGCATTCCTTATCTTTAGTAAAAAGGATCATAGGACCTTGTTATAGGGACAAAAAATTTATTATATATATATATATATCTTCTTGAAAATGATAATTTAATGAAAAGACCTCATTAACTTGTCTGATTCAACTCATGACTATATTTTATTGTAATAGAAAATTAATTATATAACCAATTTATATATCTTTGGATTAGAGAAGACTTTTCTTTTTTCTCTTAAACTTTCTCTTGAAATTACTACAGTAATTTATTAAACCTAGTAAAGGTTTAATAAAGTAACAACTTTACATAACTGAAAGAGAAAATTTTGAATTGATAGAGTGTGGGTTTTTCCAGCTTATTTGGCAACCTTTCATGTCAGTAGGTAATTTAGGAAGAAATTATTGCTTCAGCAAATTAAATACCTTTAATTGCATCATGGAGCATAAACTAAAGTACATCAAGATCTTTTAAGATTCAAACTACTGCCAAGAGACTACGAGATCTGTGTCTTGCAAGACATACATGAACAATTTTGTTGGTTGTATAGATACTCATAAGAAAATACTAGCTTTCTTCAAATTTAGCTAAACTTCAAGAAATTTTCTTCTGGGAAAAACAGTCCCTACAGAATTATGAAATATCAAACAGAATTTTTGAATTGATTACTAAATTCTGACCTAATATATTGTATTTAACATCATATTTATTTATTAATATTCTTCATCATACTCAAATTATAGCATGAGTGGAGAAGAAAAATACTTTCCCTTTTTAGCTTTAAAATTCCTACTCCTGGCTACAAACAGTGACCCACAAAAACTTCTCACCCCTCTGATGATTCCTCCAATTCCTGAAAAGTCTCCAAATATGAATAAGCTATATGAAGAATATGATGCTAACTTGTGTGTATTTGCTTTTGAAAGGACTGGAATATATTTCTGTGTGTAACATTGCTTTTCTTTCCAAATTTGAATTATATGGCTTGACTATGTTTTATTTCAACTATGACCTGTCCCCAGAGAAGGGATGTTTCCTACAAGTTTCCTGGAAGTGGCAAACCTCCATTTGGAGCCCATGTTGTCACTACAGTTTGATTAGAATAAATGCAGTCATGTAACTGTTTTATCTTATCTGGAAATTGTAATTTTAGAAAGCATGAGATATTATTAAACTAAATTATAATAGATTGAATTTTATATAAATATTTTTAAAACTGTTAATGAAATTTGAAACCCTAAGAATATCTTGCACATAATAAATTAGTATTAAACTACAAAGTAATGTTAGCAAAAAGCCACTTAATACCTCAGTAGTCCATCACTTTCATTTGATCAGTAGAATATAGTAGTATTTAGCAGAAGAATAAACATGTCATATAGATACATGCTTCAGCAAAGTTTTCTACCAACTGCCTAAGAGTTAAAATTTTTAATTCATAAATGATATTTAGAAAAAATGCTAAATATCCGGGTATTAATGTGCTCTATGTTAACAAGAAGTACAAAACAATATGTGAACCTAAATTATAAAAATATTAATATATTAAATATATACCTGGAAATGAAACTATCAGAGAAAATATATTTTGTACTTAATATATTTGATTAGATAATAATTTCTAAATTGTTTCATTCTTGATAATTGTACACTTGAACATAATTTTCATCATTTAAATGTATGACATTTTGCCAGGTAAGTTTACATTTGGCCTTCTAACTTTAGCCTGGCATATAAGAAATTATCTACCTTGTTAGGGATGCTATAAAATGAGGAGAGACTAATTTCTAAAATTATGTTTTTTATTATTCAAAATCAAGGAAAAGCCCTGTAAGAGATAGTCTCAATATCAGCCAGACTTTATTTCCTCTCTAACAGATTTTGATTTTAACTTTTCTAATAACTACTTGTGTCAGGGACTAGTATAGTTAGTTTCCTTTTCTCTCAAAATTTTTCTGTCTCTTGCAGTTTGCCTTTTCAATAATGAGGTGGAATTCTAGCCTTCAGCAAGAAGTCAGTGAATTTGAAAAGCACCAAGCAAAACAAAAGAAAACAAAACAATGATGTTAGTGCAGGTATTTTTTTCTTTTATTCCAAATGGCAAAAGGTGCTTTATTGTCACTGATTATCTCAACTGCCAGTTTGAAACCTAAAATTTTAGGTGCACAAATAATTATATTTCTTTGCTAATGGTATTGTATCCAGGTGTTTTTCCAGAATATTTAGAAATCTGAAAAGTAATTTGATATAGATTAAGGAGCCAAGGAAAACCATTCAAATCTATAATTGCAATTACTTCTATCACAAGATACTATTTTAAATCTACTAATTGATCAGTGGAATGGTCGTTTGCTTGAATATAATGCAACTCACAGTAGTAGAACTAAAATCATCTTTGTTTATTTACCGAATTATTGACCACTTGTGGCGTGACTGTGATGAGGCTTCACAATGGTTACATTGTGTTACGTGAAGTATATATGATCATGGACAATGGATATCTACGTTAAAAGAAGATAGTAGGTAATAAAATTGCATAAGAGCAGTTTATGGCAAAGTGATATTTCTTCGTCATACTCATTCTATGAAAAAAGTTTACTTTTATTAACACATATTTTTAAATTAATTATATTGGTGCATTTAAATTATACAATATAATGACATTCATCATTGGAAATTTGCAACTTTACATGATCCATCTTGGTTCTTATTTTTTCCTCATTTTGCTGCCCTCCCTTCAACCCCTCCATCCATCCCTATCTACAAAGACCTGGTTTCCGTTTTTTCTTTTTCTCATATTAATTCCATTCACTTCTTCCCCCCCCCCCAAATTCCCCTTGCCTGTTGCCCCTTTTCTTTCTATTTCACGTTATCTATTATACCTTTTAGTCATTATTTACACTCATTTTCTCACACTACAGAAATTATTCGGTATTTACACATGTGTGTCCTATTTATTTCACTTAAGA
Source organism: Heterocephalus glaber (assembly GCF_053883595.1). Taxonomy (NCBI): domain Eukaryota; kingdom Metazoa; phylum Chordata; class Mammalia; order Rodentia; family Bathyergidae; genus Heterocephalus; species Heterocephalus glaber. The sequence goes on along the minus strand of NW_028258151.1, from coordinate 4,931,832 downwards.
GTATGGCCTCAATGTGTATCCATTTAGCTATAAATGTCTCTAGTTTCTCATTCTTTATGGCTGAGTAATATTCCATTGCATAAAAAAACACACTTTTTTTTAATCCAGTCTCCAGTTAATGGGAATTTGGGCTCTTTCCAAGCTTTAGCTATTACAAACTGTGCTACTCTGAACATAGGTGCACATAGATCACTGTGGTATGATTCTTTAATTCTTTGGGGAAGATACCCAGCAGGGGAATAACTGGGTCAAATGGGACTTCAAGTCCTAGTTCTTTGAGGTATCTCCATACTGATTTTCGCAATGGTTGCACCAGTCTACACTCCCACCAGAGGTGGAGCAGTGTCTCTCTTTCCCCACAGCCCTGCCTGCATTTGTTATTGGTTGATTTTTTGATGGCAGCCATTCTTTCTGGGGTGAGGAGGAATTTCAGTGTTCTTTTCATTTGCATCTCTCAAATGTCCAGTAGATGTAGAACAGTTTTTCATGTTTATTTCCGATTTCTACTTCTTTGTGTGAGAAATGTCTGTTCATTTCAGATGCCCATTTTTGGATTGGGTCTTTAAATTTTGGAGGTCTGATTTTTTAAAATTAATGTCTAATTCTAGTTAGTAGACTTTGTCTGAGGGACAGCAGGTAGAAATTTTTTTCCACATTGTGGGTTGTATCTTCACACTGCTAGTGGTTTCTCTGGCTGTCCAGAAGATTTTAGTAAGAAGAGACCCCACTTGTTCATTGTTTTTGCTAGTTCATGGGCAACTGAGGTTTTGTTCATAAAATCTTTTCCTACACCAATGACTTCAAGCGTTCTTCCTAACCTCTGTTCCAGCCTGTTTAGTGTTTCTATTTTAATACTTAGATCTCTAACCCATTTTGATTTTAGTTTAGTGCATGGTGAGAGATATAGGTCTAGTTTTAATCTTTGGCAAGTTGAAACTCAATTTTTCCAGCACCATTTTTAAAGAGGCTATCTTTCCTACGGTGAGGGTGTTTGGCCCCTTTGTCAAAGGTAAGGTGGCTGAGTATGTCTGGAGTTGTTTCTGCATCTTCTAATCTGTTTCACTGGTCCTCAAGTCTGTTTCTTTACCAGTACCATGCTGTTTTTATCACAGTAGCTTTGTAGTAGAGTTTCAAGTTGGGGATTTTGATACCCCCTGCCATGTCTCTTTTAACTAGCGTTGCTTTTGTTATTCTGGATCTCTCCTTGTTCCAAATGAATTTTTGGATTGTTTTCTCAAGGTCTGTGAAGTATGCTGCTGAGATTTCAATTGAGATTGATTGAATTTATATAGCAGTTTTGGAAGTATGACCATTTTCACTATGTTGATCCTTCCTACCCAGGAGCAGAGGCTGTCTTTCCATTTTCAGATATCATCTTCAATCTCTCTTTTCAGAGTGCTATAGTTTTCAGAGAAGAGGTCTTTGATTACTTTTGTTAGGTTGATTCCTAGGTATTTCAGTTTTTTGGATGTTATTATGAAAGGAATTATTTGCCCTATTTCTCTCTCAGTGAGTCTGTCATTGGTGTAGAGGAAAGCTACTGATTTTTGTGTGTTGACCTTGTAACCAGCTACTTGAATGAATTTGGTTATTAAGTCTAGAAGACTTTTGGTGGAGTTCTTGGGGTCTTCTATATAGAGTACCATGTCCTCTGCAAATAATGACAATTTGACTTCTTCGTTTCCTATCTTTATTCCTTTTATTTCTTTGTCTTGTCTAATTGCTGTGGCTAATGTTTCCAGAACTATATTGAACAAGAGTGGTGATAGTGGACATCCTTGTCTTGTTCCTGATTTTAGTGTGAAGGATTTAAGTTTTTGACCATTTAAAATGGTAATGGTTGTTGGGTTTTCATAGATGGCTTTTATCATATTGAGGTAGAGACCATCTATTCCAATTTTTTGTAGGGTTTTTATCATAAATGCATGTTGGATTTTGTCAAATGCTTTTTCTATGTCTAAGGAGATAATCATGTGATTTGTGTCCTTGGCTCTATTGATACAGTGTATTATATTCATTGATTTGCATATGTTGATCCATCCCTGCATCCCTGTCTGAATCCCACTTGATCAGGGTATATGATCTTCTTGATTATCTTCTGCATTCTATTTGCCAGTATCTTATTAAGGAATTTTGCATCTATGTTCATGAGTGAGATTGGCCTATAGTTCTCTTTTTCAGTTGGGTCTTTTTCTGCTTTGGGGATCAAGGTGATGCTTGCTGCCAGGAATGAATTTGAGAGTATTGCTTCCCTTTCAATTTCACTGAAAAATTTAAACAATGGTAACTGTAGTTCCTCTCTGATTGTCTTGTAGATTTCAGCAGTGAAGCCATCAGGACCTGGGCTTTTCTTAGTTGGTAAGTTTTTATTTACATTTTCAATTTCATTGATTGATATTGGGTTGTTTAAAATTTTTAGGTCTTCATCATTCAAATTTTTTAATTCATACATATCTAGGAACCTGTCCATTTCCTCTGTGTTTTCCATTTATTGGAATATAGGTTCTCGAGGTAGATATTGATGATCCTCTGGATTTCTGCTGGTTCAGTTGTAATTTCACTCTTTTCATTCCTAATGGCATGGATTTGGGCCTTTTCTTTCCATTTTTTGATAAGGTTGCCTAAGGGTTTGTCAATTTTGTTTATTCTTTCAAAGAACAAACTCTTGGCTTCCTTGATTTTCTGTATTGTTTTTTTAGTCTCCATTGCATTGATTTCTGTTTTCATCTTTATAATTTTCTCCTTTCTATGTGCTTTGGGTTTGTCTTGCTCTTCTTTTTCTAGAAGCTTGAGGTTCAGCATCAGGTTGTTTAGTTGAGCTTGCTCTTTTTTCCTAATATGCATATTCACTGCTATGGATTTCCCTTGTAAGAGTGCTTTCATTATTTCCTATAGATTCCTATATGGTGTGTTGGGATTGTCATTTAATTGTAGGGACTTTCTGATTTCTTCTTTAATTTCCTCTGTGACACATTGGTTATTCAGAAATGTGTTGTGCACTTTCCATGTGTTTATGAAATTCTTGCAGTTTCTTTTGCTATTGATCTCCAACTTTATCACACTCTGGTCTGACAATATACAGGGGATAATTTCAATTCCTTTGCACTTACCTAAATGTTCTATGAGTGAGTATGTGGTCTATTTTAGAGAATGACCCATGTGCAGAAGAAAAGTATGTATATTTTGGTTTTGTAGGGTGGAACACTCTGTAAACATCTGTTAAGTTTGTTTGTTCAGCAGTTTGATTGAGTTCTAGTATTCAGTTGTTTTTTTATTTTATTTTTTCTAGTTGATCTATCTTTTTGTCAGAGCGTGGTATTGAGGCCCCTCACTACTATTATATTAGTGCTTATATGATTTTTCATGTCTGTTAGTATTTGTTTTATATAGTTGGGCACATTAGTGTTTGATCCATATATATTAATGATTGTCATCTCTTCCTCTTGCATTGTTCCCTTTACCATGATGTAGTGTCCTTCTTTGTCTCTTTTAATCAGTGTTGGTTCAAAATGCATTTGATCTGCAAAGAGGACAGCTACTCCTGCCTTTTTTCAGGTTCTTGTCACATGGAGTACTGTTTTCCACCCTTTAACTTTCAGTCTATGAATTTCTTTTTGAATTAAGTGTGTTTCTTGTATGTAGCGAATTGTTGGATCTTGCTTCTTGACCCATTCTGCTAGTCTATTTCTTTTGATTTGTGAATTGAGACAATTAAAATTGACGGTTATAATTGATATGCCTTGACTTATCATTGCCATGACTGTTTCTTTCTGTTGGATTTTCCCTCTTTGCGTTTAATTTCTTGTCATGCCTGATGGATTCATTCTGCAGGGCTTCCTGGGGTTGTGATGCTTATTGTATTTTCCTAAGATGTTGTCTAAAAGTTTTTGGAGTGCTGGTTTGGTATCTGTGAAGTTCCTAAAGTGTTCTTTGTCATGAAAGTATCTTATTTCTCCATCTATTTTGAAAGATAGTTTTTCAGGGCACATCAATCTGGGTTTGAGGTTGTTTTCCTTTAAGGCTTGAAGTATGTAGCTCCATGCTCTTCTTGCCTTGAGCGTTTGTGTTGAGAAGTCTGCTGTGATTCTGTTGGGCTTTCCTTTGTATGTGATTCGTTTCTTTGCTCTAACTGCTCGTAAAATTTTGTTCTTCTGTTGAGTTTCTGGAATCTTAACTATTATATGGTTATGTGTAGATTTCTTTTTATCAAGACTATTTGGAGTCCTATATGCCTCACTTGTCTGTATGTCAAGTTCTTTTCCCCTATTTGGAAAGTTTTCTGCCCTCACTTCTATGAACAGGTTTTTTTTTTTTTTTAATGTCATCTACACTCTCTCCTGTTTCTTTCTTGACTCCAATCGCTCTGATGTTACTCTTCTTTGCATCATGTAGCAGCTGCTGGTTTGATTTCTCGTGGTCCCTTACTATTTTTAAGAAATTTTTATTTTCTTGGTCACTAATTGCAATCCTATCTTCTATATCTGAAATTCTATCCTCGCCATTGGCTCATTCTGCTGTGTAAACTTTCAATGGATTTCTTAATCTCCTGGAAATCTGTTTGCATCTGTTTTATGGATTCCACTTGTTTCCTATGTTGAGATTCCATCACATTCCTCAGCTCCTGTATTTTTTTAATCTGTGGTCACTCTAGATTTATTAATCATGTCTTATATTATGCACACAATGTCTGCTGTTATCCTAGAAATTATTTCTGATTTATTTTTTTCCAGGCCCCTTTTCATTGCCAGTTCAGGGAGTTCAGGTTGTTGATTTTCAGATTGTTCCATCTCGTTGCCCTTTGGGGTTCCCTTAGGTGATCTGGAAGTCTGGTTTTCCGGACTTATTTACATGTCTTCTCATTTCAACGGATGCAGCCTGCTTTGTCTTTGTTGAGGTGGCTCTTTGCTCACCCAGTGGTCTTGAATTCTCAGCAAGCCACCGAGCAGCCTTTACTCTGCTGCTCACCACTACACCAATCCCTGGGTTCAGAGTGGTGGCCTTCTAGATCCCTGAGCTGACCTGTTGTCTGGCTTCTAGCTGGGGCCTGAGCACACTTGGCATGGTATCTAGGTGTGTCTCTCACTGGGGGCCCTATGTAGCTATTGTTGGGGAGGGCCTTTTGTTGGGGGCTGTGCACCCTAGTTTCTGTTGTCTGCACAGGGTTTGGTTAGGGTCTCCTTGCACTTCTCAATGGTAATGGGGTGAGCCTCTGGGTATTGTTTGTGGGCCTGTACAGCTCTTCTCCAGGCACGTCCCTGGCGAGCCTCTGGCTGAAGCCCATGTGCCCTTCCAGCCCCTTTCTGGACAGACCTTTAGCCTGGGAGGGTGTGCTGGAGCCTCTGGTGTTGGAAGGACTCCCGACTGGGATCCTCCTGCACTGCACAGGTCTGGGCCATACAGCTGCACCTCAAGATCTGCACACACTCAGTCTTGGAATGCTGGGCCTCTGGCTGGAGCCCATGTGCCCCTGCAGCTCCTCTCTGGGCAGGCTCCCACATATTAATTATTCATATTAATTGGATTAATTTATTTTCATATATGCACAGATATCAATCCATCCTTCTTCTATCCTAACTCTGCCTGTCTCCTCTTTCCCTTTTCACCCCAGTACCCATCTTGTCCCTAGAAATTATGATTCTACTTTCAAGTTTACTTCTTTCTAAAGTCTCCACACATGAGAGAGAGCATGCTATGCTTTTCTTTCCATATCTGATTTATTTCACTCAACATGGTGCCCTCTAGATCCATTTTGCTGCAAATGGCTGGATTTCATCTTCCTTTATGTCTAAATAATACTCAATTATGTATCTAGACAACATTTTCTGAATCCGTTTATCTGGTGAAAGCAATGTAGCACATTTCCACGTTGGAATTACTGTGAAGAGTCCCAGAGTAAACGTGGGCATTCAGGTTCCCTATTATATTCAGACTCTTATATTTCTTTGGAAATCCACCCAGAAGTGGAATAGCTGAATTACATCGTAGTCTCTTTTGAAGGAACTGTGATGCTATGTTACATGATGACCATACTAATGTGTATTTCTAGCAGTTTCTCCACATTCTCATCAGTGCTTCTTTCTTTCTTTTTTTACAATAGTCATTCTAAGTGAGTGACCTTTATTTTATTTAGCTTTGACTTGCATTTCCCTGATGACTAATGACAAGTGAACTTTTTACACATTGATTGGCAATTTGTATTTTTTTCTTTTAAGAAATTTATTCATATCTTTTGGTCATTTAATAATTGGATCCATTTTTGAATTAAGATTTTGAATTCTTTATATGTTCTGGATGTTAACCTCAATGAACTGAGCATTTTCTTCCACTCTGTATGTTATTTTTTCACTCTGCTGAGTGTTTCCTTTGGTGTACAAAAAATCTTTTTATTTTAACACAATTTGTCAATTATTTCCTTAGTTTTCTGTCCTTTTGGCATCCTCTCCATAAAATCATTACTTGAACCAACATCTTGAAATAATTCTTTTATTTTTTCTGATACTAATTTCAGAGTTTTAAGTTGTACATCAAATCATTGATTCATTTTGAGTTAATTTTCATACAGAGTGAAATAAAGGACAATCCTCTGCATGTTGATATACATATTTCCTTGCACCATTTATGAAAAGGCTGTTTTTTATCGATTGTAAGTTTTTGGCATCCTTGTGGCAAACCAGGTGATTGCATATGTGAGATTCATTTCTGGGTTCTCTTGTCTGTCCCATTGATCTATGAGTTCTGTTTTGCCAGTGTCATGCTAGTTTTCTTAGTATGGTTCTGTAGAACATTTTTATATTAGACATTATGATGTCTCCAGCTTTCTTACTTTCTTACTTTTCTCAAGATTGCTTTTGGTTATTTGGCATCCAAATGCTTGTGTGCGTGTGTGTGTGTGTGTGTGTGTGTGTGTGTGTGCATGTGTGTGTATATGTTTAGGTATTTTAATTTTTTGTGGATGGCATTAATGAGATGGTTTCATGAATTCTTTCTCAGTTAATTTGTTATTGATGTATATAAAGGTACTATATTTTCAGGAAATACGTCTAAGTGATGTTTTTAAAACAAGATCTTAAAATTAAGGAAGTACTGTACTTTTTATTTCCTAATGATGCTAGCTTTTGTATCTATATTTTACATTTTAATTCAAGGATCAGTTATTATTTATTTACATAAAATAAAATGAAAATCAGTTATGCGTTGTTGTTCTATAGGAACAAATCTTTTTCCAGTTGATATTTAGAAATTATTAGAAATAAAGTACAGGCCAGGGATTTAGCTCAGTGATTTCGCCGCCTGCTGTGCAAGAACCAGGACCCGCGTTCGATGATTGGTACCAAAAAAACAAATAGAAATAAAGTACATTTTGTTGGCATACTAAATATAAGGAATGATCTCTAAAATTTCAAAAGCATACCAGTCACATTCATTCTCCTAATTTCCGTGCTTATTTAGGTATTGAAAAAAATACATTGAAGGCTTGAAATTATAATAATGTTTAATTTAGTCATTTAAATTCTGTATCGACATGTGTTAGGTAGAATTTTTATTTTGGATAGTTGTGTCAGTTAAACTTAATGCACAAATCTAGCTAAGTGTATCTTTCCATATTTTTTTTTCTTTTTTGATACTTGGGATCAAACTTGGGACCTTGCACTTGCAAGGCATGCGGTGGTACCACTGAGCTAAATCCTCAGCCCTTTCCATAATATTTTAATGCATGGACCAAAAAGATGTTGTATGCACAAGTGAATAATGTTTTTCACAGAATTGAAAGTACAATTTTAATTTAACAAATTGTTTTAATGTATTTATATCATGTATATAAGATATATCTGTATGGATGAATCATGATTTATTTAAATATTCTCATTATCATTTTATTTTACCTTTTTAAGTAATTTTGGTATGAATATCCTCATTCATGATAATAGGAGATCATGGGGAAATATTTCAACAGAATATATACTTAAAGTGGAATTGCTGAATCAGAAGGTATATATGTTATTAATTTGACTAGGTATGACCATAATACTTTTTAAAGTGATGGAGTATTTCTTTCCAACTTTCAATAAAAGTTCTTTCCTTATACCCGGAGGATGTTGGCTATTACCAATACTTATATATTTAAATATTAAAATTTAAATTACTTTTTTATATAAAGTACATGTAAATAGTTACATTGCTTTTATTTTTAGTGAATTGAAAGTTAATGGAGAACATTTGAATTATTTTTTTGAATTGCTGCTTCATAGACTGTTCATTTTTGAGGGATTATCATTTTCCAAATAAAATTGGGCAGTATTAATTTATTGTTATAATCAGTGCTTTATCATGTTGCAATATTTTCTTATTGTTTCATTTGTTTTTAGAATGTTTGTGTTATTTTTGCCTTTAGCATTTTAAAATTGGTTACTATATATGATGCTAGATTTTTGCCGGAATCTATTTTTAAATAATAGTGCAAATACTTTCCAAACCAGTATCCTGATAATTTAAAAAGGACAGTGTAGGAGAAGATCCAACAAGCAGGCTAGCGGACATGTTCCTTCAGAGATACTCAGAAAAGTCTAAAAACGCAGGTGCTGTGAACTGGGGGAGCCAGTCTAGGCCATGTCAACTGAATGCACTCCATTGCATCTGAAACAGGGAGGCAATAACAGCCACCATTCCATTAATGAAATGGAAAATTAATGTGAAAGATAACCCATGTCGGTCAAAGCAAATATCTGAATTGTTGAAAAGGGGAAAAGGCACTGCCACAGCTGGTCTTCATGGCCCCTGCCCTGCTCCCTTCAGGCAGCAGAGATTTGGAGAGCACCCTAAGGGCCTGAGGCAATGAGGGACAGCCTGGGCATTTCTCCCCAGTGTCCCTCAGACACTGAGGGATGCTGCATCCCAATGGTGTCTTCTCCTGCACTTACTACAGGCAAGGGAAGCCCCAATCTAGGCCGAGAGAGGCTCAATGTCCTGAATGACAGGATGATGCCCTGTCTGCTGGCAGACAGGGGACAAAGGGAAGGGACAAAGGGGAGGACCAAGACTGAATATGTGGATCAGAGTGAGTTCTTCCTTGTGATCTCCACAAAGACCAAAAAAAGCTGAGTTACCAGGAATTCCTGAACAGGAACTCACTGTCATCCTGGGGATAGGAGAGAGAGAAAAGTCCTTAAATCCAGCCCAGGGACTACATTAGATTCCACTGGCTGGAAAGGGGAGTTCTTGAGACAGGGTCCATTTGAATCTGAATGTAAAGGAAAAGAGAGTAGGCTGGGGCAGAGAATTTCTAGTGACAAAGTAATTGGAAAATCTCTGAAGTGAAAACCTGTAGTTTCACCCAGGACAAAGGGAAACAGCTCTCTTAGGACACTGGCAGAAGTTGAAGGAGAACTCAATATCAGGAAAAATATTTTACATCCTACTCTTCATCAATTAATTGAGATTGTAGGAGTATGGGACAGACATGAAATACTTCAATAAACCACAGCCTAAGCACAGCCTTCATCGAGGAATTGCACTCCAAGAAACAGACACCATTGAAGTCCAGAAGATATTTGGTAAGTACTACGAAAAATTGTACGCCAACAAACAGAAAAATTTTGAAGATATGGAAATATTGCTAGACATATAAAAATTACCAAAACTGAACCAATAGATATAAAAATCTGAACAATCAAAGAACAAGTAACAAAATTGAAGGAGCAATAAGAAACATACCAACTAAGAAAAGCCTGCATCTTGATGAATTCATGGCTGAATGATACCTCAAGTAGATTATAATACTAATACTCCTCAAATGTTTTAATGAAACTGAAAGGGAAAGAGGGCTTCCAAATGCATTTCTGAAAGCCAGCATCACTTTGATTCCAAAACCAGATAAAGGCCCAACTAAAAAGAAAACTACAGGCCAATCTTCTTAATGAACAGAGACACAAACATCCTCAAAAGGATATTGACAAATAGCATGCAACAAATCATCAAAAGGATCAGACATTGTGACCAAGCAGATTTCATCCCAGGGATGAAGGGATGCAGGAATGGGTCAACAACATGAATCAGTGCTGAACCATTAAAATGATAATGGCATTTTTCTAATGCCCTGTGTCATCCCTGCCTATGCCCCACTAATCTGTCCCTACATCCCCTTCTGACCCCATCATCCCACTGCAGCAGGATGGGGAGTGGGTGATGACTCCTCTGACTGCTTCCTGCTGGTGAGGGGTGACAACAGGCAGGTGATGTCAGTAGAGGGGGGACGGTCCAGGTGGCTGCAGTGGGAGGAGCTCATAGTTCCATGGCAGGTTCTATCTATGGAACCACCTGAATTGGATAGCATCAGTGCAGTCTGAAATAAAGTGTATAACACAGTTAAGTATACAGAGGCCAAATAAACACTATAAAAACAAAAATTTCAATAGAGGAAGGATCCAGGGTGAGATTGGGGGCAACCATGACTTAATTTAGATTAGGAACTCCTTTTGGGGAAGTGACCTACTTGAAGGGAAACTTAAAGGAGAGGGCAGTAGCTTGCAAGGATGCAAGTATGAAACTGCAGTCTGTCAGTTTGAGGGTCAGCTGTGACCCAGAGGCCAGGTCTCCTCTACTTCTTAAAGGCCCTTAGCTAATTCTATGTAGGGCCCTCAGCTGCCCCTACCTTTCCCTTTTTGACTCAGATGATGTCCATTTGGAGGACCATCATATAGGCCAAGGCAGAGGGGCGGACGTGGCTGGCTCTGAATGCTCACTTGGAGTTTGGCAGCCTCTAAGTGAAAAAAACAACCCTACCAAGTGAACAAAGTATACAAGACCAAAGCATGAGTACTAGAATAGAAAGGACAATGGTCATTAGCTGGCTCCTAGGCCTGTGTACAAGGTGTGGCTGCAAACTGCCAGCAGGGGTGAGTGATTAGATCCCCCTTTCATGTTTACTTTTCATTATTTTTACTTTATATCTTTGGTTATACTTTTCTAGTGGATGTTCAAGACCAAGCTAAAGTGAGACCAGTATTAATCAAAATTAACCTCTTGCCAAATATCAAGTTCAGTTAAGGCTCTCCAGTGGTTGCTTATGGGACCACCTGCAGAGCCTCTTAGTGCTTCTGTCAGTGTCAGCTGATAGGTTAGATCACAGTCTTACTTGACCCTGTGGCCTTTAATATTTGCCCAGGAAACTCATGACCAAGGGAGATCAATTACCATGGCACCTCCTCCTAAACCAGGGGTCAGCTTTCTATCAGGCACCCCAAAAAGAACACCTTGGAACCAAGCTGGATCCCTTTTATTTTCCTAAATAGTGCTCATGTCTCCATTTCTCAAATGTATGTATTTTTTCAAGAAGGTCTTCTCTCCTTTTGGGGCTGTAATGGGGCATCATGGCCAAATCATGGAGGCTCCCAAGGGTCTTAGGAGGGGAGGATTGGGAAGTGTGAAGTGAAGCAGGTCCTCAAATTAGGCCTTGGATGGTTGGTCTTCTTCTGCTTTGCCAAAGAATGAACAAGTTTGTAATATCACACAGGAGAAGCAAGAAAAAAATTCCTCTGACATTGTCCTCTCTATGGCCAAAACAGGCTTTAATGTTCTTATAAAAAATATCTGGGATCGCCAGTGTATTGAAAAATAGATGACAGATAAAATGAAAGGGGGTAAAGTTTCTGTCCAGACTAAGTGGGGGCAAAAAATCTAAACAACCAAAGTTTCCTCCTGGCAGCCTGACAGAAGGAACAAGCATCCACAGGAAGCCATGACCCAAGCACAGTCCTAGAGGAAGAGGTTCGAGGCAGTCTCAGAGAAATGCTGCTCAAGTTCTGTTTCCATTGTGGTTGCAGAAGCAACATCTCCGAGGCAGGCAGCCTGGTGTGGAAATCACCTGATTCTCCATCTGTAAGATGCAACGCAGCAAGGGTCAGAAAGAAGTCACTGCCTGAGGTTTCCACGTGGTTGTCTAGAGCTGCACCAGGACTCCTGATTCCCTTCCCTGGATCCGTGGGCCTAACCATGGGTCCACACTTCCTGGTGACCAGGCCATACCCTGGACAGCAGGCATCTCAGCAGCTAAGTGGCACAGTGAGGTGGAAGTCCGTGATGCCTCCACCCGTGGACTCTGGCACCCAGGGTCCCCTGTGGTGGGATGCAAGCACCTCGAGGAGTTCCAGCATCCTCCCATGATCTCCCAATTAGGCTGGGAATGCTGACCATGTCTGGGGGTCTTCGGTGGCCTTTCCTGCAATCCTGGACCAGCCACCAGTTGTCTCCCAAGGGTGGTCTCTAGGGGATGGGGTCCCCTTTGCAGGGCCTCCCTGCTCCTCTAGGACCTTGCCTTACTCCCGTGAAGAATGAGGGAGGGGAGCAACCTGGGCTCCGGGTCAGTGTCTCCAGCAGAAAATGGGGAAGTCAGGCTTGAAGTCCTGTAAAGTGAAAGCTTATTTATGATGCAGCGAGGGTAGAGAAGAAGCTACACACAGCAGGGCCATGCTGCCAGGTGGGGCACGGAGCAGGTGCCCATTGTGGGGGTGTGGACACCCCCTGGGTGAGCGGACCTCTAAGAACAGCTGTTTCACGGACTGATCCATGCCATCTAGGCGGATCAGGAGGTTAGCCTGTGATTCCGGGTGAGACGAAGGTCCGTGGGCCAGGGATGCACAGCAAGCGAGCTTCCGCATTGCACAATGCTCAGTAGCCTCCTGGTCATTTCACAGCTTTCAGCCACAGGTCGTGCCGGGGTCATCCTGGCCCACGCCGCTCATATGTTCCCACACAAAGAGCTCCATGGCATTAAAATCTGTAGCATAACAACCTGTAACTATGAATAGTAACAATTCCCCAAAGATTTTTCTTGATAGGAGTAAATTTGAATTAATATTTTATTTCTCAGAGAAATTGTAGAACTATTTAATAAACAATTTTATCTCATTTTACACAAGTAGTAAAGGATGATGATGATGATATTACTGTATACCATTTTTAGTGTAATATCTATTACTATTTGATCTGTGAAAAATATGATTAAAAAGAATTTGTCACTTAATCTTATGTCTAAAAAAATTTAGGAAAATCTCTCCTAAACCATACCCAAGGAATTTGGAGAATCTCTAGATAATAGCAAGTTGTCATAAATATAAAATATTTCAAAGCATAAGAAATTCAAGGGAGAGGTTTTAATACTAAATAGCAATCTAAATAAAATCAACAAATATTGTAAATGGAAATGCTATTTTTAAAGTAATAAACATATATCAGCATTCATAATTTATTGGTTTCATTACACATGTAATCATACAAATGAAAATGAAGCTGATAAGATTTTCTTCATGATTTAGAAGCTATATTTTCACCCTAAAGATGGGTTCACTTTAGAAAGGAGGGGTGTGTGTCTGCACACATGCATTCAGACAGAGAGACGATTTATATTCATACCTATACATGAATATATGTAATAGTTAAGATAGTGTTAGTGCACAGTGAGGGTTAAATATTCAGTGTTTTGCAAGATAGAAATTGACAGCTACCACTTCTAAGAGAATAAATAGAGAAATCTAAGTAATTAAGATTTTTATAAGAAATCTAAGTGTTAAACACTTGAAGCTGCTAGTAAAAGCATAGGGGAAATACTTTATGACACTGGACTGCATATGGATTTTTGGACTAAAAGCTCAAAAGCCTAGGCAAAAAACAAAACAAAAATAAATAGGATTATGTCAAACTAAAAGGTTTCTGCACAACAAAGGAAACAATCATCAGATTGTATATTGAAAACCTACAGAATGGAAGAAAATATTTGCAAACCATATATCTGAAAATGTATGAACATCCAGAATTTATAAAGAACTCAAACAACTACAAAGCAAAAAAATAAATTAACCCCATTAAAAATGTTTTGAACAGACCTTTTTTTTAAAAAAAGAAGACATACACTTGGCTAACAGGCATGTGAAATATTCTCAACATCAATAATCATCAGGAAAATGCAAATCAAAACCGTAGTAAGATGTCACCTCACACATGTCAGAATGGCCACTAGCAAAGTGACAGAGAGTAGGCTGGGACATGGAGAATAACAGATCCTTTACACACTGTTGATGGGAAAGTAAATTAGTACAGTCAATTTAGAAAACAATGTGGAGCTTCTTCAAAACATTAATGACAAACTTCCACGTGATCCAGTAATTCCTCTGCTGTGTATAGCTGAAAGGAATGAAGTTCATATATAGAAGAGATACCTGTGCTCTCATTTCCATTGTTACACTCTTCACAGCAGTCAAGAGGGAATCAGCCTAAATGTTGTTTAGAGGCTGCATGGATGAAGAAAATTCAGTGTAAATGGTGGAATATTATTCAGACATACAAACATGAAATCTCATCATGCTTGATAATATGGATGGACCTGGAGATATTATGTTAAGTGAAATAACCCAGAGACCGAAAGATAAGTACTGCATGATCTCATCCATCCACTGAATCAACGAAGATGATCTCATAGAACTGGAGACTATAATAATGGTTATAAGATGCTGGAGGGGGAAATATTTGTCAAATTGCATATAACTGAAGTCAGGGAGAGAGTATATAAAATGTTTACTATAGGCAAATATGAAAAAGGGAAAGTACATAGGTGATTTCCCCACAGTAAATAGCAGATGAGGATAGGATAGTGTTGTTGGTGGGGATAGGGAATGATACCCAATGTTTAAGGCATAAGAAATTTCAGATGATGAAAATGTTATTTTAAATATCTGGCTTGTATCATATGTACATTATATCTCAGTCAAGCCCGAGAGAGAGAGAGAGAGATTAGATTTTCATCAGAGAGATGGTCCTGCATCCTAAACCAGAGAGAAACACAGGTGAAGACTCTTAACAGCTCCTGTGTGCCTCGTTGTGTTTATTCTCTATGAAACTGACTGGGGGTCATTGGGAAAAATTGAAATGTGGTAACATAAAAGAAACATAGATTCAGAATTTAACCTTGTTTTAAATAAATAAATTGTAGTAATACACTGCAGAAAGTAATAATATATTATTTACAGCACTATTTTGAATACCATAACTGAAGAAGAGATGGCTTCAAAATGATCAGAATTTTTTTGTTGTTGTTTTGTTTTGTTTCATTTTTGGTAGTGGGGATTGAACTCGAGACCTTGTGCTTGAGAGACAGGCAGCAGAACCACTGAGCTAAATCCCTGGCCCCAATCAGAATGTTTTTAAGAGGCTGAAGGACAAAAATCCTTTTGTCACAGCTAAAAGAACAAGGTCACAAATTCCTCTCTGCACAGGGTTCACAGAAGTAATTTTCCAAGGATTTTCCTCGCAATAGGTACAGCATTGTAATTCTTAACTGACAGTTTATATTCTCTAGGAATTACTTCTCATTTTTTTTCTTTTTCATATGCATCAGATTTTTCCACATTCTATAAGCACTTTGAGGTTGGAGTCACGCAGATTACTTTTTCTGGATCCCCATTCTGTTGTTATCACAGTGCTGATGATGCAATAGGTGAGGTCTATACCTTAGATATGAAACTAGAATGATTACATTATGATCCTTTTAAATTCTAAAGAAGTAGCAATGGCACAGTGCATCAAATATTTAGGAAATACTATGCTAGATTTCATCAAACCTATTCTACTTTGCACTAAGAAACATATGTATGTATTTTTATATACTAAATATATATAACATTCTGATTGCCATTTTGTAAATTCAAGTACAATGAAAATGAAAATGTATATACAGACATTTTTGGCATTTTTATTAAAGCTGCATCTTTATAAATGGTATTGCATTCAAGTATGTAAAATTTGTACTTCATTTATTACAATTCCAAAATTTTGGCCTTCAATGATATGATGGTATAAATAGACATTTAAATTTAATGTTCTTTTTGCTTCCAAATTTAAACCAAAGTTATGCATTATGCACTTAACAGAGAGCATATTGAAAAGTAAAAGCTAATGACAGCTCTTCCAAAGCATTTTTCTTTAAATGGTTTGTTTTTTATCTTAAGTATAAAAACCATTTCAGTAATGTATTTCTTTAGGCAGTTCAGATGGCTTTATGATGACTGATATATAAAAATACACACTATTAAACAGAAATGTGAGAAATCATACACCTTGGAGAACATGCAATTGTTTACTATATTAATATTCAAAAGGTGTTTTTGTGATTTTTTTCCTTACGTAGATTTTTTAAAGAACAGTTAAGGGTACTCAACTATTGCAATATTTTTACTATAGTCTTAGACCCTAAAATGCTTTAAAGTGGTAGTATTCCCTCTTAAATGCTACATGAGACATAAATTTTATATAGATATGACACATTATTTTTCAACCTGGAGCATTTAGGTTCCACATTTATAGATTTTCTTTGGTTTTCAGTTAAGTAATATTATAAACAACATTTGGATTTTCTTCTGGTTTTATGTATACTATCCATTTTTACCCCCCAAATGTCAATAAATACATTTCTAACACTTTAGTATCTGCCTTTAGTATTTCATTCCACTACTTTATAGACTGCTGGAACTGAGGCCCACTGGCTGTGTAGCATAGTGTTAAGAGTGCATGATTGAACTCAGATTTGTAGATTAAAACTTGAGTCTAACTCTCTACCTATGATCTTGGGAAATGTATTTCCTACTGATCTGTTTCAGATTTCTCTATGAGAATAATTATATAAGCTACAACTGCTGGTATACTCAGATTTTTTTAATGATGTAGCAAATAATAAATACCTATTATTGTGTTTATTTTGATTTTAAATTTGAAATAAAATGCAATATATAATCAAATGATAAGGTATGTTATTACTTAAACTCACAGACTGTATTCTTTTGAACTAATATTTAAAGAAAAACTCATTAAAATATATACAATGGTTTTATCACTCTAAGATTTACATGTACTTACCATTTTGATTTTTATTAATTTTGCTTTATTTATAGAATTTTAATGGATAGAAATAAGGATATTTCTCTTTTCTTATAATCATCTGATGTACACTAACTTGGTTGTTTCTTCTTAAAGAGTAGTTAAGAAAAATTCAACAACTGACTTATAGAAGTAAAGTAACTATCCACTAAGTATCCTGACAAATTTTACATTATCAGTGTGAATTTTTCTCTTTTTTTGTAACTAGCAGTAATTATAATCAAGAAGCTTAGACATTTTTATGAATGCTGAGAGAAGTGCTCACTTAAAAAACGCATGGCATCTGAGTATTTATGAATGCATGTTTTAACCCAAAAGGTAGTTTGGGCTGAAATAGATGACACTCAACTACTTCCTGTTAGAAGTAAGAAAATGTGTTAATTGCATTTAGTATAGTTTATTGCACTGTAGTCAACATGGCCATCTGTCCACAGCAGCTGCCTCTCGGTGGTTTCAGGATATCAGTGAGTGCATATATTTTAAGGGCAAGCACAACTGAAATGTGCCAAACAGCCTGCATTGAGCTTGCATTGCATAAGTATGTGGTAAATAAATTTTAAACAATTATTCCAGCATGAATATAGTCCATCCCAAATTTTTTCCTGTGCAAGAAGTAACTTTGTTTAGGAGTATGCGTTGGTAAACCACCTGACAAACAACAGAGTTCTTGTTGACCAAAGTTAAAAAATATAACTAACTTTTCTTTATTGATATGTAATGCAGAAATGTGTTTTTATGCAATTTGAGAGGAGCAGGGAAGAAATAGCAGAAGAAAATGAAACAAGATGTCAGTGAACTGTGGATGTGAAATGGCTTGGAGGTAATTTTAGGAACAAAACTGTTAAATATTCAATATGTTACTAAGATTCTATGAGTATTTCATTTCATTAGAAGTGCAGTAAATTCTACCAGTCACACAAAGTGTTATGAGTATTACACATTTGCTAGGTTCAAGGACAAAACTAGCTGGATTCAGGTAAAAACAACTAAAAGTATGGTGAGATTTAGTCTTTTAAAAGTGAACAAAAGGGAGAAGCAAGAGCTTCTAGAAAGTGTGACAATCATGTGAAAATGTGAGCTCCTCAGAAACACACAGCTCTCTTGAGTTGAGGATTCAACTTTCAGGAACAGATGAACCTTGACTGTAGTTTGTTGAACTGAGTAGTTTCTCTTGCCCCAGTCAACGTGGGCTTGCGTTAAATGGCCCCAGCAGGTAATTCAGTTATGTTGTTTCCTGAGGAAAAATGTAGAGAGTGAAAAATCATTCATTTCAACATGTTTGTTCATTCCCTGTTTGTACCAGAGTTTTAAAGTTATTGAGTATATCACAGTGATCTCAGAAGACAAAAATATTTCATTCTGGTGGCTGGAAGGGACAAAAAGAACCCTGGATATTAGTCAGTGATAAATTTTATGTGGTACATAAAACAGCCAGGTGGTATTAGGGAAGTGATGCAATTTTAATGTGAGCTAAAGACCTTAAGGAGTTGATGGCATAAATCAGAGATAGGTTGTGGAAAAGTGAGTTCTACATATGTGAACTTTTATAAGTTGAGGCCCTACTTCTACTTTGTGTTCAAGAAATAGCAAATCACTCTAGGAACACAGATTATGAGGTGGCTTGATATTACTTTCCTCTTATGAATTATGACCAAATTTGTAAATATTCACCAAATAATCAATTTATATTTATTTTATAAATGGAAATCCTGAATAGAATTTGAAATTGTTTATCAAAACAGTTTTTATTCTCTAGCTTGTACAAGGTCACCTGTTGTTTTGAAATATTATCCAAATTTTACTCTTCTTTTTCTTTCTCAATAAGTAAAATCATTAGTTGTTATTTTGGATCCCTGTTGTATTTGATTTTATGGTTTTACAGGAGAACAAAGAAAACTACAAAGTATATTTCTGGACCCCTTTATTCTCCATTAAAATCAGAATAGAACTGATAGGTTGTTAGTATTGCCAGAGAGCACAAAAAGGAAATATAAATTATTCACACATTCATCTATTTATTTCAAATATTTATTAAGCAACAATCATACAGCAGCAGTGTGTTACTCAGTGAAAATATGGTACTACAGAGGCAGGCACAATTTTGCCCTCAGGAGGAGTATCTAGTATGACATTCCTGCATTACACAAAGGACACCAAAAGAATTTGAAAGAATGTTCTATGAAAAAATGAGGTAGTAGTGACCCCACTTGTTTTGTACATCAGGAAGCCCTCAGGAAATAAAAAAAATTAAAACTATTTTCTGGAGGAAAAAAATTTTATTTTGACAATGAAGAATAATCAATTAATCAAATAATGCAAATAATGTCAATAATCCCAATATTTCCAATTCTGAAAGCTGACCACAAGACTGAGCAAAGTGAATATCATTTGTATCTCTGATAATTAGTTGTGGTAAAGTAGTGAGAATAAAAACCAGGTTGAAATATGTTTATCCTGGGGAGTGGAGGAGAGGAATGGTGACGGAGAATACAGCCAACCCCTTCATGAAGTTTTGTGATGAATTATGCTGAAAAAGGTAGGCAATGAGGTATCATTAAAGTAGACTCGTTTTTCAAGATTGGAGTTATATAGCTTTTTTTATTTTTATGACTAAATTAAGGTAAAATTGATGACAGCATGTGGATAGGAGTTAATGACTATGTTGGTTTTATTATGTAAATGAGTTGGGAAAAGATTTAGTACAGAAGTGGAAGAGTTGGCATTAAACATCTGCAAGGTTTATTCATCTCAGACACAGGGGAGTATACATCTTCCCATACACTTAGGTCTATATATGTAGGAAAATCAAAATTTTTCTTCTGGTTTCCTCAACTCTTTCAGTGAAGAAAAAGTTGAGTATATCAGCTAGGTGTGGCAGTTGAAGAGAAGCTTTGCAGGTTTATGGAGAAGCAATATGTGAAACAGTTGCTGAACTCAGTGGCCCTCTTGAGAGTAATGGTCATGGATTTAAGTTAAAATATTCAGCCAGTCATGTTTTGGGTGGGTGAGGAGCTAGAATCAGGACTTGGTTAGGTAAAGAAACACTGGACTGGCATCACCAGAATGTGAGGATGGGAGAGGGTTAGGGAAGGTTGAGAATATATACAAGGAAGAAGAAGTGGTGATTGTCTTAGTCTATTTTGTGTGGCTACAACAGAACACTGTTGCATAGACTGAGTATTTAAAACCAAACAGGAATGTATATGCCACAGCTTTGGAGGTAGACCAAGATCTAGGATTATGTGACTGGCACTGAGTGAGGGCTTTCTCACTGAGTCCTCACGTGGTAAGTATTAGATAAAGAGAAGCTCTTTTTAAAATAAGAGTCCTAATCCATTCATGAGGAAGGGGCCCTTATGACTTAGTCATCCCCTAACAGATCCTACCTTTCAAGATTATCAACTTGGTGATTAAGTTTCAGCATATATTTTGGGGAAGACTCCACATTGAAATCATAGCAAAGGGTTATGGGATCTAACCTGTGTTGAAAGAGCAAGAAAGGCACTGGGGTCCCTGAAAAACACATATAGTTGTATAAATGCAAAACACATTCCAGGGGCATCTGAGAATTGTGGTAGACAAGCTAACAAATATACTGGGCTGTGTAGATAGAGCTGACATTTGGGGAATTAAGTGCTGAAGTTGGGATTATAGTAACATGGTTGCTAGGTTTGAGAAGTGTGGATAATAAAGGAGTCACTGAAGGGAGGGACTTAAAAGGGAGGTGGAGCCAGAATATCAGGTGCATCATCATTATGGATTTGGAAATTACTGTGAATTATGACAAAATCAATGTTGTAAAATAGTGTTTCAGCCACAATCTACATCCAACCCCTTGTCAACTTCCACAGTTTCTATCCTATTGAAGTTTGAGTATTGTTGAACATCATTTTGTCTCCAACATAGTTAGAGATGGAGGCGACCATGAGGCCTTCTAGAGACAGGCACTCAGTGGGTGTCACAGCTGTCATCTCCCACAAATCCACCTCCATTGTCTTTCATGAATAATCAAGAAAATCATTTGCCCAGTAATTCCTTCCATATGCAGAAAAAAATGTTGCATACATCTAATTTGTCAAGCTTTGTTCAGCCTCTGTTACAAGTGTGCTGAGTCTTATCACTTTTGAAACTTGCATGAGAGCGGCCAGTGACCGGGGTACTCACAGCAGATTAGAGGTAGCCCGAGGGTGGAACTGTCAGGTGTACAGTGACCTTAGGAAGCTCACAGAGTCTTCCCAAGACTATCACTGATTTGCTGTTTTCAAAATGCTAATTTTATAACAGTTATGAGAATCTGTGGTGTTTATATCATTAGACACACACAGTATTTAGGTTAATTCATGCAAGGTTAACATTCTTGGTGAGTTCAGACTTTTATACTAAGAAATAGTGTTTTACAATGCTTCATATCTGTTAACAAGAAGTGTAACATTAAAGAATATTAATAGTGTATTCTTTGGCGACATTTCCACCCATGCCAACCTCGTTTCTTCTTCCACTCTTCCCGCAGTTAGAAAACATGGAATCAGAACTAAGCAATGTAGAGCTCTCGCTTAGCAGGACCAAGGATTTTGGGTTCAATATCCAGCATCAGGTAAAAAAGAGGCTCAGATACGGAAGTAAATATCCACAAAACAAGGAAACACTGACATCAAAATCAGAAATTACATATTGATTATAATTTTTATGATATGTAATCTAAATTTGCTACAACTTAAAAAATTGGCAACTTGAAAACTTCCCCATAACTGTCAAACCATTATGGTCTCAACATATGATGTAGATATTATTTATCAGTAAAAACTAAAATATTTTGTGTTCATACACAATGCTTACTGGATTCATTGCAGTTTGATTTTTCTAATGTACAACGTTTTTAAAAACTAATGTTGCATATGAAATACTTCTTGCTGATATAATCAAAATCCTAGGTTTGAGGTCCATGCAACACATTGTACAACACACTGTTAACTTCTTGGCTTGTTGTTTTAACAGCTTTCTGGGTGATTCTAATATGGAGACAACACTGAGAAGAAGTGCTGTAACCCCGGACTTCTCACACATTCACAAGCAATGCACTGCCAGACAGTTGTGTCAAATTTGCAGATTCTGTGTTCCTACATCTAGGTGGGCACATCAAATAGAGATTTAGAATTATTTCTTTTGAGAAATATCATTTAAATTCAGCTTTGAAACATTCCTGTCTTCCGCATGTGTGCTTGTGTGTGTGTGTGTGTGTGTGTGTGTGTGTGTGTGTAGAGTGAGGGGATGTACTGAAAGCACTGGGTTTTTCATCAATTTACATTAAAATTTATTTTCAGAGTTGAGCAAGTTGTCATCTCATTAATTCACTACGTTTATCTTGCATTTATGTTTTGTCTGTTTATTTGTCATTTTTGAATTTGACACGTTTTGATCTTTTTCTTGTATAAGTTTCCTAGTGGTATATCTGTCATTTGTTAAAAGCATAAATTATTGTGGATCTCCATTTATATATATATATATATATATATATATGTACACACACGCACACACACACATATATATGTCATAGTGTTTGTTTTGTTGTGCTTATAATTTATTAAAGTTTTTGTTCTTTTGGCTTTGTTTTCTTTTCTTTTTTTGGTACCGGGGATTGAACTTGGGACCTTGTGCTTGTGAGACAGGTGGCAGAACCACTGAGCTATATCCCCAGCCCTTGGCTTTGTTTTATTTCTTTTTTTGTGTTGCCTGGGATTGAACTCAGAGCCTGGAGAATCCTACCATTCTACCACTGAGCTATATTCTCTGCTCTCTGATTTATTATTTTAAAAATTATTTATTTTACATTTTTATATGCTTTTCTTATGTGAATTTTATTATTTTTTCTTTAATTTAGACTCAATAAATTATTGATTAATTTTTATCTTTTTGCTTAGAAATATATATTAAATTTATGACTTTAGCTCTCTTAGTAATTTTGTTACACTTATCTATTTCTAGTAATATTTAATTTTTCTCTTAATATCTATTATTTTTCTTTATATATTATATGGTAGGTTATCTATTTTCAGTTTTACATATTAAACTTATTGTTTCTTCAATTTTGTTATTTTGTTCAGCTATCATATTTCACTTTATAAATGCTAATATTTTTATCAGTTCTGGTGTAGCATAATTCTGGTTTTTCAGTGTTGAATGTTGAACTCAGGCTTTTACATATACTAGGCAAGTTCTTTACCATTGGGCCATACCTCTAGCCTCTGAGAGATTTTAATACTATTTTCATTGATTCTTTAAAATAATGATTTTTGTTTTGAAATCATTCACATGTAAACTCATCTATTAGCTTGGGCTTATCATTATCTTGATTGTGTTCACCATGAATTTTTAATGTTTATATTTAATTTATAGTTAACATTTTCATACATTATTTATCCTTATTTCTTAGCATTTGAAATTCTAGGTAACCCTGCCATACAATTGAATGCTTACAGTATTCAATTTTATTTAACTTCTTGATTTCATTGTTTCACTCATTGACACATCCTATTTGCAAATCCCTCAAATTAGACATAGAGTACATGATACTTACTTTCCTGAGGCTCACAGAATAATACATAAATAGACTAGTACAAGATTACATTACTGCAATAATATTATGTTGCTCAGTGTACACAGAGCGTAACATATGTTCTAGTCATATTGGCTAGTCATGTTAAGTAGTCATTGTAGGTATATGAAGATATTAGATATTTTCTTGCAGAAAATTTCCTGTTCATGAATGCCTCAGAAATAAGAAAGATTTTCTAGGGATAGATGTCAGCAGCAATCATTTATAATTATATATTATATAACATACAATTTACTATATATATATTATTGAATAAGTTTTCTAGTGGTATAACTGTAATTTGTCAAAAGCATAAATTATTGTGTATCTACATAAAATATACATGTCATAGTGTTTGTTTTGTGTTTATAATTTGTTAAAGTTTTTATTCCTTTTGCTTTGTTTTCTTTCCTTTTTTGTGTTGCTAGGGATTGAAGCCAGGGCCTGGAGAATCCTACCATTCTACCACTGAGCTATAGTGTCTGCTCTCCAATTCATATATTTAGAAATATATATATATATATATATATATATATATATATATATTATTAAATTTTATGGGAAGTCCAGGAGAAAAAATAATGTCGAGAGAAAGAGAAGAAAGATGAAAAAAATTGAAAGCAAGAGGTTGAAGGAAAGCTGAACTTTAAATCTTATAAAAGAGACAGGATTCATAATGTATGAAATGCAGAAACTATGCTGTAATACTTTCAGACTCATCCTCACAGTATTTAGTAGTCTTCATCAAAGAAGGGGAAAGAGGAAGAAAAATTGAGAAGCTGGGAGCCCAAAGTGTTGTTGAATTTACCCTTTCCATTAATTTGCCCAGGAAATTCAAGAGATACATTTTAAGTACTGAAGAGAATTATGATTTTAAAATGAAGAGAAGTGAACTTATCATCAATATCTCATGAAATGTTGACTGAGAATAAGAGTGATACAAACATCTAAACTGTCTCACTAAATCAGTCTATAAGTCAATCAACAAAAGTGTTAGTGAACTTTAAAGCAATAAATATTATGTCGGTGAAATGAAGTCGGTCTCTGGAAGATACTCAAAGTCGAAAGGAGACTTAACCAGAATAAACTGTTTCAGTCTTTGAAAGAGATAAGGAAAGATGCCTTTGATACTTCTCCAGACCTTTTTCTTTTTTGTTTTCACAATGGTTCAAAGTAATAACTCAGTGATAATCTTTAAAATTCTATCCTAGCTGTTTGAACATCACTGCATAACAATGTATATGTTTTCAGTCTAATTGTATAATCTGAAAAATTAGATGCCCAGATGTTCAACAGCTACATTGTGCTAGCATTTCATGTATCCCATAATCACTTCATGTATTTTTATCATCTGAAAATTAGACTCTATTTTTATCAGATCATTATCAGAAAAGAAACAGATTAAAGTAATCTGACCATAGCAACTTAGTTTTACCGAGAAGGCATTTTATGTATCAATAGCTGTATTCTGTGCATTAAGGCCAATTTTTATTTTCTTGGAAGGATGCAAATGTGAAATATTCTTACTCTATGAATATCTGCAAATAAGAAATTATTGTAAATTTTGTAATTTTTTGAATAAGCAAATTACATTGTATACAAGAACTACTGACAACTGAATACAAAATACATGATTAGCTAAATCCTCACAATTTTTCACTGCGAGAGATAAAGAAAATTGGATATTTAGGTGTCTTAGTAACTATTTTGGAAAGAGTTTGTGAAAAATAAAAGTTATAGATGGTATTCATATTACTTTCTCTTGGATAGCCTAGTTTATTTTTGTATCATTATCATGTACCGGTGCCAACACTATTTTAAAAAATATATGCTGAGTATTTTGTAACTGTATGCCAGAGAGAGAATTTTCAACAAAGCATACAGACATATATATGTCAATTTTCCATACTTAAATGGTATGGTGGTTTTGTGACAATTTGGAAAAATTGTTGCTTTAAAAAAAAATACACACATTAGATGTCAGCTGTGACTCTGTCCCCAGAGGGTGAACATGTTTCTATGTCTCCTCACATACATGACTGGATTTGCTTCTTTTAAATTGACATCTTATCCAACTTGACTTCCTGGAGATTAGAATTGTCCCTTAGCCTGAACCCCATCAGGGTGTGGGATTTGGGATATGCATATCTGTACATGATCAAGTTCAGGCTCAGCATGTTATGCCCTGGTCTTTGCTCTGTGACAATAGCTTCCCTGCTCTCTCTTCCACACAGCAACCTAAGTGGGACATTGTGGAGATACATCCTAATTGTTAAGGCTGCACAAGGTAGTTTTATCTTTTGTTTGTAATTTTAACCTATTTTTTTTTGTCAATAAAATTTGCATGAAAACTCAGCCCTTCATCCACAAATACCCATCTGTTCCTACTGCTTATTTCTAGACTTAAATAGTGACATCATTATAATTTCTATGGCAACCAAATGCATTGACATTAAAAGATGATACAGCCTTCAGATAGCATAAAAACAGCAGAAGCTGTGAACTGTTAAAAACAGTGTCTTATGCTCATGTAATGTCTTTAATCTTTTAAAAAGAAAGGATTTGTTGTAACTCTTTCAAGGCATTCACAGGGCAAGGTCCCAAAATTCTGATGATTCCAAGAGAATCGTTTATGTACTAAATGTTCTTAAATTTTCTACTTTGATATATACCCACATTCTACACAATCACTCAACTTTTCTAACTTTAGAATAAGGAATCAGGAGCTTATAAATCTGGGTTTAAAAATGCCATTTAAAAGTCATAATATAGTATCTCTCAGGTTTACTCAAATATTCTCTTGTATAAAAATTAAGACCATATGGAACTAGGTCTCTAGGATTGTATCTGATACAGGAATTGTGTTAGAATGAAGCATCAGGAAACTAACTGGACAAAACAAGACCCCAGATTTAGAGCACAGAAATTGGCTGGATATTTATTATCCTTATGGGCTCCCGTTACTGTCAAGCCCACTGTGTGTGTGTGGGTGTGTGTATGTGTGTGTGTGTATGCCCACACACCCATGTATGTGCATGCCTGTGTGTGTGCAGGAGTTGATGTGTGTTAGGCAGAGATAATATATTGTGTAAAATATAGATAGTGTAAATAAAATGTCAAAATGTTAGATCTCGTTGCACTACTGAGACCCTACTCCAGCCCCCAGCCCACCAGCTACTGGTTGTGTTATTCAGTCTCAAATTAGCCTCTCTACAATACAAACTACAGAGAGGCATCATATCTTCCATGACCTTTTACCCCTTACCCAGCTGTGTTCTCTAGCAACACCATGCTAATCTATAGAAACTGTCTCTTACTTTTCTCTTTGCTGAGACAAAGTTAAAGGAGGAAAGGTTTATTTTGTCTCACAGTTCGTAGAGGTGTCTGTGCATAGTCAGCTGACTCCAAGGCAGAGTGCCTTGGCAGAGGGTCATTGCAGAGGAGAAATAGTTCATGGCAAATCAGGGCAGGCAGAAGCCAGCCAGTAGTCAAGAAGCAAACAGCAAGCAGCAAGGGAGGAGAGCAGTCCTCATTCTGCCCCATATAGTCTATCCAGGTTAAATGCTTAGGGCTGGTAGCACCCTAATTCAGAGAAGGACTTCCCATTCCCCACCCAGAACTATGCCAAACCAATCAGTGGACTGATTTAGTAATCACCCTTAATCCCAGAGTCACACACTCTAGATTCAGCCACCTCTGAAAAGCCCCACCTACGACCACATGAGTCTTTGGGGGCATTTGGACAGAAGCCATAACAGGAACCTTGCGACCTCATGGGCTGCTATGAGAGCAGAGGGGATTACAATTCCAAAGGACTGCAGAAACTAGTCAATATGTGTCAACAGAATCAAGAATACACATGGGTCTGGACTCTGAGGGGCTAAATCATGTGGAGATGAGTATAAATAATGCTATGCAGAGAAGAGTTTACCAATGTGGCCTTATTTTCATAAGATAGAATTTAGCACTGTAGCAAAGATTCCAAGAAATTTTCTTTCCAACACTTGTATGGCCCTTGGAAGCTTATAGATATTATCACTGAGAGAGGGAAAAAAATGGAAAACAGAAAATAAAACATAAGATGATTCAGAGCTTGGCTACCTGAACACTCATAAACTATGTTCCTGGAACACAGGCAGAAGACTGAAGACATTGTGCTTCATAGTCACTTTCCTTCACAGAGACAAAATAACCGATGCCAGTGATTCTAAAGAGAAGAGGTTTATTTGGCTAATGGTTTCAGTATGTTCAGTCCAGACATGGTCCACTGTTTCTAGCTGGCAAAGTGGAAGGGAGTGGGGCAGAAAGCTGTTCAAGTCATGACAGTGAAGAAGCAGAGGGGGAGAGAAGAAGGAAAAGCCAAAAACACACCCTTTCTTTGACCCCTGGTGACCCCAATCATGACCAGGCACCCAGCTCAACCTCCTAACCACACAATCAACTCAGAATGGATGAATCCACCAATGAAAATAAAGCCTGTGTGATTCAGTCACATTCATAAAGCCCCACCTCTGAACATGTGAGCCTTTGAGGGACACTTTAGATTTAAACACTGCTCATGAAAGAAGCACAGTCTGTGCTGGAGAAAGTGACAGTGTCTTGGAGAGACTCATCACTGGCTCAATTTTCCTCACTGACATTTCCTCCCTGACATGGAGCAGCCCTTGGAGAGGCCCAGAGCAGGAAAGGGCCCTGAACCAGAAGAAGACCTATCAATCATGGGTTTTCAAAAGAGATACCAGAGTGCCACCGAGTCCTCAAAGAGCAAATCACCTGAATGTGGCACATTAAGGGACTATACAGCCAACCCAGCATGCTGGACAGTGTCAGACCCCCAAAGCTGTGGCCCCAAAGCTTCCCACCTTAGGAAGAAAGTGTTGTGAATATGATTGAAAAAAGAGTGTCCTCAATTCACAAACTGTCAGAAGCCATAGCCTAGATCCTGGGACCACTGACCTGTCTTGGATATTTGTACTCAACTCAGCCATTAAAGGTGGGTGTGTCTTGTGCTCAGCTGACTGAGGAGGAGCAAGATCAACCTTTGTTCATGAATGGTTTGCTGAGTGATGACAAACTCAAGATGCTGCACTGTGTCTATCTGTATGTGGCCCTGAAATACAAAGAAGAGGAATACTGATCCAAAGAGCCAGATCTTGGTGTAATATACCCTGTCATTCACTTGTGTAAAAAAAAATATAGACAGAAGAATGAATGTGTACAAGAAGACACATAAATGACATGGTGGAATGTGTATTGCCCTGAAGTTGTAATGATGCAAATGTTATAGACAAGAGGGTCTGGAGGAAGCTCATGGTGCATGGAATTTAAAAACCATGACAATTTTTAGAACATATATTAACCAAACACCAAAACAAAAAAGGCACCCAGTAATCAAGAAAATACAATTATTCTACCAGCAAGCCTTTCTCAGCACCTCTAGTGTGGGCACAGTGGCTGCAGGAATGGAGTAGCCAGAGTAGCAAGGACATAGATATGAGGAGCTCGTGGTCTGGGACTAGTCAACATAGGTGATCCGGTTCTTACTGGTGCTGAATATCCTGTGAGCCACCGATATAAACCAACATTTATCACCCCTTTCCCTAAGAAATCTGTCAGTCACCTGTGGTTCTTAAAACTTGATATTCTAACGGGAGTCCACATGATTTGGCATGAATTTGCTTTGCTTTGCGGGGACTCGGGCTTCTAGGCAGGGCCACTATCTCTGTGTTTATGCACCACTTCACCTCCTGAAAGGAGTCAGTCCTCTTGTTAGTCTCAAAAGAAGGAGAGATCCAGTTAACAGCAAAGAACTGGATACAGGGCAGCGAGAGACATCTGTGCTACGATCTGAATATTACCTGAAAATTCATATACAATATACGCCTGTGACGTTGCAGTTGAGTTCTCAGCCTCAGTTGGTGGCAGATTTTTCCTTCCAGCCTAATAATTGTTTGAGGAAAGCCCCGCAATTTCTGGAAAACAGAAATATCTTCCACAATTGTTTTTTTGGAGTGAGGTTTGGAAGTAGCCAATCCAAGAGCGTTATTCAGTTCTCTTTGCTGCTGATTGGCTGCTGCCCTGTAACCCAGCATCCTGCATCATAACACGGTGGTATACCACATGGCTATCTGAGTGCTCTCAGTTTTGTACTTCTTAAAGCCCTAAGATCCCTAGGATGTCACCTAAAATGCCCTGCACCATCTAAGGCTTTATAAAAGTATTTTATTAAATTAAATTATGTAACTGCAGGAGACATAGCATATTTAAGGTTTAAACTATAAAAATAGGCATTTATAGAAATTTTTCTGACCATATTTGAAATTCATGACTTTTCACAATTCGTGGGTGTCTAGAAAAGTAATTCCTGCAAATTTTGGAGGTCCACTCTATTGAAATGTAATGCCTATTAGAAAAATATCAGGAGGTGGAGCATTTTGAAGGTGATTATGGGATGTGAGCTTGTCCTCAGGTGTAGGGCTAGGGCCTAACGAGAGATGAACAAACCAACCAGCCCCCTTGCCCATCTGTGTTTGCCACTCTAGAAGACACAACATTTGAGGTGCCACTGTGGAAACTGCGAGCACTACAGCACCTTGATCTCATAGAACCCAGTCTCTACTGGGAACCGTGAGAAATAAATACCTTCCTATCCCTATAAAGTACTCACCTGCAGTGTCTTCTTTCCAGTACCAGGGATTGAACTCAGGACTCTGCACTTGTCAGGCAGAAGTGACACCACTGAAGTAAATCTCCCGCTTATTCTTTTTTTGATTTTTCTTAATTTTATTGGTACATTTTAGGTATACAATATAATGACATTCATCATTGGAAATTTGCACCTTTACATAATCTCTCTTGGTTCTTATTTTTTCCCCCTTCCCCTGCCCTCCCTTCAAACCCTCCATCCCTCCCTATTTACAAAGACTTTGTTTCCAGCTTTTCATTTTCTCATATTAATTCCATTCCCTTCTTTCCTTTCCCCTACCCCTCTCGTTTCTCCTTCCCCTTGGCCCCTTTTCTTCCTATTTCACATTATCTATTATACCTTTTAGTAGCACATTAAACTAGGAATCTGGCCATTCCAACACAGTACCACCAGAAGCTGCTGGCTTGACAAGTCATTAGCATGGCATCTGAGGACGGAGCTTGTGTTTGTATTTAAAGTTTTTGGTTTATTTTCCCAGGAAAAAGAGAATCTTGTGAGGCTAGTTTTTAAAAAATATATATTTTTAGAAGACATTGGATCTGAATGGATCAAGGGTTGAGCCAAATAGAATCTTCCCTAGGTCAGTTAGATCCATCATTTATTATAATTGATATTTATTCTTCTTTTTTTTTTTTGTCCTGGGGATCAAACTCAGGTCCTTGCACTTGCAGGGCAGGCAGCAGAACCAGTGAGCTAAATCTCTGGCCCAGATCCATCATCTATGATTTAAGCATTATTCCCTCAGCCACCAAATGTGCAGGAAGCCAGAAGCTCACAGCTAAATTGCTGTCTGAGAAATATTGCCACTGGGGAAACCTTGAGACCTCCTCACACGGACCCTAAACCCAATGTGTTTGTACCATAACTCTAGAGGGCAGAGCTGCTCTATCTCTGATGCTATCCTTAGCATTGGCTGAGGCCTTGGAGCAGTGGAGTTTCTGGACTCCATTCCTACCACTAGGCAATCTTTCACTCCTTTCTCAAAATGACTCTATGAGCTCCAGAACTAAGCAATCCCCCTATGTGAGAACCAGACATCCTCATCTGAAGAAAAGGTCTCCAGGTTAAGGCTCTGGAGTCCTATATCACTGTGCATTGTGTTTTTTTACTAGAAGCAAGTAAACACAACCTTAGCTAAATCCAAGGTCTGTGTTTTTATTAATATGTATTTGTGATACATTTTCCAATTATATGCATTTTTGATACATATATATATGGAGGCATGTTATTGAGGAAGATTTTTATATTGAATGAAGATCTGAATTATAAGACCTTTAAAATTTTTCAAAGTTTGAATTGACTACTTACATTTCAAATATATAATACAAATATAAATATTTTACATATAGATGTAAATGTATAATAGGCATAAGAAAATTTCATCTATTTTCTCATTTGTTAAAGTGAGAAGAAGAACTCTTCCTAGAGGTCAAAAATATCCCTTTTGTTGCAACATTAAGCTTAACTCTTTGAGAACAGTTGAGTTTTGAATATGGATAATGTAAATAAAAGAAGTGATGATTAAAAGTAAATGTATATTTTAGCTCCCTAAAAAGTAATTTCGGTGAAAAATTAAAACATAAGCAAATGCATTTTGGGATAATCTTTGGTTAGTGTTTTACATGGAGATTTACGTCTCTTTTTATCCCTGTCCTCTCAGATTGGTGCTGCTGTCAGCACTTTCCCTTCCTGGGAGAGCCAGGCTGCTATAAATGCGGTTAACTGCTTGACTAAGAAAATAAATTAAACTTTGAAGATGGTAATTTAAACTTCAGTTTACTTGATAGGGAGAACTAATGGAAGGAAGTGAGTCAGGTCTTTGCTGCCATGTGGCCTGATTGCTGACTCAGTTGCATTTTACTTTTCATGTTCTCTCCAACTAGAGTTTTTTTCACATCGTGATACACTTGTGACTGACAAAGTTACAGTGTGTATTTCTAGATGTATCCCTCCTCATGAAGATATTTTAAATTCTCTGGCATATAGGACAATATTTGTTCAGCAAAATTTATCATTATATCCTCT
This sequence comes from Heterocephalus glaber, assembly GCF_053883595.1. Classification (NCBI taxonomy): domain Eukaryota; kingdom Metazoa; phylum Chordata; class Mammalia; order Rodentia; family Bathyergidae; genus Heterocephalus; species Heterocephalus glaber. Next base: position 4,899,589 of record NW_028258151.1, on the reverse strand, counting down.
ACTTGTAATCAGTCAACAAGAATAATGCATGTATATATAATTAATTATTATATTGTGTTCAATAAAATATTTTTTTTACTTTTTAATATTTTTGCTTTTTATATTTATATAATTATTATACAGTTTTGAGAGAAACAAAGGATGGCTCCTGATGTCAGAACTTGTAATTGGTTACTGTCAAATTCCTAATAGTGGTTTTTGCAGGAATAGACACACACATTTAAAATTTCATATCAAATCCCAAGGGTCCCTGAACAGCAAAAAACAACCTTGAAACAGAACAAAGCCAAGAATTCACATTTCTTTATTTCAAAACTTAATACAAAGTTACAGTAATCAAAATATTGTGACAGTAGCATAAAGGGAGGCCAATAAATCAATGGAACAGACTAGAAGACTCAGGAATTACATTGAATGAATTTTGTAACTTTCAATGGAAGTATCAAGAATATTGGAAATATAAAGGGCAGTCTTTCAAAAAGTGTTACTAGGAAAAGTAAGTATCTCACATGCAAAATAATAAACTTAGACCCTTACCTAACAACATAGACACAAATTCACTCAAAATAGATCACAGAGGTGAAGATAAGACCTTAAGCTATAAATGTCTTCGAAGAAAACAGGGAAAAAAATCTTCGGAGCACTGGATTTACCAATGATTACTTGGACAAGACATTAAGAAGGCATAAGCAGGGTGCAGTGGCTCATGACTTTTGTAATCCTAGCTATTAGAGAGGCTGAGTTAAGAAGACTGTAAGTTTCAGGGCAACCTGAGCAACACAAAGAGACTCTCTCAAATACAAAATAAGAAAGTCTGAGGACGTGGCTCAGTATAAGGCCCTAGGTTTAATACCCCACACAACAAAAGAACAAAAATCAAGTTCAAACCATGAATGCATTTTTTTTAAAGTTAGGCTTATTTTTAATTGTTAAAAAATTATATCAATGTACCTTATTTTATTACCTTATTTATAAAAGTCACTTGGTTTAAATGACTTAAGTAAATCCAAATAACCTCCCAAGTTTAAATGAAATGACTATATAATTGTGAAATGAACGAAGAATGCATGAATTTTGAAGAGACTTGGAAATTGACAGAAAACTGCTATGAACTGTCAGTGAGAGAAAAAGTAGAAGACAAGGAAAATATATAACACTGAGATATCTTTGAAATACATTGAGACATTTCATTTTTTCTCATTTTAGTCATACATGTCTATGCCTTTCCATTAATTACCAGGCAAGATTTTATTTTCCTGTGATGCTAGATCTGGTCCAGAGTTCACTACACTTCACAATTAAAAGCCTACCATGCATAATATATTTCTTTTGCACAGTTAAGAGCATTCTTAATGAGCTGTTAATGAGCTGCCAATTTCTAATATATGCTAAAGACCCAGAGTAGTCACCAAGGGATTCCAGAGGAAGAAATATGTTTCATCTCCAAAACATGGTCAAATTCCAAAATTTATAATTACTCTTAAATTATACTGACTTTTGAGTCATTTCTAAAGAATCAGTAGTTTCAGAAACCCAATTTCTGACCTTATTATGTTTCATTATACAATCTCACTATTTCTGAAATATTATCATTTAATTATTATTACATATTATTTACTAAGCAAGTACTCTGTGCCAGACAATGTATTTTAATATTATGATCTATTAATGAATTCCCCTGGGTTTCTTATTTTTTTAATGATCATAGGAGTTCTACACAGCAGCAGAGAGGAGGGATAATAATCCAAACTTCCAGGGCTTTATTCAGGAATCCATAGAAAAACTACTTAAAGCAAGTTGAGTAGAACCCATTATTCCAATTCAGTCTTTCAAATTAACACATTTGAGGGAAAAAAGAAGGTACTCCACAGTTTAGAGTAAGTTTTGCAGCCAAGCATTCCTCTGCAGGTAGGCTGAGTCCTATCTTTTCTACAGAAAAGCTCTCTATGATGCTTTCCACTTATGTAAGAGGAAGGAGAGAGCAGGGAGGGTGAGACAAGGTCACCAGGAGCATCAGGATAGGATCGTCCCTCATAGTATCTGGCCACTCACTACCCCCTTTGGGTCTCCAGATTGCGGTTGAGTGGGCTGCTCTTCCAGTTCACAAATCAGAACCGGAGAACAGAAAGCTGGAGAAAAATTGTGGTCTTCCTAAGAGTTTGCTAGTGAGTCTCATGACATTCCCCTAATGTAGGCCTAAATGTGGAGGTATGTTTCTCCAAACCGTAAGTCAGGAAGTCACCCTAAAGAGATTTCTGAGAGTCCTACCGAAGAGGTTAATCTCCTGGGGAAAGTACTCATGTGCAAGATGGACTAGGAGGGAGAAAATAAAATCAAATTTGAGCTGGATAATGGGATGGATGCCAACCAACCACACAGTGAAGATAGACACAAAACGTAGGCATAAGAGATAAATCATTTGAACAATTTTCAAATAAAATTTCCCTGAACCGTAGGTAAGAAACCGTAGTAACAACAACAACACAGGACAGGTGCCTTGCAGTTGTCAGTCAATGAGACACACTTTTTTTTCTCTCTCCTTCTTTAATTCTTCAAGGAATCTGGGTGAAAGAAGACACAGAAAGGATGGTACCTCTCCATGAACACTCCCTTCAGGAACCTTGAAGCGCAGCTGTAGGATGCCACCAAAATGGCAGAAAGAGAATGGGAATTAGATATGAAGTTAAAAGTTTAATTTAAATAGGACTAACAATTCATAACTGACAGGATTCTCATTGTTTGCTTATTTACTAATGTAATAGTACAATGTGTGCAAATGTTGCACATATTAAATGTATTAAAATTATAAATTTGTTGGTCATATAATTTATATTCAAGAACTCTCCTATTGTAACACTGTTTTAAAAGATACATTGTCATAAAATTGGCAAATTTCATCCTAGAATAAGCTAGTTTTACAACACAGAATATATTGTGGATATATTATTAATATATGCAGGCGTGTAGGAAATATAAAGTTTTTAATATATTCCATTATGTAGATGAAGTATTGGATTTATTCAGCTACTTCATTTTGAATTAACAAGAGTATCCTCTAATTTATGTAGGAATATTAGGACTCAAAACAAGGAAATATTTTTCTGTATAATTTTTCACTTTTATTAATTCAATCATAAGTAGAAGTTTTCATACAATAAAGCTAAATCTTATCTTTATCTTTTACAAATTAATAAGTAGGCTCAGATATAAGAAAACTAGATAAATTCTCTGGTTTTTTAGGGATATTAGACTCTTATCACATATTTAAAACAGCTGTGGTGTTACACATTTGCAATCCTAGCAATCCTAGGGGAAGCAAGGCAAGATCACAAGTCCAAGCCCAGGCTGGGGAATTCAGTGACTTAGTGAGACTGTATGTCAAAACTTAAAAAAAAGGGGCTAGAGATTTAGCTCACAGCAAAGGCCCTGGGTTCAATCTCCAGTAGCAAGCACCAACACACACACACACACACACACACACACACACACAGGCAATTGGTAAGTTGATTAAAGTGAATTTAATGAATTGTTAGATGGGAATAACTGAAGACATCAAAAGATCTATAGGTTTGAGTCTAAGATTTTGTAATTTATACTTAATATTATTGATTATCCTAAAAGTCCAGTCTATTGCAGTACTGTATACTTTTGTGTAGTTTCTTGTGACACTTTCCTTCTAGTGAAAATATGGAGATACTAACAAATAAAGAGGTATTTGTCAGATTTCACAATCACAATAATGTTTTTTTAATCCCATTGTTTTATGTTCCTCAGGCATTCTTATAAAATTTAAATGACTTTTAGTACTAATTCAATGCTACCTAACAGACAGCATGAATTTTAATTTGTGTTCTTATAAGAAAGTTCTCAAAACATTGTAATTATAGCATTGAAGGAAGCTGAATCACAAATGTAGAAAAAAAAAAGGATTTTGGAGGCAATTATTGAAATTCAAAATTCCTGGTGCAAATAATGTTTGTCATGATGACAGTGATATGTTGAACATCATGTACTCTAGACACTTCTAATTTCAATTCGAACACATCAGAAGTCGGGATGAAGCACAATTAAATGTTTTATACACACTGAAAGTCCAGATGAAATACAATGAGAAGTTTTATACACATACTTTAGCCCTAGAGCAACAAAGGGAATTCTCATATGCTAGAAATGGTTGAGGGAACATTACCATGAAAGAAAACACAGAGCAAAGCCAAGGAACTCTGGAAATATCAAGATGGGGTATTTTCCTTGGACAAAGTTTTTGCTACTAAACAAGTTCAGATACTGAGCCAAAATTCTTGCCAGTTGAGAGCTAAACTCCAAGCAAGGGCAGATTGTTTCACGTAAGAGTCTAAGCCAGTTTCTGCTCTTGGCCAAGGGAGACACCAAGTTAGAGGGCCAGTGGTGATGGAGATGGCTAGGGCAAAAATCAGGGCTGACAGATGTGGGAAATGTGGGCCGTTGTGTGTTGATGCATCTGCATAAACTGAGTCCTGTAGGTAACCTGAGGTGAGAAGGTGACAAAGTAGATAACTCAGAAATAAAGAGAGACTCACAGGAAAGGCCCCTGACCACTACAGCACAGTCTGTGTTACACACTGGAAAGGAAACCAGCTCCACCTGAGAGAACCAGCAGTTGAAACACATATGAGATTTGACACCCAAGAAATAGGTTTTAAAATATGTTTATTAATATATTAAAAAGTTTAGGTTTAGAGCCAGGGATGTAGCTCAGTGGCACAGTGCCTGCCTGACAAGTATAAGGTCCTAAGTTCAATCCTTGGTACCAAAAAAAAAAAAAAAAAGTTTAAGTTTGATAAAACTAGAATGATGAATTGTGAAAAATCACATTGATTTTAAAGTAAGCAGAGCATCTTAAGCAAAAGCCAACAGTTGAAATAAATATTAAACTTTGGAAAAAATTATGCAGAAATGTAGAAACTACTCAAGATGTCACAAGAGCTAACTTTCCACCATCAGCAAGATAATTAATTTAGGATTTTTACATTCCAATATGATTTGTAAAAGTAAAATATAAAGTACTTACATACAATCTGACACATATTAGGTGAGAAACAATGGTAGCAGTTATTACACTCAGCTACATCCTCTATCTTTTAAAAAAAAATTATTCTTTTTATTTAAGTCCCTACGTTATCTGGTCTAGTCTCAAACTTCTGATCCTCCTGCCTCAATCTCTGAATGTTTCGGGCTTATGCAAATGTACCACACACCTGGGTACTCTGGTAGTATCAAGTAACAGCAAGAGATAAAGGGTGAGCAATGAAAGAAAAGTTGAGAAAGTCCTGCATTAAAGTGTAATGAATTCCATTAAGAAACAGTTGAAAAATTGTGTATAGACAAGATTGGAAGTGATTATGGATAATGCTTTTTTTTTTTTTTAAAAAAAAAAGAATGATGTAAATCCTAAACAGGCACTAACTTATAGAGTTACTGCAGAATATCAAGATAAAAGGAAAAAAAGGACACTAGCACAGAAGTGTGAAATAAAAATGAATGACAATTAGAATTTAAAACAACATTTATTGTCATAGTACAGTACAGTATTTTAATCTTTAAACTAAATTATAAACTAAATTATATTAAACTTATACATTGTATTCTAAATTTTATCTATTTTTCACATTTAGAAAAGTGTTTAACTTTTATTCAGCTAAATCAATATTTGTAATTTTCATTTATCAAAGAAAAATTCAGATTTGGATTATTTATCATCTATATTTTATAATTCCTTTATCAGAGATGTCTCTGAATCTGTTTCTATTGTTTATTATATTTATTGGCTCCTACTCATTTTATCTTATCTTTTCATATGACTGTTTTCTTTGATATTTTTTATATGGGAAAAATTGCACTTAGGAAAGCTCCTGAGTTCCAAGGATATTATATTTTCTCCCGGACACTCCTCATTTGTTGCCAATCAAGTGCTCAGTGGCACAGAAATTATGGATCATCCTGATAGGGTGACTTTGTCTGCTGTGCCTGAGCCAACCCTGCTTTCTGTCTACTTTCCTGGCACAGTATCTTATTTAACCATTTTCCCAAGCTTTTGTTTTTAATAGATAAGCATGAATGATTGTTGTCTTAAAACATGTCAGGACAGATTACACAAACCACTGCTTTCCTGATCCCTTAGGACAGGAAGATTTATGTAGACCTTAGCCAGATTCTTTTCACACCAAGGAGAGTCAAAATGAAAATGACCTACTCACATTCCTGTAGTCTGTTCTTTGAATTTAGGAAGCATAAAGACTGTTTAGTTCAGTGCTCAAAGCACCTGCATTTTACAAGAGCAGATCCAAGATGGTTGTACATCACATAAATGCTGGCTTTTATGCCGATCAAATTCTGTATTATGTAAGTCAAATATGCAGAATTAACAAGGCACTTTTGCAATATTCAGGGACACTGATCAGGAAAGGTTGGGCCTGATGTTTGAAATAGAAATATGTGAGACGAATGGACTGGAAGAAGAATGAATATGGAGAGAGCCTCCTCCCAGCAGGGGCAGCTGTGCCACACTTTTATGCTGAGGCTGTCCATGCCTTTTTTCTGTTTAACATCTCCAGCAAGAAAGTCACACAGTGAGGTGAAGTCCATTCAGCTGAGCCCTTTCCTTTGTTTGCCCTCATTTTCCAAAATTTGTGATTTCTAAAATTTTTAATTCTAAAAGTTGTAATTTTTCTAAAATGTGTAATTAAATTTGTGCAAATCTCAGCACACTGAAGGAAACTGGACACTCTCAAGTTTGCACGAATCTCCTCCTCTGTGCTCAATTTAAGCTTGAGAGTTCTATCAGGGTACATGTTATCTTTGTGGGGACAGGACCTGATGGCACGGGTGATAGTTTAGGTACCCGAGTAACAATTTAAAAGGCACATGCATGCCAAAGTGCAATACAGAAATCCCACAATTATGCAATACTTTCACTCTTTAATGAGGTTTGCAGGGTCCAGTGGTCTGTAGAAATATATCTTGCAGGATGTAAGGGAAAATGCCACATTTTTTGTGACTTGGCAACTTTCATTAAGACCTAGAAAAGCAATGCACACATTGTCATGCCTTTTGGGTGTAGGAGATGAGACAGTGTCAAATGAGGTCTCTAGCATTCTGCAGGACAGAGAAGGGAACATGCACTCTTGGGAAAGTAACAGTTCTTAGTTGTTTACTCAAATACATGCACAAAGATAATAATCAATTTTATTAATAATAAACATGGAAACATTCTATATACATAAGTATTCATATTAGTGTATAGGTAAAAATAAAATATAACAATTATAATATTTGGAAGGATAGAGAGATCAATAGATAAATGGAGATAAATTAATATGCACACACAAATCATTTTTAATCATAAGAATGATAGTCCTGAATTTTAAGGAAAAATGTGCTACAATATCAGATGTAGTATGATGTCAATTTTATCTGGAATTTAATCAGTAATTTCACTGATGAGTAAGATTAACAAAGCCTTTCTTGAATTAAAAAATCAAAGGACTGTTCTTTCTCAGTCACAAATTTACTTCACTCTTTCATCCTAGTTCTCTCTTCCAGAGAACCAGCTTCTTTGTGTTTGATTTTCTTTCACCATGAGAGCATATTTCTTGTCTTGTGTTCTGCACATTATATTTGCTCTTCCTACCCACTGCAATCTGATTAGCACTTTTCCACCCCATTGCAATACTCTCTTAAGTATGCAGAATGATCTTCCTGGAGCTATGGCGGAGGATTGTTCCCCTTCTCTCAAGGACCAGCTTGAGTTGCTCTCCAGGGAGGTCCAGAAAGCAACCATGCTGTTTGTTTCCTCATCTCCATGACCCTAGTGGCTTTGTCATTTGTGTTTGTTCCTCTTCTTCAGTGGTATCTTTCCATGTTGGTGACCTCCATCATTCTTAATACTCTTTTCTCTCTGTGTTTTATCATTTCCCTCTCTATAATCTCATGTGCTGGGTAATTTGTGCTAAACTCTCCTTTGAAAGAAATTGAATTTCATGTATTCCCTTCATTATCTCTCTCGCTGCACTTCTCCATCTTGTGCCTTCTGCTTTTACAGTCTTGGCTAATGATGCCTTCCTTCCCTGACATGCAAACCATAATCAAGAGTAATCTCTTACTATCTTTCAAATAACCTAAAACCCTCTGTGATTTCACTGCACTGACATTTCTCCCATTCAGCTAATCCTTCCCATGCCTGTTTCTCCTCACTTATGCTGAAGCTCCCACGTTCATTCTCTCATTGCTGCCCTGACCTCTCAGTTGAAATTGCCTCCTATCTGCTTCTCCCAAATTCATGCAACCATCGATAATGGAATTACACTCCAAATGCTAATATGACCTTGATTTCCTTGGATTTAGTCTGAAAATACACTCTGTTCCTAATTTTTTGAGAAGGTCTAACTTTTTCTCCAGAAATGATGAGATTCTGAGACCGTCTGTATTCCTGAATTCAACTTCATGGTGTTATGTTTAAACTTCCTGGAGCTTTTTTCACATAGAATTATTTTTTTACCTTGCACAACTTTTATATTTTAAAACTTCTCATGAAGAACCACCAATTTTATTATCTTCTTTCTTTACTTTGAAACATTAGTGGCCCTTTCCCATGACAGGTATCTACTTTTCTCCTACTATTTTATATATATTTGTTTGTGTTGTCTTGGGAGTTGATTGTTCCCTTATGATATTTAAAACTTCTTAAATTTGCAGAAAATTGTCCCTAAATCCTATGCAGAATGAAGCTTTAGGCATTACCCTTAAATATATTGCTTAGATCAGTTGATTTGCAGTGGTGAATTTCTTCTTCCTCCTTTTTTGATTTCACATTTGTACTTTCCTTTCCCTTTGAAAAAATCGAAATATAACCAGATGACTGGAATAGTACAGAAATTATAAGTTATAATATTTTTTAGCCAGATGAGTTGGCAAACTCCTACTATAATGGCAATGCTATAGGAGGACAAGGCAGGGGGATTGCAATTTTGAGCCTGGCCTGGGCAACTTAGTGATATAGTGGTACCATGTCTCAAAAATTAAAATTAAAAAAGGCTGGATATGCAGCACATTGTAAAGACTCAGGGTTAAATCCATATATATATTTATATATAATAATTATTATATATAAAATAATAATTCTTATAGTTATTATAATATTATAATTATTATGATAAATCCCAGAGAAAGAGAGCACATGTAACTTAACAAAATGAATTTTATTTTTTATTCATCCAGGACACTACATTGCAGGAAGGGCAGGTTATAGAGTTTCAGGTTGCACTGGAGGATTTGGGGGTGAGTGTAAAAGAGAAGGGTATATTCTGGATTCTGTGCTTCTAGAAAGCAATAACAGTTTGATGATTCATCTTAATCCCTTATCTAGATGGCAGAAGAAATTAACAATAGTGCATGTGTCACTTGTAGTAAATGCACAACAGAGAGAAGAATTTATTCAGTTATTTTTGTCATGAAGTGCAGGACACATTACTGTGTTTTTACATGTATCCAGATATTTTAGATGTGTTGTGGAAATTTGTTGTGCTAAGTTTAGCAGCCAAAGCCTGAGCTGTTAATATCTTTGACAATTATGCAGTCATTTGATTTTAAAAGTTCATTTTGATGTCTCTAGTCTGACTTTGTGAGGTACTTTTGCAATGAACTGGAGACCAAATCTATTTAGAGCTACAAATTATGAGCATCTTTGTGTCTTTTGATATAAGACAGAAGTGTAATTTAGAGCAAGACATTCTTCCTGCAAGATATTTTTAGTTACTGCTATACTTCTGTTTAATTGAACATTTCTTAGAGCCAAGTAATCAGATTTTCACAGTTATGTCTGATTCTCCATTAAAGCTACATGTGAATTAATTTCTGGCAATTTGTACAGGGCACTTTCTTAAATTATAGAGATGTGTACACAAATCTTTCTATGTATAAGTTCATTACAAATTAACAAAATTAAGTGAAAATAATCTTATGGTAGTAAAAGTAAAATAAAATAGGTTCTGTGTGGCCTCATAAGACCTTATAAAATGACTAATTTATCAAAATAATAGGTGCATAATTTATAATTTTTCTGTTAATTTCATGTATCATGCTGTTCTTACCTATTCAGACTTGTTTTTAATAAAGTAATTAATCTGCATTGAACACGTGCTTTTCAAAATTGCTAAGTGCTAAGCATTGAAAAAATAGCTGAATAGTTTTCATTCATCTTTCAGTCAACAAATTTAGCCTTCACTAAACAATTTTTGGGTATTTTCTTCCTCAATTTCCATGATCAAATTAACCTGGAATATTCTTTTCTTTGGGAAAGTTAAATAGATTGCTCTTTTATGCAATGTTTTTAGGGGCTTTAATGATCATGTACACTATGAATTTTAAATGAAAGGAATGGAGTAATGTAAGCTCAAGTATGAAAATTTATTTAGCTAAAATCCATTTTTTTCTCTATTGTGGAAGAGAAATGCTTATTTTTAACTTTGTTTAAATATTTGGCATAATAATTATGATATTTGGAAAGAATATAGAATTGTACCTATTTTTGAAAAGAGTACTGTAATTGGTCAGCAGAAACAGTATCAGAGTGCAGATGTTGAAGTTATTAGAAAAGTGCCATGAAATGTTAAAATTTTTAAATAAATTTACTCCAAATAGGAAAATACAGATATTTAGATGGGAATTTTAGAAATAGCAGATGAATAAATAAAAACTGTACATATATTGAATTTAAAAAGAATGCAGTAGAAATTACTCAAATTGAAACTGAGAGAAAAGAATATGAAAAATTCTCTAAGAATTGTGTCCCTGCTATGTTTACCCACAGTGTCAAAAGTAATATGAGTAGTAAAACAAGAAATTTATGAAGGTATAAAGCCAAGGGTTTTCTACAGCTGTGAAAGCAAAACCTCAGATCAAGAGGGCTCAGTTAAATATGAATATAAATAAAAACAGTGTAAAGAAAACCACAACTATGCCTATTAGAGTGAAATTGGTAAAACCAAAGAGAAAGAGAAAATCTAAAGTGTGTCAGAGAAAAAGTCATATTATGTACAGAGGAATGGTGCATGTCTTTTCTTCAGAAAAAAAAAAAAAAGCATCAAAAATATCTTTAAAGTGGACATGCCACCACTCCCAGCGCAGAGGAAGAGGCTTCTAGGCTGACATGCCATCACTCCCCAAACAGAGGAGGAGGCTTACGGGCTGACGTGCCACTGCTTCCAGTGCAGAGGGGGTGAGCCATGTGGGGCAGCACCCCCCACACTGCCAAAATGAGAAGACACATAAGAAGCCTCAAAATCAGACTTCCAGATCACCTACAGCAACCCCAAAGGGAAACGAGAGGGAGCACTCTGATACTCAATCACCTGGACTCTCTGAACTGGCAACGAAAGGGGACTTGGAAAAAACGAAATCAGAAATAATTTCTCAGATAACCAGGAGAGACTGTGCCCATACTGCAAGACATGATTAATAAATCTAGAGAGGAGCTGAGGGATATGATGGAATCCCAACATAGGAAACAAATGGAATCAATAAAACAGATTCAAACAGATTTCCGGGAGATGAAAAACTCCACCGAAAGTTCATGCAGCAGAATAAGCCAATGTGAGGCCAGAATTTCAGATACAGAAGATAAGATTGCCATTAGTGACCAGGAAAAGAAAAATCACTTTAAAATTATAGGAGACCATGAGAAATCAATCTAGCAGCTGCTAGACAATGCAAAGAAGAATAATATAAAACTGATCGGAGTCAATGAAGAAACAGGAGAGAGTACAGATGACAAAAAAAAAAAAACCTGTTCAGAGAAGCAATGGCAGAAAACTTCCCAAGCAGGGGAAAAGAGCTTGACATCCAGATAAGTGGGGCATATAAGACTCCAACTAGCCTTTATCAAAAAAAAATCTACACATAGGCATATGATTGTTAAGATTCCAGAAACCCAAAAGAAGAGCAAAGTTATACAAGAAGTTAGAGAAAAGAAACAAATAACATACAAAGGAACCTATCAGAATCGCAGCAGACTTCTCAATGCAAACTCTCAAAGCAAGAAGAGGTTGGAGTGATGTATTTGAAGCCCCAAAGGAAAACGGCCTCCAATCCAGATTGATGTACCCTGCAAAACTATCTTTCAAAATTGATGGAAAAATAGGATACTTTCATGACAAAGAGCACCTTAGGTACTTCATGAATACCAAACCAGCACTCCAAAACATTTTACCCAATATCCTAGGAAAAGACAATGAGGATGACAACCCCAGGAATTCCAGCAAAATCAATCCATTGGTCACCACAAGAAATTAAATGTAAAGGGGGGAATCCAATAAAAAAGAAAAAGTGATGACAATGATAATTAATATGTATCAGTTATAACCATCAATGTTAATGATCTAATTTCAGCAATCAAAAGAAATAGACTGGTAGAATGGGTCAAGAAGCAAGATCCAACAATATGTTGCATACAAGAAATGCACTTTTTTCCAAAGGAAACTCATAGACTGAAAGTTAAAGGTGGAAAACAATACTCCATGTGACAGGAACCCCCCCCCCAAAAAAAAACAAAGCAGGTGAACCTATCCTCTTTGCAGATCAAGTGGAGTTCAAACCAACACTGATTTAGAGAGTCAAAAAAAGACACTACATCCTTGTAAAGGGAACAATCCAAGAGGAAGAGATGACAACCATTAATATATATGAACCAAATACAAGTGTCCCCAACTATATAAAACAAACAGTAACAGATATGAAAAATCAAATAACCACTAATATAATAGGAGTGGGGGAACTTACTACTCCACTGTCACAAATAGTTAGATCAACTAGACAAAAAATAAGCACTGAAATACTAGCACTCTTGAATCAAACTCTTGAACAAATGAACTTAGCAGATGTTTACAGAGTGTTTCACACTACAAAATCAGAATGCACATTCTTTTCGGCTGCACACGGGTCATTCTCCAAAATAGACCATATACTCATACAACATATTTAAATAATTGCAAAGGAATTGAAGTTTTCCCCTGTATATTATCAGACCATAGCGTGATAAAATTGGAGATCAATAGCAAAAGAAACCACAAGAATTTCATAAACACATGGAAATTTCACAGCACACTTCTGAATAACCAATGGGTCACAGAGAAAATTAAAGAAGAAATCAGACAATTGCTTCAATTAAATGACAAAGACAATACAACTTACTGGAATCTATGGGAAACAATTAAAGCCAACTTACAAGGGAAATTCATAGCAGTGAATACTCATATTAGGAAAACAGAGTGAGCCCAATTAAACAACCTGATGCTGAACCTCAAGCTTCTAGAAAAAGTAGAGCAGGACAATGACAAAGCTCATAGAAGAGAGGAAATTATAAAGATCAGAGTGGAAATTAATGCAATGGAGACTAAGGGAATGATACAAAAATATCAATGAAGCCAAGAGTTGGTTCTTTGCAAGAATAAACAAAATTGACAAACCCTTAGCCAACCTTGTCAGAAAAAGGAAAGAAAAGTCTCAAATCCATGCAATTAGGGATGAAAAGGATGAAACTACAACTGACCCAGCAGAAATTCAGAGTATCATCAATATCTACTTTGAGAACCCGTATGCCAATAAAATGGAAAACAAAGAAGAAATGAACAGATTCCTAGATATGTATTAATGACATAGGTTGAATGATGAAGACCTAAAAATTCTAAACAACCCAATATCAATCAATGCAATTCATAATATAATTAAAAACTTACCAACTAAGAAAAGCCTGGGCCATCATGGCTTCACTGTTGAATTCTACAAGACATTAAGAGAGGAACTACCGCCACTACTCTTTAAACTCTTCACTGAAATTGAAAGGGAAACAACACTCTCAAATTCATGCCTGGAAGCAAGCATCATCACCTTGATCCCCAAAGCAAAGAAAGACCCAATCGAAAAAGAGAACTATAGCCCAATCTCACTAATGAACATAGATGCAAAAATCCTTAATAAGATATTGGCAAACAGAGTGCTGAAGATCATAAAGAAGATCATATACCCAGACCAAGTGGGATTCATCCCAGGGATGCAGGCACAATTCAACATACACAAATCAATAAATGTAATACACTGTATTAATAGAGTCGTGGACAAAATCCATATGATCATCTCCATAGATGCAGAAAAACCATTTGACAAAATCTAACATGCATTTATGATAAAAAAAAAAACTACAAAAACTTGGAATACACTGTCTGTACCTCAATCTGATAAAAGCCATCTATGAAAAACCAACAGCCAATATCATACTAAATGTCCAAAAAATGAAATTCTTTACACTAAAATCAGGATCAAGATGAGCATGCCCACTATCACCACTTCTGTTCAATATTGTCTTGGAAACATTAGCCATTGCAATTACACAAGAGAAAGAAATAAAAGGAATAAAGATTAGAACTGAAGAAGTCCAATTTTCATAATTTGCACATGAAATGATACTGTATATAGAAGACCCCAAGAACTCCACCAAAAGTCTTCTAGATTTAATAACCAAATTCAATATAGTAGCTGGATACAAGGTTAACACTCAAAAATCAATATCTTTTCTCTACACAAACAAATGATTCCCTGAGAGAGAAATAGGGCAAACAATTTATTTCACAAATTGCATCCAAAAAACTGAAATACCTAAGAATCAACCTGACAAAAAAGTCAAAGACCTCTTTTCTGAAAAGTATAGCACTATGAAAACAGAGATTGAAGATGATATCAGAAAATGGAAGGACATCTCTGGCTCCTGGGTGGAAGAATCAACATAGTGAAAATGGTCATACTTCTGAAACTGCTATTTAGATTCAAAGCAATCCCAACTGAAATCCCAGGAGCATACTTTACAGACCTTGAGAAAACAATCCACAAATTCATTTGAAACAAGAAGACACCCAGAATAGCAAGAGCAATTCTAGGCAACAGAGACATGGCAGGTGGTATTACAACCCCTAACTTGAAACTATACTACAAAGCTACTGTGATAATAACAGCATGGTACTGGCATAGAAACACACCTGAGGACCAATGTAACAGATTAGAAGATGCATAAACAACTGAAAATACACTCAGCCACCTCATCTTTGACAAAGAAGCCAAATAGCCTCACTGGAGGAAAGATAGCCTCTTTAATAAATGGTGCTGGAGAAATTGGGTTTCCACTTGCCAAAGATTAAAACTAGACCTATATCTCTCACCATGCACTAAACTAAAATCAAAATGGATTAAAGATCTAAATATTAAAATAGAAATGAGGACGAGCTGGAACAGAGGTTAGGTAGATCTCTTCAAGACATTGATGTAGGAAAAGATTTTATGAACAAAACCTCAGGTGCTATGAAATAGCACAAACAATGAACAAGTGGAATCTATTCTTACTAAAAAGCTTCAGCACAGCAAGAGAAACCACCAACAGTGTGAACAGACAACCCACAATGTGGGAAAAAATTTCACCTGGTCTTTCTCAGACAAAGGTCTAGTATCTAGAATCTATAAAGAACTTAAAGAAATCAGTCCTCCCAAATTTAAAGACCTAGTCCAAATAGGGGCATCTGAAATGAACAGACATTTCTCATACAAAGAAGTAGAAATAGCAAATAAACACATGAAAAAATGTTCAACATCACTGATCATTTGAGAGATGCAAATGAAAACAACACTGAGATTTCACTTCACCCCAGAAAGGATGGCTGCCATCATGAAATCAACCAATAACAAATTCAGGTGAGACTGTGGGAAAAAAGGAACATTTCTCCACTGGTGGTGGGAGTGTAGGCTGGTGGAACCCCTGTGGAAGTCAGTATGGAGATACATAAAAGAACTAGGACTGGAAGTCCCATTTGACCCATCTATTCCCCTGCTGGGTATCTTCCCAAATGAATTAAAAGAATCATACCACAGTGATATATGTGCACCCATGTTCATAGCAGCACAGTTTGTGATAGGTAAAACTTGGAAACAGCCCAAATGCCCATCAACTGGAGACTGAATAAAGAAAAAGTTTTTTTTTTTTTAATAAAATGGAGTACTACTCAGCCATAAAAAGTGAGAAATTAGAGACATTTGTAGCTAAATGGATCCACATTGAGGCGATACTCTTCAGTGAAATAAATAGGACACACGTGTAAATACTGAATAGTTTCTCTAGTATGAAAAACTGAAAGTGTAAATAAGGACTAAAAGGTATAATAGGTAATGTGAAATAGGAAGAAAAGGGGCAAAATGGAAGAGAAGTGGAAAGGGTAGGGGAAAGGAAAGAAGGGAACGGAATTAATGTGAGAAAATGAAAAAATGGATACAGTCTTTGTAAATAGTGAGGGATGGAGGGGTTGAAGGGAGGGCAGGGGAAGAGGAAAAAATACGAATCAAGAGAGATTATGTAAAGGTGCAAATTTCTATGATGAATGTCATTACACTGTATATCTAAAATGTACCAATAAAATAAAATCTCAAAAAAATTGAAAGAAAAAAAATTGGATGAAAAAAATCTTTAAAGTGTTGAAACAGTTATCAATAACCTCAAAATTAAGGTGGAGTGAAAAAGACTAAAATATATGCAAAATATAGACTGTCAGACAGAAGAAAGAAGGAATTTCTCCTTTGGAGTACTACACTTTAAGAAAATGAGAATGTTTAAGGTAAAAGAGACATCATACCAGATGGAAGTCTATATCTACAAAAATAAACATCAGAAAAAGTAAGCATATGAGAAAAATCTGAAAATAATTTCAATTACATTGATCTTATATCCTCATATGTGAACACAGCATGTTATATATCTCTATATATGTATATGTGTATACATACATATACAGTGCACCCTTGACTTACAAACTTGATCAATTCCCTAGGGCTGGTTATAATTTAAGTCAATACAGCTGAAATCCAGATGTTTACTTTGGTACATGCTGTAAACAATAAGAAGCAGATGGATCTTCCATTAACCTAATTAACCCAAGTTGTTCTTTTCTCAGGTTGGTCGTAACTTGTGGGTGTACTATATATGATATATGTGTTATACAGATAAGATTTCAAGATATTTTGCTAAGTAAAAAAGAAGCTAAGATACAAATGGTCACATTTTTTCCATTTTCATGAATTATTCAGGATAGATATAGCATGGATGCTTTGTTGCCAAGAATGAAGAGAGAAGCTGAGCAGGGAGAAACTGCTTAATGTGTAAGATTAAAATTAGAATTATATAAACATTTTGGAACTAGATAGAAATGGTTATTATAAATATTGTGAAGGTAATTAATGTCACTGAATTTTACACTTAAAATCATTAAAATCAAAAAATTCATATATATAATATACATGTCTATACAGACACAACTACAATAATTAAAAGTAAAATATAAAGAACAGTATTTGAATGTAAGAGGATGGAAAGTATACAACACAAAACGTCAAAAGTAGGGTCGGGGAGTAAAAAGAGGATGTGATTCTATTCAAGTTAGAAAAATAAATTTTAATACAACAGCATTGCTACATATAAAGAGAAGCTTTTCATATCAACCAGAGGGTAAAGGCATGAAGGACATAATACAATCATAAATGAAGATTCACATAATAAAACATTTTTAAAACAAGACACACAAATAGGAATAAATTGAAAAATGTACAAAATATTTGGAGATTTTATATATATATATATATTTATATTTATTTTTATATTTTTTTTTTTTGTACCAGGGATTGAACTCATGCTTGCAAGGCAGGCGCTGGAACCACTGAACTAAATCCCTTGCCTTGGATATTTTAATACCATTATGTTAGATATTAGTGGATAAAACATTTTCAAATTTCATTAAGGATATAAAAGTTTTGGACAATACTATGAAGCAAAAACACTACAATTCACAATGTCAGAATATGAATTCTTTTCATTCACACCGAGATTCATGAGTGGAATCCAGAAACTGGGATATAAAGCTTATTTCTAATGAATTTCAAAAAATTGTAATAAAATGACATTTATTTTTGTATCAAGATAACTTAATGTAGAAATCAATGAAAAAAATAAGAAAAATTACAAAACAATTTGGAAATTATGTAATTCCCATTTTAACTCTTTTACATTTATCATTGGGTGCTAGTACCTGTATATGATGTATCTTGATTCTTATTTTTTCCCCATTCCCTGTGCTCCCTTTACCTCCTCCACCCTTCCCTATTTACCAAGACTTTGCTTCCATTTTTTCCTTTTCTCATATTTTTTCCTTTCCCTCCTTTCCTTTCCCCTACCCCTCCCACTTCTCCTTCCCCTTTGGGCCTTTCCTTCCTATTTTACATTATCTATTATACTTTTTTTTTTTTTTGGTACCAGGGATCGAACTTGTGCTTGCCTAGCAGGTGGTGAAACCACTGAGCTAAATCCCCAGCCCTATCTATTATACATTTTGATCATCATTTACACTTTCAGTTTCTCACACCAGAGAAACTATTTTATATTTACACATGTGTGTCCTATTTATTTCGCTTAAGAGTATGGCCTCAAAGTACATCCATTTAGCTATAAATGTCTCCAGTTTTCTCATTCTTTATGGCTGAGTTTCATATATATGGGGGGGGGATCACACCTTCTTTGTCCAGTCACCAGTTGATGGGCATTTGGGCTGTTTCCGAGATTTAGTTATTACAAACTATACTGCTATAAACATGTTTGCACATGGCCCTTTTTGTCTCACAGTACCAGTAATAGGTTTTTAAAAATCCATTTATTTTGTGTTATTCAATGTTTTACATATTTGTAAGATTCCTAAATGACATACGATCATATTTGATTTAATAATATATTGAAAACATGTCTTGTACTCAAAGCACTGTGTATTATAAACAATTGAGATAAATGACCACTTGAAAATTGGGAATAAAAGATATATTTATTCTTTTATGTTTCTACTTTTAGTTCCTCAGTATTTAGCTTTCAAAGGTCAGCCATACCTTTTGCATGCAAGTGAGAGCAACTCAATGGACTTTTGAAAGACAAGCATTTGAGATCTTCATTTGCTGCTTCTCAGTGGCTCTTCTCATTATCTTTTGTTGTGACTTGAACAATTTCTTACAATCTGTGCTGCAGTAAAGGCTCCCTTAGTCCCGAGAAGGATGTGGTGTCATGCTAGGCAGTCACAAAGCTTGAAGGCAAGGCAGTGTCATGGTATTTTCTACATCAAAACTGTGAAAATTATCCAAATCAATCTCTCAACTATTTTTATACATAAAATCTTTTTAAATCCATGAGCTGAAAGTCCTGATGCACCCTTGAGAAATTTTGTACCTCCTTTTCTATAGTATTAACACCAGTATGAAGTGTCTGGGTTAATGCTGGCTATATTATGGGGGTGCTCCATTGAATACTACACTAGGTCCCGTCTGATTTTCTTTCTATATCCACTCACCTGTGTGTGTGTGTGTGTGTGTGTGTGTGTGTTTGTAATGGTTTTCAATTCAAAGACCCATACATACCTGCTTCATTTGTTTCCAAAATGTGTTTCTAAAAAGAGACACGGTTAAAAGTGAAAATAAATAAAATACATTTTCTATCAGCTAAGTAAAATGTATTTTTCTGACATGTAGGTGGCTGCAGAAATTATCTATGGCTTTGCCTTTCTGCAGCAAGAAAAAGAAAACTTAAGGCAGTGTCCTTATCCTTCAATTTGTTATTGTTAATTTTATATCAATATATAATTTTATATTTGGATGTTGCACACTAAAAGCAAAGGAAACATTAAATAAGGAATAAAATCATTAGAGATCTCTGCAAAATTAAAAATATTCTTTGGATATTTCAACACAGCTAGCAGTCATCTGACGATGCTACTGCTTCTGCCAATTTTATATTAACTCATATAAAGTCCTTGTTTTCCTTTTCTTTTTTTTTTTTTTTTTCGGTACAGGGGATCAAGCTTGGGTCCTTGCACTTGCGAGGCAGGTGGTGGAACTAGTGAGCTAAATCCCCAGCCCTAAAGTCCTTGTTATATGAAACTAGTAGAATTTTTAAAACTACATGTCTTTTATTAGTAACATTTCATTGTTCCGTACATGAATGATCAAAATCTTTAGAGTACCAACCAACAATTGACTTGGAGGCAGATTTTGATCTGATGTGAAGGTTCAGAATTATTTTTCCTGTATGAATTCAATAAAGAGTAGATTAAACGTTTGAACTTCCAGAAGCTTTTATGTAGAATTGAAAAAGATCGTGATTCCCTCCCAGACCCTTCTGTGGTCAGCTGAGGCTCCCTTACTAATCTATCTCGATATTGGCTGATATCTGCCAGGAGAGTAGTTAAACTCTTAGCATAGCTTCTCCGTGGGGCTATGAGTTTAAAGTTACTGTGTAATGGAGTGTATTACCATTTACCATATGATGAGAGAGCCTATCTGTCATCCAGGGAGCTGTTTAAAGTTATATATAGGTCAAATGAGCCAAAAAGAGCAAAGGAAGATCAAGAATATTGAGCATCTCAAAAATGAAATGACCAAAATATTTCAGGTGATTCCTTCCAATGTTTGTCCTAATTCTATCAATGAAATTGATTGAGAAGTGTTAAATGCATTAAGAGAAATGTATTTCAAGGGCATTTACTTTCCCCATGAATCAGCCAAACAGTGTTCAGATCCTATTTCTACGATGGTTTTATATATCACTATTCCTACTTACTAGCAATGAAGATGTCTTATTTTTTTCCAATTTCCATGTCTGAGATCAAATTATGTTTTAATGTCATTAATGATCACTAACTGATTTTTTTCCTGGAGTTTTGTGTAGCTAAACCTACCGTTTACTTATAATTCATGTTTTAAAGATGTTAAACAAGCAATGTTAAAGAACCATGAAAAGATATTTCATTTGTTTTCCCAAAGGCAACTTCAGTTTTAAGAGCTTGGTACTACCTTAGAAAGATGGTAATGTTTAATATGTAAGGGATTGAAGAATTTATTAGAGAAATATGTTATTTTACTTATTCTGTAAGGAAGTATCCTGAAAATTGAACACAAAATTACATTTAAAGTTTCATTGAATCAGGACATGATCAAAATTAGTATTAAAGATATTACAGGTATATCCCTAATTAGAAACTTTAAAATCTACTTCAGTATAATTTCTAAAAAGCAAATACTAAACAGTGTTACTTTCATATGTGGTTATATATGTTATATATGTGTAGTTAATCATCTACTAAAATTATTTGTAAGAGTGAATTTTTATGAGTCCAACTAGTAAATACTGAAATTTAAAAAGATAATAAAATATCCAAGTAGGTGTGGCATACAATATTTAGCAAAAATCAGGAAACATCTGTTGCTCTGAAGACCCTTGGCTGCAGAGTAACTAGTCCTGCAATAGAGGAATGTCAATCTTATATCCAAAATTTGAAGACAGGTTTTAACCAGTTGTGTACTCTTTAAGCTTCATTATTTGCTAATTTCCCCATTTAGACAAGATCTGTTTTCAAATTATTGATATAGAAATAATACAAGTTGCAGAAAATTTTATTTCAGATCTCTGCCATGAAAGTTCCTACTTTCTCAATTGAGATATAATTCTTTGATAGATATTCCAATAATCATGTTATGTTTAAGCATTGGTCACTCAGGAAAAAAAGAGCTCTAATTTCAACTCTTACATCTTAGCCTAATGAGAAACTCTGTCTATAGAATTGAAGCTAAAGATTATTCTATAAGTAATGGTATTTTGTGGTTTTAATTGATTTCTTCATTAGAGTACTAGGGCATAATTTTTCCTAAAACCCTTTATGGATTGCTTCTCGGAATATGAAGACAGATTTACAAGAAGGTTACTTACTATATGACCAGTTCTTTCATTTTTCTGCCTTGTACTAGAGCAAAGACTATATAATCACAAACAAGCAAAAATAAAAACGGGATTATTGTAATTTTGGCAGTAGCACCAAATTAGTAATTTTTATATTAAATTATAAAGGTATACTTTAGAGTATACTTCATTGGTAAAATATCTAAACAAATGCTAAAAACTTATAATACTGGATTGAATGCTTTTGAGGAAATTCTATTGCTAGAGGAGAAGGCTGACAGTTGCAAAGCCATGGAGCTCTCTTTCAGGAACCAGAGCAAGGCAAGTACTCAAATAAGCACCTAGGGCCAAAATTCTGGAACAGAAGGCTGTCTTATTACGTCCCCAAATTGTCATGAGAAACTGCATAATCCCATGGTTTTTAATTTTCCTCAACTGGAAATTGAGGTTAATGATACCTCATATGATATTGTAGAGATTATTGTCCATGCATATACACATACATTCATTGTAACACCTATATGTGTGTACAAATATATAGTTTTATACTATAATGCCACAATGCTATAATATAAATAATAAGCATCAAAAATTATGTAGACGTACACCAAAATGATAGTGATATATCAAAGAAGGATATAGAGGAACCTGACTCTTTCCTCTTAGTTTTATTCTTATATATTAGTGTATCCATGTATTGTTACATAATATAAAAGAAAAGAGTAACTAAAATCAAGCAGGGCTAATGTTCATATTTGCCGTCACTTTAATATTTCTTGATGTGCAATCTTTTGATCTGTTATTCTTTCCTTTTTTTGAAATTAAAGTTCTAAACCAAAGAGTAGTATTTATAATTTAAAAGGGAAATGAAATATAAACAGCTTGAAATGTTATAAAAGTCAGAGAATTACTTAGTCATGAAATTTTGAATTGGAACTTTCAGCTGAAATATATACCTAGATGATATTAAATGGAGATTTCATGTTATTGAGATAGAGAAGTCAAGGAATAGAGAACAAGCAGAAAAAAGAATTGATGTTTATTTTCAGAATGCTGTACTTGAGATGAGTTGTTGAATTAAACCTCTTGTTTTTCCATTGCAAAACCAGTATAAAGCTTCTTATCTCAAAGTCATAGCACAGTATTGAAACTGGTGGTATATAAGAAAGGATTTATAAGATATAAATCCCTGTATGTATGTTAGTTATTGTTTTACTGTTATTAAGAAATATATATATTGTATATATAATACATGCAAAAACACACCGACACACACATATATAATATATTATATATATAATATATAATAATATATAATATGTATTATAGAGAGAGAGAGAGAAATAGGAAACTCAACCTCACTAGGATGAATGGATTATTTGGGCAAGAAATACAAAATAATACAAAATACAAAATAATTTTGATGCACTGAATAGAATTAGATTATCAAGGTATTTTAAAACAAACACAGGGCTGGAGATTTAGCCCATTGGTTCCGCTGCCTGCCTCACAAGCACATGGTCCAGAGTTTGATCCCCCTTAACAAAGGGAAAAAAAAAACAAAGAACATAGAGACTTTGGAGAAAACTGGTGCAAGCATTATGGTTCAAAAATACTTTTCAGTAATATTCAGAAACATTTTAGTTTTAATAAAGTAGCATTGATGAAGCATGTACTATATATACAACACTCATGCATTTTACATACATTAATTTATTTAATCATGCAATTTTGTGACAAGGCTCTGTTTTCATCAAGTATTCTAATGAACAAAATGTCTATGAGACCCAAGATATTAAATAAGTAGAGCAAGGAAAACATCACTATGAGCTCTGGGTTGGGGCATTAATAGATAAGCTTTTGATCATCATACTGTAATCAGTTCTTATGCAGAACTTTCTTTAGATAACAGACACAGTATATATCAGCAAAACCAGGGCTATTCAAGCAGATTTTTTACTAGAATTTAAAAAGTGAATGATTTAAAGAACAGATAAACAAGCGTGAATTAAGGCTTTACACCCGTGAGCAGGTGGCGAGAGTTGTATTAGTACCATTCTCCTCCCGTCACACCCCTTGCTGAGGATCTGGGTCAAGTTTCCACATATTGCTGCTCTTTGTGATTCTTCAAAAAACTAAAAATACTTATTTCATTTGACACAGCAATTTGGTTTCTAAGTATATTCTTGAAAAAGATGAAAACATCATATTACAATGATAAGTGCATACCAATGTTTATAGCCACACAATTCGTAACAGCTAAATGGTGAAAGTAGACTATATGTTTATCAACTGATAGAAAAATAAACAAAATGTGATATTTATATACAATGGAGCACTATTCTACTATGAAGAAGGACAAATTTGAGAGTGAATTCACTATGAGGCCATAATTTGAAGTGAAATAAATCAGATACACAAGCTTATTTATTGCCTGGTTTCTCTTATGTGAGAAACCCAAAGTATAAATAAATTAAAGAGAAAAATGAAAGGTAGATAACAGTAAACTGGGAGGTAGGCCTTCTGCAAATGGGAAGGGGAAACAAGAGTTGGGGGAATTGAGGGAGGAGAAGGGAAGAGGAAATAAAAACAGTTAAGGTGTTTTATGTGCATATACCAACTCCCCCATTATGCATGTAATCATTAAGTGCTGCAAACATTGACTAATGAAAATAAAGTTTAAATAATCAACTAAAATAAACCTAAACAAAGCACACATGTTAAAAAACTTAGGGTTGATACTTCTGTCTTTATGGAATAACGCAAATGAGATGCCAAGTTTTCTTACATGCAATCTTACAAATGTATTTGGATATACAATCATATGAGGTATTGAAAAATACATCTTTTTTTTGCTCTTAAAATATGTACACAGTGGGCAGGGGATTTAGCTCAGTGGTTCGGCTGCCTACGTTGTAAGTGCAAGGACCTGAGTTCAATACCCCATACCAAAAATAAAAAAATGTACATAGCAATAGATAAGTAAAGATCATTGAGATATGATTGAGTTAAGGAAACCCTTAAAAATATAGGAAAAGAATGGTATAAATGGAAATGAATGAAGCATAAGTTGTCCAAATATATTAGCCAAAACACATGGAAATACTGAAATAAAGTCAGTAGAATACTGAAGAGTGGCGAGACTTCTTCTTATTTAGAAAAATCTATAGCTGTAGTAAGATTGGAACCAAGCTTTAATTATATTATTCTAATATATGAAGTCAAATATTGATCAATGTGACCATCTGTTTTATAGAGATAGTCTCATGGATAACAGGAAAGTATAGGAAATCAAATTTGACAGGAGCCTGATTTGGTATGATAGGAAACATAGTAATAATTCCTCATTATAAAAGGAAAATAAACACTGAAGAGATTGACCTGAAAGGAATTACACAATTTTGGAAGGGTTAGAAAATCAAGGTCAGTGTGTCATTTCTAAATTTAACTGACTCCAGAGTGGAGAAAGGAGAAGGGAGCCATTGATGACGGCATCGCTTGGCAGCATCACAGAAGCAGAAGTGGAGGATTCTGGCATTGATGCCATGAAGCTGCTGGCCTACTCCTCGCCAGCCCACGACAGCAATGGGCCGGCCTTCTTGCTCCTCCTTATCAGCACTCCGGTGGGAGGACACTGTGCAAAACGCAGCTCAGGAACTGTAGCAGAGAAGCAGAGATGATTCTGCAGTAGCCACAAAGAACTCATCATATGGAGTGAGGAAGCTGGGAAGGTCAGGTCTGGTTTTCATTAACAGGTGAGTTAAAGTAAACATGATTATACTAATGCCTAGGAAACAAGAGAAGGCAAATAAATTGTCACACATAGAAATAATGTTAGCATTAGCCAGCTAGCGTTTTTGAGGGCTTATGGTGTGCCAGGAATTGTGCTGTTCTGTCTACACAGATCTGGCCTTTCTTTAACAAATGGTTATTTAGCATTTTCTTTCTAACAGCGACAGTTACAAAAGCTTCATTAATATGTGTATGCTCACTCCCAAGAACTCTGTGAAGCACAGGCTCTTTCTGCTTCCCTTTTGCATGTAGAAAATTTGTGAGATCACACCATAAGTAACTTGCTAGAGTTGACATGGATAGTTCAAGGAACGAGTGAGTGGGATTTAAAGTATTCTGTCATCGACTACAATGTAGTGTCTCATATCCTGGCTTCCATAATTATCCAGTTTATGGGAAAGGTACTCATTTTGCTTTGCTATATGAACAAATGTTAAATAATTTGTTAATAATTTAAATAATGAAATAATTTTTCCTATGTTAAATTATACTACGTGATTCATTTGATAAGTAATCTATATATTTTGACTTAATTTGTAGTTACATGATTTGGTGACCAATTAACCACAGCAAACCAAGTAGAGGTAAAATTTGAAGATAATCATTAATTTGTGTCACCTTGGAGATCTAAAGAACATTGATGACACTGAAAGAAATAATGGAATAAAGCAGCAGATCATATAGGAAAAGTTTCTATTCACATTGGAACAGAATAAGTCTGATCAATTGGAGATCATTCAAGTGGAGAAATTTAACATCGGGTTACACATATCTAACTGAAGCCAAGATGTACTGTTTAAAAGTATAAAACATTTGAGTCATTATTTGCTTAGGGATATTATTTATTATGTCCATTATGTATGACTCAGGAATGAGATTCTCCCAAGGAAAAACTACTGGAGGTGTAGACCCTGAACCTGACCCCAGCCCTACCCTCAGTCCAATACCGGCGGCAAAATCTCTTATTCTTGTGATGACACTCAAAGTTTCGAACTACTTTTATGGTAAAAAGATGGACATTCTCAGTAGGAATACTAGAAACAATAGATATCACTCAGAAAGAAATAGACTAGAGAAGTAACTAAATGCACAAGCCTTTTCATAGCCCTCATGATTTCCCCACTAGGACATTGCAGGTGGATCAGATTAAAAATGGCAGTTTTCTGAAGATTGCAAAGCTAGCAATTATCACCCTGCTTCATATTTCTATAATCCTTAATCATTTCCTAATAATGACCACATATATCCACCATATTTTGATATATTTATGTACTGTTTATTTATTAATGGAAATACATATTTATATATAATCTTTTCTGCAGTGCTGGGGATCCAGTCCAAGGCCTTGAACACACAATGCAAGCACATTACCGCCAAACTCAACCCCAGCCCCATCTTTTTAAAAATTATCCTCCCATATTTTTTATTTTCACTAATATGACTTTTTGTATTTCAGTTTCACCAAAAATTGTTTGGTAGATTCTCCCACATTATTTAGTCCATGTTCCTTCCAGTCTGTTGGCCTAATAGGAAAATCTACTTCCTCCTTCTGCTCCGTGCAAGGGAATCTGGGCTTGAGATGACACTGTTTTTCTCTCCTTATCGTCCTTTTGACCATTGCTCATGCACCAGCATGAAAACATATGCTATCTTAATGAGGTTAAGTCAATCTTCTACATTTATTGACAATATTCAGAGGAGCTCAAATGTTATTTTCTGTCATGATTTGGGGCCACTGATGTAACACTCAGCTCTCTCTTAGATGGTGCTGCTGTGCCTTTCAGTAAGAACTACCTTTGAAACCTTGCTTGAATTTGACCGTCTGCATTTATCCTTCTCACTCCCCTACTCCACCTTCCATCTATTCGATTGCTTAAACGGGGCATCCAATATTCTCTGAAAACTTTCTTTTTAGTGCATTCTATACTTATTAATCATCATACAATCGATCCATTCTTTCAACTTTGTAGTTTTATTTCTAGCCAATTTGACCACCCCAAAGCCACACTTTAATGATCCACTTAGATTAAAATAAATTTTGTTACTTTTCAGTTTAACACCCTTGATATTCTTTTTACTGCACACAACACGGGTCAACTAACTTGCTCTGTAAACAACCAAAAAAATAAATAATTTAGGCCTTACAAGCCATATGGTCTGTGTCATAATAGTTCAATCCTGATGCTATAGCATAAAATGAATCCTAGACAATACAGTAAACAAGGCATGCAGCTGAGTTTCAGTGGAACTTTAATTACAAGAAAAGAAGAAAACTGAATTTAGTCTACTGGCTGTGTGTGCCCTACCACTAATAAAAATTTCTACAAAATAATAATTAATTCATTATTATTCATGATAATAATAAGTTTGTTATTTTTCATGATAATAAAATTTAAAATCATAGCCATTGCTTAAAAGTTTCTACTTACGAGTTTACCCTTTCAGATGTTCTTCTCTCAGTCTAGAGCACCATCCTCAATGAAATACACACACACATATTTGCATATAGCCTCAGCCTAATATCAGAGAAAGGTCATCCCTATGGCATTGTCTATTTCTTCTCACTAATACTGTACTTATTTCATGAAGAATATAGGATTCTGGTTCAGTGAAAAGAGCCATACTTGGTTGGGACCCTAAATTCACCACATTCTTAAGTAAACTATTTAATTGTTCTATGTCTGTTTAGCTCATCCATAAATTAGTATGATAACGGTATTCCACACGATGTTATAATGTTTAAAAGATTTAACATTAATAGAGCAGTACATAGAACAAAAATGCCAACAGTTTACTTTCATTAGTTTTCCCTTTTTCTGCCATGCTTTAAATACTAAAGAATATCCCAGCCTTGTCTCCTGTTTTACTATCTCTACAACATGTCTCAAAAATGCATCATATATTTAGTGATATATCACTCGACCATTGTACAAATTGTTAGGTCTCTTTATTTTTTCATTGTCCAATTGCTCATTTATGTGGTTTTTTTTGTGATGTCTCTGAGAGACTTAAGTCTAAAAGGCAAAACTATTTTATTCAGATTTACCATATAGTAGTTGATTAAGGTTTATAGATAAGTGTGCCCTGAGAATGATTATTATGATACGTTCTGTATCTCTGAGGTTCTTTGTGGAGTGACTAGATTCCACTTAAGCCAAGTGTCTAATATTCCTTTTATTATTTTCCAACTATACTGAAATATTTACAACTCATTCTAACATATCTACAGAAGCAAATCATTCTTTGTGCTGCCATGAAGGGTGATGGAAAACTATGGTGGACCTTTCAATTTAAATAAATGTTTACAGTACGGGACATTGCCATAAACTACCTTAAAATCCAGCCACTTGTTTCAAATGCACCTATGGCACTGTTTGTACCACTTCCCAAAGTTCTGAAAGTTCTCTCTCCTGAAAGTCTAGCTTACTGCCCTGGCTGCCTCAGTGTCCTGCATAAACTCAATGCATTTACCTTTCATGATCATTTTAACTTTGGGAAAAAGCCAGAAATTACACAGCACCCAATTGCATGTTGAGCAAGGTGCATAGGATGGATGAACACCTGCTGCAGTGATTGAAGGGCCTGCCTTTCCCCTGCATGGCACAGGCAGCAGCATTCATCATACTGGTGATCAAAGCTTGTAAAGACACTCATGAAAGCAGACTTCAGGAATGGCTTCAAAAAGTAGCAGAATGATTGGATAAGTGCAAGGGGAGTATTCTGAGTACTTTGAGGAGGAACAAGGGTAAAATATTTTTTACTGGAGCACATTTTAAAATTTAAACATTCAGCATACATCCCTATCACACCATGTGTGCTCGTACACATGATCTTTGCCAATTCAAGAACGTTCCTTCTTCCCTCAATGCACACAAAACCAAGGCCAGTATTTCTCTAATACTGAGAAGACACTCTGTGTTATTCATTCCATTTTCACAATCAAATGTAGAGGTACAAGCACCCAATGATAAA
The DNA here is from genome assembly GCF_053883595.1 of Heterocephalus glaber. NCBI lineage: Eukaryota > Metazoa > Chordata > Mammalia > Rodentia > Bathyergidae > Heterocephalus > Heterocephalus glaber. The sequence goes on along the minus strand of NW_028258151.1, from coordinate 4,869,999 downwards.
TGTAAACATATTGTATACCTAAAATGTACCAATAAAAGAATTTAAGGAAAAACAAATGTTTTGTGACTCTCCCAACCTAGTTTAGGTGCCACTTCTTCATGTTTTTATTTAAAAAACCTTGTGCTCCCATACACTCAGATCATCCATCCTAGGGAATATGTTTTGTTTATGATTGTTTCCCAGAATTTAAGAGAATAAATTTCAAGAAGTAGATATCTAACATTTAATGAATAAATAAAAACAAATATTGAGTATTCAGTATAAAATATTTAGTATAAAAATTTAGTATTATATTTAGTATAAAAATGATTGATTATCATAGTAACTTTAGGAGATTCATGATTTGATCTATGTTTTCAGATTGAAAGTATAGTTTTTACAGTGTATCTTATTAAATTTGATTATAAAAATGAAGCAAATATTTCAAAAGCTTGAACATGATGGTTATTTTAAAAAATGTAGAAATATAATACTCATACTCAGTCACTCAGTGGTTGATTAGATCATCTACATTTATAAAACTCACAAATTAAAGGATAAGTTTTTATAGAGAAAAATAATGCTGTCTGCTTTAAGCAGCTCATAGATGTTATTTTACACCTGAGACACACTCTTCCTGTTTAATATTTTACTAGTCATTTTTATTATCCTCTCACATGACATTAGATACAATTTTCATCCTTTAGGGCAATTTTATGTGACATTCTGCGTCTAACTGGTCTCTTGCTTTTCAGAAATATGGAAGAAAAACAACCTGCTAAAATTCACAATAAATTCTTATTGAAATTTATTTTTTATTGCTTTCACAACTACTTCTCTGTTAACATCTTGCCATGATTTTTAGGGTAGTATGCCTGGTCAAGGAGTTTAGCAGAACTCGATCCAGATGGAAATGTCTGATTCCCAGTGTTTTGAATGAAAACTTCCTGTAGCTATACAACTTATCAAAGAATTCTTTAGCAATAAATAATGTGTATTTCTAGCACTCTTCAGCCAACAAAGGCATTTGTTGATCCATTCACTCCCTCTTTTCCAAAGTTGCTGAAAGTAGTTACAAATATCATAATTTTCTTATTTAAATTTTTATTTGGACATAAATTCAAACTTAAATATGTGCAAGAATGAAAATATTACCAAGGATATCTATATACTTTTCACTTAATGTCATTAACTCTTAAACTTTCATCTCATTTACTTTATCATTTGCTTTCCCTGTGTTGGTGATCTAAGTTTCTCTCCTTCAGTATTTGAGATTAACTTCTCTACATAATGGACTTTTCCTTTACATGCATCACTTGACAATTTCTCAGAATACAGATATTACTAAAAAATGGCAGTATAATTACCTTTTAGTGAATTTAGTATTGATTCACTTATTTAATACACCATCCAAATTCCATTTTTTCAAAATATAGCTAAAATGCTATTTATAACTTGTTTTCATTTCCATTATAGGATTTAAGGTAGATAAAAGCATTGCATTTGTCATATCACTTTAGCTTTCTTTAATCTGGAATATTTTCAAAGCCTATAGTCTGTCACATTTTGAGGAACACTGCTGTCTTATTCCTTTTAAAAAATAAACATTTTTTTTTCATTTTGAACTTGTATCATATTTTCTCATGATTATAATCAAGTTATAGTATGTATTTTTGGCTGAATTATAATCTGTGGTACCTTGTCCTTTTTTGGGGATTCATAGTTTGAGTAAAAAAAAAAAGTCCATAATTTTCTATTGGTGATGTTGATTCTGATAAAATTGTAAAGATATTCTGTTTGCTTTTCTACAGTTATAGTTGTTTATTTCATATTTGCACCAATTATTTAAACATTTAAAGACATGCATGTAACCTATCCTCCATAATAATTTCTTCCTGTAACTGTATCCATTGGTGATTTTTTGTTTGACTGATTCTTACTATACTTGCAAAATGCTTGATTTTCAATTTGTCTCCTCTCTATAATTATATGTACTGGCATATTTCTCTCTGGCTTAATGTTTTATGTTGTAATTGCTTATAATTCATAGATGTATTGAATTATTTTGTTACTTAAACTGTCCCAGATTTGGCCAGAAACATGTTCCATGTTATTTATATCATTATTACTTCTTTATTATCTGGCATAAGACATCTCAAACTGATCATCTATGTGCTCGGACCCTCTAAGAGACTTTCTAAAAAGATCTTTGTTTTCTTGCAGTAGAAAAAGTTATTAGTGACCGATATCTACACTCCAGATATGCTTACTATTCTTGGAATGTCATTGTGTCCTGATCTTTTTAGGAGATGGAGCTAGAAAATATGTCTGCATATATATATATATATATATATATATATATATATATATAATATATATAAACACACATATGTAAACAACACAAATATACATCACTCATAGTAATGCTCATAGAGCTATGAATATACACATTCGTAAATATAGGCTCTTTGAATGAAATTATGCATATATATAAATTATAAATCATGAATTTCGAGTAACACTTCTGATTCCAGCACATAAAAAAACCTATTTTTACCTCTCCATTCTGTATTTTTCATCTCTTTTTTGCTACAAGCCTTAATATCAACATTTTAAATGTATCTATATCTAAAGTATTTTGACCTGCCCTATAATATGTCTAAAATTCTTACAGTTTTTTGCACAATACTATAAAAATAGACCTAAGAAGAATTGAAGATTTGTTTTTCAATTTCTACTCCTACAAGTTTTACAGTTCATTGTATATTGTCAAATATTATTTTCAAAAGTTACTTGAGCTCTCTGTCCATCTCTTTTTCTCTCTTACACACACACACACACACACACACAAACACACAAGATGTTTATTGCACTGATTGGAAATATATTAGGTCTATAACCATAGTACCCTGAACATACCTGATCTCATCTGAAATACATCCAATATACTGATTTCAATTTGCTTTAATTTTATTTCTACACATTTCACCTTTCTATTATTATTGAATGTATTTAGTTTAATTTTTATTGAAAACATAAAACAAGAACAAGGTTACAGAAGTCAAGATTTATCTTTTGTATGTGTCTTTTGTAAAAATAAATGCGTGTATATAGGTGTGTAAATGCTATCCTGGTTTTCTTTGCCTTTTATACAAGTCATACACACATTTGCGCAAATAGACACACATTTGGTGTTCTTTTTACCTGACAATATCTCCTAGACATTCCTCCACCTAACTTCCTAGATATTCAATTTTTATCACGGCAGGTAATAATTATCCATTGTAAAGTGAATCTATTCTAGGTTCTCCATATTAATCTTACTAGATTTCAACACTTTGCAAATTACAAATAATGTTGTACTAAATTGTATGTATGTGTTTTGTGTTGTTAGAATTGTGTCTGCAAAATACATTCCAAGGAGTGGGACTGTTGTACTGAACACTAAAAGCTCATGCACTGTCCTCTCCAAAGGGACTGCTATCATTTTTATTTCCATCAAAATCAGTGTGTGCTTGCTTTCCTATATCCTTGCTAATTGATGAGCTTCTGATGTTTTCCCCATGTCATGAGTGATAAGTGAAACTTTAGTGTACTCTTAATTGTTTTTTTCTCATTAGGGGAGAAGTTAAAATTCCTATGCTTACAGAACATTTTTATGACTTTTGTGGATTGCCTTTTCTGAAATTTTCTGATCTTCATATAAGATACTAGGGCTTTTAACAAAAATTTAGAAGTTCTTTTTATATTAAGAATAGAAATATTACTGGGGATTTAGCTCAGTGGTTCCAGTGCCTGCCTTGCAAGCACAAGGTCCTGAGTTCGATCTGTAGTACCAAAAAAAAAAATGAGAATAGACATATTTTATTTTATTTTATTTTATTTTATTTTATTTTATTCTTCCCCGTTAACTTTATTGGTACATTTTAGGTATACAATACAGTTACATTCATTATTGGGATCTTGTACCATTACGTAAGTCTCTTGGTTCTTATTTTTTTTTCCCCTTCCCTTGCCCTCCCTTCACCCCCTCCACCCTTCCCTATTTGCAAAGACCTTGTTTCCATTTTTTTCCTCTTCTCATATTTTTTCCTTTCCCTTTTTTCCCCTCCCCTACCCCTCCCAATTCTCCTGCTCTTTTAGACCTTTTCTTCCTGTTACACAATATCAGTTATACATTTTTAAAATTACAATATTAAGATCTAGGAGACATTACCACAGATTTTACAGAATTTAAAAGGATATAAAAAGCATATTACAAAAATCTTTTTTGAAATAAATTTGACAGCTTCTAAGAAGTAACTTAATGAAATTAATGAAAATAACTCTGGAGGAAATATAAAATTTGAATATTACCTATTAAAGAAAGTATATTTCTAGCTTGAAAACCTACCTATATGACAACAGCAGGCTCATAAACATTTTCACTGATAAACTATATCAAACAATTAAAGCAGAAAAAAGAAGGAACACTTCTCCCCTCATTTTAGGAAATCAACATTGTGCTAATCCTAAAACTGGATAAAGATAATAGAAGGAAAACGTATGAACATAAATAGAAATTTGTTTAACAAAACAAACTATTAGAAGTCAGATCAGGCAGGATGTAGAAAGTGGTTTTCTTATAGGGATGGCAGTGTTGGTTCAGCATTGGAAGATCCACCCACAAAAGTCATCATTTTAACAGAGGAAAGGAGAAAGCCATATGATCCTGTCACTAGTTGGAGAAAGAGTATTGGACTAAATTCTACAGCTGTTCATGGTAAAAGCTATCAGGAGACTAGAAGTAGAACAGAACCTTCTTAACAGATCAAAGACATGTACTCTATACTTCCAACAAAAACTCCTTCTATGAATGGAGACAATACAATGCTTTCTCCCTAAAGCGGGGAACAAGGGCATATATGCCTACTCTTCATCTGTCCATTAGACTTTGAAACATAGGTCTAAACCAAAATAGTCTGGCAATAAAATGACACAACTAGGATAGGATTAGCACGGCAGAAGCAAAATCTTTATATGTAGATGAAATGATCATCTACAGAGAAAATACTAAGAAATCTCTAGGAGCTCCTAGAACTTGTACTTGAATTTAGCAGGATTAGAAAACACAAGGTATATATAAAAATTCAGGTCTGTGTAGACTTGCTATAAATGAAGAACTGGATATTGAAATTTAAAAGTTATGTAGGAGTAGAAAGGAACCAGAAAAGCCAAAAACAAAAACAAAAAACAGTGTTGGAAGGCATTTAACACCCAATTTTAAGACTTCTTCTAAAGCTACAGTAATCAAGGTCGTATTGGTGTAAGGAAAGACATATAGATCATTTGAATAAAACAGAGAACCTAGAAATAGAACCACACATATATGGTCCACTGAGTTTTGAAAGATTATTTAACTTTAGCATTTTTAGAATATAAACTCTATTCAAGAGCCGAGGAAGAGATAGCATTTGCAGCAAATGGCACTAGAACACCTGGTATCTGTATATAAAAAATAAACCTCAACCCTGTTTTTCCATACATGAAAATAACTTGAAGGGGTCCATGAACCTAAATAAGAAAGCCTAAAAGTATAAAACTTTAAGAAGAAATTATAAGGGAAAATATTTATTAACTCCAGGTAGGCAAGAACTACCTAGGATACAAAAACCATGATGTATAAAAGGAAAAAAATTGATGAGATTCCATCAAAATTTAGAACTTTAAATGACATCATTAAAATGAAAAGTAGTCCTTAAACAGACCATATTTACAATCCATATAACCTATGACCAGAATATATAAAGAATTCTTAGAGCACATTAATAGACAACCCAATTAAAATGTAGACATAAGAAGATGATAAATAGCCAGTATAGCACAAGGAATGGTGTGCATTCTAGAATCAGAAAAATATTAATCAGTATAATAATAAGATTGAATTATACACTCATTAGGGAGATGAGGTCAAAAGTTTTAAAAGCCTTGTCATGACTTTTTCTTTTTGTTGGATTCTCCCGCTTTGCGTTTAATTTGTCACACCCAATGGATTCATTCTGCTGGGTTTCCTGGGGTTGTGATCCTCATTGTCTTTTCCTAGGGTATTGTCTAAAATTTTTTGGAGTGACGGTTTGGTATTCATGAAGTTCCTGAGGTGCTCTTTATCATGAAAGCATCTTATTTCTCCATCAATTTTGAAAGACAGTTTTGCAGGGTACATCAATCTGGGTTGGAGGCTGTTTTCCTTTAAGGCTTCAAATACATCACTCCAAGCTCTTCTTGCCTTGAGGGTTTGCATTGAGAAGTCTGCTGTGATTCTGATGGGCTCCTTTGTATGTTATTTGTTTCTTTTCTCTAACTTCTTGTATAACTTTGCCCTTCTTTTGGGTTTCTGGAATCTTAACAATCATATGCCTATGTGTAGTTTTTATTGATTAAGGTTAGCTGGAGTCCTATGTGCCTCACTTATCTGTATGTCAAGTTCTTTTCCCCTCCTTGGGAACTTTTCTGCCATCACTTCTGTGAACAGTTTTTTTATGTCATCTGCACTCTCTCCTCTTTCTTCGTTGACTCCAATCAGTCTTATGTTATTCTTCTTTGTGTTGTCTAGCAGCTGCTGGATTGATTTCTCATGTTACCTTACAATTTTAAAGCAATTTTTCTTTTCCTCCTCACTAATTGCAATCTTATCTTCTATATCTGAAATTCTATCCTCACATTGGTTCATTCTGCTCTGCAGACTTTTGATGAAGTTTTTAATCTCTTGGAAATCTGTTTGTTTCTGTTTTATGGATTCCATTTGTTTCCTATGTTGGGATTCCATCATGTTCCTCAGATCCTCTATTTTTTTTTATCTGTGTCCTCTCTAGATTTATTAATCATGTCTTGCATCATGAGCAAAATCTTTGCTGTTATCTGAGTAATTATTTCTGATTTCATTTTTCCCAGATCCTCTTTTGTTGACAGTTCAGAGAGTCCAGGTGGTTGAGTATCAGAGTGTTCCATCTCGTTTCCCTTTGGGGTTGCTGTAGGTGATCTGGAAGTCTGTTTTTGAGGCTTGTTTATGTGTCTTCTCATTTCCACGGGGGGTGGGGGGGGTGCTTCTGGCCCCCATGCAGCTCAGCTTCTCTGCCCTAGAGCTTGGGATGGCAGCAGAGGAGCTTCCTTCTGGGTGCTGGGACTGGCTGAGCTTCACTGCCCTAGGAGCCTGGGATGGAGGTGGGGAGCTTCCTTCTGGGTACTGGGACCAGCTCACCTTCTTGGCTCTAGGAGCCTGGGATGGTAGCGGGGGAGCTTTCTTCTGGGTGCTGGGACTGGCTCACCTTCTTGGGCATAGGAGCCTGGGATGGCAGCGGGGGAGCTTCCTTCCAGGTGCTGGGCAAGAATAGAAATATTTTATTGTGAAATATTTTCCAAATATTTTATTTTAGTTTGTCATTTGTTGTCTAATTTTGCTTCTGGTATTTTTAACCACAGAATTGTTTTCAATATTTTTAAACTGTTAGTAAATATTTTCTTTTAATTGCATTTGCATTTTTGTTGCATTTGGAAAGTCTTTGCCATATCCATATTTTGGAGAACTCACTCATGTTTTCTTGCCATCTATTGATACATTGCTTATCCATTTGATGCTTGTTGTGTGTGTTGTGAAAAGTTTGTTTTTAAATATAATTCGATAGTCTTAATGTCATCAATCCTTAAAAAATCATCTTTACCTCAATGATATGAGATATAACTATTATATTTCTATATATTTCTAAATTTCTTTTTCAGTTGATTTCTCTTTCTGTTCATGAACCTGCTTTAATATTAAATGTAATAGACTTCTAGCATGATTTAATTTTCTGTCCACTGCTTTCTAGATAATCTTATGATAACACAATTTTAAAAACTTGTTAAAATATGAAATATCAATATTATCTGCCATTCCACATAATATATACACATCCCTTGGGCCATGTTAATTCTCATCAATTTTTTAAGGATTCCAAATTAAATTAAGCCTAGCATCCTTACCATATTATGACATCATTTTATTTTAATTTGTAATATGAACCAACATCCCATTACATGTTTATTTTTTATTTCATCCACTTAACATCTGGCTTTGTCAAGTGGCACTGGTTGGAGGACAGTCAGAAGAGGCAGAGCCTGGAAGTCTCCATGGGTTCATGGAAACCTTGTACCTGAGCACCTGTGGTGAAGCAGCACCATGCTCTAACATACCAAGTAGGATCATTGAGAGAAGTGGAAGTGCAGCAATAGCAAGTGAAAGAGTTAATGAAATGCACCCTGAGATTTGTAGGACAGAACACTCTGTCATATCCAATAATACATTTCTGAGGAGAGAGTACAGAGTGAGTCATAAGTCACTACTGAGCTGGTGAGTATCCAGAAAGTTGGATGCTAGGTAGCAGAGAGTGAAAAGAGCTGCGAGTTAGTTATCACCATCACCAGGGACCCCAGTGCAGCCTTACATTCTGCATCTTCTCCAAACTCAGATGACTACTGCCGCTGATACATGCTAAGGATACAAAACTTTTAAAAAAAAGGCAAGTTAAAATATCATTAAACAATGAATGACAAGAATGTAATGGTTCTAAAGTAAATTAATCAAACAGGAAGAAACCTCAGTTTTGAAGAATGGATTCATATCAGTAAATGTTTAAATGTCTGCTCAACATTGTTGTATGGAGCTATGAGCCTTGGCTTGTATTAACATAGGCTTCACTGTCTTCATGGCTTCAGATCTTCATGGAAAGCCATTTACTTTGAAGCAATAGTGGGAACCTATTCCTTTGAAATATATTAGAACATATTTCCCAGAATTAGGAGAATGGGTAAAAATATACTTCAGTCACTTTTATCAGAGTCCACTCAGTGATTTGATTATTGAAGGGCATGGACTCCTGGCAACTGTCATATAATCAGAAAGGTTATTGGTTTCTAACTCACACTGTGCATTTTATAGTTTAATGGTCACAAATATTAGCATGCAGAAGATTTAGAAATTGAGCTTATCCTGGAGTTTTTAAATATTGATGCTCTGTTCTCTACAAATTATTGTTTGATGAGTATTACTGATAAGATATATTTATATATTATCTCATTCAGCTTTGTTTTTTAAGTTCTTTGAATTATTAGAAGGAAACTTGCTATACTTTCCTTCCATTTATTCATACTGAATAAGGTAGAGTATTCTAAATTTCTAACAAATTGCCTAAAGTGCAAATAAATTAATAAAAAAGTGACATGATTTTTTAAAAATCATGAACAACAAATTTAGAGTTAAAAACTCATTAGAAAGATCAATTAGCAGGAAGAAATAGTTTGGGATATTAATAAACACACAGAAAAACTTCAAGGCTTGGGTAATGTCTACTCTTCCATTATGTTAGAGTTAAACAGTGAAAACTAAAGTAATTATCTGGTAAGCTTGGGTATATTCACACAAAAATATTTAGACATAATGCTAATAATTCCTTTAGAGTCTTGGTTGATGGACCTTAGAGTGGGTCTTAGGTCTATGGACCTAATGTGCTGAACATTCCAATGATACTTATCTTATTTTAGTTTCCTGTCACAGACCAGAGAGAGTAATTTCACAATTACCTTCAGGTAATGAATATTTAGCATCAAGCTATGCCTAGGACAGGAAATGATTCATAAATAAATTTATCACAAATAATTAGAATAGGTAACCTACATGCTTCAGATCTTACATAGAGAATCATATTTAAAAGAAGCATTTAAATACTTAACTTAGAGTAACTGAATTCTGGGTTAAGCTTTAAAACATGCGTGTGTGCACATACTTGCACGTGTGTACTTGAATGTGTGTTATGTACCTGAGTTCACATCAGTTTGGTAAGAGCTCTTTGGTTTGAAGGGTTCCTGGAGGCCAAGTGGTTTAAAACATGATAGGGCATAATTAGAATCAGAGCTGAAAAAATTACTGAGGCCTTGATTCACATAGCTTTTGGCTTGAATTGATTCTTATCTCAGATAATTGCCTGGTTTTTCTCACAGGAAAACAGAAGAATAACTGGAACTGTCTGCCTAACTAGTTGGTAAAATGTTCCTCATAGTAGTAGAATGGGTTTAATTCTGTTGCAGTGGGAATAATTTAGTTATTGGAAGATTAAAAGGTTTTGGAACTTCCTTAATAAAGAACAGAATGACCATCTGATGATATAGGACTCAGTAAATCCTCTATGACGGATAGAATCAGAACATGGTAATTAAAAGGATCATTGTTAACATCTATGAGTAGCTTTCTTCAGTTGCTTCCATCCTGTTTGCCTCGTGTTTGATCACAGTGGTTCATTCTGCATGGAAGAGTCAGGTTCATTAACTGTTAAACACTTCAGGATATAAAATTTCTAATGCTCTATTCCTTCTGAAAAAATTTAATAAAGGACAGTAATTAACACAGCATTAGTCAATTCTAGCGACAAGGACTCAAATATAAATGGAAACGGAAAAAGTTTTGCCACTCATTAGAGCCTTCAGAGTTTAATTCAGTATTATTCTCTATTTTCATGTCTAAATATAAAATCATAAGCCTATTTCATTTCTATAACATATTATATTTGTGTATTGAGACATTTATTAACTTTCTTCAATTTAATTTTAATACTAAGAATTCTCAGCACCATATTTCAAAACTTAATGTATAAACATTTTGGAATATAGAATTGAAAGTGAGAGAGGTAGAAAGAGAGGAATTTAAAAATAGTAAAGGTTAACAGTGTCCATGAGACACTAAATGAGGCTGAACCTAGGAAGAGATTGGAATTAAAACCCTTCACAGATTCCACAGTGTGATAAGATGATAAGAATATGAACGGTGCACTTTTAGATCTTATAACATTGGTTGAGTTCTCAAATTTTTCAAATTAAAGACTTCTCTTCCATTTCTTTCATCTTGTCCTCCAAATGTGTTAGACAATATTTTAACACATTACAGAATTACAGAAGAATTTTCATTTATGTAACTCAGCAAAGAGATGTGGTCATCAATAAGGAGCTTTGAAGACACAAAAGTGTTACTGATGAAGAAGTATCTTCAATAACTGCAAGTAAATATATCAAGGATTATGTTTGCTCAGTATGAACAAAACTTAGACCAATACATATTTACTGATATGAAAGATTACATGTACTATTCAAAAAATTTTAATTTAAAGATTAAATTAACTACATTTTCTATATGGCCATATGGTAATCATAAATTTAAATTTTGAAGTAATTATAAGCCCTTTTCCGCAAACAACCTGGTTTCCCTATAATGTAATTCAATCTAAATATAATTATGTGAGACTTTCTTGAATAATTAACATTGAATGCATAGCATAGAATCAAAAATTTCAAGGTTATTCAGAATCAGGACTGGCAGAATTCTGCTAAGTTTTGCAGTATTGTAATCCAATTTGGTTAGTGCAAAGCATGTCTCTAAATTCTTCCATTAGTTAAAATTGGCTTGGGTTACTCTCAGAGAAATGTTTCTAATGCACTTGTAAATTTCTCAAAACTGTAAATATGCAGCTTTTTAGAGGTTTTTTATTTTCAGACAAAAAGACAATCTAATTATCATGATGAGAAAAACAGGGTGATTTAGAAACATTTCTTATTTTTTCAAGGATACTGGCTCAGAGATCCCTTTATTGCACTACACTTGGAAGCAAAAAATAAACAAATAAATAAGAAAGGTTAATAAAAATAGTAGAATAATAAGAGAAATGGGAAAGAATGGGAAATAATTAGTCTTATTTTGTTTGTGAGGAAGCAAACTGAAAAGTGTTCACTGTTGTTGTGGCCTTTTGTTATTCATAAACAATGCACAGAGACAAGAAAACATGAATCTGAACACATGGGGAAATAAATTTGTGAAAATATGAGCTTTTCTTGAAGAAATTTTTAGTAAACAATCAGCGACAGTTTAAGTACTTGACTAGCAAGACTTGTGATAATCTAAGAAATTATTAAAACTTTTTATATGACTATTGATTATAGAATATACTATTTAGCTGGCTTATTTTGCTTCTATCATAACTCATAATATCAATGTGAAATATCCTCCTTTTGGCTCTCTTCATTCTTTTTTGTCTTTCTTCATGCTTAGCCAAAATTATACCTCATTAATTAATGATACTCTTTTTTTTCTCCTTGGCTTCAAAGGGAAAATGAATCTCTCATCTAGAATCTCCTACTTTGCATTTATGTTATAGTATCTATTTAATTATATCTTGGTTTATTGCTGGTTATTCACTAAAATTTCTTCTCATATTGATATCAAAATTAAAATAAATTAAACTATCTATTTAAAAGACCAGGTATCTGATTTTATTTTTGTGTTGTGCCTAGCACTCACCATTAGAGAATAATGCTGCAAATTACAACAGTAATGATATTAGCTAGAATTTGTATAGTGCTTACACAGTTCTAGGGACTGCATGAAGGATTTTATATGTTGTCATTTTATGTTAAACTCACTTCAAACAAGTTTGGATTTCAATAAAGATATTGTGTCATGTTTTTACTCTGGTTCAAAGTATAGATCCAATCTAAAGATAAAATTTTATTTTTCTGCTATGAATAGTCAGTCAGTCCTGAGTGAGATATGCTAGGAGAAAACATCCTTGTGGTAGAGCAAAGTACGACCTTCAGTCGGGTATGGTGCAACTGAGCACAAATTATTTAAACCCTGTAGTTCTATCCTCTGTTAAATGGGAAAAGTAACATTTTTCTATATAACCCACAAAAAAAAAATGGTTGCAAGTCACCAGGCTATGGGCAGGTATGGTCTATGGCCCATTAGAAACTGGGCCTGGGTCGCAGAGTAGGATCTGAGCAGCTCTCAAGTAAGTGAAGCTTCGCTTGTGTTTTCAAATGATACCTATTGCTCATATTACTCCCTAAGCCGCAGCTCCTGTCAGATCAGCATTGGCATTAAATTTTTGTAGGTGTAAACCCTTCTGTGAACTGCACATGCAAGTGATCTAGTTTGCACCCTCCTTATGAGAAGCTAATTCCTGATGATCTGAGGTGTGGTTGAGTTGAAGATGCCAGTTCTGGGAAGCAGATTCATGCAGAAACATTAGAGGAAGGCTTGGTGGCACAAAGATTATAATAAATCAGTTGCTTGTAGATTCAGACCAAAACTGTATCAGTGAATGGCAAATTACAATGAAGCTGCATTAGGAAGTAGGCTTTATATTGTCAGGTGAGTTGATCGACTTCAATTGTACAGCTGCATCCAGTGGCAGGCTTTAAGTCAGAGCCTACCACTTATTTTGGTCCCTGTATGGTCCAGCTCTTACTCTGTCACTTCTGTCCACATGTCTTTCTTGCGCTGTGCAGGTGTCTCAGTCACAGTTTTGGTGAGCCTAGCAGCTAACTCTAGGTAAAATAAGTAATAAACAAACACTACTGGGTAGCTTCTTTAGAAAAGAAGAAGATGCAGTAAAGAAACTGCCAAAAAAAAGAAAGTTGCATTTAAAAGATAAATAACAAGAGTCCAACTTACATTATTTGTCTCTAAGCCCTCCGTGCGTAATATTTGGGGACCAGCTTTCCAACAAAACCATGAAGCCTTCAACATTACTTTGCCACATGGACCACACAGTGTCTGTTAAAAGACAAGACTTTGGACTTCAAAAGAAAAAAAGTGAATGTGAAGAACAGAAATAATCATTGAAGGCCACCACTGTATCAAATGTGTCTGCCCTGAGAGCATTGTTCTTAATGGCTAACTGCTTTGCTAAAGCTAAGAAACCCTTTACTGTTTTTGAAGACATGATCTTGCCTGCTGCTAAAGACATGTGTCATGAACTTTTTTGAAAGACTGCAGTTCCAAAAGTGGCACATGTTCCACTTTCAGCTATACCATAACTATATGAACTGATGGAATGGAAAAAGATATTGAAGTACAATTGTTAGAGAAGATTAATGAATCACCATTGTATGCAATCTGGGTTGATGAGTCTATCAATGTCAACAAAAAAGTAATAATGTTTGACTTTGTCTGATATATTTTTCAGGAGGATGAACATGACGATATACTATGTGCATTCTTGTTGCCAACCAGCACCACAGCTGCAGAACTATTCCAGTCTCTATATGATAGCACATCAGGAAAAGAAAATTGGTACTTTCGGTTAGTATGTTCATGGATGAAATGGCTGCCATGGTTGGGTGGCTTTCAGGCTTGACTGCTTGGGTCAAAGAGGTTGCTTCTGAATCCGTGCCTGTATTCTGTGTCATACTTAGAGAAATGCTGGCTAACTGTCAAATGTCACATGACTTTAACTGGGTTTTATAGGTTGTGATTAGAACTGTCAGCCACGTTAAAGGACACCCATTTAACTGAAGTCTGTTCATGCAGAGATGGCTGTGGAGCACATACAACTTTTCTTGTAATCAAAAGTGAAATTGCTTCCTAAAGCTAGATCACTGGCCAGAGTACTTAAGTTATGAGAATGGATTCAGAGTCTGTTTAAGAAAATATAATCACCATTCACTGCCAAAACTTACTTGTTTGACATATTCAGTCTGCTCAATTAACTCAGTCTGTCACTTCTGGGGAAAATGACAACTGTTTAAATTGGCAGATAAAGTGGCTGCATTCATGCTAAACTGCAACAATGACTGAACAAGTTGAAGTTTAATTCTTGATACGTATAAAACATTAGCAGAAGTTTTAAAAGAGATTGAACCAGAGGCTTCTTTCCCTTGGCTGGTACATGATTACCTATCTCAGCTTTCAAAAGTATTTGAGCATTACTTCCTAATCACAAAGAGCTGGAAAATGAGGAAGGAATAGATTTGGGACACATTTGTGTATAAACCAGGTAAATCAACTCTGTACTGGAAGATCAACAGTTTGAGAATGCAATTGAGGGTGACCTTAAAAGGATGTTTGAGACAATTTCAAATTCATACATTCTGAAGAAAAGGCAGAATATCCTGAGGTTGTCAAAAAAACATTGAGAAAGCTTGTTTCCATTTTCAACGTCTTATTTTTGGGAAGCAGAATTTTCTGCAGTAATGACAATCAAAATGAAATTACTGCATAGATTGGACATAATGAATAATGCTTTCTGGGTGTCACTGCCCCCTCATCCCTGATGGGGCCACCTCATTGCAGGAAAACAATCTTGGCATTCAACTGATTGAGGATTATATTGAATTATATATTTTTTTCATTATATGTTACAAGGTAATAGTGATAAGGTGCACAAGTGGAATCATGCTTCAAACCGGTAGTTCATTAATGTTGGTTACCTATCTGCATCACGCCTCTGCTTTCTCTAAACTCTCATTCTAAGCACTGACCTATCTATAAGTCCAGGGAAAGGGAATGCTTCTACTGTCACCTATCCTCTCTAATTCATCCTCACATCTTTTACTTTAGTGTTCCTGCCAAGTTCCTCATTGTGTCTTCTCTGTTTTTGGTCTTATCAGTGTTTCTATTGTGCTAGATTATAACCACCAAAAGCTGTTATTTCAAAGTATTTTGGTAAAAAGGAAACTTAAAAGTGGCATTTGGAAGAAAATACAAGATCAGAGAAAATTTGACTAGATTTTCTAAAATAGATCTAAAATAGATTTTGTCTGATCATGTATCTTCTTCCAAATGCCACTTTTAAGTTTCCTTTTAACCAAAATACTTTGAAATAATTGTCTATATTTATTATCTGTGGATCCCATCTGTGGAACTGAAATAATATTTAATATCACCATTTAAGATCTTAATTTCGACAAGTTGATAGGCTAGACCATATTCATTCTACTTCATCTCTAAGTATTTTTGTTAGTAGCAATCTCTGTAGAATCCTAAGTTTTATGATTTATTCTCATATTTCTCCAACAGTTTCTAAATATTATGCAGATTCTGATCATTCTCTCTTTAAATGGTAGAGTAATCCCTCTCTTGCCCTATAATTTTAATCATGACTTATAATTTAAGTGCTGCAGTGTATTGAATGCTATATTTTCATTGTGGACTTTGAGTCTAAACTTATATACACCACTCTTTTCAAATTATTTCCACTTGCATGTCTAAAAACCATTTCAACTGTCACCCATATACAAGAGTAACCCTATGACTATTTTCAAACTTACTTCTTCCCACTTTACAGGAAGTTAATAAATTCATATTGAATACCATATGCTCCAAACCAGAATCGACCATTTTTCCTGTCACAGTTCACAGTCCATTTACAGTTACAAGTTATCCCTTCTTTAATATTTTATTATTTATCTAATCATTTATCTCCACCTTCTAGTCAAGGGATCATTACATTCTCCCTTTTTGACAACCACAGTGACCACTAACAGTCTCTGATACCATACTTGACCCTAGTAGCTAAATCCTTAACCAGAGTAAGAGATTTTAAATGGAAAGCAGGTCAAGTGATTCACCTGAACAAAAATTTCAAAAGTTTCCTCATAATACCTGAGATAGATGCAGGTCAATTACCATAGTTTTGAAGCATTTTTTTAAGTATACCATGGTTGAATGTTAGTTATGATAACTTAAAAATCAATCTCGTTATTTATATGAGCAGTGAAACATATTTTTCTTATTTAATTTGGCCTGAGTATGTTATTAATATATTTTTTTGATATGCAATAATTATATTTATCATAGTTTTAGTCTGACTCTTCTGTAATTTATCTTTACATAAACTTTTTTGGATTGCTTTGCTCAGATATATATGAAACTTTTCTTGGCATTGTGATAGTAACTCAATTGAATTTTAGACAGTCTTTGATATATTCCCATTGTGAGATACTGAAAATACTTCAAAATTTTACATCATCAAATGTTATAATTTTAAAATATTCAAGAAGGAAAACAATAGAAATTAGCAGATGCCATACAATAAAATAAATTATTAAGAAGAGTGTCTAAGTTAAAAAGATTTTAAGAGATATTATGGGAATAGTGTTAAAAAGCAAAATTTAGCCCTATCAGTTAAAAACTGAAATTCATTAACATGTTTATTTTTCCTCCAGTAATAAGCATCTTTTCTCTTATTTTTTGAATCCTACCAGTTTTTATTTTGAATTAGGTAGGAAATACAAATAAGAAATACATTCTCATTACAAAAAATATAATGTATATATGTTCCTGAAGTGAACACACAAAAAATATAATAGAAGTAAAAATAAAATTATGATTATGGTAGAAATATGTAGCAGCAGAATTAATAGTAGAAACATAATAAAAGTAATAGGAGCCATAGAATAAAATTATTTCTGTCTTTTATGCAGAGATAGAAATATGTATCATATACTTCTTCCAGAGCACTACAATGAAAACTGGAATTTGTGACTAAAATCATTTTAGGTTCATAGACAATGTTAACTCTCAATTAATCTGATTAACAAATCATACTGTTTGATTAATGAAGCTTTGAGAAATTTTAATAAGGGAATTTCTGATTTAATTAATTCTTTTGTTGGAAATATTAAGCCTCATAACTTTTCCATAGTAAGACTTTCAGTAAAATATGTACTCCTGGACAATTCAAGGTATACTACAAAATTATATAAGAATCACTCTAAAACAATTTTTAATAAACTTATCTTTTAAGATGGTATAAAACTCAGAAGAGATAAAACATTACTGTTTTCATGGTGATTAAAATTCAGAATAAAAAATAAAAATGATCAAAGTACATTTCTGATCAAAATACAAAGGGAAAAACATTTTTCCCAGGTAAATGAATGCAATATTTTCGGCCACTTGATTTCTAATTTTAAAGAAAAATCTATCTATGTATTATGCATTTCATTCTAATAGTTTATATATTATTTATAGCAATATATATCTCATTTTTACATACTCATGCATATTTTCAATAGAGGAGAGATACATATGTAATAACTATATAAAAGTATTTCACACAGTATCATACACATTATTTTAACACAAGAAACTGACTTGCTCTCATTCCTTTTCATTTCTGCAATTTCAAAGCAAGCTAACTTAAGCATTGCAGTGCCTAGGCAAGAAGTCAGACACTTCTTAGAGTGGTGACATCTTTACTCCCGCTGATGCCCTGCACACCAACCTTCATGCTCAGATGTCTGGATTTTTCATTTTTCACCTAAGCTCTCTGCAAAGCTCCTTGCTGCTTCCCAGTAATTGAGCCCTGTCACTCAGAGCCTCCTTATCCTCTGACTTGGCACCACATAATGCTTCCAGGATGCTGCCCGACTTTTCATGAGTTTAGGAGAAACACAGAGAAATATATTGCTTTAAATAGGACAGCCAACAGAGACCAGTGTTCCAAGTTATTTAGTACTAGAATCAAGATTTTTATACCTATGTGATTTTCCTTGAGCATGTTAACATCCTCACGTTTTCTCAATTCTATTTTTCTTATTGTGATTTTATTTAGATTTCAAAAAGGAATGAAAATAAGGTACACAATAAAAGTTATATCTTTAAATAGCCCAAACCATGGGTTTCTTTGCGTTTCAAGGTTTGAGCACTTTGATTTGGATGAATTCTTAATAAATAACTGAAAAGAATACTTTGGAATAAAATAGCAATTTAAACAGTTAAAACACATAGGTAAGTAGTCACTGGAGTAATTTTACTTTTTACTGAATTAAAAGTAATTTTTTTTTTTGTACTGGAGATTGAACTCAGGACCCTGCACTTGGGAGGCAGGCACTGGAACAACTGAGCTAAATCCCCGGCCCTAAAATTAATTTTAATAAACCTTAATAACATGCTATTTCTAAATATCTGACTCTCATGTACTTAGGGATACCAACTTTAAGAAGAGATTTGGTTATCTATAATGTATGAAATTTCAAGTTTTATGATAAAAATATTAAAATGCTAAAACTGTAGTCTAAGTAGGCAAATAGATACAAAATGTAGCTGTAAAAAGAACAATTTGTATAATGGTCAAATCACCTTCATCTTCTCTCCTGATACCTGTGAATAGTTCTTTTAGATGTCTTAATTTCACAGTAAATGAAAAAATATTGATTTCCAAATGTATGAAGGCATATTTGACATAGACTTGAAAAAAATTTTTTCCAGCATTTGTTTTGTTGCTTTTGCCCCTATGATATATATATATATATATATATATATATATATATATATATATATATATGTGTGTAGTCTTATGCTCATATCTGTTATAATGATAATGTCATGTAAACCCTGCTTTTGACCCACATTTGAAAATAGTAAACAATACACACTCCGGCTAGGGGTGCTATAGCCACAATATCATACACTGAGATCATTTTTCTCCAGGCAGTAATAATCATGCTTAGCATTCACTAATTCCTAATTATGTGTAAAGCCCTTCATATTCCTTATCATATTTAATGTTTACACCAATCAAGAAGGCTAATGTTGGAAAATTCGATTGAAAAGTAAAAATTGCATATATTCATCAAGTATATCAGATCATTTTGAAAGGTGTGTACACATTGTTGAAGGTGTAAAATGATCTCTTTAGTGAGTGCATTACCACAAGTACTTATCATTTTTTTGGGGGGGAGAATACTTAACATCTAGTCCCTTTCCTATTCCCCAAAGTTCAATTCATTGTTATTAATCAGAGTCAAAGAGGAATACAATAGATTTCAAAAAAGCTAATGTAAATTCAACTAATTACAAGCAATAACTCAATATTTATAAAAGTTAAACCTGTTCATCATCATTAACTAGTACCTAAAAGTGCTGAGAACTGAACCTGGATACTTAGATTTCCAAGCTTATGTTGTTCACTATCAGGTCAGGTCATACAGCCACAAGTTTAATAAATAACTAATTAATAAACAATTCAGAAAATGTAAATACAGTAAAACCTTTGTTTGTGAACATGATTTGTTGCAGACATATGCTTATAATCCAGAGTACTTGGAGATGAAACTGAATTTCCCCTTAAGAAATAAAGGAAACTCAGATGATTCATTCAACAACTCAAAAATATTCATATAAAATCATTATAATACCTTAATATAATACAAAATATAGTGAAAAATAACTTTCATTTACATCTTTGAAAACCTTCATGCCTGGTGCGAGGGAGACACGAGAGAGGAGGGTCATCATGTAGGACGATTTCACTATTGCTAAAACAATCACTGCTGTTTCCCAATGGTGTCTTTCTTTTCACATAACTTTACAAGGAACCTATCCAATGACACTTGCTTTTCCCTCTTTTGGAGATTTTCATGGAAATGTGGTGTTGCATTGTAGCTATACAGATTCATCACTAATACTGTTACAGCCTAATTGGAGTGAAGGTTTTTTACAAAATTTCGCAGTTTCCCACATTTTACCCAACTCACTAATCACAGTGGGAGAGAAGGATTTCTCCTCCTTTTTCCCCATCTCCTCTTTAGATGAGATCTCTTCTGTAACCTCTTTCTAAATATTCTTTTTAATTTTTTTCGCGACACCGGAGAGCAAACTCGGGACCTTGCGATTGCGAGGCAGGCACCACTGAACTAAATTCCCGGCCCCTCTTTCCTAACCTCTTGATGTTTGGGGATGATTATCGACAAAACCATGGGGTGCGGGGAACACAGAACTATTGGCTCAGCTGTGATCACTTGACTTTTGGCATCACAGACTACTCGCTTAACAACACATCCCTTTTTTATCAAGTTAAAATTTATTGGAAATGTTTGCTTTTCTTGTGGAACACTTGAAGAGTAAGTTATTCTCAATCTAAGGTTTTATTGTATTTCATTCAATAATTGTACATTTTTTCCCACTTAGGAATTTAAATTTTAATTCATATTAATTTTATGCAACTAAGTTGTGGTAAAGGGTATTGTGATATGGTGTGGTGTTGATTTTTTTAAAAGTAGAGGCAATTTACCTGAAAAATACTTGAGGCTCAAATAATTTTTAAAATTTTATTAAAAATTAAATAATGGTAATAAGACCTGTGAAGGAATCATGTATCAAAACTTGTTTATATTGATTATAAGATGAATATCAAAGACAGAATTGCTACTAAGTTTTTTAATTAAAATATTATGAATATTCTCCTGTCCCAGGGAGAAATTGAATTTATGGCCTACATTAGGCAAGGTGGTTATAGATAAACCAGAATCCAGGAATTACTC
Organism: Heterocephalus glaber; assembly: GCF_053883595.1. NCBI lineage: Eukaryota > Metazoa > Chordata > Mammalia > Rodentia > Bathyergidae > Heterocephalus > Heterocephalus glaber. The sequence goes on along the minus strand of NW_028258151.1, from coordinate 4,848,915 downwards.
TACATTGTTGGATTTAAAAAAACACATGTCTTCAAAATTATCTAGAAATGGACTGAACACTCTGGCCTAATAATTTTTATTGAATTTGTGATTTAAGAAATGAAAATAATAACTTTGTAGACTTGTAAATGATTCATGAAAAAGAAGTCTATATCATGGAAATTTTCTACTAGATAAACCAATGAATATTATTGGTGCTTTAAAATAACTTCTCTGCCTCAGTCCTGAAAAGAATTCCTCAAAGATAAAGGAATAAGATTAGTATTGAGTATTGTCTGTTTATTCAGTAGTTGATAAAGTTATTCATACAATGTATATTTGTTGAAATAATCTCATTCTTTTATAATGAATCACTCTTAATGAGACATAGACAAAATTACTTTTGATGGTGAATCATATCACCAATTCTAGTGTTCTTAAATACTTTTCTCATTACTGAAACAAAGTACATAACAACCAAAGTGAAAGGAGGAAAGTTTTATTTCAGCCTGCAGTTTGTAGAGGTTTTGGTCTATAGTTGGCTGGCTCCAATGTAGGGTGGCATGATATAGGGGCATCACAGAAGAGAAAGCACTCATGGCATGGCAAGCAGAAGGCAACAAAGCACCAAGCAGCAGCAGGAGCAGCAAGCCTGGCTTCCCTCTCTCCCTTTGTATTCCATCCAGGTATAAGCCTATTGATTGGTGCCCTCCACCTTCAGGATGAGGCTTCTATTATCCACACTCAAAAAGATGCTAAACCTATTTAGTTACACATATCCTTAATCACAGGATTAAATGCCCTATATACAGTTACATCCAAAAAAACCCACCTGTGAGTGCATGAGGATTTGGGGGGACATCTAGATACAAGTCATAGCACCAGTGAATCTCTAAGTGATGCTAGAAAAGATTTCAATAAGATTACATAATTTTTATGTAGATATTTAATTGCAAATATGAAAATTTTCTTCAATGTTTAACAGAATATATTTTCAGTAAATTTAATTCAACAAAATTCAAGTATTTCCTAAAGAGCACTACTTTTAGGAAGTAATAGATTAAATAAGTTTGATATAGATTATTGGAGTGAAACTCCATACTAGATGTTACATTTTAAAAATAAAAAATAATTAAAATAATAAACATGAGTAATAAAATAAATATAATAGTTCATGATCAACAAAATTTTGTTCAAAAATACATATGTCTGCAATGAAATGTTTAATGCATAATGTATTACTTTCAAAAACATGAAATTTTTTCAACTGAATAATGTAATCCTGATAACATTTGATATCTTTGGGAATACACAGTTTAGATTCACTATTAGAAAAAAACACACCAAGGGTCAGGCATTTAGCCCAGTGGCACCACACCCACCTCTCAAGCACAAGGTCCTGAGTTAAATCCCCAGTACTATAAAAAAAAAAAGAAAGAAAAGAAAGAAAGAGAGAAAAAACACACCAAGATATATCTTTATATTTTAAAATTTAAATTTTTTCTTAAAATGAAATATTAAAATTATTAATATTTTATAAGTGAGCATTTAATATGGGAAAAGCACTTCTGAACTTTGTATTCAAACCATAAGACATGCAGAAAAATAATGACCCAAAGTCAAAATGACATTCCACCAAAAATAGGCACTATGAAAAAAATTTAAATTGAGGCAAGAATTGTACATAAACTTTATATATATTAAAAGAGTTATTATGTGTGACAGAGAAAAGAAAGTCTCTTCAATAAATATTGTTGATGAAATTAAATATCCACAATCAAATAAAAAATAGACCCTTTTCTTTGCATTCATTAGCTTTCCCATTGAATACCAAACACTGAAATTTAAAGTAGGAAAGATTTAAGGTCCGGGGATTTACCTCAGTGGCACCACACCTCACTCATAAGTGCAAGGTCCTGAGTTCAATCCCTGGTAGTGAAAAAGAAAAAAAAAAAAAAAAGTAGGAAAGATTTGTACTGGCTAATGGTTCCAGACAGTACAGTCCATGGTCTACCAGCTCCCACCCCCCCAGAAAAAACACATCATGGCAGAAGAGTGTGGTAGAACAATGCTGCTCACTTCCTGGATAACAGGAAGCAAAGCCGAGGGGCATTACAAGAGGCAGGGGCCAGAAACATCATGCAGTACCCAAAGTTAGGGGTCCATGACCCACTCAGACACACCCAAGAGTGTGCTGAAGCTCTCAGACCAATCAATGAAGCTTAACTCTCACAGTCAGAATGCAGCCAGATTTATAATTCAAAATTTAGTAAAGATTTAGATATTTTTAATGAAGTTTTTGGAAATCATATAAAGGTATAGTGAGCAAAGAAACATAGGACTACATAAAACTAAAACTCTTGTCTAAAACAAAGGACCCAATCAACGAAATGAAGACTACCAGAGGGGTAAAACTATTCTTAGTCAATGTATCTAATAAGAAATTGATATTGGTACTCACACATCAGTAACAAAATAAAACCAAAAAGCAACATATAACCAGGAGCAGACATGAGCAGACGTTTTTTCAAATAAGACATAGAAATAACCAACAGTGAATAAAAAGATGTTCAGCATCACTCATCTGAGAAAAAAATATAAAAAATCAAAAAATTAGGGTATATTCTCATGCTTTTAAGAGATATTTGATAACAAATGTTGGCAAGTGATGGAGAAAAAGAAAACCTGTATACTGTTGGACTGTATGTACAATGGTATGATCACTATGGAAAAGGTATGCAGCTGTTCATCAGTCCCACTATTAGGTGGACAGCCAAAAGAAATGGTATAGTTATTGTGAAGAGATATCTCCTTGCTGATGTTCATTGTAGCCATATTCAAAACAACCATATTATAGAATCAATCTGTGTTCATGAACAGATGAATGATACAGGAAACACCACACACACATACACATACACATTAAATGCCCCATATTAAAACATAATTCAGTCATGAAAATAAGAATATCCTACCATTTATGACACTGTGAATGGTCCTGGATGAATTAAGCAAAGTATGATAAGCCAGTCAAAAAAGACAAGTTCTGTGTGATATCATTTATATATAGAAGCTAAAATTAATTTTTAAAAAATTAGAATAAAGAGCTAGAATGATGTTTACTAGGAGAAAAGAATTGAAGGATGGGGCAATATCGGTCAAAGTGTACGAACTCAATGATAAGATAGCCACCCTTTTGTGGGAAGCAGCCTATGAGCTGAGCTCAAACCTGACCAAGGGGTGACAGGGATGAAAAACAAGGAGACACAGAAAGAGGTTAAAATCTGGGGGCTGGGGCTCATGTCTCCCTTCGACATAGAGCCCCAAATGACGGGTGCACCTTGGCTTTATTCACTCAGACACCCGCAGGAACAATTAGGGTTCCACAGGACTCATGTGTCTCCCACCCTCCATGGTACTTCTCTGGGTAAACAGCTTAACTTCGGGTGTTTCTCCTTTTCCCTGCAGTGTGTGAGCAGCTTCCCTGCTCTCTTTCTCCTCAGTGGTCGCCAAGGAGGCCAATTAGGCCTCATTCTTCCTAACTGACCTCCACACACTCCAGGTACTTACTTTACAACATCAATGGTTATTGATGTAAAATTAATTTGATGTCAGTATCTGTTTCACATGTGTACAAATATCAAATTATCACATCTTGAATACATCATCCTTTATTTTATATGAGATATTTTAAAGTAAAATATTAATATGTCATATCTGGTTACATGGAAAATGAATAATCAAATAGCAAATAGCATGAATAGAACAAGCAATTCATTATTCAGCAAATCAAGGAGACTACAAATGTATAAAACTTCTAAATATGCTATTAACAATTGCAAAGATTTCACGGCATTACCAGAAAGCACAGTAAAATAATTTATCTTGTGTCAATCCATGCCGAGAATCCCTCTTCTTTTTGTTAAATTGATTTTTTTGATTAGTACACATTCACAGTACATAGTTTACATTCCTTGTGTGGAGTTCAGATATGTGCACAACACACCTGATTTCCTTTGCTCATCTGTTTCCCTCCTTTCCCTTTGCCCTTTCTCCATCTCTTGATCCCCTTCAAGTAAGATCTATCTCCTTACTTCCTATTGTCTATCTTTTATTTTGCTTTTTATACATTAGGTTTCTCATGTGAGAGAAAGCATGTTCCCTACATTTCTCTTTTTAAGCACTCCATCTTCTCTCATGTTTCTTTGACAACATTAAGTCTTCCTCTATTCTCACCTGCTCTGCTTCTACTGGGTCACAGGAAACCTGGAAATTTTCAGCAGAAAATGAAACAGAAATATGTGATAGAAGATTTGACTGAGAAGGGAAACTGCCTTTAAAATTGTGGTTCCTTAAGATTAGGACAAAGAGGACTCAGATGCAAAGTAGTGTCACTTTCTAAAGACTAATCTGAACCCCTGCCAGATTAATCTTCATACATTTAGGAAGGCAGAAGGAGCTAAAACTGAGAGTGAAATCCAACACCACACAGGGCGCTGCAGAGTGGGGAGATGGGGCTCCAGGGGAGGGAGAGAGGAGAGGTGATCTATATTGGAAGATAGATAGGGGAGTAGACATGTCTAAGACTTCATGTCTTCATTTCTAAACATTCCTCAGTCGAATATTTAAATGGTGCAAGTTGAAAGGCAAAAGCAAAGGAAAATTTTCTAAATAAAGGAAAATGTCAGTGAATTATTAATTTCAGTACCTGATTCTTTGACAATCAAATGCATCAGTTGTGCACACAGAATTCTTGGTGATGAAGTACATTGAGGGAACTGATATCTCTTTAGACCTTGAATCTAAAATGTTTTGACCCTTGGGGGAAAGATAGCCTATTTAATAAGTGGCATTGGAAAAACTGGATTTCAACCTGCTAAAGATTAAAACTAGACCCATACCTATCACCATGCACTAAACTAAGATCGAAGTAGATTAAAGATCTAAATATTAAAATGGAAACACTAAACTTGCTGGAAGATAAGTTAGGTAGAACTCTTGAAGACATTGTCACAGAAAAAGACTTTATGAACAAAACCTCAGTAGAACAGGAAATAGCACAAAGAATCAACAACTGGGATCTCGTCTTATTAAATAGCTTCTGTACTGCAAGAGAAACCACCAGGAGAGCTAAGAGACAACCTACAATGTGGGAAAAAAAAATTTTAGCAGCTGTACCTCAGACAAAGGACTATAACCTAGAATATATAAAGAACTGAAAAAAATCAGACCCCCCCCCAAATTCAAAGACCCAATGCAAAAATGAGCATCTGAAATGAGCAGACATTTCTCAAACAAAGAAGTAAAAGCAGCAAATAAACATATGAAAAAATGTTCAAGATCACTGGTCATTCAAGAGATGCAGATGAAAACAACACTGAGATTCCACCTTACCCCAGAAAGAATGGCTGCTACGAAGAAATCAACCAATAACAAATGTTGGCTGGGTTTTGGGGAAAAAGGAACCCTTTTCCTTTGTTGGTGGGAGTGCAGTCTGGTGCAACCACTATGGAAATCAGTATGGAGATACCTCAAAGAACTAGGAGTAGAGATCCCATTTGACCCAGCTATTCCCTTGGTGGGTATCTTCCCCAAAGAATTAAAAGAATCACAGCACAGCAATATAGGTGCACCCATGTTTATAGAGGCACAGTTTGTAATAGCTAAAGCTTGGAAACAGCCCAAGTGCCCATCAACTGGAAACTGGATAAAGAAGATGTGGAGTTTTTTTTATAAAATGGAGTACTACTCAGCCATAAAGAACAAGAAACTAGAGACATTTATAGCTAAATGGATGCATGTTGAGGCCATACTCTTAAGTGAAATAAATAGGACACACATGTGTAAATACCGAATAGTTTCCCTAGTATGAGAAACTGAAAGTATAAATGAGGGTTAAAATGATTAAAATGAATAATTGATAATTGGAACTAGGAAGAAAAGGTACAAAAGGGTAGAGGAAGTGGGAGGGGAAGGGAAAAGGAAAGAAGGGAAAGGAAAAACTATGAGAAAAGGAAAAAATGGTAGCAAAGTCTTTGTAAAAAGGGAAGGATGGAGGAGGTAAAGGGAGCACAGGGAATGGGGAAAAAATAAGAACCAAGATACATCATATACAGTTACTAGCCCCCAATGATAAATGTAAATGTATTGTATATCTAAAATGTACCAATAAAAGAATTTAAGCATAAAACAAAGGTTTTGATCCAGGCTGTTTTAAAAACAAAATACATTGAGAAAAGAGAAGTTTGAAAAAAAAACACATGGAAGCAAGAAGTCTGCCTAGACACTATGGAATATTAGAACTCAAAGAATGGAAGATGAGAAAACCAACACTATTTTGTGCTCAAGTTCCAGGTCAATAATTGAGGGTTGTAGAAAACCAGCTGAATTCCACCAACTGGTATAAATGGGGTAAAATTTCATTTTCTGGAAAGATGTTTGTTTAAATGATCCCAGAATGATCTGTGAATGGGACAAAATGGAGTATCCACTCTGCACTGCTTTTCCTCTTGAATGAAAGTATTAACTGAATGTCTGAAACTATTCTGGCCTCAACACAAATCTCAACAAATAAACTTACCTATGTTTGAGAATGATAACAAATTTCATGCTAAATAAATTTGGGGCCATATTTACATAACACATTAAAAAACACATCCAAAGAAAAATGGGTGGTTATTTTGATACTACTCTGTTTCATACAGGTAAAGCATATTGGATTCTATCTACTCAATTATCCATAAGTACATTGTTCTGTGTTTTTTCTCTGTGGTTTCCATCAGTCAGCACACAACAAGAAATCAGGCACAGCATAATTTTGCTCAGATAACAATAGCAAAACATTGCTTAGAGTTATAAATTATTAGATTAACTGTGCCAATTTGGGAGTATTGATAATATACTTTTGATTTAGAACTGAAATATTTGAAAATTATTTGTAATAGTATAGAAATGAACAGTGATAAGGCTAATTAATTGTGAAAACTGTAACATGAGGATCCAATTCTATAGAGTAATGTAAATGTATGAGCTACTGAAGTAAAGCCTATTAAAGTGTTTTAGTAGAGGCTTTGGATAAAAGTTTACAATTTTGTTCTATTTGCTGGCAGTGTCAGTTAGTGGTTTATAGCAAGGCACAGGCAATTCTAGGATAACTGAATACTTTTAATCTAAAACCTTTAAATAATGGGAGCGTAACACCAAACCTGCCCAGAATAAAAGATAAATTAGGACTCGAGGTTTCATGAAAACAGAACATGACAAAATTTTAGGTGAAATATTAACTTTATATATTCAGTTATGGAGTCCTTTTCATTGTTATTTTCTTTTTATCTATGATTTTCTCTGAAGTGCTAGATATTCTTGCATTCTCATTTTAATGTAAATTTTAAAGGGGAATTCAATTTTTTCTTTTTTTACCAAGTTGATTTTCAAATTTAAATGACTAGGAGAAGGATCAGAAGTTGAAAACTGGTTGCAAATTCCAGGGTGTAAGGGCCAAGAGACAAAGGGTGAAGTGAATTTGAGGATCAAAGCTTCCACTCATTCCTGGTACTATATGTATCCGAGGTTTCAAGACTAGGGACAAGAGTGAAAATTAGAGCTGTATATTTTTCTCTGAACCTGAAGATAATTCAATTGAGTTAGGAATAATTGTTGATTCTTTACATTTTCAGGCGGAAACTAAGATGCCCATAGTCATTTATAGACTTTTCTTCTAAAGTAACATTCCATGCAAAATTTGAGAAGCTTCCCAGACAGATATGCATTGAGGAAGTTGGAGATAGACCAGAAAGAGTAAGCAGCCAAGAGTGTGGTTTTATGAGAGGCCTCAGACCACCAGACAGGGTCCTTTGGTGTCAGCATGGTCTTCTTAAGTTTTCTCAAAGTGAGGAAAGACAGCCTTTGAAAAGCAACAGCACTGGATACTGGTGGACAGCTGGGTGAGAATGCAACTCCAGGCCAAGGAAATTCTTTTGATCAATGCAACTAAAATTGACAGTTGAAGCTGTAATTCATCAACTACCAAATTTCCTAGCAGCTAGGGTATGTGTTTGCCCTGAAGAAGGGCTGGACTGAACATTACAGTATCTGCTGTAGGAAATATGTGTGTTAGAAGGCAAGGAGCCTTTCTGAGAAAATGAAGCAGGACAGCTGTCTTGTAAAGGGATCGTGATGAGATGTCAAGATGACTTTGTGACATGTATAGTGCATCTTTTGCAAGGAGATATGCATGTAAAATTATAGTTCCCAGTAGTGAGTTCAGCTACTATTTATACTTTTTTAATCAAAATATTCAAGATTACAGGTCAGCCGAGGTGGTGCACACCTGCAATCCCAACACCCAAGAGGCTGAGCAGGAGGATTACCAGGAGCTCTAAGCGAGCCTGTGCTGCACAGTGAGTTGAAGGCCAGTCTGAACAACATAGCAAGACCCTGTCTCAATAAATCAAATAAATAATACTCAATATTATTTAGGTAGAAATATTATCTAATGAAATATTCAAAGTACAGATTCTTACGTTGCACATGGCATTTTCTTTTTGCATCATTTTGTAACAGTATTTCTGAGAGGTCATTCTTTTTCAGTGCCAAACTCAATTCTTGCCCTAAGAAAACGCTGGAAATGACTCGAAGAGACAGCATTCAGAATCCTACCGCAATGAAAGCGTAGCACAAAGTTCAATTTTACTTTTTGGAGTCATGCTTGTCTTGAATTTTAGATACACTGTGTAACACTTGGCAGGAGCTTAACATTTAAACCTCACTTTTTTTCCTTTGTAAATAATGACATTGCTCGTTAGGCAATGTAATTTTAATTTTAAAAAAGGACAAATGTGTTAAATGTTTTAAAACAACCTGTCATATAAACTAAGCATGCATCAGCAGTATACACTAGCTGTCCCATAACCTGTATGTTTATACTAGTGAGTGGTGTTGAAACAGAAGCTATAGCAATGGCAACAACAGTCCCCCAATTCATTCATAACTGTTCTCTCCCAGCAGCCCTCCTGACGCTCCTAACTTTTATGTGGATACTTTTAGCATAAAAGCTAAACCACCTAGATGAACCACAAATAATTTTAACATTTTATCTGATGTTAAAGTACACAGTGTGACCAACTAGTAGGTTTTGTTTTCCCACATCCATTTCCCTGAGGTTCATAGATTCTTGTTCTGCCTGCATGTTTTTAATCAGTTAATTTAGTCAGCATAATTGCAATCTGAACTTGATTACTTTCACTAAATTAGTACAGGTTATGGTTATATAAAGTGTACAAAACAAATACACATATGGAAGATATCAGGGAAGAATTTTCAATGTGAGCAAGACAGATGATGCATGCATGTTACCATGGAAACCCTGTAAAAAGACTTTATTCCATGGCTTAGCAAGACACCACAGAAAATTTCCTTTTTATATGAACCATTCTGTGATAGAGGCACCCACAGAGCCTATTATTTGAATTTAAGGAATCAGGAAAAAAAGTGATTTTGCTTTTTCAGGAGAAATTCGTACTTTATTACCTGAAAAAAGAAATAAAGTGGTTCTTATGAATGATTTATTTTGAACAAGTAACTGCAATATAAATGGAATAATCCTTGAAGAATGAAGAAATCCTGAGCAGTAGTAATCTGTTGAAGCAAAAAAGATCAGGTAAGTAGGCCCTTTTTCTGTAGTCCATTAAGGGCAGAGAAAATAATGATTGAATTGAAAGGAAAACGGTATATTTCAGACCACCTAATGACTTTGGGAGTCAAGTGAAATGTACCTTGTGAGGTTAGAGAAGTGAGTATAGTCTATTTAAGGAAAATTTTAATTTTATACTTAAATTGCTTTCCCTCTGCTAGGCCCTAGAGAAGTCATTCTCTAATTTTTAATGATTTTGCTTTTCTGTGAACTAGTTGGCAAATAGAACTATTACTTTTTAAATTATGTAATAATTATTATAAAATGATCATGTAAATTCTTCTTGGCCATAGGATGGGGATGAAGATAGTCAGGCGCATGTGTATATATATATATATATATATATATATATATATATATCAGATCTATTCATTATACTCAGATTTTTGTTAGGTCACCTATTTATTTTTGTAGTGTTGAGAATTTGCTAAAAGAAGTCAGATAATTTTTTTAAATAACATTTGTGCTTGGACTCACTCTTCTTATCATGTGTTTCGTACCATACAGCTCTGCCATGGTGCCACAATATATTGTGGGGCAAGATAATTATAGTTTAAGGCGTTGGGTTTTTTTTTATTGTATCAGGGATACCAAAGTGTATTCTTGGGCTGACACAGTGAACAGTGCAGAAGTTATGGGTCCTTCATTAGAAAACATTTATGTTTGTTCCTCAGCATCATTTAGAAATTATATTTGCCATGCAGGAAAACCTGACTTAGAAAATGTACTGATTCATGTCAAAGATAGACTATTTACTAAATGGCAGGATACATATCTCTTATTAATTCTCATTTCCTGGAGAACCCTGAAGACTTTTGTTCCCAAACACATTCATTCTTCCTGGAAAACACCACATGGAGAATTTTGGTTTAGAGACTCCTTAATTTTGGTGGATGGAACTTAATACTGGGAAAGTATTACTTTAAGCTACAGCTTTAGCTGTGCTTTCAATGGGCCTTCCCAATTCTCCCTCAGGCCCACAGATTCTGAATACTGCAAAAGTGGTATCACAAAGGGGCTCCTCCATCACTACTGAATTCCATTCATTATAGTGTTGATTTGCTGATTTCAAAGAATATTCACCAGGTTCTTATTCTATTAATGTAAAATCTTTATAAAATATTGGATTTTGGTGCTAACAAATGCCCTAATGGCAGAAAAGACAAATTCAATCTTTGCAGTTTTCTAGTTCTATGAAAACAAACTGTTGAGTGAAGAAATTCAATGCAGATAGCTCACAGTCATGGGCTTCATATGGACTTCTCCAGATACTCAGGCATAGCATGTGTGTACCACTGATGTCTATTCTATTGTAGCAAGGATGAGATCTCTTTGTTATAGAAGTACACACTGAAGTCAGCAGCCAATCAATCTTACTGTTCTCTTCAATTGGTTAATACTATGGAACCAATAGAAATTTGAGTCCACATTCAATCAGTATTTCTTAACAAGCCTAACATAACAGGAACTATTGTTTCCTAAATAACTCTAACACCACAATATAAACCAAACTCTGTAATTTTATTTCTGGACTTCAGAGTTATATATCAAGTTAAAGATGAAGGATATTTAAATTGGAGATAATTTAAAATACATAGTCATCACTATGGAAAAATATTTTGAGTGTTCACACTTACAATTGTTGAGAAATTTTCAAACAATAAGATACATGTTCAAGCTTGGCTTGAAGCCTCTAGACAGCAAAACAAGCAATCAATAAACTGATGAGGTAACATACAGAATGTCAGAAAATATTTCCCAACCATTTATCTGAGAATGAATTAATAAACAGAAGATACATGGAATTTAGAAAGTGTAACAATGAACATAAAACCACTTAAATTATGGGCAAAATATCTGGATAGGCATTTCTCAAAAGAAGAAATATATTTGGCCAATAAATGTAATAAAAGGTTCGATACGATTAGCCGTTAAGAAAATGTAAATCAATTTATCATGAGATTTCACCTGACTTTGTTAGAGTGAACAGAATCTCAAAATCCTAAAAAAACAACAGTGCTGAAGACTATGGAGAGAACAGGTGAAACTCATAGACTGCTGGTGGGACTGTAAATTTCTGCATCCATTACAGAGAAGTGTAATGAAGATTTCTCAAAAAAGAATAAAAACCAAATCACTGTATGTTTCATGATCTTACTTCTGGGTATATATGCAAAGGAAATGAAATCAGCATACCTAGGAGATACCAATTCACCCATTATTTTTTTGGCTCAATTCACAATTACCAAGGTATGGAATCAACCTGTGTGCACATCAATGAATAGATGGAATCTCTCTCTCAATTTCTCTCTCTCCCTCTCTCTCTCTCTCATATATATATATATATATATATATATATATATATATATATATATATATATATATATATGAAATCCTGTCACTTGGAGCAAAATGGATGTGACCAGCACTTGTTATGTTAAATGAAAAGGGCCATAGACTGAAAGACAAGTACCACATGCTCTACCTCACATGCGAAAGCTTAAAATATCAACCTGTTTGGAATAGTCATTACTATTGGTTGATAAGTTGTGTGTGAAAGGATAGATAAGAAGAGGGTGCATTTGGTAAGTGAAGTAAGGCTTTGTAGTGATTCCAAATGGGGAGCAGTGAACGAAATGTCACAGAGATAAATTGAACAAATGACCCAGAATATTATTATTATGTTCTTTAAACTAGAGAGGTGGAAACAAATAGATATTGAGTCTATCTGACATTTTAAGTGCCAGAATTCTTTCTTTTTAAATTAAAAGCTAGAATTTTTTCTCTTTAAATTAATAAACTCATTCTAGAAGTCCTTGGAGATAGTAGAATAGCGAATGCCACGGATTATAGAAAACCCAGCATTTTTTTTTCATTATTGTGAATGTTACCTGATTGTGTCGACTTGCTTAAGAAAAACCCAACTAAATTGGATCAGCAGAGTTCTGGGTGTAAAAGGTCCATCCTAGGAAGGATTGTCACCAGAATGGTATACAACGGAAAGGAAGAAGTACGTCTCGATTCTGTTTCTTCGGAGAGGCTCCAGTCTTCATCTTCATGTTGGATGTCGTCTCCTGGCTTCCAGAGCAAACCCTTCAGCCTCCTGCTATGAACTCGCATGGCACACTGCAGTGGCTTCCGGCCTTCGACTGGGTCCTTCGCATCCCTAGAGCACAGACAGACCCTCTGCGGTCTTCCTCTCCTGACTCCGTGGGCCATTTTAAGCCTATCTTGTAAGTTCTTATATATTTGCACATCTTGCATTAAATCTGTTTCTCTAGTAAGCACTGACTGATACAAATATATTTATATTTACTCTTAAAGAAATGTAGAAATTATCAAAGCACCTCAAAGTATTTTTATACTAAAATATTTAATATCAACAAGTTTATAAAGTTTGCAATAGGTATGTTCACAAATATTATGCAAGTATTTTGTTGAAAAACTCTCATAGTATTTTCTGTATCGGCAACCCTTTTACATTCCCACTACTAGTGCACAGGGTTTCCTTACCTTCACATTTTAGCTCACACTTGTTATCTCTTTGTGATAACAGCTATCCTAACGTGTGTGGAATGATATCTCATTCTGGATTGTATTTACATTTCAGCGATGATTATGATGCTGACTTCCTTCTTTTATACTTGCTGGTCTTTTCCCCCTCCTTTCTTTCCCCTTCCTGTTTTCCTTCCTTGTTTCATCCTTCTGTGTGTGTGTGTGGGGGGGGTAGTATTGGGGACTGAACTCCTAGTTGCTCTGCCATTGATCTACATTCTTCCCAGTCTATTTTATATTTTTTTCTGAGACAGAGTCTCCCTAAGTTTCTCAGGCTGTTGTGCACATGCTATCTTGCCTTATGAGTACTGCATCTTTTTCAAGAATAGAATCTAGTCCTGTGCCTCCTTTTTTTGGCTATTGATTTGTGTGAATTCCTTAGATATTTTGTATATTGACCTCTAATTAGTTATACATTTTCAGATACTTCTTCCCTTACTATTGGCTGCCTTAGTGTTTGCTTTGGTGTGTAGAAGCTTCTTAGTTTGATGCAGTTCTACTTGTTTATTTTTGCTTTCATTACTTGTGCTTTTGGTGCCATATAAAAATATCTTTGCCAAAACAAAGACAAAGAAATCTTTCCTATGTTTACATAAAAAATTTGTGATTTTCTATTTTTTATTTGTTATTGATCCATGTTAAGTGATTTTTGAAGTTATGGAAGGCAAAGACCTGATGTCATCTTCTTTTCTTGTTTCTTTGTGATTATCTTCTTGGGGTAATACATTTATTTCCAAAACCATCTATCACTACCCGTATGCAACATTACTGTACTACACAGTAGATTCTCTGCCCTCAGAATCTTTGTGCCCCAGCTGTTCAGCTCTACTTACCCCTTAACCTTGGAATACACCTATTTATTTAGTGATCTTACTGATATCATTATTTTTAAAGCCATTTTCTGTTTCTCATACTCAATCTGAAGAAGTAGACCTAAGCTGAAGAGCAGTATGTTTCCCTTGCCTTTCACAGTACACAGGGTCTGTTGCACTCCTGTGGACCTAGAGCTCTACATGGTGGTGAGCATGGTGGTCAAGCAGAGCACTGCACCACTGAGATTCTGATTCACTGCAGGAAGCTCATTCATATCTGGTGATCAGACTGACTCTACCGAGTTGTGACAGACTTGACAATTTCTCTGGTATCCCCAGAGCTCACTAAGTAAGAAAAGACTATCATATTCAGGTGAATATAGCAGCTAATCTGTCTGTACAATATATCTATGGGCTCTTTCTTCAGTATATGGTGAAAAGGGAGCCCTTTATCTGAGTACTAGAATTAAAGTCCTACTGTGTTCTTAAGATTCCTGGATTGAATCTTGAGTTGTATTATGAATGCAAGTTGCACATTGCAACCACTGTCAGATTAAGAAAATTTCCACAACTTTATCAATTCTTCATCTAATATACACAGAAAACAAATTTAAAAATGGATACATGGATTTACATAAAACACAAAAGCTTAAGGAAACAATTAGAATGAAAGAACAATGGACAGAATGGGAAAAAAATCTTCACACACTATAGATCTGACAAAGGGTTAAAATGCAGAATATAGAATGAGCTCTAAAAACTCAATAGAAAATAACCTCAAAAATATGCAGTAAACTTGGAGAGATATTTCCCAAGAAAGATACACTATTAGCCAATAAATACATGAAAAAATTTGTTCATTATCAGTAATTATCAGGGAAATTTAACTGAAAACTACAAGGTATATCACTTGACTCCAGAAAGAATGCTTGTTATCAAAATGACCAAAGATAATGCGTGCTGGCAAGGATGTGCAGAATAGGAATATTTTCACACTGCTGGTGGGAATGCAATTTAGGTCAGCCATTAAGGAAAACATTGCATAGGTTCCTCAAAAGTTAAAATAGTACTAGAATATGACCCAGCAACCCAGACCTGGGTGTTTGACTAAGGAAATGAAATTAGTATATTGGAGAGATTGAAATTAAATTAGTGTGTTGGAGAGACAGCTGCATTTCCATGTTTACTAGAATATGTCTTATGATGACCAAGAAATGGGGTATTGCAGGTGTTCAGCAACTGATAAATGAATAAATACAATGTGGCCATGATACATAATGAGAAAAGAAAAAAATGAAATCTTATCATTTACAATATGATTGAAACTAAAGACAATTATGTTAAACAAAATAAGCCAGGCACAGTCAAACAAGTACCATGTGATCTCACATAGACATTTACATTTCAGTTTGAATTTATTATTTTCCAAAATGTATTTCAATTCCATATTAATATGTTACACAGGTTATACATGGTGAATTAATGAGAAAAATCAGAAAAAAAACAACATGAAAGAATTAGATAAACTTGAGAAGAACTACAAAAGGCAAAACCTTCAGACTCGAGAAACATACAGATACATGTCACAAATGCACAGGAGTTCAAGTGACTAAAAATAAGTCATTAATGACCCTTGGAAAGCCTATGTTAAAATTCCATATATATTACAAATTATGTTTAGAGTTTTGCTTCTATTGCTACATAATGAACAAAGTCAGATAATATTTTATTACTACAGAAAACAAAATTTAGAAGTAGACTGATAGTTCCATACAAGAATTTGAACCAGTAGCATTGTCTTTATCATAAAATGGAGAAAGTAAAATATATATTGGAGAATATTATGATCAATAAAAATATTTGGAACATCCTATAACAATTTAATAATATAATAAAATAAATTGTTTTCATTAACATATGCAATATCTTTAAAATGCATATTTTAAAATAATTTCTACTTTTATGACTAAAGAATGCCTATGAGAATTTTGTTTCTCTAATATGATAGGCTAGGATTATAGAGAAAATATCCTGGTGATGAATTACTAAAAGTGCCCAATGAATTTTAAAAATTATTGTTGAGTAATAATTTGCATATAATTGAATTCAATAAATTTAAATAAATAATTAGGTATTATATAATCATTGCCATGGTCTATTTACCTAAATTAAAATATTAAAATCATTATTATATATATATATCCAATAACAGAGCATCAAAGTATAGGAATAAAAAATTCACAATATTAGCTGAATAGATGAATCTATAATATTATTGTAGTGTAATACAATGTGACTAATTCATAAAAGAACTACAAATAAGATCAGTAAGGACATGGAAAAGCTAAATGACACTACCAACCACTCTGTGACTTGTGAGTAGCTACATATGTCAACAACAGAATATACAATACATTTATATTTCCATAGTATTACTTGTATACAGATATTGTTTTATTCTATTTGTGCAAAGGTGATTAATTTCACTATGAATATTATTCTGAATGCTCCTGTTGTACCTGTGGAATTATATCTCTAAGGTATAGACTTAAAAGAAAATTCTTAGGCCCTAGTTTATAAGCAAATTAAAACCTATTGAACAAGCCAGGCACGAAGGTGCAAGCCAGTAATAACAACACTATAAGGGGCTGAGAGGGGGATTGCAGATTTGAGCCCAGTCAGGGCATTTGGCAAATTAGTGTGACCCTTTTTAAAAGTAAAAAAAATTTTAAAGGCTGAGTATGTAGCTCAGTGCCAAGGGCCTGAATTCAAATGCCACTTTTTAAAAGTTTAAGTACAAACGTGCTTGCTTTAATTCGGTTACATCATGCAATGTGGTCAAGTGCTTTATATTGTAAATGTGACGTAGGAAAACTTCGTGAAGAAATCATCTGTCTTTAGAACTAGATTAAATAATGAAGAAAAGTAATAAACACAAGGGCATAACATGAATAGAAAATATATATAAAATAGAGAAAACAAAGTTACAATTCAATTCAATGAAGAAAATAATATAATGAATAAATGTTTGCAGGATTTTAATGACAACAACAAAGAAATCACACACAAAACTGTAACTATAGAAATTCAGCAATTAAATAGATATAGATGAATTTACAAGTCTAAAAGTAGAAAACTACAAAGAACTGTATTCCAACAAATTTAAATCTCAAGAAATGAATAAAATTCCTTAGCTTTCTCAGTTTTATGACATGTATTTATCAAATGCCTACACTAGGTAAACCTGTATCCTCATCTTTAGCTGTTTTCAAGTCAACTTCAAGAGCCAGAAATCTGATAAAAAGCAATGAAAGTGTAAAAGTAATAAAACTTCCAAAATGAAAAAGCAACAGGGAAAAAATAAGAACCAAAATATATAATATAAAGGTACAGATCCCCAGTGATGAATGTCA
Organism: Heterocephalus glaber; assembly: GCF_053883595.1. NCBI lineage: Eukaryota > Metazoa > Chordata > Mammalia > Rodentia > Bathyergidae > Heterocephalus > Heterocephalus glaber. The sequence continues at coordinate 4,831,465 of NW_028258151.1, read as the reverse complement.
TCACACTGCATACCTAAAATGAACCAATAAACTTAATGAATTAAAAAAAAAGAAAACGCAAGAATCAAAATTATCATTCTCACCGATTCAGATTATCTATATACAAACTTCACAAGTATGTGCAAATATAAGAACTATGGGCCATAACAAGTGTTTCATATAAATATCCATGTAGGGTTTTATTTACATGATGAAACCCAATAAAAAAACTTTTAATAAAATAGTATCTCCAATGTAACAAAGTTAAAACATTTTATATGAAAGCAAATCACAAAGTACCGGACTGTCTTTTTGAACTTATTAAACTAAACTAAATTTGACTTAAACTATTAATCTGTGGAAATGTATGTGATGTTTACTGTGTGTCAGGATGAAGGGTAGAGAGGTATAAATTGATCTACAACATAGCTACAATTACAGTAATAATTGCATAACTAAAATTTTCAGTAAAACATATTTGAAGAAAAATAGTATATTTAAGACACTATGTAAAGGATAGAACCAGACATGACAAATTGTCCTATAAGTAATTTTCCCTATTTGAAAAATAGTAATTAAGACAAATACAATGTTAATGCAGTTGTCTGTGCAATGAAATTGACCAATGGAGTAGAAAAGAGAAAGAGAGCCATAAATGCCCAAAATGTATGAGAATTCTACCACTGGGCTTTCTTGTGGCAAAGATAAGCTTCTCCACAGTTGGAGCTGATGCCTTCTGATGATCCGAGAGGGAGAGGGAGAGGGAAAGAGAGAGAGAAAACTAAAATGCATCTCAGTTTCACGTGTCACAAAATACTACTCCACATGGGTTACATACTTCAATGTGATCATCAAAATTTTAATGCTTTAGAAAGAGCGTGGGAGTATGCATTTATTATTCCTTGGAAGAGAATTACCTTTAAAAATACAGAAGGCTTAAATCATAAAATAATACATGAACAAGAGAGTAGGTTAAAATGAAGAATTCCAGTTGTCCAAATGACATAATACATGCAGAGACAAAACAAAGACGAGATATTTATAGCTCAATTAAAACAAGAAACACAAAGTTAAAGAAATTTTAAAATGATATTTAATATCAAACTTATTTGAATCAATAAGAAACTTTTAAACCTCAGGAAAATGAGAAAGAGATATAAATAAGCCTGCTACAGAAAGCATCCATAACTGAAAATATGAAAATATTTTCATCCTTATTATCATAAGAATGCTAAATGGATGCAAAATAGGACTTCACCCCTACCGTATTTTGTGAAGTTATTACTTAGTATTTGGTTGAAAATTGAAAAATATATATATATATCTTATGAGAATGTAAACTCATGCAATTAGTCTGAGAACAAATTTTGCGTTAAAGATGAATACAACCCAGAAATCTAATTTAAAAATATACCAGAAGAATTTTTTGCATGCATTTGAGAAAGAATTTATAACTATCTAAGACTTTGTCATAATAGATAGAATTTAATATGCTTAGGATATAGTTTGAAAATAATGATGAAATTATTTACCATTATAGTATTTAAAGCATAAATATCAGAATTTGGAAATCTACATAGTTATCATTGGTTGATTAAGAGCAGCTGATGTTATTGGTAGTAGTGATGTGCCAACTTCACTTGAGGAAGAAGGCTGTAGCAGGTTAGCAGAGCCCTGAGTGTGTCTGTGGATGACTGGCAGGTAGATAGCAAGCTGAAGATCCCCCTGATGTGGGGGCACCAGCCAACAGGCTTGCAGCCTGGGAGGAATAAAGATGGAACAAAGAAGGAAGAGTTCCTGTTCTCAAAAGACCTCTAGTCATTGCTTTTGTCTCTGGATTTGCTCTCCAGTTTCTCCAAGTTTTCAATACTCACACCAGCAAATGGACAGGGAGGTTTCAGGCCTTCAGACTTAGACCCCTACACAATCTTGAGCCTCTTGTGTGGCTTTCTTCTTCTTGGTAGTGACAAAAGGAAGAAAGGAAAGGACTGGATTGCACCTTTATGCCTGAAGTCACATCACCTGTGACGGGAAACCTCCCACTCCATCCCCTCTGTGAATTGTGCACCTCCCCTGACAGCTCCATTTTGGAGATGAGGCCTTTTGAGGAAATTCCACATCAAACCACAGTGATTATAAACCCAACAATGTATATTCTTTTACAAATTATTTTGGCATGAAATGAGTTTGTTAAATTCAAGATAAATAAAACAAGTGAGGTTACATATTTTAGGGTCTGATTTAACAGACTTGCACATGTTAAAATACTATACACCATTATTACTTTCTGCATAATTTTTAAAAGATAAGGAATGGTGTATTTTGACATATTAGAAACCATATTTATTTTTTAAATAGTGAATTATTTGGAAAGGAATGTTAGTTCCAGTAATGAGGGGAATTGGCTATTTGGTCCTTCAACAAATCTATAAATTCATACTGGTTCAATTACACACTCTGTAACATGGAAATTTCTAGTTTGCAAGTTATGAAGTTGTACATTACATATACAAACATGCCATTGTAAGTTAGCCTTCCATATCTGTGGTTTCCATATCTGCACTATCCACCAACAGAGGATCCAACACGTTTATTTAAAAATAGCGTGTCTATTTCATATGCACAGAAGTTTTCTTGTCATTATTCCCCAAACAATAAAATACCATAACTACTGATGAAACGTTCACATTGTATCAGGCAGTGTGGATAATTATAGGTGACTTCAGTAGGTGGGGAGATGTGATGAGGTCATGCCCAGGTCTACACCAGCTGACCTTGGAGACTTATGCATCTGAGAGTTGTGCAACCTCGAGGGGTCCTGACCAACCCCATGCACACAGGGGCTGTCGTGTATTCTTACAAGGATTTGTTCAGTTCATAATCATTTCTAGTATTGTAAGTAATGTTGAGAGTACCTTGAAAGGATAAGAGATGTAATACTTCTGGATAATGGACATAATTGGATTAGAATATTCACTTGTAACATTTTTGTACTATCAATTTTCATGTTGTTAACAAATAAAATGCTGAAATATGAGCTAATTCTACATATATTAATCTGCATTTGCTACAGAAAGCAGAACAAATTTTACATCTTTGTGAATGCCATTATTTAGTCACTGTTTTGGAAAATGAAAGGGTACAGTTTTGATTTAGTGAATTCTCAATTAGCTGTATTTTACCTTGATTTCTGAGTTACAGTATTTTAATACCTATTTAACTTTGATACTATTTTCTTTTACCATGATTTATGTTTAAATGTTAGGCTAAATTATTTGGGGTGATTAGAAAACATTTTTAGTGGAAGGATAGCAAAAAAATATAATCCACATACCAGTACAACAGACATTGAATGACAAATTTAGTAATATATTCAAATAAATCCACACACCTACCTGTATACATACAAAAATACAAAGTCTCTGCCATAGTCTACAAGCCAAAAGCTCTAGTTGGATATAACAGGATAAGAATACTTACTCTCACACTTTTAATCCCATGGAACATCAAAATATTATAGACAGTATAAAATGCTCTGTAAAATTGCATAGTTTTATTTCATTCTTTGTCATCTGTAAAGCATGTCATCTTTTGTTCTCTGAGCATTTCTCAACATTTAGTTGAAATCATTTCATGGCATTTGGCAGCTGGGTAGCTGCTTAACAGCCATTTCTTTTTCTAGTTCAGTTTTCCTCCCTTGTCATCACCTCTTGGCAGTTTGAGTTAAAACTTTTTTCTTCTACTTTTGTTGCAAACATTTAGATCAGGAGATAGTAGTAAACAGAAATGATCACCCCTCCCATTGTGTCTCCAAAGCTCCAGGAGACCTAACCGGTCTTCATTAAGTCAGAGATGTGGTTAAAATATACATTGAAGGTTTTAATTAAAAATACCATTATTCTAACAGACATATTACCATTAATTCTTCTCAAAATACTCCCCCTTGCTTCCAACATACTTATCTCATCATTGTTTTAACTTCTGAAACAGTTCTGAAAGTCCATGTTTGCAAGTGTCTTCAATTGAGCTGTGGCTGCCTCAATATCCTTAATCAACTCAAACATCTACAGGCTTCTGTCAAATAACCCATTAAGCTCAGTCCTCGCCCACCTTACTTACTGAATCTGGCACCAGGTGACTTCTGGTCCTTCCTCAAAATCAAAATGACCATGAAAGGTAAGCCAAGGCGGTCACATCAGTGCAATTACAGACACAGAGGAGGATCTCCAGAACTGCTTCAGAAAGTGGCAAGAACTATGTGATAAGTGTGTTTGAAGTGAGGGGGAGTATCTTTCACTGTAATAATTTTTAATATAAAAATCCCTAGTACTTCTTTTTTCTTTTTTTTTTCCTAGTACTTTTGATCATATCTAACTCCTTTAAGTACTAAGAGCAGATGACCCTCAGAGGTCACCTGTTTGCAAATGCAAGGAACTTAACCTTTGATTTTGCCCAGCAGCCTCAGAAGCTCCTGCTGCTGACACTATTCACTTTCCTCTATATCTCTCTACTGTCATTCTTTTTTATATCAAATCCATGAGTTGATTAGTTGGTGTGGACTTTTTCCTTAGGATGTGTAGCGAGTGACTTAAAATTTAAGAAATGGAAAAAAATATATATGTAATATAACATCGATATTATCTGTAAAATAAATATATAGACATATATAAATATACCATAATTATATGCATGCCTTCTCACTTGCTCTATCTGTAAAAGTCATTTTGAGATCACCTTTGCCTGAGAAAGGGAGTTATGTACTTTTTCCATAGCAAGTGATCCTTCTGTGTCTCCGTACACATGATTGGTTTGTCAAACTATGCCCTAGATTTCAAATTCAGTTTTCATGGTGCTTGTTAGCTTCAGATCCAAAAGTACATTGCAGATGATGAAAAGACAAAATATTCATCAATATCTAATGCGCTATTCAAAAGGGCTTTGGTACCTGGGGTCCACAGAAGGGCCACAGCTCATAGTTCCTGGTCCTAGTAAGTCTTTAGCTTTCTTAGATATTCTGTGACATGCTGTCTACAGAAGTGTTCAGTCAGGGCCTATGGTAGCATTTTGAAATCAAGTCAATTCAGAGATACTCCCTTTCTATTCCTCAAGTCTGCACGTGTGTATTATTCATCTCAGAAGCTCGAAGTTCCTAAGGTGTTCCTCAGAAAAATACCTGTCATCCCTCAACCTTATCCTGAGGTTAAATGTCCACCTACTCTTCCAGTCCTATTTTAAGAGAATAATAGTGCATTTTTTAATGTTTTTGCCTCAGCTTTCCTGCTCTGTGGTGCAAAGCTTGCCGCCGATGTATTGAAATGAGCCCTTATCAAGTTCAAGGTGGTAACATGATGGATAATTGTTTGACAGTTGCAGTATCTTGTACGTCCAAACTTAGAAAATAGTTGTCTATTTCCATCTCTTTCGTTTTCTGAAGTATTTTTCTCTCCAGTGGTTCTCAGTTAAGAGATAATGTTTGTTGAGGTCAATTAAATATGTTACACTGGATCCTGTACTCATGACTGTAACTTCTATTTTCATTTTCCCCCATTGTATCTCAAAAGAAATCTAGATTTCATCTGGAGACAATGGGAATTCACACTATTCTGCCTTTGGCCAGTAGTTAGTTTTCCGGTACTGACATTTCTGCTTCCTTTATTGTCCAGTGTCAAGAAAAGCAATTGTTTAACACAGAAAAAATTATATTTCCTTGATTAATGAATCCAAATACAACCTTTTTTCCATTCTGGAAACAAATTAGGATTATTTTTACTTCAGACACTCCATTAGCCTTTTCCTTGAAATTCAGAAACAAAAGCCTACCTCCTGTCAGGGGTATTGACCTGTGTCTTCCCCTTACAGTTGACTCTCACTTGTGATCCACATATACGGAATTATTTCTTTCTCCACCATACAGCAGGATTCAATCTTAATTAGATTATCATAGCCCACGTTTTCTCCCAAGAATGTCAGCCTTTTAAAGCAGAGACTCTGTCAATGTGTTTAAAATTCAGTTTTCATCTTTAGTCTTTAGTGGAGTGCTTTCCCAGAGATGGTACACAGTGACAGCTTGGTCAGAGGACTGATGAATTAGGCTCATCTTCCTTTCTAAAAGGAATATAGGATGCAGTTCCAAGATAGCTCATGAACAATAATGTGTGTACGGGTTATGTGATATGTACAATGTGATTTTAAATGCTATAAATATATGTATGCACACACTAAACACAAGTGACCTCTTTACATATAGCTATCTATCATCATCACCATTATCCTGAGGCATGAAATAGTCTCTTCTAGAAAAATCTATCTTCTTTCAGTAAACAGTCTCTTTTTTCTAAGATCTGGAAATGATTGTTATTAGGTTATTTAAAAATAACTTCCAGCCACATTTAAAATTTTTTGCCAGTAAATAATTATTTTACAGTAATAAACATTTTATGGCATAGACTTCAATTTACATTATTTATTTAGACAAGCTTCTGAATAAATTCCATGGTAATTTCCTTGTATAAACATTGTGAATTATTTCACATATCCAGAATCAGGCATTTAAAGTAAACCTTAAACTGAGTTTATAATTTTAAGTTTCTGTACTAACTGCTACTGCTTAAGACTGATGGCCAGGCTTGCTTTGAGAATCTTCTCAGGTTTTATGAATACATAAATTATTGACCGAAAAAAAATTTTGGCCTAATTTTCAAAAACACTCATTTGCCCTGAATCACCATACACTCTTTTAAGAATATTGATTACACATACACTTAGTTTACATAAACTAGCAATTATGGTGCCATAGTGGATGAGTGTATTTTATGTTACCAAGAAGAAATGATTTCTCTGTAAATTAGCTAAAAGGCTGAGTAGAGTATGTTCATTTTTCATACTACAAATTTATTGATTGACACTTAAGACCTTCTTCTCTAAGACTTCTCTGATCTAAGTTAGATGTTTTATATGGATATTTCTTTCTTTCTTTAGGTACTAGAAGTGCAGTTATTTTATAAGAACACGGATTGCAGCTGTATCTCTAATAAGTAACACAGCCCAAAGGAGATGATATACAACAAACTTGAAAACGATTTATTTGGCTATATACATATACAATGATGGACTCTTAAGGTTCATGTTTTTTATGCATCTCAACATCTACTTAGCAAACTAGTTGACATCAGAGCTGCACTTCAAGTGTGGATGTGTAGGGCCACCATATTCACTTACAGATTTTTTTTTAAATTCTGTAGATTCATAGAAGAGAAAGAGAGCATCTTTGAATGGTGGCAGTGGAACAGGCTTCTGATTGGAGAGGAAACTTAAAGAACAAATGAAGTTTTAATTATCCAATAACTTAATCACAGGAAGAAAAAATGGTAGAAATGATCCAGAAGACAAAAGAGCTGCAGTATGAACGTGATGGCACACATATGTGTGTGTGTTTATGTGATGGTGAATACACACACTAATGAATGCAAATGCATACCATGTCCCATTTTCAACACATACACACACTCAAAACCATGGATTAGTTGTGTTAGTTACTCTTCTCTCATTGCTGAAAAAAAAAAATACCCAAGACCTACAGTTAAAGGGGGAAAGGTTTATTTAGCTCACAGTTTGTAGAAGATTTCAGCCCGAAATTGGCTGGCTCCAAGGCAGGTGGCACAGGGTCCACACTTCATGGTAGATCAAAAGCAGCAAAGCAGCAAGGGAGGGAATTTACCAGAGTCTTTCTGCTCCTTTTATTCTATTCAGACTACTTAGGGCAGGTAGCACTCACGCCCTTAATCCTAGTGCCCTCCAGCCCAGTTTAGTACTGCACCAAGAATCAATCACACATCCTAAATTCAGCCACCTCTGGAAAGGCTCCACCTATAGCTGCATGAGGCTTTGAGAGGACATCTAGACAAAAGCCCTCACACTAGTAGAACCTGACTTTTAGATGGGAGGACAGATTGAATGGCTTTAAATTGTGACACTGGCTGGGAAGCTGTTGAAAGTTTCATACAAGCAAAAAGTTGCAGTTAAAACTGAAGTAATGTTTCTTAAAAGTGAAATAAAACTTACAAAATGGTCAAGAATCACAGACTATCAGAAAGAAATTAAAAATAGTCTGTACACATAGACACATTGAAGCCCGACTCACACATGGCTTATATTGCGGGGCAAAAACCAGAATTTGTTGATATATATACAGGCTTACACCATTCTCTACACTTGTATTACATTTTTAAAATTAACAAATAAAGATTTTGAAATTAAAAATGACATTTTCAAACAACATAATGCAATTTGTTTATAAAAATAATCAGTGACCATTACATAGAAGACACTTTAAGAGGTTATGACAGTATTTTAAAGTCATACTACTTGTCAAAGTATCTTTTAGCATAATTTAAACTGTATAATAACTTCAGGGTCTTCTAGTGTTCACCTGGCATACACATGCCTCGGATTCAATCCTTAGCATCACAAAGAGAAAGCAATGTAGCACACTTAATAAATCAATTTTATTGATGTATAATTTAAATATGATTAAATGTACAGGCTAGAATTGCTAGAATTTCAAACGATCTCTGCCATAATAAAAATGTGAAAAATTCTATAATTTCCTATAATCTTGAAATTTCCTCAATGTAAGAATTGCACTCAGTGATACAGCTACATTTATTCCAGTAGCTGTTTACTTAGAAATTTACTTAGAATTTAAAATGTTGCCGAACATGTATTATATATGATCTCCATATATTACACACATGTGATTATATTCGATAAGCATTTGCACACATGTGTACCCATGTATACCTTTACTGCCCTTGTAAATTCACCATAGTTGATTCAGCTAAAAGGGTGCAATATCTTTCATTTTTCTTAATTGATAGCAGTTCTGACATTGTTGGGCATTTAGGTAGTTTTAAATTTTTGGTTTTTATTAATAAAAATTTACGAATATTCTAAAGAAGTTTTCTGTAAGTATATATTTTTCTCTCTGAAAAAAAATATAAGAGAGAAATTTCTGTGTCATTATTGCTTCTCTACATATTCCATAATTCATTTAATCTTATTATAGTATATTCTCACTCCATTTGATTATAACCATCATGAAAGTAGATGTCAGTTTATTCCATGTGATTATAGAAGTGTCCAGTACTATTTAGGAGTAATTGTCAAACTGTTTTACAAAGTAGTTGCATCAGTTTCCACAACCAAAGCTTTGCTAAATCTTAGTATGATCAGACTTTCATTACATCAGTTTTCAATCATCAAATCATGTACAACCTTGTTTTAAATTAGCATTTCTTTCATATTTTAGACTACTGTTTTTTTCTGTTCTTAGCCATTTTTATATCTTGTTTTCAAAAATGTCTTTTCAAAATGTTTTGCCTATTTTTATTGTTCTCCTTTATTTTATTAATTGTGTACAGTCTAGATGTAACAACATTGTAGTTTGATTTTTGATGGCAGATAGCACCATATTTAGAGATGTTGGAATTTGGGGAACATTCAAATAAATTATGGCTATGTGTACAAAAATAAATAGCCACAATTGAACTCAAGAAAAAAAATAAAGTGCAAAATAATAACACTCTCATTCAATGTGACATGCAAACTAATGTTTATAAGAATTGAAGGAAAATGGATGGAACTAGAAATCACCATGTGAAGTCAGATAAAAAAGACAAATATTACATGTTTTCTCCTATACATGGAATATAAAAGAAGTTGGACAGTAGCAATCAGATAGTAGAAAACTGGCTATTAGAGAAGAATTTATAGGCATGTATGAAGCTGCCCAAATGAAAACTCATTAATCTGTAGAACTCATATGTGCTAAGAAATTGAAGCTTCAAAATTCACTTTTAGTGATGTTTTCAAACACTTGAAGATGCCACACTGATATAATGACATGATACTCATTTACACGTAAAGGGCTTGTGTAGTTGAAAAGTAAGTTTAAATTTATTGTAATATGTATTTTTGTTCTTTTAGGGTATTTGCATTTTTTATGGGCTTTATTCTGTAACTGTTTTGGCTTTAGAGGAAAAGTGAGTAGGAAATACAGGGTTTGCATGTGTATCCACCTCCTAGGCATCCACAACCTCCCCAACATCAGTATCCCATACCAGCGGGGAACATCTGTTACAATGGATAAACCAACACCACCACATCAAGTTTACATTGTGGTTTACTGTCTTTGTACCATGTTTTGTAAGTTTTGAAAAATGCATTCACCATTATAGTGTCATACACAATTGTTTCGGGCCCTAAAACAATTCCTGGTGCCTGTCCAATCCAATCCTCTTTCCCTCCTAACCACTAGAAATCACTCATCTTTTACTCTCTCCATAGTTTCACCTTTCTTACCTGTCATATCATAGTGATCAGACATTAGCTTTTCAGATTGACATTTCAGTGTATTCCTTTACTTGAATTTTTGCACTTTGTCAGCTAATTTATTTTTATTATTAAATAATGTTCAATTGTCTGAAACTCATTGTTATTCATCTATTTACCTACTGAAAGACTTAGTGATTGCTTCTAAGTTGTAGAAATCATGAATAGAGCTGCTATAAATATCCATGTTTGTGCATTTTTGTGGAGATAAGATTTCACCTTATTTTAATAAATTACAAAATAGTATGATTTCTGCATCATGTAGTACGAATTCTTTTAGAAGAAACCACCAAATTGTTTCACAAAGCAATTCTATTTTGTAAATATTATTTTTCATTCACCAAATTTATATAGTAAAAGTAAGAATAAAAATAAGCAAATGCTTGTCATTTCCTCTGGTAATCATTATGAGAAATAAAAAGAAAAAAGGAAGGGGCATTCAGATTGAAAAAATGAACAGCAACATTTTGGGGATTGTAATCCTTAACTTTAAGGACAAATAAGAATTTATGTGTAAAAGCTCAGCCAAACATTTGTGCAAATAAAGGACTCTGCTTATGTTTATGGTGTAAGTGAGAAATGTGCAAAAGGTTCAAGGTTTAGGAATCATTAATATCTATCATTGATGAAACTGATTTCACAACTGACTTTTTTCATTTTAAATCCTCTGCAAAATTGTGTTATTTGAATGTACTTTAACATATAAACCAATTTGAAACTTCAGCATTCTACGTTTGTCCTCATCTTATGGAGCTATCACAGATACCAAGAGTGATTATTCATATATAATGGTAGAGTTTAGGCTCCTCCAGAGCAAACAGATTTTGTTGCTATTGCTGCATCATTGCCTTTTCCAATTCTGCTTTGTTTGAGGTGCTTCACCCCAGAGTATGTCAAATCCTGGGCCCTCATCTACTGTGAAAAATCAATATTTTTAAAAATCATAAAAATACCTGCTGGGCGTGTCCACATCCTCCCCAGTTTAGATTGCTTCTGTGTATGTGCAGGTCTTCACAGGATGCTGTGATGCAGCTGTGAGCAGTAGCAGCAGTCACCTTGAGGGCTTCTAAGACCGTGCCTGGCCAGTTACTGTGGAATGGAAGCTCTCTTGCTGCTTCTGTTTGTTGAGTATGAGACAAACGATCTTGAAGCACTAGGGTGGGAAGAGTAGAAGCTTAGGAAGAATTTGACTTTCTCATGATCCTGTTTGCTTGTATTTTGTTGAAAAAGCTGGCACAGATTCTAAAGGATAGAAATGGTATGATATTAATTTCGGAGAAAATGTTTTAAAAACCATTATGGTGGGAAAATATCCAACACAATAACAACAAGGCTGCAAGCAATAAAATGTATATTTACTGCAACATAATCATTTTGAGGGCTGCTTCAGAGATACTTACAAAGGAATGAATTGCCTACCTGGAGTGCAATGTTATGCAGGAGACAGCTACGCTTGCTTGTGTGTAGTTAGCAACTGCTTGTACTGAGCTGTGATATGTCTATTTATGCCAATAATTTTGTTTTGAAATAATTTTAGTGATGTAGTTCTAACCAGGATGCTTTTAGAATATCTTTGCACATATGAAATCATAAGTGCAGGCTATCATCAATAGATATTTAAAGGAAAATAAGGGAAAGGTTGGTCTTCCGATAACATTTTATTAGGACAAATAGGCCATCTTTGAGCAGAATAGAAATATTTTCATAGAAGAACTGGAGTTTCCAGATGGTATGTAAAGATGAACTTCAAACTTTAACCTACAGATGAAAATTCATCTATTATTTAAGCCATATAACGATAAAATGTACATTGAATACATTGAATGTTTATTCACTTCACAATGGAATTTTTTGAAAAATTTAAAACACATGATCTTAGACTAAGAATATAACAAAATCAAGTAGATAGATCATGACAAATTTTGCAATCTGTGTATGTGTTATAGCACAAACCAACATAAATTAGCATTATTCTCTTTGATTAGTTGTTAAAAATTCCTAAGTAAATAAAAACTTAAAATGTTGCAAAATATCCATTTTCTCCTATGGCCTTAGTCCATTTTCCCTGGAACAAGAGTTTTAATTTTCCTGTAGAGTACTGATGTAATAAATTGTGTGCCCCTCACTTGAATAAATTAATATGATTTTCTCTTGGAAGATGATAGTACCCCAGAAAATTTACAGTGTATTTTATAATTGAACATTTTTTCAAATATATATTTAGTATCAAACTTTCTAGGTTTTACTTCTGCTCTATTTGCATCACATCTGACAGACAGTTCTATAGAGATGATGGCAAAGTAGGTGGTCTATTTGAATGAAGTTTTTTTCTGTAGGAAAACTTTCCAAAAGAAATTTGATATGACTCTTTGCAGATCATATGAAGGAGGTAAGGATTTTAAAAAACATTTCCCACTATATTTCTATTTCATCTGTGTCTTTATCATGTAATAATTTTCCTTTCTCTGAAAATTATTTGTAATTATAAAGACTTCCTCCAACTCTTCAGATTGTTCTGGGACGTGGTAAATTACACTCATTGTTCCATCACTCCAACATTTTTAAAGAAAAGAGTGAAATGGTGTTAGCAGGCTTTGGCAAATGTATTATTCAGGAAAGGTTACTGAACTGCTTCTAGCTGAGCCAGAACACTCAGTCTTGTTCCGTCCTGTAAAAACAAAAGCGTGCCTGAAGATTTCCCTATTGTACTCGACAAGCTTGCTGAACCTACGCTGAATGTAACTCTTGCTCAGAATCATTCCTAATGATTCCCTCCACAGACAGACCGGAAACTTAAAGCTCTTTAATATTCTAGCCTCATTATTCTCATTTTCTATAATTTAACAACTTCTCATATTATTCTTAATGGAAAAGTCATGCCATATTGAGCAGTAACTGCTGTTAATTTCCTGCTGTATATCATTTGCATTTTTGTTGCTGGTGGAGAGTAATTAACATGCTCTCATTATCATACTGATTGTCTTTTTTAGCTTATGAGAATATAGTCATCTCAACCTCATTGATCTTACAATAGTATATTTTATTGTTTCCAATAATAGTAGCCTGAGATATACAAGATACATCTTTACAGAAAAAATTGTGTGACTGTGCAATAGCAGGTTTGCTAAATGGTTCAATTTAGAATAGAATAATGTAACTTTTTATAGTTCCTATCAAAAAACATGGAGTCTTATTTCTGTGGCAGGACAATGGTATCTTATCCTGCGAAGTGAATAACCGTTATATTGCACTATTATCATACAAGAAAATGCTTTCTTGCATTCCATTTAAAATGCTTTTTTTATTCCTTTGTATTTTTAAAGGTTCATGTTTAAAAAATGCACTGAATACACTTGTCATAAAAAAAGTTAACCCTGCAAGGATTTTTAGTGCCTTTGATTCTACCAAAAATAACATTTTTCTTTATTTAAAATATTTAGCTTTTCACTGGTAAAATTATCAGCTAAAAATCTATATCAAACAGTGTGAAGACAGATTAAAGATGAAGGAAATGATTCTGCACTTGTTACACAGTGTATGATTGTCAACAATTTCATCTCACATTGCAAGTCCAAAAAGAGCTTCAACATGGCTAACTAACTGCTTTAGTAAGACTAACTAGGGTCTGTTTGATGAAATACAAATTCCAGAACTGAATTGCTGTTTACAATAGTTGTATTATATCCACAGAACATCACTCCACAAAATGTCCTGACTTTGAAGAACATAACTTATTCTCTTATTAACTGCTATTTGACCCCAATAGTGTATTCACTGTCATGAGAGATGTGACAAAAATCACAACAATAATCTGAATTTAAAAATATCTTCTTTCATTTTTTTTTTACTTTTAGAAAGAAGAATGAATTGGAGTATACCCAAACAATAAAATGTATTATTAAAAATAGTGATAATTACTTATTATATAAATAAAGATGTTTGTGACTGTTAAGAACAGAAAGGCAAATAAGTGATCAAAAAATACAGCAGTGAGGAAAGGACTCTAAATTCTGACTGACCAAACTCTATTCACAACTCACCATGGATCTGGATGCTACATAAAACAAGTTGCATAAGTACTCAGTGCCTTATTTTCTCTATCTGTTCAGTGGAGACAATAATAACATCTACCTAATGATTGTTTTACATATTAAAAATCGCTACCTTACTTGAAACACTTAGTACACTTTTGAATATCTCAAAGAAGAATTTTGATTTTTAAAATTTATTAATAGCCTACTGTCAAGAGGTTTTATTTGGGTACAACCCACTCTGAGAATGATTGAATTCTGAGTGCTACCTCCTTCTTTAGAAGTAGATTTGCTTCTTTCTCTTGGCTCAATTTTGCTGGTCTTTGTGTCTTGGTTTTATTTTGAGTCCACAAATGGCCCCAGTATGGCTACAGCAATTTGGAATCACATACTTTCAGATCTAAATCCATATTTGCCATGCAAGTGCCTCCCATATCAAAAAATAGTGCTAAATTGTCCCAATTGACACGTCTCGCTTAAATCAATAACCAGTTTTAGTTAACTATTGCAAAGATGTAAATCCACCAGTTTGTATAAAAGTAGATCACAGGCCCTTTGTCTATTTGCTCAAGTGAAGCCATACTGACACCATAGCCCTGAGGCTGGGTGAAGCCTCTTTCCTCAAATGGAAATGGTGGACTTTTGCAAGAAAAGATGTTGGAAATCAATAAAGTGATCAGAGAAGCAACAAACAAAAATTATTTGGTGAAAATGCTATTGAAATAGTTTAGTTTTTTGTGACCTAAAAGTAGATCAGTTACTTAATATGTGAGCTTAAGAAAACTGTCTTAGTTCTTAGACTCTCTTGCTTTTTGGTAGTAAAAAAGAAAAACTGATTCCTTTGAAGGTTTTTATGTTATTGCAGAGACGATACCTATAAAATGCTTACATTAGTGTTTCACACAGTGCATTATATGCCAGATAAATGTCATTATGAAATTATAAAATAATTATAAGATTTAAGAAAATAATTAACCAAAGAAACTTGAAATTTTCATGATAGAAAATTGGTTCAGTAAATTGTGTTTTATATGTGTAATATTTAAATAAGATGTAATTAAGGTGTGAAGAATGAAGGTTATAAACAGACTTGTTACTTGGTTAAAGGAAAGTATAAAAGGAATAAATAAGCAAGGTTACTGAAACCTTTATGAATGTGTAATATTCTATATTTATTTTACAATAAACATGCAAAAGACATTTTTCATATCTGTAAGAGTAATCTCAGGCAAAAGGGAAGCAATTTGGAAGCAAAGATCTTCTCTGTTCTCCAGGCTGTGATTTGCTTCTGTTCCCCACTCTGGGCAGAGATTAGCATGGAATTAGCTAGCAAAGTAGAAATGTGATTTGTGGATTCACTCTAGGAACCAATATCACAACCTGTAGAGGGCGAGTTGGAGCAGTGGCACAGTTTAAAAGCTGGCACTGATTAGGAGGCTGACTTCTGCCCATTCTGCAGAGGAGTGAAAGTAGAAACAACGGAAACCAAAATACAGGGGAGTGGTATGATCAGAGTCCTTCTGGAAAATAGTTGTCCAATCAGAATTTTCATTTTGACAAATATTCATTGAGGATTAAGGGACAATACACCATTGCTAGACATAAAAATGTGTGAAAATGTTACCAAAAGAAAAGAGAAGAGGGCAAAATATGCACAAAGGCAGAAGAAAAATTTTTCTGGACGGAAGATTTGGATAAAGGAATGGATGCAGAAGAATATAAATAGAAATACGTGTCTCTAACAAAAATTAATATAGGGTAAAATAGTATTGCTGATTGCTATGTTCCTTAAAGTTACATTTAAAATCAAAATGAAATCACAACCTTAGCATTGAATTTTATAATTTTGTTGATAATAAATTTGTGGTTTATGTTTGTTGATAATATCAGATCCTAGAAGATTATTTGGGAAGTATTCATATACACTGTTGCAATAATAATTTACACAGAAATAAGGACTAAAATGTATAATAGGTAATGTGAAATAGGAAGAAAAGGGGCAAAGGGGAAGGAAGTGGGAGGGCTAGGGGAAAGGATAGAAGGGAATGGGATTAATATGAGAAAATGGAAAAATAGGAACAAAATCTTTATAAATAGGGAGGAATGGAGGGGTTGAAAGGAGGGCTGGGCAACTGTGAAAAATAAGAACCAAGAGAGATTATGTAAAGGTGAAAATTTCCAATGATGAATGTCATTATATTGTATACCTAAAATGTACCAATAATTGGAATGAATAAGCAATAATGCAAAATAGGAAGAAAAGGTCCAAAGGGGTAGGGGTAGTGGGAGGGGCAGGGGAAAGGAAAAATGATGAGAAATGGAAAAAATGGAAATAAAGTCTTTGTAAATAGAGAAAAGTGGAGGGGATGAAGGGAGGGCTAGAAATGGGGAAAAAATAAGAACCAAGATGCATTATGAAAAGGTACAATTCCCAATGAGAAATGTAATTGTGTTGTGTACCTAACAATGTACCAATAAAAAAATTTAACAAAAAAATATAAAAATAATAATAATAATAATTTACACAGAGTTTAGTGTCATTTTTCTGTTTTGGAGAACAATTTATAATTATCTATTAAATTATGTCATCATTGCAAATTCTTACCTGGCATTTTCACCTCTAGGTATACAAAGCTGAGAACTAAGTTTATGTACACAAAGAGTATGAAAATATGCATGAGCAAGCTAAAGAAAATGTTTCTATATAGAGACAAATACAAAAAAAATCAGTTAAGATTTTGTTCCCATTACTTTAAAAGGAGACTAAATACAAACAAGGTAGAAAATTCAGTGTCTTTTCCACATGAATATCTACACTGAGAAGCGATTTAGGGAAATAGGGTGGATTTTCTGCACAAAACATTTAAGTAACACAAATCCACCTACTCTATTCCCCTGCCCTTTGCTGATACTTCTCAACCTCAGGCCTAAATCTGTTCAGCCAACACATTGAGTGCAGACTGCAGGAATCTGGAGAGAGGGCTGCAGAAAGGGAGAGGGGAAGTCAGTCCCTTTTAAATATATCACTCAGAAGTTGGTCGGATTACTTCTACTCATCTCCCTTTTTCTAGAACACAGTCACCTGGACAGTCTTAGTGGAAAGAGATGATGTACTACAAGGAAATGTACAGTGTAAGGTTATGGCCAATCTTTTATTCAAACCTGCCACTCGATGTACCCTTGCTAATTAACACTACTATTTAAGGGAGGAGTGGCTGGGATTTTGAAAAGTGCCATAGAAAGAAAAGTCTATTATATATCCCATAAATTTATGTTTTAAAAAGAATCAAAGCACTGTGGACAATTTCAAGATGAAACATTTAATTTTGGAATTCTCAGGGGATAAACCAGAAGTCTTCATATCAATTCATAACTGCATCTTTCACTCAACAAACATTTTGCATAACCATTTTAGAAATATGCTATCCATGAGATTTGATCTAAGATACATTGCTCATCCCAGAGACATGTTCTCATTTGTACACATAAATAAATACTCCTGCCAGGGATTTCAAATCATAAATGCTATTTAAATCTTGCTGAAAATCCTTGCCAAAAGTGTTAAAGATTCATTTCTATCTTCAGTACTTTTTGCCAGGTGACCATAAACATACAGTTGAAAAATATGCATGGTTATTAGTGTCCTGGGCCAATACCTTGGTGAATTTGATTAAATTAGAACAATTTTATCGATCTTCTTGAAAGTCTAATGGAACCCCAATTTAACCCTCATTGTCAATTCTTTTCTAAAATTCACTAGAAGTGGGGGCAGATAAAAAAAGGAAAAGAGGTTCTCCCTTCTTCTCCTCTTCCTCTTCCACCTGACATTCTCTTTCTTCTATTGTGGTTATGGGAACTCATTTTTTAAATTATTTTAGTTTTAAACTAATATAAAGACATAAAATTGTATATATAGTACACCATGTGATGTTTTGATATACATGTACATTGTACAATGTTTAAATCAGGGTAAGCAAGTCCATCTCCTCAAAAACATTCAAAAAGCTTTCTTCCAGTTTTCTTAATACATACTTTACAGTATTATTATGCATGGCCACCATATGCTGCAGTACCAGGTCAGAAATTCTGGCTCCTCTAGTGGTAAACTAGCACTAACTTGAAAAGCTTTCCCCATCCTATCTGCCCCTTTTCTATCCTCAGGTCTTATAGTTTCTTACTTGTGCTTCTTGATAGAAATTTGTGATTTAATTCATGTGCTATAGTATGACATTTTAGTGAAAAGCAATAGATGTCTAACATTTACAAAATACATTTCATATATCCTTACAGTGTATAAAAATACATCTCATCTCTGAAAATAAATTAAAATCTTCAAAATCATAAACAGAAAATTTTAAAACAACTAAATAAAATATAATAGATAGCTGGAAAGTATCTGAAAATTTAAAATAGTTTAGATGGAAAATTAATGAAAATGATATAATATAATGAGCTTGAATAATTTAAAAACAGTTAAGGATTTACTTTCAAAAGATGATAAGTGGGATTTAAATAGTGACTTTCAAAAAAAATACATATAAAGAATAAGATAATACAGTGTACTGTGAATAAGACTGCATATATTTTACCTAATATTCAAAAAGAAATATATTCCTATATAGAGACACAATAGAAAACATATGAAGTGAAAATGTGAAAAACTGTATTATAAAATTTAAAACATTAGAATGTCAACATTATATGCATTTTAATAATAATGCAATAATTCTGCAAATAAAGTATTTCAAACTTATGACAAATGAATAAGGCTAATATATAAAGTGTGTATAGAAACATTAAGCAAAAGAAGGTTCCCATGCACACATAAATTTGGAAAAAGCTCATAGACAAGAAATTGAGGCAGATTTAAAATCTAATAAACAAATAAATGTTTTAAAGTAATTGGTGATAAAATAAATGTAAAGATTTCAGCATTTGATCATTTGACACCATAACAAATACATTATGCAATAGTCCTCAAAGTTCTATGGACTGCACTGTCTTGTCACTTCTTAAAGCACGTGCAAATGACACAAATCTTTTGTGATGCTTTTGTAAACAGGTTTTAAAGACTTCATGTATTATTCTTTTGGACTTATTAAACCTATATAAGGGAATGCCATTAACATAGTTAAAATATTCTAGTTTATTAGCGTATGCAAAGAAAACAATAAAAATATACTTAAAACTTTAGGTAGAAAGATTACATGTATAATATAATGCAATCAAACCCTTAGAATAAAATGATATAGGGGTTAGCTATATAATGCATAGTATTTTACTTTTTGGAATCTAACTTTGAAAGAATATTTGATGTCAAAGGAAAAAATTCTATATTAGTGTGGGAAGAATATTGGATAGAAATGCATCAGTATATACAAAGATATTTTCTCCCAGTGGTGAAGGCATATATACACATACACACATATCTCCCATTTACAATGTTCTATTTTTATACTTTACTATTTTTATACTGTTGCTATGATTAGAAATCTGAAAATTTTACATTTCATTCAAAGTTTACAAGAATGGGCAAAACGTTTAATGGTAACTATGGATGTATTATTTTATATGGTCTTGAGAGTTACATTATTCAGAACATACATTTGTACTATATAGCTTGAATAAAATAAAAATTTAACGAAATTTTTTCTGGGTCTTTTAAAAAATCTTTCAGAACTTGTTGCCATCATAAGAAAACTGCTAAATAAATTTTGCACGTTAAAATAGTAATATCTGTTTTTAAAAAGTCATGGTAAGCATAAAACCTCATTGTCAAAACAGTGGCTTTTATCCTCATGAGAATTCATTTTCATTCTGCATTATTTGTCAGAGTTCTCTTTCCCAAAAATTAGTAGTCTACTTTTAGTAAGAGAAGTATATTAAAAGGTCTTTCATAATATGAAACCATCTATTAAAATATGTATAAACTTAGGAAAAACTGTAAAATTTAGTGAATATTGAGTTAACAGAAGTAATATTCAATATCTCATGCAAAATGGTAGTAAGAGTTCCCTACACTACAAATTTAAGCATCTAAGAAACTTTCTAAAGTGGTTGTAATTAATAATTATTTGGATAAATCCTTCAGAAAAAAATAGAAATTGTATTTTTGTTCAAACTATGAATCAATGGTAATGAAAAAAACTGTAGTGAAAGTGTTTACTATTGTAGCCTTTAAATGCAATACAGTAAAATTCATAAAGATTGACTTACAGAACATAAGGTTAGACTTATAGAATAAAGTTTATAAGAACATGAGTATTATGTTATAGAATATAAGTTTAACATACTACATGTTTCCCATTGAATCAACTTGCTCATATTTGAATGGAATTATAAACTTTTATATGAATCTCAACAGTAACTTTAGAACGTTATTTTTTCAATCAACAAATTGCGATAAGGAGGAGTCTGCCGTCCTACCACAAATACAAGGGCTCCCTCACCAGGAAAATACCAGGTGCAGAGGCGCCTGATTACTTGGCTCCAGCCACAGAGCTTTCTTTCTCCCTGCCACCTTCAGGGACTAAAGTATTTCTACTAACATGAGGCTTCATCTTTCATTAAAATGTTAAGAAAAGATTCAGGAGGTCAAACCACAAGGTAATACACACATTATTCCCAATCATTGCTCAACAGTGCTTCCATGTATGCATCACTAATAAGTGCTTTAAAAATACATCCATAAGCAATCATGTATGAATTTATCAAACCTTTCTTCATTCTAGTGTGTTTTATGCCTTCCTATGGAAGGTTTCCATTCAATTATATTTGCTGTATATTTATGTCAAGACAATGCTTTGATATAAATTTCATTAGCAGCTTTTTAAAAGCATTTTAAAATCCAAGATCATACGCCTAATCTCAGAGTCAGATGCATCCTCTTTTAAAAGAGAAGCTAGAAAGTCTTTATGGATAGATTGAGAAAGGTGTGAAGTAGGATCACATCCCCAGGGCCCCAGACAGTGCCTAGGAAACAGCAGCCACTACACAACTTACCTCCATTTTACTTTCCTAAAATTTCCCTACTCCCTCAAATGTTAAGACCTGTCTCATACTTCAGTGTTGTGGAATATGTTCAGTCTCTATTAAGTCATAGTCATTTATTCATGATTTAGGAGGATTCCATATTAATCATTACCCTCTCCTGATTGTAACACCCTCTCGTTGATTTCTTTATTTTTGATTTCATTCTCTTATAGGCATATCTTCAACACAGTAGTCAGAATTATGAAAAATTGAGTCAATTGTTGGACTGTGCTTGTGAGCTCCTGTAGATCATCATCTACAAAAGAAAAACAAGGGCTCCATGTTCTTATTCTTGTCCTATCTGCCATCCTTTACTAAATATGATTTCTACTCTAACCTTTCTGACTGCTTGTGTATTTGTTTGCTTGTTCTTTTCATTTCTCTCTCTTTTCCAGTCCTCCTCCTTTGCTCTTGAATGACAAATGCACAAGTTGCTCCTTCTTCTGGATCTTTGGAGAGTGAAGTTTCATTCCAGCCCTACAGCAAACTCTTTTCAGTCACAACCTACACAAAAATACCTGAAAAGTGAAGGAGAATTTCTTACATGTCCATACTTTCTTACCAGGCAAGCAAACTGCATACGGATAAATATGAAACTATATTTTGCAAAGTAATATTATAGGAATATAGTATATAACAGACATGGAAATGGCAGGGAAG
The DNA here is from genome assembly GCF_053883595.1 of Heterocephalus glaber. Classification (NCBI taxonomy): domain Eukaryota; kingdom Metazoa; phylum Chordata; class Mammalia; order Rodentia; family Bathyergidae; genus Heterocephalus; species Heterocephalus glaber. Next base: position 4,809,374 of record NW_028258151.1, on the reverse strand, counting down.
TAGAGAGGGACAGAGGTCTAGAAAAGGATAAGATGTGATTGTGCCTCCAAAATAAAGTGGTGAGAAAATAAGAAAATTAAGAGAACAATTAGCTGGAAGTAAATACTTGTTTTTAGTTATATGGTAAAAATATTGTAATAACTTGAGGCTGTATGTCCGAAATTCTTAAATAGAAAATGAGCAAAAATTATTGTAAGTAAAGTAAATGGATTTTGTTTTTCCAGATTTTGCTTTGGTAGTTTTAATTACTTTATGCTTTTTATCCATGTAATGTATATGCATCCTTACATGACTATCTGCTTATTAAATCTCACTATAACTTTTTGACAAATTTTAAGTATTTCACTCAGTTCAAAGAAAGGAATAAAAAGAGAAATTATTTCAGAAAAAAAACCTTTGGAGAGAATTTGTAAAATATTGCCTCAAAAAGAGGACATCCTGAAGACAGGAGAAGGATAATCTAAAAATCTCAGTGAATCATCCTTTTAGGCAGTTAACAAGTATCTCTGGGTTAATTTCACATGGAAAAAGGATATATATTGTTATAAGGGTTAAAATGTTTTTTATAGTTTAATTCCCTGTGAGTAGGAAATACTGTGTCTAATTCAATCACATAGGAAAACATTTGAGTTCTTATTTTTAAGTACAAATTGAGAAAATCTCATGAATTATCCTTGTGGGTGCCAAAGTGAGAACTGTTTCTATGATTGCTTCCACACTCACACTTACACGATTTTATTTTTCCTTTTTTCTACTTTGCTTTCTTTTTGCAGAAAAATTCAAGTAACTTTAATTATCAAGCATTTATTTCTTCTTTCACTTGAAAATGGTAAATAGATGGCTTGTTATACCTATTGTTCACATGTAGAATGATAAAGTAAATTCCCACTGGTTGTGTGATTATTTTATTCTATTTTACAAAAGGTCAAATTGTATCAAATGGGAAATGTGATGCAGTAGGACACTTCATTTTTTTCACAAAATAAGCAATCATATTTTGCTCTTTAAGTTTTAAGAAAAAGATGTTCATTTTTCAATTTTTCTCTACATAATTCCTTAAATAAAATTCTATCATGTTTCAATGTAAAAATTACTTACTTTCCAAAATAAATATTACGTGCCAATATTTGAAACATTTGACAGTGACCAGTGGTGAGCACAGATAGTCGCCATGCATGCAAGTGACTCAGAATAAGGTGTGGCAGCTAATTTAGTTTAATATTCTCACTTGTAAGGTTTAGATGGAGTAAACAGTGAATTAGCTTACAGTGAACCTTTTACTAAAAAATGTTGTGTGAAATTTTATACTCTGAGAAGTCTCATTTCTCAAAATCTTTTTAAATGAGAACCACAGTGTACTGTATGTATTTTGATAAATGAATGCTTTAAGCACTTATTAAAAGAGTTGTTTAAAGTATATATTAATTTGGGAGGATTTCATTGAAAATGTAAAAGGAATCTACATTTTCCTAAGATTTATAAGTTCTTGCAAGAACTTAAAATATTTAAAACAGGAAATATACTATTCTGCAGAGGTGTAATCTGACAGTCTTAGATTTACATTATTAGTCCTTATAAATGTTGGGATATGGATCAAAGGAGAATGTAGAGACATTATATGCAGAAAACTGTAAGTAAACTGGAGTAACATAAAAATGAGTAAAGCTTCACTGTAGTGACATTCACACAAAAATATGTAAGAAAGAAATAGAATGAAAATAACTAAAATGATAAAACTATAAAAAGTTATATTCCATGAGGGAAGCAATGAAGAGTCCCATTTGCTCTTTGACATGCTTTGGTTCCTGTCCTGGAAGAGAGGCCCAGGACAAGGTATCCACCAAACCCAGAACGCGGCAGTGGCTAAGGAAGGTCAAGTGACCATTGCTAATAAAATGCCTGTGGGCTCCCGGGCTCCTCTAGTGGGTTAGTGGCACACATCCCTCCACACATCCCTTCACAAGAAGATCCAGACACTGCCAGCTGTTGGGACCAGCCCTGTAGGATATCACCCTGCACGAGATGCCCTTCCAGCTGACCTATGTAGCAAGTCTTTCAACTTGCAGGGGAAAGACGGTGCAGCCTTTAAATCTAAGTATCTCATCAGTAGTTGATGTTTGGTTGATGTGAAGCATTCATTTCTAGATTTCCTGAAGAGAGATAGACATCTAGCTATTAAAAATTGTCACTTGGTTAAGTTATATTTCTCAGTCATAAGCAAGCAAGAATGAATAGAGGAAAGAGATACTGTGTGAAAACTTGGAAGCAAAAAAGAAAAGTTTATGATGGAATTTATCTTTAAACTAGTATAGATATACTGTGCCTACTCTTGGTTAAGACAAATGTGAGTAAAATTCTAGTGGTGTCTTACAAAGTATGTTCATTTAATGCACAAAAAATGTTGAGTAGGAGGATGGAAAGTAGAGGGTCTTTAAGTAGACAGGCTGTGCTCAAATTGCAGAGCCATGACTACTTAGTGGTGCTGTGTTTGATAGAATCACTATGTCTGCTGCACATCAGGGTCAATGAAAAATCACATTGCAATGACATATACCTAAAAGGTTTGTAGACTGAATTAAATAGTTACAAGTGCTTAGAATATTGTTGGTGTTTATGAGCACTTGAAAATTGTAAACTGTGTATGCTTTCAAAGTGCTTGCTGACTTTTCACTGCCTTGTTATAATATCTTTATCAAAGATATTGTATTTCTTATATATGCAGCACTCACAAATACCATACTACTTTTAGGTTTTTAAAGAATTTTTATTAAATAACATGTTTTGTTCTCCTCCTACCCCTGTAGAGTTTTCTGTTTGAGCTGAGACTATTTTGTAAAACTCAACACTATTTTTCTTACATAACTTTCCAAACTTTGCTGCTAGATACACACACACACAATCACATAGACGGATTTTACATTCTTCCCACTAGATTTCTCCTCTATCTATATTTTGCACCAAACTCTTGCCCTCATCTTTGCACCTCCTACAATCTTAGCAGGCAAATGAGAGGAAGAAACCTTCTGGAAAAAGCCTGGAGACTCTGGAAGAGCACGTGGAAAGGTCACAGGGAACGGGGTGTCCTGGAAATTCCATGAAGGCCCAGCCGCTCCATAATCCTATTCAATGTAGTGTTAAAGCTATCCTGGCCGGGTCAGAGCCATGCGTTAGCTGCTTCCCATATTCCTACCAGAGCAGCTCCCAAAGTACTTCAATCCTGTTTATGTAGAAAAGTTGCCTACTGAGCTGAGTGGAGTCACCCCGAGGTACTGTGAGGGATTTAAAAATCCATACAGCATCCAGAAATGATAGTCACACCTCAAAGACAGGCTCTGTGAAGCTTAGGAGGAGTATCCCAAGTTTGAGTCCAGCCTTGGCAATTTAGCGAGACCCTGTGTCTAGATAAAGTAGGGCTGGGTATGCAGCTCAGTGTGAAGGCCTTATGTTTTAATCCCCATTTTTTTCACCTGCCAAGAATATTTTCCAACCACTTCTTAAGCAAACCAGTTGCTTCAACCTTCAGAGACCTGGTCACTTTTTGCTCAACTTTTATTCCTTTTATAGATTGCATCTCTGAGGACTCTTTGAAGAATGGGCCTAAAATTACTCTAAATCTCAGTCTCTCTGCCCTCTTGAAACTACTAAATTGAAAATTAGAAATCTATCTTTACTATGAAATATCAGATTGGATTTATTTTTTTGTTTGTTTGTTTGTTTCAAATCATCTTAGGTCTTATCTTTGCTTACTAATGTCAATTGAGAACGTTTTCTCTTCTAAGCGTCTCTATAATTTATTAATGCAAGTCGTTTGATAAATAGTCATCTGAGTTTCTAATAGTTACCAAGTAGCTTCTGGTCATTTTCTATGGCTACAAATCGCTACACATCCAGTTTCTTGAAAGGAAAGGCATTTATTTCCTCTTGCTTCCTGGCTGAGGAGTGTGCCTGATTTTCCACATGGGGTTAGGGGAGCTATAATCCAAATGCTTGTCAGCCTGTGAACACATCTGAGACAGTTGTCTTTCATGCGCATTTGGAGTAAATTTCTTTGTGCCATATGACTGGGCTTTTGTGTTCAGTCAGCTCTCAGGTGAGGGATACTATGAGCTCTGAGGGACACTGCATTCCTGTCAAGTGTCCTCTAGGAGCAACTCACAGAGCAGATGTGCGTGGTCACTCAGGGCAAGCAGGGGTGAGCCTCCTTGCTTTCTTTCCAAGGTTCCCTTGATGAGATCAGGATCACCCAAAATAATCTCTTTTTAATTTATATTCAATTAATTTGTACCTAAATCTCAGGGGTTATACATCATCATGCACACATGATGCTCCTGCAGAGGGGTGAGCATTCAATGTAGGCAGCCACACCTGAGAATTACTAGAGTTGTTTCAAATTTTACCTAACACAGGCTGCTCTTCATAGCTCCATTACTTCTGCTTCCACAGATGTCATTCATGGTTTGGTAAATCATAGATTACGAAAGGAAATGGATCATTACCATAGACTCCATTTCATAGAGTCTCTTTCATGTATATTTTCATTATATGTTGAACATAAATTTTTCATTATATGGTGATCAAAAATATATATATATGTATGTATACACATTAAGAGCACTTATTGCTTAGCAGTCTTTTAATCTAATCCTAATTTGCATAATATCAGCAGTTTAAACTTCAAATACTGTGTTCCATGAATTTTCATTTTAGTGAAATAGATTCTTGTTGCATGAATTCATATATTTTAAATTTATGTTTGATAGTTTTTGTCATTATTAAATTTTATCCTACTCCCTCATAATCAATTGTATTTTGCCATTTTACTATATGGAAAACATAGAAATAACTACATACTAGCATACAAAGTTTTTGATTCAAGAAATACATTTTCATTTATATAAAAAACATGTCTTACTTTTCCCGTTGCTGACGCAAGACACCTAGCACCCAAAGTTAAAAAGAGAAAGGTTAAATTAGATCTCAGTTTGCAGAGGTTTCAGTCCATAATCTGGTGGCTCCAACACAGGGTAGCATGGCAGAGGGACATCACAGAAGAGAAACAGTTCATGATGGGCAGAAGGCAGCAAAGCAAGCAAGTGACAAGACAAGCCCCTTTCCATCCCTTATATTGTATTCAGGCTACCCAACCTTAGGGCAGGTAGCAGTCACAGCCTTATTCCTAGTACTCTTAATCCTAGCATTTCACCATGAATTAATCCCAGACTCACACACTCTGGAGCCACCCACCACTGAAAAGCCCCACCTATGACTGCATGAGGCTGTGGGGGAACATCTAGATACAGCCATAACTGCGTGTGTCTGTTTTATTTATCAATTCTTTTTTATCAAATGTAAAAGACAAAGAAAATAAATACTTAATATTCTATAATTTAGAATAAAAAATACTACAGAAATTTAAGAAATGTTGTACATGTTTTTCTTTAGGTCTGTCCTCTATTGTTACATCAATTGAGGATCTGAGGAAATTTATGGATATGCTATAAAAAGGCTGATCCATTTACTTTGTACTCAATTCAATTTTCATATATGTTCCCCTTATTGAAATATATAACAATGTGATTTGTGAGTTTGATATAATCAGGTCCTATTCTATGTTTCCTTTCTCTTTTTTTCTTAGTATCAATTTATTGGAGCCCTATAAAATAAGATTCCTCATCTTAACATATCCAACAAACAATATCAACTTCTTATTTTCAGTAGTAGAGTAGTAGGTGGCTTCTTTGAATGGTATTGTAAAGAGAATTGTATTTATGATGTATTCCTGAAAGCTGAGTCAGAAATACACTTAGAGTCTGGTAAGATATTGTCCTTTTGGTTTTTTTGTCCTTTCTGATGTATAGCATTATGGAAAGATTTCAGAAAGCATCATTGTAATTTTCTTCTCATTCAGCACTTCAGTTCTGATGAACTTGGATGTTGTCCAAGAGAAGGTCAAGAACAGACACTGGAATGCTTGCATAGTTCCATATCTTATTCTCTCACTATATTCTGACATAAAGTATAATATTGATATATGTGCAAATCAGTCCACAAAGAAAAAAAATGCAGAAATCTGAAATAATAATCATGGAAATAGTTTCCATTATCACCTCTGCAAAGCAAAAACAACAAAAGTATAATAAAAAGGCAGAACCACTTAAGCCATAAATGAAATTAGTAATGTTGGGGAATAATACTAGCTTTTCTATTAAAAAAAACAAGTAAAAATGATAGCTTATTATAACCTTTCTAAAAGGATCACCTCAGGCTTTCAAATTCCTTTTGATATCACAAGCAGATTTATCACAATGACCACCTGCATACTTTACCCACAGGAATCAATTGCCTTTATCTTGCAGAGGTCAGTACAGTATTTCTAGATAATGTTTTATTTCACTATGAATGTGATTTGTGTAATTGTTTCATATGGAACTATGTCAATTACTAGAATTACCTTGCATTTCATAAACACATCATTTTAATGCAAATAACAGAATGCATAAAAATAAGACCCAGAAATATTGCTCAGATGCCATATTTGCTGCCAATTGCTGAGAAGTGGAATGAATGTTTTCCATGGAAAACTCAATGTCAAACTGAGTTCTTCACCTGTAAGCTCACTAGTATATTTATTTTGCAAATACAGCAACTCATGCAGTTCTTTTATTATACCCATAAAAACATTAGTTTTACAAAGACTCACCAATCAATAGCTGCTAATGATTAATAGAGACAAATACTACAAGAAATAGTGGCATTGAATTTACAAATACTCTCATGTGAAATGTTTACAAAAATTATGTTTAAATTTTATAGAGAGAACTTATGGGTTTAAGATGTAGATATTTGAAATATTAACAATTTCAAATTTCTTTTAGTTGTTATGCAATTTTATTTGAGATTTTTATAACTACTAATTTTAGTATTTTAATAATGTACTCCTTGTTTACAATATGTTGACTGGTTCTGAAAATAATTTAGAGTTTGAATCACCATTTTAAAGATTTGTTAAACAATTGGAAAGGTCTTCCATCATTTTTTGCATATTGGATTGTTTACATAACAGGATTTGTTCATGAAGCAGATGTAAAGTATTTTATTTAGTTCTTATTTTAGATACAATATTTTCAATTATGTCCTATTCAGAAGTTCTATAACAAATCTTAAAATTCTCTCTCTCTCTCTCTTTCTCCTTCCTCTCTCTTCTCTCCTCTCTTCCTCTCTCATCTCTCCTCTTTCCTCTTTCCTCTTTTCTCTCTCTCCCTCTCCAGGAATTGAACTCAGGCATTTTGCAATGATATATTCCTTGCCTTTTGTTAGTTTTAAATTTTCTGGTAGGGTTTCCCTTAACAGGTTGATAAGTTGCTCACTCTATGCTTGAACTTGTGAGTCTCCCGTCTCAGACTTCATTTGTTTTGATTGTGATAGGATTTTTTTAGGCATTGTTTTTGTTTCCCACAGCAAGTACAGTGGAATAAATGAACTCTGTATTTGTAGATTATTCAGAACTCTACCATACTTCATTTTCTTCTAAATATCAATTGCCCTCATAAAACACTGTAAAGGTAAAAGCTATGGAACCAAAAATTATAAAGGATGCTTTTGGGTGTTCAAAAAGAAAGTTCATCTCTTTCTTTTTTTAAAATTAATTTTATTGGTATGTTTTAGGTATACAATATAATGACATTCATCATTGGAAATTTGCACCTTTACATAATCTCTCTTGGTTCTTATTTTTTCCCCATTCCCCTGCCCTCCCTTCAACCCCTCCATCCCTCCCTATCTACAAAGATTTTTTTTCCAGTTTTTCATTTTCTCATATTAATTCCATTCCCTTCTTTCCTCTACCTCTCCCACTTCCCCTTCCTCTTTGCCCATTTTCTTCCTATTTCACATTATCTATTATACCTTTTAGTCCTTATTTACACTTTCAGTTTCTCACACTAGAGAAACTATATGGTATTTAAACATGTGTGTCTTATTTATTTCAATTAAGAATATCACCTCAATGTGCATCCATTTAGATATAAATGTCTCTATTTTCTCATTTTTTAAGGCTGAGTAGTTCTCCATTTCATAAAAAAAAACACATTTTCTTTATCCAGTCTCCAATTGATGGGCAATTGGGCTGCTTCCAAGTTTTAGATATTACAAACTGTGCTGCTATGAACATGTGTGCATATTTATCACTGTGGTATGATTCTTTTAATTCTTGATAGGATTTTATGTGATACATTTTCTTGGAGTGGAGGTTTTAATTTACCCAAAACTTTTTCACATATGGGCTACTAAATGTTACTATATTTATTGCTTAAGCATTCTCATTGCAGTTTGACAACTTTTTTTTAGTTCAGATAGAATATTTTTTTAATTTCCAAGATGACTTAAGGTATTTAATTTGCTTTAAATATTTCATTAGTTTAAATGTAAATACTTATCTTTGCATTGTTTTAAAGATCATTGTCTGTTGTACAACTTTTTAAATATAATTTGTTGATGTTTGAGGGTATCCTTGTGTGACTTAAATGTGATCAAGATAGGGAAATGTTTATGATGTATATGTGCATGTTTGCAAACAAAACAGACAGACCACCACATAAAAAGACAGAGAGAAACAGAAAAATTGTGTTCAGTAATAGAGTCTGTGGCTAGAATAATAGTACAGACTAATAAAATATTCAATAAAATATAAAATTAAATTTCTGATTTGAAAATCGTATCTTAAATTCTTCAATGTGTACTGTATACAATGACTGCAATTTCAGTCTTAAACACTCCTAGAGGTCCAGTACTGGAGTCTTGGTCTCCACTGAGGTCCTGTCTGATGTGATGACACCTTTGAAAAGTGTGGCCTGGTGGGAGGGGGACTTCCTGAGAGGAAGAGAAGCCCCAGAGCCTCCCTTCTCCTCTTTGAGAACGTTAATCCTGACTGTCATCCTGACTGGACCAGGAGAGCCCTGGTAGATTAGCAAAGCCACTTCTGGGTGTGTCTGTGGAGGTGACCCAGTGGTGTGGGAGACTGGGCCAGCAGACTGTGGGAAAGACCCGTCCTACCTAGGCAGCACCGCCATGTAGGCTTGCCCCCATTGTGGAGTGAATAGGGAAGGAGTCAAACCTCTTGCAGGTTTGACTGTGCAGGCCCATCTCTCCTGCTTCCATCATTCACAGGCATCAGATTCCAACTTGCTCCTTCTGTTAGACTCACACCAGCACTCTCCAGAGAGCTTCCACACACTTGGCCTCAGGCTGGTGCTGGATTGTTGCTCCCTCTCCCATGGCTTCCAGCTTCTGAGAGAGTGGCTGCTGAGCCCTCAGGCTTTCCTGTGCACAGATAGCACTGTGGACTTCACCCTATGACATTGTTATCCCATCTGACAAACCCATCCCCGTGCAGGTGTCTGCTTGGGTAGAGAGAGCCAATCCATGCCCTTTCACTCAGTGGCTGAGAAATGAATGGCTTTGCTTCATCACACATCCCCACTGTCCCCAAAGCCACAGGGCTAACTGACCATGCACCACGACCTCCATGGCTGAGCCAAAGCAAGCTTTGCTCTTTATAGGTTGATTATCTGAAGTGTTAAGCATCTCTGTCTCTCCTTCCGTCCCTCTCTCCCTTCCTCCCCCTCCCCTCCTCTTCCTCCTTTTTCTCTCTCTCTCTCTCTCTCTCTCTCTCTCTTTCTCTCTCTCTCTCCCCTAAAATCTTATCCCCTGCCTATGTTAGACCACCAAATAGCATGGCACCCTGAGGGTCCTCAGAATTCTGGAATGACAATTCTAGGCTGACAAGAGGGCAGAGGAATTGCCAGTCCTCCTGTGGACAGAAATAAGAACTACCTCAGGATTTCACGTACTATTGGCTACAACAGTCACAAGGACCCTGTCTCTCTCTAAATGGGAATAGAGCTATATCTATTGTTTAATCTGATATAAATTCAAATGGAAGAAATATCTAGTCTATAAGGACTAATAGTTTTTTTCAGTGTATCAGCTAACTCAATTGTAAGACTGAGTTAATAGGCTTTATGTCACAGAGTTGTAAAGATTAAAAGTTTATGAATGTGCTAGTAAGCTTTCTGTTAACTAAAAAGTATTTTACTTTCTAATTTTTAAGTATCTTTGTATTTTTAATTTTTTATCAGTACATGTTTATAGTACATAATATTTACATTCCTTGTGTGGAATTGGTACATACACAAAACACATCGTAATTTGTCTTTCCATCTCCTTTCCTCCCTCCCTCCATGCCTTGATACCTTGTGCATTTGAGAATGGCCTGTCTTGAGAGAGAGAGAGAGAGAGAGAGAGAGAGAGAGAGAGAGAGAGAGAGAGAGAGAGAGGAGAGTGATTGAGGCAGGAGGATCTCTGTGAATTCCAGACCAACCTGGGCTACATAGTGAGATCAGGGCCAGCCTGAAATACATTGTGAGAACTTGTCTCCAAAAAATCTATCTATAATTTGCTACTTTGTCTCAGAACGGGAGTATTTCTTCATAGTCATGATAGCTTATGTCTTAGTTCACATGAAAAAAATGTAAAGCCTGTGCATCCTGGGAAAGGGTTGATTACAAACTCTATATAAGACTGTTTTGTTGGATATCAGTTGGGGTCTGAGTCTAAACCTCTGAGGCCCAGAGGGGTAAATGAAGTTCTATAAAATGTTTTCACCACATCAAAGAGAAATGCTAGCAAGAACAGAGAGCAGTGAAGGGCTGTCCTTGTAAGAGAGATTTTCCAGACACAGCAGGGTGAGCTGCCTTCTGCCTAAGAGCATCTTTTTAAAGCTGGTGTGGCACCCAGGAAGTAGCTTTCTGGGGTCTGGGTGTTCGCCTGGATTGTCTGACTTCCTGGAGAGCCAGCCTCGGCATAGCCTCTGATTTTGTCTGGCCAAGCCTAAGCCTTCCATTGTAGAGGGCTCCAAGTCTAAGCCAAGAATGAACCTTGCCAAATGTACTCTCCTTTTCTGGATTGAAGCAACAAGAATGCCTTTCAGTGGCATTGCCAAGGTTGAAAATCCACTCCCAGTTGCCCGATGGTTCATCTTATTAAATACAAATGGCATTCTGCTGGGATCTGGTCGGGATGTCTCCCAGTTCTGCAGCAAGGGGCAGATTTGTTATTATTTAGAATGCACTCTTACTCTGTACACAGAAAACAACCACTTGATTTTTCTGACATAGAGAGCCAATCTTACTGAATTGTAATTTTACTTTTTATAAATTATTTGTAATTTGTTTGATATTTTAAGTAGAGAAAGGGGTAGAGAATAGCTAGAGAACACTTTGAGGCCTAAATTGAGGGTGTTATCTCAATAGATGTATGTGGTCTACATTTTATACATATTCTTACATAAACATTAGCTTTCAAAGACATAAGTTATTTTCTACAAAGGTACTAACAGTACAAACACAGAAATACATCTAAATTCTAAAAGCTCCTGAGATACACTTCATGAAAGCTAACAATGCAGAAACACTGATACTGACAAAGTATTGAATAAGGCATGTTGAACATCAGGGAAAATGTATGTTAAAATTTACATCTTTTGTCTTTACTACTGCCAACCTCCTGTTAATGTAACAATCTCTGAACACACAATGTGTTAATTATAAATAAATTTATTTTTTAACTATTTGGCAAAATATAGTAACCAGTATTTATTTGATTTCACTTGATTAAAACTGATGGAAATATGACTTAAAGTTTATAACAAAGAGAGAGCAAATGAGAAAGAGAAAGACACTGAGCAAGACTCTAGCACATATATTTGTATAGCCAAGGATTTATCTGCTAAAAGGAGAGCCGGATCTGAAGGCTCTCTACATCTGCTGGATTTATTTTAGAATAGCCTAGGATTTAAAATGTCTGCTAAATGTTAGCTTAGAAAGATCATCACTGATACCAATATTAGCATGAGCACATGTGTGCTGCTCAAAGTGTTTTAGTTGCTGCTATAAAAAAGCACAAAAAACAGTGGTTCTGCCCAATTTTAATTTATTGATCTCCTATATCAGTAAATGATTTGGCCACCAATAAATGCAATGATGAATAAATATTTTTGTCCTTGAACCTAACTAGATCTTTGAAAAATGAAATATAGCACTAATGCTAGCTAATTACTGAAGATGGTATATATTAAAGAATGAAATTAATATTAAAGTGTACCCCCATTGTCCACATAAAAAGACACTCGACTTGTAATTTACGTCTATAAAATCTGCCGCATCATTTTTCCTTCATTATAGAGAGATCCTACAAATAATTCATTTTAAGACTTGTGCTGATGGAAAGTTGCAGGGTTATGGAGGCCTGAAGAAATGTTAATACAGATCTTCCTGTGTTCAGTAGGTCTCTACTGATGGGGCAGGGAGGAGTAACCATGTCTGATCAAAGTTTACAGTGGGCCAACGTGTTGGGATCACTCTAAGGGATCACGATGAGCCCTTAGTGCATTTTGATGTGCTTGATTGTGTTCTTCCAGAGAATTCCTCCAAAGACTCTGCACTGAGATCAGCAGCATCCCCAGGTTCAAGGGACTCCCATCCAGCTCCGCCTGGGCTTTTGTGCCTACTCATTGTCAAGGTGAGCTGGAGAGAGCAGATCTGAGAGAGGGCAACATGACTGATTAAAACTAACAGCAAAAATTAAAGTAACAATAAGACCTTACCAACTGCATTCCTACAAGTAATTGGACTAACAGACACATGGCAATACCAATGGTGTGTTTCTCCCGGGGGGTAGCACTGGGTTTGGGACACGTGGATCAGCCCAGTGCAGAAACCACCTCACTGACAAGGAAGCCTGGATAAAATGTCCCTGCCCTTCATGCAATTGGTCTGGGGAGGGAACAGAGAAACAGAGCTAAGAGTGGCTAAGCCCCAGCACTGAACACGGTGTAGACAAAGACCTCCCAGCACCGTTGTTTTCTCTGTAATGAGATCTCCAAAGTAGCAGCACCTGGACTGCTACACAGCCTTGCCTCAGAGAAGGGGTGATCAGAGAAGTCACAGTAGTGGCTTCCATCGAAGGCCTTCATAAAAGGATGCTAGCCTGGAGCCAGGCTCCTCACTTACTTAAAATGGGAAAATTTACAAATCTTTTTTGTCTTGCAAATTACATTTTAAACCTGCTTTTGAAACTTTTCTCATTGGACTGGCTGAATGATTTCGTTCTTTACACTTCAGCGCCTCTATTGAGTCATATGTTCCTTGTGATTATAGATTTGAATAGTCTTTCCCATTCTAAACAATTCTTCTCTTCTGATTCCAGCCATTGCCTAATATTAATTTCCCCAATTTTATATTTCTTGCCCAGACTGTCCTTCTGAATTCAGTACTTACTGCCCTTCCATTGGTCACATTTTCTGGCAGGCTAAATGAGTGCTTAAATCAATTCATCAAGAATGAACTCTAGCTCATTGTTCTGGTGGATAACTATTATTTTTCTTCTTCAAACTTCTCCCGTGATTGACCTTAATCTCAGAATTTCAGAAAAATCGTTGGTTAACATTATCACCACTTGTCACAGCCATTATTTACCAAATGCTGAATAAGTTTATTAAATAATTCTTGGTTCTCTGTTCCAATTGATTTCTGGCTCTCTTTCACCCAATTTAATTCCTTTTCCTTTCCTATTAATGACAGTATCTTTTCAAAACATGTGTTATTGAATATCATTTTAATTTTAAAATCTGTATCTGTGCTGCATTCTCAAGATACAGTCTTTACAGCACTTCCAACATTTAACTTTCTATTTCTCTTAATTGCCAACTAACTTTAAAAGCAGCATATTGAGCTTTCAGTTTTTTCACTAGTTGGTTACTTACTTTTGCTAGTAATATCCATGTACAAACTCTTATTTTTTGACCAAAAATTTTCTTCTTATTCCTTTCTCTAATGCTAAATTCCTAATAACCAATAAAGTTTAGTTTAAATATTACCCTTCACCCCTTTTCAAGGAGTAATCAGTCTCACCATGCTAACAATTACCACACCATTCTCTCTGTTTAGTAGTGTATCATTTACTCTATTTTGATTACTTAAAAATGTGTCATTCCTTTATCCCATAGCCCTGAAATATGTAATCCCTTTTCCCTGAATTGAGATAATTTGTGAAGACAATTTCAAAACAATTAAAGTATAAAAGTGTGAGCAAATTTAATGTATTACATAAAATATATTAATATGACAGATTTATTCTCTCCAAGATATAATTTGTATGTTTAATGAAGCCTGAGTAGCAATACTTGTCTGATTTTATAGATATAACTTACATTTTTTCACATTATATAAACTCTTTTATTTCAAAAATCTAGAAATAAATGTAATTTTAAATATCAAAATTTTCTGCATCAAATTTCCATTGTATGTTAATAAAATTTTTAAATGTTTTACTTAAAACAGTAATAATACAAGTTGTTAACAATGTTCAGATTTTAAACACATGGCAGCCTTCAACTACTCTTTATCACCTGAAATTATGCAACAACTAATATTTAATATGTAACTTAGTGTCAAATGAAGAGATGTTGGAATTCATATGACCTTTAAAATGCAATAAAGTGGCATAATAAAAAGAACATTTTTTGTAAATCACTTTTTCTACTCATTTAACCAAACCATCATGATTATCCCTAAAAAATGGTAGAAAGAGCATAATATATAAAACTTAATCTCTGTTCTAAAAACCTTTAAGTCAGATTTAACACTGCAATTAATTTTTATTCATGAATTATTAATTCTTTACAAGAGAGTGAAAATAAAATGATAAATAGACCCAAAAAACAATTTAGTGTATTTAGAGCATTCAGAATCTGTTAAGAATGAACTTTAATTACTTCTAAGTTGAAGGTTAGTAGTAATCAAGTTTGGAATATTGAAAGTACATTTAGTAGTGGTTACCTGTGGAGAAGTCCTTAAACTCTTTGACTGTACCCATGTGAATTAAATACACATGTATATGTAAATATAAAGCATCAGTACATGGAATATATATGGAGAGAGAGAGAGAGGCAGGGACAGTGTACGAGAGACACTTTTGTGGATACCATTCAATAAGAGATGTAGAATGAAAAGCCAAACTGGATAATATGGAGCCCATGCCCCTTATCACTCACCAGGATACCATAGCTAAATTAATCAATTTATTAATTAGTAATTAAATGAATACCATCAAGAGTACATGTTTTCAAAATTCATAGTTTGAGATAAATGCTTTTGTCAGGCAGGTTTTTCAGTCTTGACCCCAACTGTGCAACTTTGGTCAATTATTTAAGTGCTATGAGCTTTATTACTGATGAAGTAAAAGATGGGAAACAAAAACATGAAGTGTTCTTAGAAACAAATTAGGTAATATACCATTACGAAGTACTTAAGAGACTGCTTGTCATATAGCAGTACTTTATGAATTATGAGAATGTGTCCATCTTTTCCTTATTCGATATCATCATTCATATGTAGGAAATTAGCGGAACATGACTTTTTCACTTATGTGAATCAGTACCAATTTAAAAAACATTGCTTCGATACTCTTTCATTAGTTGATATTTATACATATGTAAAATTTCCCGTATAATTTCTAACCCAGAACTCCATGATTTTCTCTATGTCTTCTACCCATTCAAAGACATTCTATCAGTTGCAAATTAGGTTAATAGTTTCACATGCCGATTTGGCCTCAAGAAAAAAAGAGAAATAGAAGGAAATTAATCATGTAATCATGATTAACATTATAATTATATGATTATATAAAATAATAATCAACTTATCCTATAAAATTGATATTGCAGAAATATGTATTACAAAATTAATAAAAGTCAGTATAGTATTTACAAACTAATATGTTAAATTTCTCAAAATCCATTTTTAACCACATAAAAATTTAGGTTTGCTAGACACGATAGTGCATGCCAAGAATCCTACTATAGTACTCTTGGAGGCTGAGGCAGGATTATTGTAAGCTGGGACCCAACCTTATCAAGACCTAGTTTCAAACAGAAAATTAAAAACAGTTTGGGATGTAGCTCACCATAAAAGTCCTGGGTTCAATTCACTTACTGTAGAAAACAAATGTTTATGTGAAGAGTTTATAAAAAATAAAATAAATTTATATTTTTTTTATAAAAGTAAGCACAATCATAGGACAATTAGGCTCAAATTATTACTCCTTTTAGGAGAAGAAAAGGGAACTAACACATCGAGTATATACTATACATTTTCAATTTCCATATTAATTTATCAAATGTTTTTATTGATATTAATGTTGAAGTAGGAAAAATGTCTTATATAATTTCAGTATACTGGTGTGCAAGAAAGTTAATATTCAATTTTCCACTGAGTGTACAGATAGTATTATTCAAATACAATGGTTTCTTTCCCATATATTAGTGAAATCGATAGTGAATTGCAGTTTTTAAAAGTCATAACAATAAAAAAAATTTAGGTATAGCTTTAAAATAAATAGTATTAAATTATTTTAATGTACTAAAATATCTTAGTAAAATATAAAATATATATTACATATTTATATTAAATATATTAAAACAAATGTCTCATTAATTATTTATTTATTAAAATATATTTTAAAGTATTAAATTATTTTAATCAAATTATGTTAGCTTTAAAATAAAGTCTTATATTATTTTTATGAAGCTATATGAAAAATTTTGATGGCAGTATCTTGATATAAGCATTGAATATAGCAATTTATATTATTATTAAGTATGTCCAAATGCTTGGTTTCTTAAGAATATTTTGTTTTTATTTTAGATGAACTATATAAATATTGCCATCATTTAATAGAGTGCTGTCTTGTATGATTTTAAGTAGGAAAAGAGTCAAACAAATGTAGTTTCTACATTTGGAGTCAAATGAGATTATTTCTTCTTTTCATAATTTAGGTCTACTTTCTATATCCCTTAATTTTCAAATCAATACATAAAACTTGCCCATATTTCTGAGGTACCATGTGATAGTTCTATATATGTGTACATTGCATATCATTCAAATTAAGGTAAATACATATCACCTTAACAAATACCGTTTATTTGTGGTGAAAATTTTTAAATCCTTTCTTCTGGCTTCTCAGAAAATAGAGTACATGTTATCATTTTATATAGTCACCCGCTGTTCAATAGGGTATAGGAACTTATTTCTCCTAAATATAACTTAGTACCCAATGAGAAAAATTGCCTGTCCCTGCTTTGCCCTATTCTACTTAGCATCTGGTAAGCACTATTCTGTTGTGAACTTCTCTTATATTAGCTTCATATTCCACATATTAGTGAGATAATTCAATATTTGTTTTCTTTTATGGCTGCCTTATTTCATCTAACATAATGATGGCCAGTTCCATCCATGTCATTGCAAATGACAGATTTAGTTGTATCATATGGCTCAATTATATTCCACTGGGTATGAGTGCCACATTTTCTTTATCCATTCATCAGTTGATGGACACTAAGTTGTTTGCTTTTCTTGTCTATCATGCATAGTGTTGAAATAAGCATTGGAGTGCAGATAGCTCTTTGAAATG
Source organism: Heterocephalus glaber (assembly GCF_053883595.1). Lineage (NCBI taxonomy): Eukaryota > Metazoa > Chordata > Mammalia > Rodentia > Bathyergidae > Heterocephalus > Heterocephalus glaber. Next base: position 4,791,848 of record NW_028258151.1, on the reverse strand, counting down.
CTGATTTCATTTCCTTTGATATATATCCAGTAGTGGTATTATTGGGTGAGGGAATAGTTCTGTCTTAAACATTTTGAGGAAACTTTCTACTGCTTTCCATAATGGCTGCACAAAGTTTCATTCCCACCAAGAATGTGCAAGAGTTCCTTTTCCTGCACATCACCATCAGTACTCGTTATTTTTCATCGTTTTCATATAGTCATTCTTAAAAATGACATAATTTATCATGGTGTTTATTTACATTTTTCTAATAATTAATGATGTTGATAATTAGAATGCCTGTTGGCCAATTTCATGTCTTCTTTTGAGAAATGTATACTTCAGTCTATTGTGCGTTTCTAAGTCAGGTCATTTTTTCTTTTATTTTGAGGGTTTTTTTAGTTATTTATAAATTTTGGACATTAATTCCTGGCCATGACTGTGGTTGGCAAATATTTCCTATTTTCTGGAGAGTTTTTCTTTACTGCAGTGATTAATTCATTTGCTGAGCGAAGCTTTAAGTTAAATGTTATCTCTTGTTTACTTTTGCTTTTGTTTTCTTTGTTCTGCAGGTTGTTTACAAAAACTGCACATTCCAATGGCATGGAACATTTCTCCTTTGTTTTCTTCAAGACGTCTTATTGTTGTGTGTTTTACATTTCAATATTTAATCATTTTGACTTGTTTTTTGTTTGTTTGTTTGTTTTGTTCTGTTTGTTTTTTAGTACTGGGACTGAACTCCAGTCCTTGTGCTTGCTCAGCAGGCAGCGAAACCACTGAGCTAAATCCCTGGCCCCTTGACTTGGTTTTTTAAACTGAGCAATAATATTCAGTCTCATTCTTCTGTGTGTGCATGCTCAATTTTCTCTGTGTTATTTATTGAAAGTCCCCATTTTCTTATGTTTTGTTAATACTGTCACTGAGAATCAGTTGGCTTTAAATGTGAGTTAACTTCCAAACTCCTTGTTGTGTTCGACAGATCTTTGTGCGTGTATACATACATATTTTTTGCCTATACCTTGATACATTGATTAATAAGAGCTCTGCAGTACTGTATTTTGAAGTCAAGTAATGCTATGCCTCTTACTTTTTTATCAAAAAGTCTTTAGCTATTCAGCTTTTTATAGCTCCTCAGAAATATTAGTATTGTATATTTTTTAGTTCTGTGAAAAACATCATTGATATTAGAGAATATTAGTTATGGCAATATTATAAAGTTTTGTATGTTATTGTTTTTTATCCCGTATTTTTCTAAACTTGTTCATTAGTTCTGTTGATTTGGGGTAAATTCTTCATGCTTTGCTATACACATGATCATGTAACTGCCTCTTGCCTGGTCTTTTGGCTAGAGCTAGTAAACTTTTGTCAAACTTTTGTCTCTCTACAAACATTAGAGTATTCATGTCTATGGGTTCTCCAGCACCTATTTAAAAATATGTAAAGCCAAAAAAAAAAATCCTCTACCTCATCATATTTTACTTTTCATGTACTTAGTTGCTTAACTGGCCTGCCTTCTCTATATATTTAGTGTATATTTATGTTTTTAAATAGTATTTATAATGCCTCAATTTTACTTATTATTTACTCTTTTTATTCCAATTGAGAAGATTTCGATTTTGTAGTGAGGTATGTAGAATTTTAAAATTTGGTTACCATATTTTAAATGTCCAAGAACTCTTTTATTATTTTAAAGACTCCAAATATATAATATTGTTACATATGTCATAAATGCAAGATATTTGTATATACTTGAAGAATGTTTTGTTTTCAGTTTTTGTTTTTATGATCTACAGATAGAGAAAAATTTCCAACTATATATACAGGAAGAAGAAATTTAGAAAAAAGAGCTATATATACAGTCTGATATACTAAACTCATACAGAAATAAAAGATAATTGAAACCTGAATCAATCAGAAATTATATCTCTATTTATAAAATGCTTGTTGTTTTTATAATACCAAATAGAGAGGAGGAAGGAGGGCTGTGTGAAGGAGGGAAGACATGGGGTATTGTTTGTGTTCTAAGTCTTGATCTGGGGGTTATTGTCACAAGTTAAATAAGTTATTGAACTGCTAACTTACGAGTAAAATTGACTAAATATTTTCTTTGTATTTTTACAAACTCATAAATTTGATTGTATATTTATTTGTATTTCAAAAAATCCTCATAGTAGCAATGTTTAAAAAATACATATTACTTCCTGTAATACATATACATATATATATATACTTTTACAGTAAATGATTTCTTTGACTTCTGAATATATATATATATATATCAGAGGAAGTAATTTTATCAGATTTCCTTCTTATGTCCAAAGATCATGATTTTGCCTGGTCTTATACCTTTTTAAAAAAAATTTTCTGGACACAATATTATAATATCTTCTTTTCCCTTTATCACTGGTACTATGATAAAAATAATGCAGTACTATGGTATTTAAAACACCCAGTTTAAATTTGGAATATTCAGTGAAATTTGAATTTTAGATAACCTATGAAGAATTTTAGTTTAATATTTCTAATATATTACATGTGAAATATTGTATGCTGAAATTATTCTTCTACATTTCAAAGTTTTTCTAGTTTTACAAATAGTAACTTAAGTTTTTCAGTACTCAAAATAATGTTCGGATAAAAAGTGATTATATGGAACACACAATATGTAATAGATTTGCTGAAATATCTGATAATTATCTCATATCCTAGTGTATGATATGAAATTGAAGATAAATACAGTTCAGGTATATATAAGGAAAGAATTATGAGCTCCACCTCATTAAGTGTCTTTGATAGATTTTTTTAAAGCTGAATTTAATGTTTTAATATTTCTATCATTATCATAAAAATATAAGAATAATTTAATAATGCCAAGACCCCAAGAATAGTAAACAAGTAATGTAATTATGCAAGGTATATTTCACAAGGCTTTTATACTTTTACAATAAATGACTTCTTTGCCTTCTGAATTACAGTGTTTAAAGTTGTTTTCCACAAGTATAATTCATTTATATTGGAGGTAATGATATGAAGAAAGGAGAGATTTTTGGCACTGATCATCAAATAACTAAAGAGAAGACATTCCAGCAAGAGCAACTGCCCATCTGAAATTGAATAATAGATTTTTCTGAACAATGAAGAGGCACAGAAACTTCAATTGCTTAGTGTTTGTATTATGAGATCATTAAAAACCCAATATTTATAAAGTTTCCTATAACTCATTACCAATATTTAGATAGAATTTTAGAGATGACAGCAGAAGCAACCCAAATTGTGAAATGATTCAGTCTTTGAGAGGCTGGGATCTCAAATCCACTTTTTTAAATGCAGTGCCCCCCCCCAAAAAAAATATCAACAATGCAATGGAAACAAATTTCTAAGTTATCTTCTGGGTTCAAGTGGAGAGTGGAGTGGGAAACTTCAGAGTGTCAGTCACGGGAGGAGTTTCTGGGTGTAATTCAAATTCAAAGTATGTAAGATTCAAAAATGCAAAAATAAAAGTGTTCAGGTAGAAAAGACAATTCAACTAGGTAATCTATAAAACAGGTGGGTGGTGCTATGGAAATAAAAATTGAAGAGAAGTTTTTCTTTAATCAAGAAGTTTTTGTTTAGTAGGATGAAAATAGTTTTGTAGAAAAATAATAATACCCCAGAGGATCTAATTATATGGCAGAGGACATTTAATTAGCCAAAATCTGGTAATTATACTCACATGATCCATTCATTTTTATAAAGGATGAATACATAAAAAATTTCTCCATTAGTCTTCCCCTTATGTTTTATCAGAAGTGTGCAGAGAAGTTCTCTCTTGATAAGTATTTTAAATCTACTTCCACCCCCATTCTTATCTGGATCTTTCTTCGCCTTCATTACATGGTCTTTTAAATTTTCTCTGTAGTCTGCTTGTTGTCTTATGCTGATTTGAGCATATTTGAGACATTAAGACTCCAAGCTCCCAGAAGACAAGAACTTTCATCAGGTTCTGGATACTATAGGGCAAAGTATTTTACTTGTGACAAAATTCATTCAAAATCTATATCCGTAAGAAAATTTTGACAAATGAAATGTTAAATGTCAATTTAAGTAGAAGATTTATGCCTAGTTCTGCTTATTATGCAATTTTTTTTAATTTTTAAAATTAAGTTTCGTTAATACTACTTTTAGGGAAAAATGCTCTCTGAGATTAATGTGGTTCAGTACCTACCTATCTGCTATGTATCTGTTATGAGTACATTATAGTCTTCATGTCCAATGTGAAATTCTTAAAAACAAAATTTTTTAAAAATTCAAATTTTCTAATATTATCATAATATAGTATACATACCACAAGGTCTGGGGTAGCATTAAAACATTAATATACTAAAGTAAAATGTGAATATTCACAATAAATAGGATAAATGAGAACTGCAAACTTCAAAGGTCATTTTGGAACCATACAAGTTTTGATGCCAAATTATAGAGTAAATACCGTTTTCAATGTTCATTTTGTATGTGATTTTGGACCTATAAGTCCACTTATGCTCTCATTGACTCTCTCTTAGGGAGCAGTTCTTCTCTTAGTAAAGAGAATGAATTATTTTCAGGGAATTTTGAGGGTCAGGTTCAATTAAATATTTCCAGGTTATACTACAAGTAATAAGGAGTACTTCATCCTTGATTGTGCAGAATGATCTTGGCTAAACTCTTTGGTCTCCCAGGACAAATCTCACAAATACATATTTCATCCCTCCCCTCCTTTCTCTTGCCTTTCCTCAAACATTTCCATGGTTACCCTAACTCAGTGTAAGTGTTTGGCAGTAAATTCAGAAGATATGCACTTATTTATCTAGTTCTGTCTCTGGATGTCTCCAGGAATAATAGCTACAGATATGTTCACAGCGGAGATTTAAGGAGAGCTGACAATAACATTGTAGGGAAAGAAAGAGAGAAAGAGAAGAAAAGATAATGTAGTCCAGCATGGACAACGTATCTGTGTACCTTGACTTAGTACAATTGTCATATATATGCAAAACGTTCTTTGGCCTACTAGTCTGGTTTTCAGTCTGTATATGTGATAATTAATTTTATAAAGTCTTATAAGATAAATGAATGTGATGCTTGAAAAATAAAAGGGGATGGAGGGAAGGGGAAAAAGGAACTGAAATATGTAATTCACATGTACAGTTCCATACAATTAATGTAATCTTTGTGTACAGTAAACATATATTAATAAAAGTTAAAAAAAATAAGTAATGAGGTTGGTTTTATAGCCATCCTTCATTTATTAAATGAATAAATGTTATGAATATTGACCAATACTATTTTAGGTCATGGAGATGTAATTCTGAAAAAAAAATTTTTTAAACCCTGCATTACTAAAATTTGCATTATTGTGGCCATAAAGGCATAAAATACACAAATTACTCTGTTACTTAACATACTTAACTTTCTCCAGCTGTTATTTTCATTGATAATACAAATAAGTAAGTAAAATATTTCATAATTGATACATTTTGAGAACCCTCTTGAAATATAAAACAAAAACAACAGAGGAAAGATACAGTTTTCTTATTTGACAAAAACTAATTGCATTCCTAAAAATAACTAATGTTTTCAGAATTGTTTTGGGAATAGATATGTTACAACTGTGCTTTGGGGAATTGCATTTTTCTCATAGTGGTTGCAAAATCGATCCTTTTTCAATATTCACAGCATGGGAGCAAGTTCAAGTTCAGAATTTTATTTTAGTCAGCCTAAACCATTCCTCAAAATCAAGGTTTTCTTTCTTTTAAAACTTTTTAAAAGGGTCCAGAACTATCCCCGAAAATGGGTATAAAATACAAAAATATAAATATTTGCCTTCAACTCACAGGGTTGAGCAAATAGCTAAAAGGTTCAAGAAAGTTTTGTTTAACAAAAAGTAAAAATATATTCAAGTTAATTAACTATAAATGTGACTGGTAACCTATGGCAACTCAGATTTATCTCCAAATATGCCTCATCAGAGGATGGAAAAATCAGTAACCATATTAAAAATCAAATATAAATGCAAACATTAAGCTAAATAATTTTTTCGTTGTTTTTTGGTACATTTTAGGTGTACATTATGATCACATTCATTATTGGGAATTTGTAGCTGTACATGATATATCTTAGTTCTTGTTTTGTCCACATTCCTCTTCCCTCCCTTCCATCCATCCACCTTTCCCCATTTAGAAATAAATAAATAAATAAAGCCAAAAGAACTTTGTTTCTGTTTTTTCCCTTCTCTTCTCATATTTTTTTCTTTCCCTTCTTTCTTTTCTGCTACCTCCCCCACTTCCTCTTCCCCTTTGGACCTTTTCTTCATATTTCACATTATCTATGATACACTATTTTGAGGGAGGAATGTGATGGATAAATTATTCATCTGGATTAATCCTTTACAAGTCATTCAACTTCAACATTCCCCAAAGTACAATTGAATGAATGCTTCATTTAAAATTCTACTAATAGAAGGAAATGAATAAAATCTCTCACAAAGTCAAAAAAGATATTTTTTCTTTGTGTTAGTGTCTTATATATAACATAAATATTAAATAAAACCTTTCTATGTCTTGCGAAAATTTTATTGCAACATTTTATAATTCCTGACCTAAAAATATCCCCAGATAAAAAACCTCTTCATCAAAATGTCACCTCTCTTTCCAGACTCTTAGTATTTACCACCTAAGGAGAACACTGCAATAATCATGGTCCATTCCTTTTAATATGAAAACAATTTTGTATATGGTGTTACAATCTTTGAATAAAACACTTTCAACTTAGGTCATTCTCATGCTATTTGCCCAGCCACCTCAATGGGCAGTGCTTCTTAAACACTGCGGAGCACCCCATTCCCCATCATCCCGCTGAGGGCAGCACAAGTACAAAAGTCACCCCATGAGCTTCCTTATTATTTTCATTTCTCTATCCTCGATGCAGTGTTCATTTAGATGATGCAGACATGTCGCAAGTTCCAGAGCTGTGATGATGAGCTTTGCTGTTGTTTCTTTGGAAGTCAGGTACTAGAGCTACCTGCTTCATCAGTCTCCTGACACCCACAATATTTTTGATATCCTAAGAAAATAAGATTTTTAAACCTTTCTTATATATTGCATGTACATATAAACTATTAAGTAAAAGTTAAATATATTTAACATTATGAGTAAATTTTTTACAGAAATAAATATTTCTAGCCTAAGAAAAAATCATCAGTTCCCCAGAAGCCCCATGTGTGCCTTTTTTGATCCAAATCTTCCTGCCTTGAAAAAGGAAAGATTTTCATTTAATTCTTTTATATTTTAATAAATGTATATAATTCTAGACAGTATAGTGATTAGTTACTTTCTTTAATAATGCATATTAACATATTGATCTCTAACAAAGCCTTGTTGAATCAATACACGTCATAGAAAAATATGTAAGTATTTTAGCATACCAAGAAAGAAGAGACATCAATGATGCATATTTTTGTGTCATTTTCTTTCGCTCTATTTGTGCCTCTATGTCTTGTGTTGTTTCTTATGGGCAACATACAATTGCCTTTCTTTATATGCATTCCTAAAAACATTGACATTTTTGAGGCAGTGTAATTCATTTTCATATTTGTAATTATTGACACATTTTAAAAATCTCTCACCTCATGTCTTATTTTGTCATTATTTTGATTTTCTTGCTTTTTTTGCTATCGAATCAGTATGTTTTTCACATCTTCAAAACAAATTCAAAATTTTACAAGTAATGGTAACTGATGAAATTTAGTCTTCATATATAATTAAATTCAGAGTTAACTGATAGTTTTACTCTCATCCTGAAGAATAAATCAGCAGATAGAATGTGCTTCACAGATTACCCTCCCTTTTATCTCTCATTTTATTTTGATCTAGGATTTTACTGTTTTTAAATCCCAAGTAATAGTGTGATAACATTATATTATTAATCATTTAGCTCTGTGTACATATTTATGTATTTATTAGGTAGGTTACTAAATAGCTAATTCAACTATTGCTGCAACTCCATCTAAGAAAAATAAAGCTGAATATGGATAGAAGTCAAGGAACATGGGAATGTGTTTAAGAATATTCGGAGAAAAAGATGGAATTGTCTCACTTCCCAGAAATTCTTCTATGTCCAGATTTTATATGTTTGAAAAATACTTGGCTTTAAATCAGTGTATGTTAACAGTGATGGCATGGCATTGCTTTTCTGTGATGAGAACTGATTCCAGCTGATGAGAATGTTCCATTATGGCAAAAAGCAAGTTCTGACAAAGGTAGCTGAATCTGTGACCTCAAAGTGCTCAGTTATTGAGCATTGTTTATCTAGATTTTAATTTTCTAGCTGTTGAATGACAGTCTTCTCCCCTGTGACCACCTTAGTTCAGACAGAGGTGCGACAGACACTCTGTGTAACACCAGTCCTTTCCTCTATTCTAAAGTGAACGTAACACTCTTTGGCAGAACTGATGTTTCTCCTGAAATGCTATCTACAGTACTTGTTATACTGTTCAGTGTTAAAAATCTATGATATCTCTCCAATATCCTTAGACTATGAATGAATAACAGCTCAACTAGGTATGCAAAAAGTACAAACTGCTTCTTTATGTAGTCTGAAACTAACTTTTCAGTTGCACTCCACGATCCCTTCCATGAACTCTTACTTGAGCCACAGAGAATGTTCCCATACATTTTGTGGACAGTCCACATCCCTTCAACTTTTTTATGCATATTCGTGGGTTTTCACTCAGTGAATATCTTAAGTCCTTCAGAATTGCTCTCATAGCTGCAAAATTAATTCCTCAATTTCTAAGACAGAATTAGTGAATCTTTTGTGTTGATAGGCAAAGCAGAGACCACAATACTCTTATGAATAAGACAGTATTGTTTGTTGTTATTTAATATACAAATAACCTAGTAGTGGCCAAAGATGTAAACACACCCAGAAATCACACTTAATGGAAAAAAACTCTTTGTATACTAGATTTGAGAGTAGTAATAAGATGCAGCTCACACAAATATGGAATCTTTTAACTCTCTGTATACATAGAAACAGAGATGTTAGTATTTTATACATATTATCCTTATATGTGTATGGAGATGTTACGTTCTTACATCCAGGTGTACCAGGAATTTTAGATTTAGGAGTTGCTACTCCCATCTCATTCTTAATGACAGGAGAAATAGTCCCTGGTGTGGTTAGTTTGAAGAGTCATGGTTCAGAAACTCCTGCCCTGGTAGGTTTGCTGTTGTGTATTTTACTTTATTCGATCTGAACTCCAAATAAAATCATGATCTAAAGAACAAAGACAAAGCAAAAATAATAATTCATATCTGAAAATCAACAAGATAAAACTTCACTGTCAGTTGAAAAGTTGGCAAACTTGTGCTATACTTCTGTAGACTTCAGTTCTACGCATGTAACTCTACATTCTTAAAAATTATAGAGTAAATAGAAATTAAACTTGAAATTTCTTTATTTTAAATGTATTTTATTTTCTAAGCAACGACTTTAAATATTAAATGAGATCTTAACAAAATTTGTCCACTTTGATGTATTCTTCTACAACTTTGTAATCTACAAACGCTCCGACTAAAGAAACAGAAGAAATTGCACAAGCGAGATGGAAGGTGATAGATGCAGTGCTACACACGATGCCAGAGCGCTTCATTTACCAAGCACACCTTTCAAGATCCCTTGACTGTGAGCATCAAGAACAAGAAAAAGCTATATGCTGAATGTATTACTAAGAGCTTTTGACATTGCTTTGTTAAAATATGATAGTATCCAAAATAGCTGCTAAACACTGGTTGATATTTTAAGTCATAAGAACATTCACATGTTCTTCCCAATGACACTTGTTATCTGGTTTGCCAACATCCTTTGTTGCCAACTGTTCAGTTGTCATCTTTTCTTCTTCTTCTACAGCTTTATTATACTTCTTAGCTAATTCCAACATCTCTTTCCCAACTGATTCATTGTGCTTTTAGTACTCACCATGGTCCTGATGTACTACGCCTTCCATTCCACTCTTCCTATGCAAATACAACTCCATAATCAATTGCAGTGGAGTAATGAGGTCTGCGTAGGCCACAAATTAATGCCTGGAGATAGGGCTTGCATCAGTGACCCAGATTTGAAGTTGCTGGTCTTGGTTCATGCCCTAAGACCACTAAACCCGTATGAGTCAATCTGAAGGCATCATAGCAACCTTTCCTTTTGGACACTGAATGGAACTCACAGCCTCTCCCACAGCTCTCTCCCACAGGTGTCACCATGCTGCTGAGTGTTGATTTCCATACCAGAAACCCAACAATGCCACAGTGACTGTGATATCAACTCAGGCCTTCCCATCTGGTTTGCTTCAAAGTATCTGATATTTAGGCTGGGCCCACTGGATCAGCTGATTTTGCACTGACACCAGTTCCTGACTATGGCATTGAACACACATCAATCACTCTGATGGTGTAATCGTCAAAAAATTCTCCCTGCAACAGACTCATTCCTTGTATTGGAACTCAGCACAGCCATGCTTCAACATCTTTAACAGTGCCATGGAAGCAGCACACTTGATCTGCCATGTCTACTGCAGGACAATCTGTAGGGGGCATGTGGCCTGGGGTGGGCACAGCTCCTCCAGGTCTAACAAGTCTGTACTTCTTCCTGTTCAGCAACTAGAGCTTGAGGTGCTAAGATTCAATTCATTAAGCACAATAAATTTCTTCTCAATCAAACTCTTGCTAATTCTGGCAGGTGTAATTTTTCCATGTCTTTATTTTTCTCTCTCACTGAAGGCAGCCGGCTGGATGGAGCAGTTGCTACCATCAGAACTCTACAGTGACCTGAGGGAGGAAGTTACATTGGCTCAGTCCTGCCTGGCGGAGGCTCCAGAGCCGGCCATGCTCAGCCAATTCCATTCAGAAGGAGGGGCCTGAATCTTCCACTGAGAAGCAATTGAGGTTCACTTCAAATTTGGAATTCCTGACACATTTTTAAAAATTCCCTTTAAATATCAATTGCAAGTCCATTACAGGGTAACATGAATAATGCATTTAATTTAATATAACTATCTTTTCTTAAAAAATAGTGGAAAGCAGCTTTATTTTACATTTGCAAACCTTCTCAATATCTGTCTTAATAGAAGATAACTAGATTTCCATCTGCTTCTGCCCTCAATTTGTCATGACAAAGCCTGTGGAAGAGTCACTATGTACTCATAAGAGAATGAAAGGGAGACAGGCAGATGGTGTTCTTTTAGTATATTATAAAATTACTTGTGTGCTTGCAGAGCCGTAGAACATTAAAGCCCAGGAAACACTGGACTGCACTTGGAATACTGCCATGCATCCGGAAATGGAAATCACGTTACTTATATCAGATATGTGTTAGGAGAAGGCTTGAAATCAATCAGCATTTATTACTGAAAGATTTTAAGGGACTGGGAGTTACAGAATCTCACTATGTTGCCCAGGCTGGCCTCAAACTCCTGGGCACTTTTGTCACCATCTTCCACAGCTGAGACCACAAATATGTATCACAGCTCCAGGGTTTATTAATAAAGTCTGGAGAGCTGGTGTGAAGAATGTCAAAGGTGTTTTTTACATTGTATGAAATATATCTCCTCTCCCACTGCATTTTAACCATAACAATGCTAATTTTTAAAAATATGTGTCCACCACACAAAGTTGATTGTACATAAATTTTATCATTATTTTATGCCATTGCAAAAGATAAATTTAAAAGACATAGCTATATTTGTAATTGCTGGGGTTTATGGTGTTTAAATGGTCAATGGATGGAAATTGTGAAGTTTTAGTACTTTTTAGTGACAATTGCTTAAAACAGAAAAAAATAAAACACAATCTTCTAAATGTTTATATCCTCCCATATCATGGAAAACATCAACTCTGTCCTCAGATTGTTCTGTCCAGGTTAAGTGAAATGCCCCCAGCTGCTTCAGATCTAATTAGTTATATTATCTTTACTTCTACTTTGATCCTACCTAATGATTCAACAATACAAAATTTGTGTTGTTTGGCTGGGTATCTCATGTGTAAGCATTGCTAGTTTATGCTAATGTCCATTTTTCAAAAGAAATCTTGAGGTATAAAAATAACATTGCATGGATGAAGCACAAAAGAGCACAAAATAATTTATGAAATGAGAAATCTATGTTCAGAAAACACAAAAGTTTAAATTAAGTACTTGTCAGTCCTAAGATCCTTTTAAGACACTACAAAGAAAATTGCTTCAAGATACCTAAGATCCAATTAAGTTGATATTTCACTATATTGATATATCATTATAACAATTATTTTACCTATCATTATTTCTTTTTCATCTTCTGTACAAAAAGCTACTCCTTGTGAAAAACTATCAGCTCCACTTAGATTGATCCTAAATCATATTTTCATAACAAACAAACTTAAACAAAATAGACTGATTAAACAAAGGTAGATTGGAACATGATCTTCCATGTTAAACACTACCTTTCCCTCCATTGCATCTTGGTGTTACAGAGAAAAGCTTCCCCCTTGGGCTCTTGCCTTTGGGCTCTTTGCCTTACTTGTAAATAGCTTGGCAGACTTTCAAATGCCAGTCTCCTTGGTTAAATTGGTGTGTTTTCTAAGACAAGTAAATTGAATAATACTTCAGTCCATGCTAGGCATATTTTGCATATTCTTGGGATGATGAATAGGTTTCCACTTGGTTCTAAACCCAGGGAAATGATAGTGGATACTTGATATTTAACTCAAAGCTTCCAAGTTGCAAAGGAAAACTGGACACATGTCTTATACATTCACAGGTTGGGTTACAAGTTAGAAACACTCAGATATAATATTGATATGACAAAATCGGGGAAAACAAAAGACTATGTAGTAGAAGATTAAAATTATTAAATTCTGTACATATTCTTGTTGAGACTATGTTATGGAGTGTCTTCAAAGTTAGTAATTCATAAATGTCTTAAATGTCATTTGATGCTAACAGTAACTACTAGTCTTTTTAGTTTCATGAACTGCTTTACAAGAGCATTTGATTATAGAGTTAGCTGTGTCTGTTAATTCTGAGAATATCCTTTACTCTTGTGCAAATTACTTTTTTAAATTTCACCTAAAATCTTTAATTTCTTATGGACTTTTTCAATCTCCAAAGCTCCCCCTCAAAAAACAAAACAAAACAGAATACAGTCTCTCATCTCTGAAAACGTCAATAATTTCACACAATCTTATTAGGACACTTCGGAGATATTCTGTCATTACAATTTATTGGGCAAAGTGAACTTGAAATGCAATCTCCTATATCTAATATCATGTTATATATATGTCCATGTGTGTGCATATGTTTAGTGTATTCCACATATCAACCAGTGGGAAATCGATTTCTTGAGTTTGGGACATGTATGTGTTGCCCAAGTTTTTTGAACAACTTCTAGAATAACCTCCCTAGGAATTCATCAATGGAATAAACTATGTTCAAAATCTAATTGTTTGTCACATAAATGATATTTTCATCAATAATGTAACACCTTTTCAATGATAGTCTTGTAAGATTACTACCAGACTGTACAATTCTCAAAGAATGACTTTAAGTCACAAAAAGTAGATATATTACAGTGAAACCATCAAGAACACACTTAAAGGTTAAGATGATAAACTTAATTTTTAACCTTACTGGACATTTTGTGTTATATAGATGATTTATGATTAACTCACTCCAACTCCCATATTCAGGACCAGCTTCTTTCAGTAAGAAAATTTTTAAAAATTAAAAAGAAAACTATACTTGGAAAAAAGCCAGGTAAAAGAGGGCAGAAAGATTTTCTTTTTAATCTTATTTGCATGACTATGCCTTCTGACTCATAAAATGCTTCAATAGAAACACACTGAAGTACATGCTGAGAATTCACAGATGCATTTATTTTAATGCTCAGACAAACTTTACTTTTATTTATAAAAAAATTCACTTTTAAGGCCAATTAAGAAAAAAAATTACATGAGACAAATTATACAATAGGCACACAGAAGAACGGCTGTCTGGTTACAATCTCAATCTTTTTCAAATTACTTTGGAATTACTTTTAGATGAAATTCACTCTTTAATTCTGCATGTTCTTTCATTCCCCAAGGTATAGTGTATTATTTAATCTGTTTTCATGGAAAGATCTGAGAATTCAATTTTTCTTTTATAAATATAAATCTGGTTATGAAGATATCTTTACTGAACACTTTGGCTATATTTCATGCAAGATATATCTAAACCAGCTTCTAATAAAATAAGGTAATCATAATTTAGATGCATAACAAAGGGCACTATGTTTAACTCTCATTGGATACAAATACACTTGCTCAGTATTTTGGACTCTAGATATACAATCAATTGGAGAACAACACTAAGATTGGATCTGAAAGAATCTGTGCCACAATAATAAAGCATGTGATGTAGTTTACTTATTTTAAAGGAATAGAACACCACAAATTTTAAAAAGGGATGATATATATTGATGTAGTTTTAATGGTGTACATTCTGTAGAATTTTAAGCACTCTATTATGATTAGATTTTATATTGGAAAGAAACAAGGAAAAATTTGAACAGTACAAAAATTTAGTTTAATTTATACATTCTAATAAAAATAAAATTGGTTTAATGAAATAATAGTTCTGGTTATTGCTAGTGTTCCTAGTTATGGAAAAAAGTTGTATACAAACTGTGTTTTGCTGCCCTGCCATGTTGGCTTCAAACACACCGTGAGCCCTCTGGATTCTCTCTTCTCTAGTCTTTTTATTTTCTATTTTTCTCCCTAGAACCACCTTGGTCATTCTTAAGGCATTTCTTCCTTCCTGTTGGTGTAGCCAAATAGGGCCCACATTTTGAGATTACTCTCCTCAATATTAGAATTTCTCACTTAGCTTCTCTGGATATCTCACTAGTAGAAAAATACTAATTCTAAAACAATTTTTAGTTTCTCTTACCAAAAGTTCTTTTCTTCCTAGGTTTTTTGTTTCTCTGAATATTTCTATCACATGCCTCATTTTTCAAATAGTCCCTTCCTCGCTATTATGGTGGGCAGTATTTCACAATTCTTTATATTTTTTTCAATTTTACCTTCTTGGCCTCCTCTCTCTTTTTGCTCCATTTACATCAATCCGCAATAGACTCAGGGTGGATTGCATTTAGGAGGGCAATCATTGCCTGTTACTTGATTGAGACTGCAGCTTGTCCATGGCCATCATGCTTCTCCGTGTGCATTGTCTGAACATTGCATCTAACTCCAAATCTGAATTGTAATAGAAACCCTCCTTTAAGGAAGTCTAACTTTCCCAAATGCAAATTTCAAGCATAATTTTCAACTACTGTATTTTTGGTAAAATAATAGGCATTAATATATTTTTAAAATTCTTATGTTTAATAAAACAAGTTTGCAGTGCCTGATGATTGCATTTATTGTGGGGAGTTGATACATAACACTTCTTAATTATTTTTTATTCCCTTATACTCCTCTTCCCTCTCTATTTCTAAGTCTCCTTTCTTTTAAAAAAGATCTCACTTGACACTTCCTTTACTTACCTTTTTATTTTGCTCTTTATTTGTACTTTGGGTTTCTCATAGAAGAGAAACCATGCCACATTTAAACTTGTGTGTCTGATCTACTTGGCTTAACATTATGGTCTCAAGGTGAATCCATTTTCCTACAAATGACTCAAGTTTTTTCTTTTTTTTATGGCAAAGTAGTACTCTGTTGCATGTAGATACCACATTTTCTTTATCCATTCATCTATGGATGAACATACAGGATACTGTCGGTATTTTAGCTCTTATGAATAGTGCTGCTATAAACATGGGTATGCACACATCACTGCAATATTTAAGGGACTATATATGAAGGAATATTGTTTAAAACTGTTCAATGTGTTCAATACAAAGATAAGCCAGAAACATCACAAATGAGGGAGGAAGGATATATGAGAGATATTGATGCAATGGCATCAAAAAAACTAAAAAGCTACCTAAACATACACCATAAAAAATACAATGTTTGTGGTCAATTTTTGAAAAAAACAGGGTTTGGAGTCTAACCTTTCCATTTGTTTTAAATCCCTTAACTCTGCACCAGCATTTCCTTGTGTCATCTCCAGTCTAGGTTCACCTGAGGCGTTACTATACCAACAGAGACCTGGTAGTGTATGCTCTGCTACACACATGGCAGTGAAGGACTTTAGCACAACTTGCAGTAAACAAACAATGTTGTGTCAGGAAAAGGATTGCCCTGTGACTTGGAAATCATTCCGTCTATGACATCAGGCACTAAAGCCTTCTGGTTAAACTTCCAGAGAAAAAGTGTACTTTAACAATTTCACTAATAAATATCTTAGTTAGAATTGGTTTGTTGGATTAAATGCATTTTAATGAGATATCCTGAAGAGAACATGATATAAAACTATATTCAACAAAGAAAGACAGACACTGAGGAGAACTGAGACCAGTAAGATTAATTTGGCATTGCACTGTGTGAGTCTCACCCAGGTGCTTAAATGTGGTGGCCCTTGCAAGATGGGAGTGGAATAAATGAATAAGTAAATAAATAAGGTTATTATAAGTCATGAAAAAGAGTACTATTTGAAATTTTAAAGTACAATTACTGTGAATATGCTGCATTATTTTATATCCTAATTGGCTATTAATTGCTATATGCTACTTCTTAGCATAGGGTGAATATAATATTCTTATCATATTTGGTATATGTGACCACAGATTTTCTAGACTTGTTTTCCATATAAAACATGGGATTTGAACAAAAGATCTAGGGTTTTTTTCTCATTGTTCATTTATTTATGAACACATTCATTAACTCATCACTTCCTTAAGGCCTATGTTGTGCAAGTACCTTTACTTAACATTTGGAATGAAAGATAATTGTTGCTCTCTTTCACTCATTCACTAATAATTGGCTGTAGGAACTGATATAAAGGCAAATGATTTCTTTTCATTGTGCAATTCTAGTAATGAAAACATTAACAGTTTCATAAGAAATAACCGAAAGCCATTTAAAATACTTATATTGTATGTGATGATTTTGAAAATGGACTAAGTTGTATAGACCTGGTTTTCCATTTATAAAATCACTTGATTGTTAAATTTTCTTCTAGTAAGTTCTGTAAGTGCCTGCTACATGTCATTGTTGGAAGGCATGAATAAAAAATAAAAATAAAATAAAAGTAAGCCAATCCAAATATTTTGCAAGGAATACAGAAATAAGATACAATAATCAATAGGCCTTTGCAATACTTGCAACTTTAAACAAAGAAGAAGATAGAAAGAATCTTAATATAAAACTAAATTCCAAAATGGAATGGGACACTAAAAATCAATTAATTCTAATTGAATTTTCTCCAGTCTTTCTTTTTAATATACAGGTGATTAATAATACTACAGATTACTCACTTACACCTACTTAATCAACATTTACTAATTACCTGTCAATGTAAGATATTTCAAATTATATTTGGGCTGAAATTCGATATATAATCCCAGTAGAAAAATTAAATCTTATTCAATTAGTCTAATATAAAATAATAAAAAAGGAGTAAAAGTAGTATGAACCAAATTTTTTGATGAATACCCTTTAGTATGCATGAAATTTTGATGAAATCATATTTACTAATAGTGCATAAGAAATTAAGAAGCAAGTTGATGAGATGCTTTATTAGATATTTGGGATGATGTCTTAGTTACTTTTCTTATTGCTGATAAAAAATACACAATGAGTAAAGTTAAAGGAGGAAAGGTTTATTTGGCTCACATTTTGTATAGGTTTCAGTCAATAATGGATTTGCTCCTGCCAGGGTGGCATGGCAGACAAACATCACAGAGGAGAAACAGTTCATGGGGGGGAAGAAAGTAGCAAAGCAAATGAGGGCCAACTATAGCTTTTTCTATCCCTTATGTCTTATCCAGGCTACTTAGGGCAGGCAGCACTCACACCCTTAATCCTAGTACCCTTGACCCTAGCCTTGCACCATAAATCAATTCTAGCATCACACACTCTAGATCCAGCCACCTCTGAAAAAGCCCCACCTATGACAGCATGAGGCTTTGGGGGAACATCTAGACACAGCCATAACAGATGCTATTTGTGAGTGCATATTCATTACCTGAAGCGTAATTGCCCCATTAATTCAAAATGGGAAAGAAGATACCCTGAATTAAAGCTAGAACTTTCATTATCACAAGGTCACAAGTAGGTATGAAAGGCCATCATCTTTCAAAAAAGATTTGAAGAATATAAATTTTAACTGAGTCAGAATATATTCTGCTTCTGAGATATTAATTATAGCATTAAAAAGTTATGTATTTTTGCTTTACCTTACATTTGTTTTTTGGGGTTTTTTTGGTACTGGGGATCAAACTCAGGACCTTGCTCTTGTGAGGAGGCAGCAGAAACACTGAGCTAAATCCCTGGCCTATCTTACATTTGGTTTTTACAATTTTTAATTTTCCTCAAATGAAGTTACAAAGTTTGTGTGAATTTTTATCATAAATTTATTTTAACCAATATATAGAAATGTAAAATTATATCTATTAATGTAGTAGTATTTATGTTTCAAGACATGTATGTGTTATATAATATTTATATCACATTAAGCATATCTATCTCTTCAAATATTTATTATTTCTTTAAAGTAAAAGCATTCCAAATTCATTTTCTACCTTTTTGACCTATGCAGTATTGATAATTATCCAGTTAACCCACTGTGTATGTTAAGGGCAGATTAATATACTTAAAGAAGGCAAAACAACTTCCACTCCATTCTAAAATGGAACAAAATGCCGTTTAATTGTGACTTTGAATGTAGTGATAAAATGAATTTTTTTCAAAATAAATCACTGCAAACAAAGCAAGATGGTGGTTAACAGGCCCCAGTGATTCTCTCCAATATGAACAGATATTTCCATACCCAAAAGATGATACTGGAAAGAAACCTGATTTTCCTCAACTCGTGATCATTTTTTCCTCTCTAGCAATAAGAGAATATATTTAGATTATGTTTAAAGATAAATTTGTATTTTATAATTTATGATTATGAGATTGTAA
Source organism: Heterocephalus glaber (assembly GCF_053883595.1). Lineage (NCBI taxonomy): Eukaryota > Metazoa > Chordata > Mammalia > Rodentia > Bathyergidae > Heterocephalus > Heterocephalus glaber. The sequence continues at coordinate 4,772,778 of NW_028258151.1, read as the reverse complement.
TTCTAAAAGTATTAGGAATCTCACTTTAGTCATCTAGAAATAAAAAGTAACAAAATGTTATAAACATAATTACTGTGGTTGTAATAGAATTTAATGCATTATTTGTATTACTTTTAAAGATATTGTTTCAAGCTAAAATACAGTAAAAGTATTATTTTTAACCTTCTTAAGATTATATTAGTAAACAATTTTGGCAAATAATTTATATACCATCCCTTCTAAAATGGCTGTGATAATTTCTACTTTACCCAGAATTTCTGGTGCTAAATTGGTTAAAGATAAAGAAACTAGAGTGGGACATCCATCAAAAGAAAAATAATTGAATAGGGTAGAATTTAAAAACAACATTCTACAAAGCCTGCCTTCAGCGATTCTTTTCAACCACCTATAGGAGAAAGCGCTCTCCAGAAGTAGGCTATGAAATGCAGTGTAGCCACTCCACAAGTCCCATGGGAATTAACAACCAGAAAATGCTGAGGAAAGTCAACAATAAATCACACTGTGAAACCAAGGCTGTGACTTTGAAAGCATTTTCAGTTTTAAGGTTCTCTCTTCTGTGTGTGGACAGATTATCAATACTGTAGTATGAATTTGCATTTACTTTTTAAGTGGCAGCTTCAAAAGTGGAACCTAATAGACAATACACCCTCTTCACCCTGCCTCAAAAGTGTTATAAAACTCTGTTCTTCAGAAAATGAGCACAGTGCTATGTGTATGCATTATTTGAATGTGGTTTGGTTTTGGTTTTAGATAAAATGAAGGGAAAATGAGAGTTTAACAAAGGTCTAAAAAATATACATGAACAATATGCAAAGTCATTGTAATAATAAGGCAGTATTCCCATAGGTGATAAATAATCTCAGATAGTTTCTTTTTGGGGGTAAGTTGTTATTTTCCCTTTCTGTCATAGTAAAATACATGGTGGTCCACTTTGATATATTTAAAAACAAATTAATATTTGAGTAAATTTGCTAATGAGTTTGGTGGTCTCGGTTAACAGAGAACAGGCTGAGCTCGCCAAATACAATTGTGCATATGTGATATACGTTTAGGTGTTTAGATAGGTATTTAGAGAATGTTTGTACACATACTTATGTGTGTTTAGGTGTGTAGGTGTGTGTCTATGTATATGTATATGTATATGTAAACAAACACACAATCATTGTTTGATAGCCACAAGAAATTTTTTCCTCAACACCTGCCATAGCAAAATGCATGGATGATAAAATCCCTAATACAATGATGTAATATTTACATATTGCTTGGGCATATATTTATATATACATTGTCATCTCTGGATTACTTCATATAATGTATATGCTTTGTAAGTTGTTACTATATTATATTATTTAATAAATGATGACAAAATGGTTTGTACATATTCGGTACAAATACAGCTATTTTTGATCTAATGCACATTGCATGATGGATCATGCAATGATATGCAGAAGTGGACCTCTTAGATATAGAGGGCTGAAATGTGTGTGTCTACATGTGTATATTTTAGAAGAAAAGAAAATGAATGTAAGAAATTTTTGAGAAGTATAGCCTAGTTTTCACTATCTCTGAAAAAAGTTTCTGGGTTTGGTTTACCTGTTTTTTGTTTGTTTAGAAAGCAAATGCCTCTTTAGGTTTTTAAGGATGACTAATAAAAAGCCTTGCTCCAATCAATATCAATTTATTCAAAATATTTTTTGATATTATTAATTCTATTGTTCTGAAATGAAAAATTTGCTAAAATACGTTTGGTAATCCCTACTTGCTAAAACAGATATTAAGAAAGAATTTCCCAACTACCTGGGTATTATTTAGTTTTAAATTTAATATTAATTAACTCTTTGATAACCTTGCACAAGTATAAAGGAAATACTGAAATACTGTTTATCATAGCTCTTTGCTCAGAGTGTGTGTATGTGCATGTGTTTGTGTGCATCTGTGTTTTTGTACCTAAATACAAACTCTAAAACAGAAATAAGGGTGCAGATTCTTCATGTTAATTATGCAGTATTTGTATCCTCAAGTGAATTTTATGGACATAGTTTTCAAATTCTATTATTAACCATATAATTTATTAAAGTTCATCTAAAATAATTGAAATGTATATGGAGCGTGTATAGGAAACATGACTTACAATATTCTTAGGAATCTCATAAACATTAGTGACCACTTGTAACTGATGCTGATGCCCTCACAATGAAAGTAAAGTGTAAGGGTTTCAAGAGGTGTCTCAGGTCCACTCCGTAGGGTGTTTGGGTGGGTAAATTAGAAAGAAAGTGATGGAGCTCTAGGAAGCCCAGAGACAGGAAAGATGCCATATATAATATTTCAGAGCAATGAGAGTTCGGCTGCAGCTTAAGGAGGACGAGACAAACGGAAAAGAGACGAGGAGTTGGAGGGGAAGCCTTCAGCGTCTGTTCAGGCCAGGTTAACGTGTATTTTCAAGTGTGAGCTTCAAACTCCAATGAATGAATTGCTTTGGGGTTATTCTAAGGAAGACAATTGGGTGCTTTGGGGTTGAGTTACTTAAAGGAAAACGTAATGCTGTAGCACATTCACACTGTTACAGAGCACTCTAAAAGCAGAAGCTCTGGGTACAGAGTAATCAGAACTCACAACCCCCAGACGCAGAGGCCTAAACAGGCACACCGCTGAAGGGATGGAGAAATAGTCAGGAGCAGCTAACAGGAAACGAAGTACAAATTTTTCCTTTAATTGCTGATTAAATTTCCAGTGGAACTTTACAGGATTGTCAGGGGTTTTTTTTTCACATTATGTAAAGGAACAATGTAGGATGTGCAAGTTAAAATCTAATATGTAATAAAGAGACATGAGATAAAAATAATGATTTTAGAAGGTATCCTAATATTTGGTGAAACCTGTTGTTTCAGGAAATCAGTAGTAACAGCAGTTTTTATACCAACTTCTTCCAAAGACTTAGTTTGAAATCTCAACAAAAGAAATTTCCACATCTAGAAATGTGTATGTGAACACACAAACACACTCTCTCACACACATGGAAGACAGCATCTCATACATAAATCATCTTATCAATTATAAAAGCTAATAAAATGAGAAATGAATTTTGTGTGATGAAAGTCTACTTTTGACCAGAGTTGCTCGTTGAATGCAGTAAATTATCTTAAATTGTATAAATACTCTTCAAAATGTATCTTAAGTGCTTTTAAAAATACCACAAATGCATTTATTTCCATATACCATCAATTATTTCTATACATGTCTCAGTTTTATGGTGCTTCCCTTAGTTGTAGCTTTATTTCTCTTGTCTCAATTATTGAATAATAGGAAAAAATAAACTGAAAACTACATGATTTTTATTTAATATAGACTAATTAAGACCAAGAAAATCATTAAGGGTAGAAAAATGATACCTTCCAGATTCTAGAGAAAACTATAATGATTTTAAAAATCTAGATTTGTACTATTAATTTTAGTCACAGACGTGCCCTTTCGAAGGCTCCTGTATCAGAAATTATACATAGATATTTGATGAATTTCAGAGAAAAACAGATTCTCTCACTCCATCTCTTTCTGAGTGTGTGTATGTACATATGTGTGTTTAAATGGGAAAATACAGAAATATGGCAATGTGACATACTAATTATAGCTTTTAAAATTCAATACTATTCTTTGTGTTTTGCTTGAACCTAAATTTCTGATGTATTACATTGATAAACTTTTTATTTTGGTTGGGCTTTAGATAAAAGAAGATTTATTGAAGCCCCTATAATTTGATTCTTTAGCAGAGATGGCCTTCATTATATTTCCTAAATATAACCATGCTTCTCAACTCCATTTCGGTATTAGGAAGTTATATGACTTTTGAATTAGATGCCAACAACTTTGGTTTGTATATACACTGAGATAATTCAAATAGTCCTGATTTCCAGGTCTTAGTTGCAAACTTCCCATAAAGATTATAATAGATATTGCCAAATTTACTTTAAGTTGTGCCTCTAATGAAGCAACAGTGGAAATTGAGGAGAGAAGTGTACCAGATTAAAAAAAACAAAGATATGATTAGGGTTTCATTTGACATTAATTCCGGCAACCTATGTGATAATGTGTTTTTACATAACCTACAGCATTTTTTAAATGTTTGAAATATACCAGAAAAGCATATGAGCTTTCACACTGAGAAATCTGAACATTTGATCCAATGAGACAAACATCCACCAACCATCATTTTAGGGCAGATATTGTGCTGAGTGTGAAGGATTCAGAGGAAAGATCCCATGAGCAAGAGACTTAAAAGCTACTGAGACAAATAAGGATGTGCATAGATATCTCAGAGTAAATCATCGGAGACAGAGTCAATAAAATGTTATTTGGTCAATAAATTTTATAAGTAATTTTCCACATGGTACATTTAAAAACACATAAGTGAAACACGTAATTTATTTTTGACCTGTTTCTTAAATTTTCACTAAAGGAAGAAGGTATTAAGTTTCTCTCAAACTGAATGATAGGTGTAAAAGTTGGGAGTCACAGGAGAAGTGAGAGTGTGTACCTAAAAAACTGTGTAGCTCTATACCTGTTCCTATAAAACCATGAAACACGAAAGATATCTCTCCCTTCTTTTCTGCTGTAGCCTCTGTATTGGGAGGAATGAGAAAAGAAGAAGTGGACACAGAGAAAGCAGCTGTGGCTGTGCATAAATATGATTTGAAAAGTAAGAAGAGTATGAAAGGTAGACACAGAAAATACCATTAATACCCATTTACCTGTGTGCATGTTTACATAGCTTCGTATGGCACACTAACATATATACAACACACTGGAACTCAAAATAGGAATGGAGTAAACATGAAGATCCTGATGGGTGTTCAGTAGTTGTCTCAATGCATGAAAATCACATTGCAAAACATTCAGTTCAGAAGCGGCACTCTAAGAATTGCAGGCCCCCTTCCAAATAATGTACTGTAGCTTACTGATTACTTTTTTCTGTGACTATGCATTTTCTTAACTCCAACATAGTTCACAGAAGTTTCTGTATTTCTCATGTGATTCCATATTGTCTGACATCATGAAATATATACCTTAATAAGTCATCGTCACCTTCTCATGTTTTCACACACTATGTTTTCAGGAAAGTGGTCTCTCTAGTATGATTTTGCAGAGACAAATAATTTTATTTTGATATACAATTATAAAATAATTCTGTGGGGCCAGGAGTTTGTCAAGAATAAGCACATAACTTGATTCTTTTATCTGAATTCTATTGCATCCTTTGATTTATACATTCTTATAAGGCTTGTAGAATTATTTTACATGTAATAATGCCCATTTGCAATTCTCAGTCATAACTTTCTTCAGTTATCACTGGTGCTTAAAAATTCTCCTTTGACGTTGGAAAAAAACCTGATTGTCCTCAACTCATGATTGCTTTTCCCAGGCCGGATTCACAGTGATGTCATCCTACTTTTTCTATCCCTAATATTGTTCTTTCCTTCCTTTTAGTGATGTGTTTTGGGGTTGCCTAGGCCACCTGACTGAGGGTACAGCAGGGAATGAAATAGTAGACAAAGAATAAAGAACAAATTACTGTTTATTATGAGGGGGCCAGGATTTCACCCTCACTCTTCCTGGCTAAGACCATGAGCTTCAGACTTGTCAGCATTTATTGATCCCACAACATAGCAGGGGAAACAAAGGCAGATGTAGGGAAGAGTAGGACTAAGGCACTGATGAGCTAGGCTTAGAAAAGGGAGGAAGGATGCAACCTTGTGAAGGACAGGTCATAGTTAACAAGCCACCTGCCTTATCTTTAGCTAATGTTTGATCTAGGACAGTAGCCGCATGGTCATAATTCCCCAGCTGCCATGTCATCTTGCTTTTAGAGACTTCAGAGTATCATCGATTATTGAGATCTCAATTGTGACTGTTGGCACAGGGAATTCTTTTTCCATATGCCAGCTGAAGTCTCATCTAGCAAGTCATGCACAGGCATAGGACAGACTCATAACTTAATCAGTAGCCAAATTATAAGCCAATTCAGTAATATTAAAACCTTGCTCAGCGCGGTTTCAAGCTGGTCCCTGCACATGTGAAATCCTCTTGCAAATTGCTCATTTTCTACCTCCACCTCCCTAAACTTAGATAACTATTTCAATACTTTTAAGATCCAACTGAATAGTGATGTATTGGGCGCCATCAACGTGATGCAGGCCACACGGTTATCTCAGAAGTGTGATGTTGGACAATGTGAGTAAAACCTTCTTTTGAAAAATCATAGTAAAAATATTACTAAAAATCATGAAATGAACCAACATTGAATTTTGTCATATGAATACCACAGTAATGGTGATAATAAATTTTTTTTAAATCTTGGAATATTTTAAGACAGAAAGTGACACAAAATATAGACCACATTCCTTTTGAAATATTTATTTATTGGTCATTAAACTGATTCAGTTATGTTAGTCTATAAAACAACTGTATTATATCTATTTTATAATATAAAGAATAGTAAAACTAGAATACTATATATCTGGAAGAAGATATTAATGTGTATATTAATATTTCTACACAAAATTAATATTCAGACAATATTAAGACTAATATTACTAACAAAAATGAAAGTTTGAACAAGATTCACAAATGATGATATATGAAAGAATAATTATAGTGTAAAAATGTTATGAAAGTCAGGGAAATGCAAATATAGTGGACCCTTGACTTATGAACTCAATTCGTTACCAAGGGCTGGTTGTAACTCAAGTTTTTCAAATTGAAGGCTCAGGCTCCTCTACACAGCCTTCAAAGTCTCTCTCCTGTATACAGGCAGATCTCAGTGTCCTTGCAGAAACACCGACCCAGGATTTCTGAGTTAACCCAACACAGGAAAGGATGTAATGTTCCTTCCAGGACTCTTTAAGGGTTAAATCTGTATCTGAGACCATCTGGAAGCACAAGTGGCCAGCATTTGGATTGTAACTCAAGACCTTGGTCATAAGTTAAAACTAAAATTCCTGCTGTAACCCAAGTTGTTTCTATGTTAGCCCAGTTAGGAGTCTGCTGTACTGTGATGTATGCCTCAGCTGCCCACTCCTGGGTCAACATATGTGACACTGCAGCTGAAAGGAAGTTTATTTCAACTCAAAGCTTGGCATTTCTGGTCGTGTTTGGCTGGCCCCCTACTGAAATAAAAGCATGGCAGAAGAACATGGTGGAGGAAAGCTGCTCCAGTCAGGGGTCAGAACCCAGGGGACAGTGCCAAAGAGGAACCCAGGCTCCTGTATACTGCTCAAGGTCTCACCTCCAAGACCCACACAAACACTCCTGGAAGTTTATTTTACTAATCTCCTAGGGTCTCCCCAGCCAATCCAGCTGACAGTCTAGATTAATCATCACACAGGCTGAGATCCCACTTTGGAATAACCTGAATTTCTGAAATTAAAAAGCAAAGCCAGAAACATGACTATGATATTTCCAAATGTCAAGGATGTTTAGCAAGTAGAATTCATATATATATATGGGGTTTTTTTGGACTGGGGATTGAACTCAGGACCTTGTGCTTGCAAGGCAAGTGCGGTGCCCCTGAGCTAAATCCCCAGCCCCCTAGAGTTTATAAATTATTGAAGAATAGCCTAATACAAGTATAAAATTGTAGAATCACTTTAAACAACCTTTTGTATATTATAAAAATTTTATAGTTCATACATTCATAGAACTACCAATGACTCAGAAGTTCTATTTCTAGAAACATTCCTAAAATAAATTTATGCATATGTTATGAAAAATGCTTGTGGCCACTTCTTTCAATTGTGGTTCAAAACTGAAAACAACTAAATCTCTCTTATCAAGTGCAAGGTTTAGGCAAAACAAGTGCAAAATGTAGTATATTCATAGTAGAGTAGTAATCCTAGTATACTATCCTATATTCATGTACCCATCTACCTATATATGTCAATATTGATAGACTTCATGTTTATTATGTTGTAGAAAAAACCAGACAATGCAGAATCCAAACTAGGTAATCTCTTTATCTGCAAGTAGTAATATGTCAAACTACCACAATGTAAGTTTTCAAAATTGCTTGATTGTATATAGTAAAACCACTTAGTGGAAAGTTTCTACACCTAGTTTCTGAGAGTGGTAGAAATGTTCTCTACCTCAATCTCAGTAGTAATTACTTGATATATATGTGTGCAAATAATGAAATTGTCCACTAAAACTGTGTACAATCAAATATATTTATATAGATAACTTTAGTACATAGTTTGATTTATTTGGAAATATTTATTTATCATATATAATATATTGCTAAGATATTCATATTAGAAGTTTGTGTTAAAATAATACTTTTTAATGATTAAATGAACAATCAAAATTAAATGAATATTATTTATTGATATAACTCATTTCTTAGCTGCAAGTCTGAAATTTTGCCAGTATTTTACAAAATGTGTATTTTTACATGTAGACTCATTTTATACTTTTCTTAAAAGTTTTTGTGAAATTATTTACAGTTGTATTTTATGGTATTTGAATGTGAAATTTTAACAATATTAACTGACATTTCTTCATGGACTGTAATAATTTTTTGAAAAAAGTCTTTAGAGAGACAATGGAAACAGATTACTAGAGAAAAGTGTCTCCCCCATGCTCCATGGTAATGCTTATTGCACCCAGGTGCACTCTACCACTGAGCTACAATTCAAGCCATTTTCCATTTTTTTTTCATTTTGAGATGGAGTCTTCCTGACTAAGAGAAGCTGCTAACCCACACTGGCTTTGAAGTGGTGAACTTCTCACCTCAGCTTCTCAAGTAGCTCAGATTAAAACCACTTTCCATTCTAATTTTCTGAATAATCACATTGTATATAACATTTTTGAACCCTTGCCATAATTTTTCCTTAATGAGACAGCATGCATTTCTGAGGAGCCACAACCGAGGTGAGATTAGCCTTAACTCAAGATTTCCTTAAGAAGAACACGTATCACCCTGTCTCAGACTCTGCCGTGACCAATTTGGGTCCACGCCACCTGCTCTGAAGCACAACAAAAAATACCCGTCTCTCCTTTGTGGAAAGGATGAAGAAAGCCTCTCAGGACTTGCCTGTTTTCCTTCCTTCTAAAACTTAACCGATTCTTCATCGAGCCATTCTACATCTGAAAATGGGCTCAGAGGTGGCAGTGAGTAAGACAGCTTGATTTTAGGTAAGACGTCCCCCTCTTCCCTCTACAAAGCCCCTTCTCCAGAGTGAAGTCTTCTACTTTTTATTCTTAACGCTTTCGATTGTAGCTAAAGCAGCATGGTTTCTAACTGTCCATCTATTTTGCTTCCAGGGTCAACATCTACAATGCCCTCCACGAAACTGACAAGATGCCTCCAAACCAATCCAGTGTCATATTCTGCGCCTTTCTGTTCTGGCTCCTGCTGGCACATGTGAAATAATTATCGCTGCTCATTTGCACTGAGATCTCTGTCCTACTTTATCAGAGCCAGCACAGCCCAGCAGGTCACACCCTTATTCTAGCATAGCTACTGCTTTGAAATTCAAGATTCGTTTGCTTGCATGGGAAAGGATTCTTCAGTGTGCTCCATCACAGCAACAGTGGTACCTCTTACGAGCCTAGGCCAAGGAAGGCCACTGTTGAAGGCCGGGAGAGTTCGAGGGCATCAGCAGAGCCAAGCTTCTCAGATTTGTTCATCCAGATGTGTGCGAAACATGTGTAAGCATCCTGATTTCCTCCTCAAGGGCCCTTTAAAGAGCATACGAGATGTGTTTTTGAACTGAATTCAAATGTCCTTGGAAATCTGAGACTTTATCGTATTTTCAGGCTACTGCTCAGCTAAACACACTCTTCTGCAATAAGAGATAATGACCTTTTCATGAGCTATCAAGGAGGCCCGAGACACACACTTAGCTATTTATTAATGATCCACCATCGCTCATTAGTCTTATGCATGGGCTCAAAAACTTTAACACTTCCAGCTAACTCTGTAATTTCTGCAGCCCTTTTTTGTCCACATCTTTCAATTTCCTGAGTAATCATTCCTGAATTATCAATTTTATAAATCATTGACAAGAAAAAAAACAACAAATATTTGTCAAGAAAGCAGTCTCTGAATAAAGCTGCTCAAGAGCTGTCAAAAATTTTCTTTCAGAATTGGAGAAATTCCAAGGCAAAATTCTAGAATTTTAAAATTAAGTCTTCTGTCAATTTAATTTACTTTGTTCTGGCCTTCATTTTAAGAATACATTTTACTAGCTTCCATTTTGCAAGATTTTACTTTAACTTTCCCTGAAAGATAAAGCAAACTATTGGTATGGGAGAGAAGTCTAATGTTTGAGTATGTTTGTTAAAGATTTGTAATAGCTTCTGAAGTAAAATTATTTAATTAAAAATTTAATTACCATTGTAGATCACTGAGTTCACTGTAGAAAGCATTTTCAAAGGCTCAAATGTTTTCAAAATTCAATAAATGTTGGGCAACCAAAAGATAGAGCACTTTCTATTATGCTAAAGTGTTTTCTATTTAATGTTAGCTTTGTACAAAATGTTATAGTTCATTGACTCAATGCATACAATTCATAAGTTGGACAACAGAAGCTATCACACTTTTTCTCTATCACACTTGGTTTTATACAATATTCAGTTCTGTGTGTGTGTCAAAATCCAGTCAACCAAATTTTTGGGGGGTTTTTTTTGTTTGTTTGTTTTTTGTTTTTTAGACAGGGTCTCATTTTGTAGTTCAGGATGGCCCTGGATTCAATATGTAGTCCAGCCTGGCCTCGAACTTGAGGCAATCCTTCTGCCTCAACCTCCCAAGGGCTTGGATTATGGGCATACAACACCATCCCTGGCTGTCAATCTGCATTTCTGGTTCATAAATTTCTGACTAAGAAACTTATTTTTACCACAATGTTGTGCTATTCTGAAGTTTATATTCATTATATACATTTACTCACATAAAAACATGTAATATTATATTCAAAATGAAATGCTTAGAATCCACAATTGCATTTGCAATTGAATTCACAATTACATTTGCATCAGCATTAGAAGTTTGATAATGAAATCCCAGATTTTATTTTGATTATTCAAATCTGACAGAAAATTCCACCGAGTTTGCTATCTTGGTCTCTTCCTGTTTCCTAATGATATGCACTTATATTATACTGGCTCTTATTACCTTTATTTAGATTAGTTTTTATTTTCAGTCTCACTTTCCGCTTGTAATATCTCATGTCCATGCTTGATGAATGTACCAGAGTTCACTGATAGTGTTTACTGACATTTTATTTATCTTTATTCTCTTATTGACTGCAGAAGTCTTGTCAATTTATATATTAAAGTAATTGTGACTTTTAATGTTATTTTCTTGGAAATTCTCAAGGAACAATACTTACATCATTTTTTCAATGTATTTTTTTTGTTATTCACTAAGTTTGTTGGTACATTTCAGGTGTACAATATGATGACATTCATCATTGGGAATTTGTACCTGTACATGATGTATCTTGGTTCTTATTTTTTCCCCATTCTCCTGCCTTCCCTTCAATTCCTCCACCCCTCCCTATTTACAAAGACTTTGTTTCCATTTTTTCAGCCTCAGTATATAGAGATTGACTGGAGTATGTTTTTCACTTTAATTCAGACATCATTTTAATAAACCTAAAAATATAAGAAAAGATCTTCTCATCAATCAACACACAATTCTCAGTAAAGAAACAGAACTTAATGTTAAGTGCAATAAATCAAACACACAAACTTAAATATTGCATGTTTTCTCTCATTTGAGAAATCCAATGTATAAATAAATTAAAGAGCAAAATAAATGGTAGGTAATAGGAAACAGGGAGGTAGAACTTTTGCAAAAAGGAAGGGAATCAAGAGATGGAGAGAAGAGAAAGGGAGAGGAGAGAGAAAGGGGATAAAAAAGAACTTAGATATGTTATCTACATGTACCAATTCCCTACAATGCATACAATCATGTACTGCAAAAATACATTAAATTTTTAAAAGCTTAAAATTAGAATTTGCATTTTCCTGAGTAAATAACTCTAAATATGCTCTAATAACTTGTCAAGGAAAAAATGGTTGTGAACAAATCTTGCAGCAAGGGAGAGTGACACTATATTCAGAAAATAAATATCACCATAACTTTCAGGTTGATCTCTTCTAAGAGACTTCGATTCCTCTTTAGCTGCAAAAAGCAGAAGATTTTCTCTGCAATAATAAAGCTCCAGAATTTGGATTAGTGTCACAAGGTCTAGGATGAATTAATCTATCATGTTTTCCTTGTGTGTGGCCAGATGTGGCTATGGACTGAAACAGTTTAAAAATAACAAGTAAAAGTCTAGAGAAAGCATCAAGATAAAAATGCTGTAATGCTAAGATTTATCTAAATTATTCATTTTCCAGTTAGATTGACATTCATTTGAGAATTGTTCTGAATATCATATATTGTTTATGTATTATAAACATTTTAAAATATGGTAACTTTGTTAAGATAATTCATATTTTGGAAGTGACTAATCAAAACCATAAAGAGGCAAATGTAGCAATAACCTTTACCTCTTCTTTCACAAGCTTGGAAAAAAAATATATCAGTAAGAAGAATTTATTTCCTAAATTAAAACATTCAAAAGGTTGAGGAATCTGTAAAACATTATCCTGAATTATAATTATTATTAAATGAGGGACAACTACCACAATATTCTCATTAAACCCAATTGTATTTTTAGTAAATATACTTAGCAAATGCTTTATCAGTTGCTCTATTTTGAGACACTGAAATTAATTAATTTTAACGCCATGTTAGGAAGTAAGAGAAGGTTTTCTCTATATTTATTTTAACCATAGATTTATTGAGTTCACTAAACCATCATTCATTTATTTATTTATTTATTTATTCAACTTTTGTCATTCAAAGCCCTTGTGAATAATTTCTACATGTCACTGATTCAACTCCTTTATTTTACTTCATGTATGAGAGATCTGAGGCTTATAGCATTTATGACACTGTTCAGGGAAAAAAGGGATAATAAATAATCTTTACATTATTCAAAAGTGATTGTGCTCTACCATCTTTGCTACCTATTATTTTTCATTGAGCAAAAATTTTCAATATGCACTAATTCTCTGTGCTAAATTAGTTGTGTTCCCGGACGTCATGCAATTAGTGATTTTTGTTCTATAGACAAGACAAAATGGTAATCCAGTTTGATGGCATGTGTAATGACAGAAATAACATTCAATGGAGTGAAAAGAAAATTACATGCTAAAAATTAGAAATGACCTTCTGTTTTGACCTTATAATACATAGAAACTGCTTCTTATTTACATCTATGTCCTCAATATCTTGGTCACTTATTGCTTAGTACATCACAATTGCTTCAACATTACCAGGGAGTAAATCAAGTGAATGTATGTTATTTTTTCATATGTAGACTTTTTTTCATTTAAGCCCCACTCTTGAGCAGAGTGAGAGTGGGTATTGTTATTCTTTGTTATATAACTTACAATAATTATCATCCCCAACTAACTACATAATGCTCATAGCAATATATGAAATGAATTTATAAATTAGATCCCCAAAATTATAAATAGCCATATATATCTCACTTGTTTTTTTTTCTAAAAATGTCATTGAAAGTAATTTAAAGATGTAATGAGGTATAGGAAGAAAAAGAATATTTTAAGAAATACAGTAGTAGCTTCAGTAATGTTTACCTTTAGTATAAATTATCTCAAATTATTTGTGATATTTATGCATTAATAAATAACTTGTACTGGGGTGAAATTAGAGAAAATCATTTTTGAAAAGAATATGTTCACTTATTTTCCAAATCTCTCAAGAACGAAAATTTCCCTTAAGAGTTTACTGAAAGTAACTACTAGAGTTTATGGAATTTAAAAAATTATGAAGAATTTAGGTCAAACTAAATGAAATTGCCTCCTTTTTAAGATTTCTAACTATATTGTACTTATTTAAATATATTATGTCTCAAAATAAAATATGATAGTAAACATTATTTATGAGACAGTGTGTTAGCAACTTCTTATCGAGGATATGAAAATGTTGACATAAAGTGGACAGTTTCAATAAAATAATATTTAAAACTATGAGGTAAATACTATAAATACACATGAAATTCCCCATAATTTCATGAAAAGTGAAATATCACCTTGAATGTTGTAAAAGCAAAACAATATATACCTTTGAGGGACTTTCCTCATCCAACATGAAGATAGAGGGAAATTTTTTTTTTTTTTTTTGGTACCGGGGATCGAACTCAGGACCTTGCACTTGCAAGGCAGGCACCGGAACCACTGAGCTAAATCCCCGGCCCAGAAGGAAACTTTTGAACAGTTATTATTTGCTGTGATGCTTTATGATTCTATAGAAAATATATGTCCTTTTATGAATAGCATTTCTTGAGAACTTTTAAATATATACAAATTACAAAGTTCTCTGAATTTCTTTCTAAGTTGCATTTGGTACATGAATAAAGGAACTGATTCTTTTTACAAATATTTCCAAACTTATTCGTTTTAAGCACTGAAATTCTCATTATTTTTTCAAATGTTTTCTCTAACAACTTTATTTAGCTCCTACTTTCATGTAAATTTTTTCCATAAACTTATGTGAAAATGTAAATAATTTGACCCATGCACAAGTTTACACACACATGCACACACACAAACTTTATGCAGAATTTTGTATAATTGTAACATTTTATTTTTAAGCTGTTGATTCAGTATACAAACTTGTTTATCATCATTGTCCTCTTCCATGAATTCAGAAAAGAATCAAATATCTCCACAGGATAAATTAATTTTTGATTGAAAACAGAATTAATATGTCAATGATCACTTATGAGTATCAAAATGTATGAGATAAGAGTAGACATCAGGAAAAAGAAGTAGCCTGGGTACCATGAACACTAATGGTGTTGACAGGGTCTTAGAACAATGTCACTAACTTGAAGGAGGAAATCATTATGTCCACTTGACAGGAGCTTAGAGAGATCTTTACTCTGTGTTCATGGAAAATATAGAACATATACTTATTCTTACAAATGAGGACACTGGCATTGAATATGTAGCCATATGAACAGCAGCTCCTGTTCATAGAACTTTAGATATCTGGATCTTCGATGATCAGTAGGACCCTAAATGCAAGCCACATATGCATCTTTAAATGGTTTAATTGCCAGATATAAATAAGAGTGAAATAGTTAAAATATATTTTACAATATATTTAATAACCCAATATATCTGAATATTATTATTTCAACATTAAATCAATATAAAATTATTAACGGGTATACTAATGTATTTTTGTTAGTGGAACAAAGTATCTAGAACAGGATAACTTTATTTTTTTATTTTATTTTATTGGTACATTTTAGGTATACAATATGATGACATTCATCATTGGAAATTTGCACCTTTACATACTCTCTCTTGGTTCTTATTTTTCACCCTTGCGCAGCCCTCCCTTCAACCCCTCCATCCCTCCCTATTTACAAAGACTTTGTTTCCATTTTTCAATTTTCTCATATTAATTCTATTCCCTTCTTTCCTTTCCAATACTCCTCCGAATTCCCCTTCCCCTTTGCCCCTTTCCTTCTATTTCACATTATCTATTATACCTTTTAGTCCTTATTTACACTTTCAGTTTCTCACACTAGAGTAACTATTCGGTATTTACACATGTGTGTCCTAACTTTATAAAGAATGGGGTTTTATTGAGCTCCCAGTGCAGGGTGTTCAGAGTCCAAAGGCCTCGTCCACTGCTGTGTACTTGGGAGAGGGACTAAGGACACAAGGAGATGAGGACTGGATCAGGGAGGGGAGAAGAGACTGCATGAAGGGGGAAAGCGGAGATTGGGTCAGGCTGGGCCCTGCACAGGTTGTCCTGAGAGGCAGGGCTCCCATAGGGGTGCCTTCTTCTGAGGACACCCCAGGCCTGCTCTTGCTTCAGGTCCCAGGGTTCTTAGAGCAACCAAGCTGGCAGCACATAGACTCGGAGGATGCATGGAAATCTTATCCAGACCCTCAGCCTTTGTCTTGTATTTTTTTATTGTACCAAGTTATCAAAAGGTAGACTATGTATTCCAATATATCTTATTGGAATTAGTCATATTTCAAGTGCCCAATAACCCATGTGGTCTGTATTTGCCACTTTCAGTAGCACAGATTCTGACCAATTTTATGTGTGTGTGTGTGTGTGTGTGTGTGTGGTGGAATAACAAGGGAAGTTAGAGAAGTAATTGGAGGTAAAACACAAACATTCTTAGTTCAGGGTCTGTATGTGTGTGTGATGAGGATTTAATCCAAGGTCTTTGCACTAAGCTACATCTTGAGCCCTATTTATTTATTTTTTATTTAACAAAAAGTTCTTACTAAATTGTTAAGTTACTTAGGATGCTTTCACACTTGCAATCTTCCTGCTTCAGCCTCTCAGTATGCTCAGGTTACAGGTGTGTGCCACCACATCCGGCAATATAGTAAGGACTTTGCCTTTTCTTCTCGAGTACATATTTAGCCACTAAATATTTTAAGACAATGATCTCAAGGGAATCTTCATCTGAGTTATATTTTATGAATGGTCCTCATGTGGGAAGGTGGAAGATGACCTTTCTATGGGAGAGAGGGCAAGATGAAAGGGCCAATTAGCAGATGATAAGAACAGTTGTGAGTAGGCGAGAGATCACCATAGTCAGGAAGCAATTTGGAGAGAAAAGACATTTAGTGAGTGTGACATTTAGATTCTGGAGTAAGCAGGAAAAGTGACAGTAAGACAGGGAAGAAAGAGTCCGTCAGGTGGGTATGGATGCTGGTACCCAAACAGTAAGTATAAGGAAATACAGTTCCAAAGAAAAAAGAGACTTCATTTATTCGTTTTTGTGGTCCTGGGAAGGTGAATGTTTCTGCCCTGAGCTACACCTTCACCCTCAGTAGTTTCCTTTTGGAGCACGCTGATTTCACCACTGACTGCACAGTCCCCTTCGATTATTATTTTGTCCTTTTCAGGTTGCATAATGTATTTTTGAAAAAGAGGTTTAAAATTACTGTTATGTTAAAAAACATTATTTTACCAGCAAATTAATTACATTAAATATTCTTCATGACTGACGTTTCACCTTCTCAACACCAGTCTTATCCGTGTAATCATGTCCCAGTTCCTGCTTCCCAGGCGTTTGTGGTCCTGAGCGCGGTGCACTGAAGGTCAGCAGCTCAGCACAGAATGAATCGAGCAAAGCGTGAAGTCATAGAGGCCCTTTCAGGAAAGAGCACAGATTTCTCAAAACTGAGGCATATTTGGGAAGCCTGATACGGTGCAATTTCTAGTATGGATGTCACAGTTTGTTTGGGTGTAAAATAGAATGCTCCTTTGTATTATGAACTGAAATATTTTGGTTCAATAAAATGTTTCTCAAGAAAACTTGCTCTTACCTCAACACAAACTCTTAGTTATTCACTTTCATATCACCACTGAATATCCAGACCTTTACCCTAGAACTCTCAAAATTATTTTATCAAATGAGAAATGCAGATTTTGCTTAATGCCCAAATAGCTCATATTAAAGTGATTGGTCAGAATGTTTCACAGTTCTGGAAGAAATCACATAACTGAAATGAGTAAACACAAACTAGGTAGTTATTATTCAGAGTTGTTAAGAATATATTTAATTGTCAAATAAGAAAATGTTCCACAACAATACAGGCATTGTCTTTTAAACTGATATAAAAAAATCACAGACCATAAAAGGAATACCTGTTTTCTATTTTGCTCAAAACAGCAACGATTAAGCAAAACAACTCTTCAAGACTAGCGTCATAAATGACCGACTAATCAGGAACATTCTAATATTCTTTGAACTTAGGATACAGACCATAAATGCATTCAATATACACCTTCAGAAAAGAGAAGTTCAAGTATATCTGAATATGGTCAATTGTTTTTGCTAGTAAAATGCTGAAGCCAATGACATTGATTTTGATAATAAATATTAAGTTTATCTCCCCTATTTTTGATTCAGGCAAGAAGATGATGTCCTTGTGTACTGCCCTGGAGCACAGCTAGGAAACTTCAGTCCAAACTAAATTTCCAGAGAAAATATATGTATATACCTCAGCTGTGAGTTTACTTCTTTTTAAGTTTAAATTATGTTGGGTAATATATAAAAGCATAAGAATTGTACATATTTATAGGGTACTAGGCAATGATTTCATATATACCAATACCTCTCCACACATTCCCAGTGCAGCTCTAAGCTATAGGAGAAACCATCTCCACCGATCAACAGCTGTTCCTCCAGAGTGAGACAGAAAATGAAGACACGGAGGTGACACTGCCAGGGACGTATTCAGGTCCACTTCCCCTCACTACTGATGGATGGAATAATTCATGAGTAATTTTGGTAGATGTAACAACTTCCTGGAGATTAGAAGATAACTGTATTCAGCTGTCCACTTAGAGTCTCTGAAATCTGCCAATTGTAGAACCGACTGAGAAAGTGAAGGTAAAAAGGAAATTGGATGTGTGTGGAAAATTGGTACAATATCCCATCTAATATTAATACTAGTGTATAATACAGTGTCAATATTGAATATGCCCAGCTAATGATATAGATATAACTCAAATGTGTAAATGTGATGCTAACACATATGCAATATATATACACATGTTTATAACATGTTTTATGACTATATATTACATTATATTTTACATATTATACAACTGTAGATATGTGAATATTACATATATATGAATATATCTTCAAGGATATGACAAATATAGACCTCTTATGTGATGATCTGAAATTGAAAATTATACAACTACTATGAAAATTTTCAGTAAATCTAATACAATCCATTTAAATGAAAAAACTAAAAAGCCTATAAGCAATCTTGTGTAGTCATGCCACTTTTCTGTATGTATAAAATCATATCAAACAAAAATAAAACAAAAAAGAGAAAAAATGAACTGAAAGAGCTTCCTACCAGTAGTGGTTTCTTTTCTGTTTGTCAGTTTTTTAACTGCAAAGACAAATTGAGCATTTCCACAAACTGTGCCTTCATTTTTCATTCTGCTTCCCTGCTTGGCTTCGCTGCATTAGAACAGACAACCGCTCTGCACGTATTTAGATATTCTGCTTCCCACAAATCTCGTTTGCGGTTCCATATGAAATCTCTCTGACTGCAGTCCACACAAGACCTTAGGGCATCTGGCTTGACCTTTAGGGCTTTCTGATTGATGCTGCTTGAGGCCCTCGTCCACTTACGTGAAACTTCGAGATGTGGCAGGGCCAGTGTGATATGGCATAAAATTTTCTCTTGGAAGATACAGTATCAGCCTGCTGCAATTTGTGTGACTTTGGTGAGGTGCATGACTCCATTCATCAAGAAATTAGTCACATTAAAAGTGGCCAAATGGGTCAGTTTGTATAGTCTTCCTTTCTCTCTGCTACCCAGATTTCAGCACTGTTAGTGTTCAGTCAAACAGTGGAGATTTCAAGTCTTTGGGAAGTTTTAAGAGGTCTTTGTGTCCATGTGAGAGTTTAAGTGAATTGACAAATAGGAAGGAATCAACACAGAGCATCTGAGTTCTTCATAAGAACAAATGATTTTTATTTTTAGTTTATGCTTTCTGTTAAGATGTCAGTCCAGTGATGCTAAAATCACAGATTATGAAAGGAAGTCACAGAATTTTAAGATTTATTGGCAAACTTTTCCATTCTAGTGGTAATTTATTTATCTTGATAGTTTAATTTACTTCTTATTTAACTAATTGTTTAATGGACATTTTGATAGCAACATAAGAAAATCAATCAGAATGGCATCTGGGACCCATGTAGCAAGCAGTTGGATGGTGAGAGCGAGATTTATGTGAATAATTTTTTCTGAATTGATGCTTATTTTCTGCAACTTGAAAATTATGACGTCTAAAGAAATCAAATCCTATGGATTAAATGAATAAGTAGATGACAGAAAAAATGTTTTTAGTTGTGGTTGAAATAGTGGTCCATAAAGAGCAATACAGCATATAGGCTTTAAACATTCCTTGAAGTTTCCTTATCTTATAATAATGAAAATTAAGTAAAAATTATAGCATGTTATTCAGATAATGCATTGATAAATATGGAAGCTTGAAATATCTATCTATTGATTGATCTAATATCTCTCCTGCACATATTTCTCTCTTGAAAAACATTAATTCAAAATTATAATAGAAATCCCCAGGCTGATATCTATTCTTCAGTGTTTAACCATAAGGATTTTACTCTTTGATACAGGATATCTTGGCAACTTTGTAGACTTGTTTTAGATTCTATAGCTTCAAAATAGCTTAAAAGTGCTGCCAGAATGGTTCAGACAAAATCTTTGATCCTTAAACCAATAATCATATAATTGCTTCCCAGCCCTCTATTTTAGTTTTCTATTACAGTAATTAATTCATGTGGACTGTGATAAAAGAATACGTTCTGTAGAAGTATTGAAGGTTAAAAAAAATGAGCACATTTAGTTTATGAGTGCTAATTATTTAGCTTGACTCCAGTGATTGGCGGGTTGAATAAAAATATTTGACATTAATTGCTATATTTTCATTGGTAAGTATAAAGATAAGCATAGCAGACACTTGTTTGTGAAATAAATGAAATACTGAAAGCAAAAACCAAGGGATGCAAAATGAAACACAAAGTCACTATAGAAAAGAAAGACTCGACAAAAGTCCTAGTTAGTCATATGAGTTACATGATCTTGTTCCAGTGCTAAACTAAATTATCTCATCCACAGATTTTGTCCTTCTAAAGCTGACATAATTATATTGTTCACTTAATGTATTAATGAGGTAAAACAACCAATCAAAACTGCTTCTTGGTCTTTTGGCTAAGATCACTGTAAATATCCAAGAATAACAAAATGTCTGACAATAAGTACTCAGAATGTTTAATCATTATTAGTATTATTCAAAAACTCATATTTAGATATTTGAGCATTATTTTTAAAGTTTCAGTTTTCTGATTGAGGACAGAAATGCTTACAGGAAAATGTTTCTGAGGAAATCAATTATTACATGTTTGGAGTGTTAGTAAGTGTGTTTACCTGTGTGAGAGTAGGAGACCGATGAAGGAGGAGGTAAAGAGGATGAGGGGAAGGAGCAGGAAGAATAAGAGGAAGACAAGGAGGAAACAAAAGCTGAAGTTTTTGTGATTCATGTCCACTGTAGCACTGAAGGACAAATACTATATGGCCTCACTCATCTGTGCGATTGAAAAGCTAATAACTTAGAAGTAAAGGGTAGAATAGAGGTCACAAAAGATTGGAAGGAGCAAAGGGGCTGGTCAAAAGATAAATAACTATAGGTAGACAGAAAGGATAAATTTCAAGAGCTCTATTGTTCAGCAAAGTGATGATGGTAAAAACGGCACATTCCTGTAAAATGTGGAGTGTGATTAAATGTGTTTCAGCACAAAAATGATGATCCTGTGAGATAGTGCATTTGTTAGTTAGATTTAACTATCCCACAATGTATGCATGTTTCAAAGTATGGTGCATCTGATAAAAGTGTGAACTGCCATCTGTGGATTATAAATGACAAATGAATGAACAAAATTTAAAAATAAGAAAAAGCACATTAAGTTTACTCTCTGACATCCATGTGTGAAATCTTCAAGAACTCGCAGAAACTTTCTAAGCTTCTATTTTCTCATTTTGAGAGATCTCATTGTGCGGTTGCCTTTGGTGAAGTAATATAGGAAAGATCTTTGCAAGGTATAACAAATTATACAATTTTACCATTTTATCATCTTATGAGTACTGAGTTACAGGGCCTAGAATGAAAAATGGGGTTTCTTCATGTAAAAGATTGACAGAAGAGACAGAGAGAGAGAGAGAGAGAGAGAGAGAGAGAGAGAGAGAGAGAGAGAGAAAGTTTTCTTAATCTGATTACTATTTTTAGAGTAATGTTATTTGTTTAGAGTCTTACCTTGGTAAAGTATATTTACCAATGTCTGACTTTCCCCCCATATGTTTGGAGGACACCAAAAGAACAGAGCATGGCCTCACCTCATCTTCCTAAATGACAAAAGAGGATGTATTTCCAGGCAAGAAGTTTTTATGATTCCAACTTCCTAACAAATACTTATATAGTTATGAATATTTTACAATGGCAGTGTCTCAATGCCATCCGTGTTAGTTTTTTTGACACACCATGTACCATACTTGGCTTCTTTGAGGTTCTTTATAAGATATCTAATGAAATATTCATTCAGGTTCACATTTTATAGAAGATCACAGTGGATAACCTTAACATAAAATACACTGAGCCTTATAAAGTCTCTGTTGTATTTTAAGAATCTCCACCTAATTATGAGATGATTCTAAGTGGGCGAGAGACATATGCAGCTATGTGATTTCTCTCAGGCGCCCCTCTCTCCCCACATTCAAGGGCATTCAGTCTGGAGACTGAGACACTTCCAAGCACACAGCTTTACCCTGGAAATAGGATGGTGCAGAGAAAATGCACAGGTTTCATGTTTGATCGTATTAGACCTAGTACCAACTTGTGCAGTAGCTTTTAAAAGCAGAAAGGATTAAAGCAATCAGTTAACTGCTCAGAACATCAATTTCTTCATGATTTCAAATAACAAATACTGATTTTGTGTCTCCTATTTTCCATGCATTGTTTCAAGATTTGCAAATGTAGCACAGAGAGGCACTGTATATTCATCACATACAGCGAATCTCAGCCTGTTTATTGTTCTTATAGTCCAGTAGAGGAGATGGGTAATATATTAACCCATGAATCTGTACTGAGGTGTCAGCTAATGATAAGTGCTGTGGACAAAAATTGTTACAGTAACAGGATAGAATGGCAAGAAATTTTAACCAGATAAAGTAGTAACACAAAGTGAGGCAAAATGTGTAAACTACCCAGAATATGTTATGTTTTCAAACAGTAGTGGATATCACATTTGGCATTATTTACAAAAACTCCATGAGCAGGGATTGTTAGCCACTCCTTTTAATCCCAGACTTTGGGAGCTGAAGGTAGAAAGATGGTGAGTTTGAAGACAGCCTGGGAAACATCAAATTTAAGGCCAGTCAACTACAAAGCAATACCCTGCTTCTAAAATATAAATACATAAATAAAAAAATAATAAAGATAAAGATGGACAGATACTTTAAATTCCTTTTTAAAATGTACTTCAATTCATATATAAATTTAAAAATTGCACACACTAATGGGATTTTATGTAATATTTGATACAGGTTTGCATTGTATAGTATTTAAATCAGGTTAAACATATTTACCTCCTTAAACATTTATTACTTTATATTAAAACTCCTTTCTTCTATGTTCTTAACCACTTACCAGTTTACCCAGGTGTCACTGGGACAGTAGGTTTGTTCATGCACTGATGATCCTGAGTATCCCTTTGGCAGGTATCATTTCAACGAATCGATTCTTGTACAGAATAAATTTGATAAAATTGTCTTTTTTATTTCTTTTTATATTATCTTATAAAAATTAGCAAAAATATGCAATTTGTGGTCAGGGTGTATTTGAATAATTGGGTGGGTAAGTGGCTAAAATAGACACTACAGTGTTTTCTTGCTCCTAATTAACTGTAAATTGGTACCAATCTCCTGGAAAAACTAAATATTTTTATATATGTAAATAATAGAAGGAGATTACTCAAATAATTCCTCTCTCTCTTCTCACCATATTCAATAAGGTTTGATGTTTCTTAACCCAATGTTAAAGAACACTGGACAACGATAGGCTTACTAAAGACAAAGTTGTTTGAAAATCTCTGAAACATATTTGATGAGCACCATTCTTAATAGGACTTTGTTACTGAAACTATGTTTAATCTTTCGGACAGAAAAATTTCTTTAAAAATATGTACAATCTGTGTTAAATTAATTTTTAAATTAAGGAATCAAACTAATGCTCTATAAAATCATACAAAACAATCTGGACATTTTTCTGATTATCAATGAAACTGTGAAACACAAAAATCTACAAAGATTACTAAAGTTTGCAGCCCTTTTGAGGAAACCATTTGTATTAAAAAATGTGGAATAAATAGTATTTCTTAAACTAAATTTGGTAGTTGTTTCCTTCTCAGTTTCTCCTCCCAAGTCACCACTGTCAAAGAACTTGAGGTGGAATTTAGAAGCCTTTGGAATTTTTGAACATAATACCAATACACAAGAAGGAAGGAAAAGACAGCATGGATCAGGATGAAAATTCAATAAAATTAAGGTTTGTATTGTAATATTTAGATCTCTGATCCATTTTGATTTTAATTCTGTACATGCTGAGAGAGATGTGTCGAGGTTCACATCTGTATGTGAGTAACCAGTTTCCCAGCACCATTTTCTAAGGAGGCTGACTTTCCCCCAGATACGTTTTTGACCGCTTTGTCAGAGATCAGATAGCTAAGTGTGGCTGGAGTGGCTCCTGTGTCTTCTATTCTGTCCACTCATCTGTGTGTCTGATTCTGTGCCCGATCTTGTTATCACTGTAACTTCGTAACATAACGTCAAACTCTGGATTGTGCTGCCTCCTGTTCGCTCTTGTTGCCCAGGATTTCGTTTGATTATTTTGGAATTCTTCTGGTTCCATTTGACTTTTAGAATTGTTTTCTGTAGTTTTATATGGAATGCTTTTAGTAGTTTCAACAGCATTGTATTAAATCTGTATATCAATTTTGGAGATACAGGCATTTTCACAAAATGTGTTCTCTCTATCAAGAAACAGGACTTCTTCCCATTTTTGGATGTCCTCTTCAATACCCTTTTTCAGAGCAGAGTAGTTTTCATTGTAAAGGACTTTCACTTTGTTGGCTAGGTTAATTCCTACATATATAATCTTGATGCTAATGCGAATGGTATTGTTTTTCTAACTTCTTTCTCAGTGAGTTCCTTATTGGTGCACAGAAGTACTATTGATTGTTGAATGATTGTATCCTGCTATGGTGTTGAATTTGGTGATTATCTCTAGGATTATTTTGGTGGAAGTTTTAGGGTCTTCCATGTAAAAGGTCATGTCAACTGCAAATAATGATAACTTACCTTCTTCCTTTTCTATGAATATGCTTTTCATTTCCTTCTCTTTCCTGATCACTGTGGCTAGAGTTTCGAGTACTATACTGAACAGGAGTGGTTAAGTAGAGTCCTTGACTTTTTCCTTATTTAGAAGGAAAGCTTTAGGGCCAAGGATTCAGCTCAGTGGCACCACACCTGCCTCGCAAATGCAAGATCCTGATTTTGATCCCTGTTACCAAAAAAATAAAAATTTTTAAAAAGATGGAAAGCTTTAAGGCTTTCCCCATTTAATGTGAGGTTAGCAGTAGGTTTTTCATAAATGGCTTTTATTAGAAGGAGATAAGTTACTTCTATTATTATTTTCTTTAGAGTTTTATCGTTAACAGATTTATGGTCTTGTCAAAGGCTTTTTCTGCTTTTCAACCTTACTTTCATTTATGTGATGTATTACATTTAGGGATTTATAAATGTTGAATAACATTGCATCTCTGAGATTAAACCTAGTTGGTCATGTTGTAAATCTGGTTGAAGATATTATAGGTAAAACTCTTGAAGACATAGGCATAGGCAAAGACTTTCTGAATAGAACCCCAAATGCACAAGAAAGAACATTAAGAAGCAACAAATGAGATCATATCAAATTTAAAATCTTCACAGCAAAGGAAACAAAGAGTGAAGAGAAACTGTAGAATGAGAAAAAAATTTGCCAATTACACATCAGAGAACTAATATCTAGAATATATAAATAACTCAAAAAATTAGATCTCCAAAATAAAAGGTCCAATAAATAAGTACAGACTTCTCACATGAAGTACAAATGGCAAATAAATATATGAAAAAATCTCTGACTATTAGAGAAATACAAATACTTTGAAATATCACTCTACTCCAGAAAGAATTGCTATTAAATTAAATAATAACAAATATGGATGAAGCTGTGGGGAAAAAGAAACACTTCTACATTCTTGGCATTGTTAGTGTGAATTTAAACCAGTACAATTGCTATGGAATTCAGCATGAAGATTCCTCAAAATCTAAAAAAGACATTTCATTTAACTCAGTTATTCCCTTTTTATGCATCTTCCCCAAAGTGTTAAAGACATCATGTCATAATCTTAACACATCATATCATGCATACTCATGTGTATAGCAGCACAAATCATAATAGCTAAACCTTAGAAGAGGCCTATATGTCCATCAACAGAGGACTGGATAAAGAAAATGTGGTATTTCCAAACAGTGAGTACCTCTCTGGCACAAAGAAGAATAAAATGGTCTTTTGTAGGAAAATGGATGCACCTTGAGACCATAATAGTGAATGAAATAAATCAGATGCACAAGCTTAGATATCACATGGTTTCTTTTTGCATGAGAAAATTAAAGTATAAATATATTAAAGAGCAAAATAAATGAGAGATAATAGAGAACCAAGAGACAGATATTTTGCAAAAGGAAGGGAGCCAAGGCGGAGAGGGAGGGATGAAAAACAAGATGTGCTATATACACACACATCTGGTGATGAATGTAACAATGTACAGAAAACATGTACTAATAACAAAATAAAATTTAGTAAGAGTAAACTATTCAGTCAACTATTTTCAATATGGGAGCGTGAAGGCTTAACAGGAAAAGTTTTGATCAGAAATGGCCCAGAATGATCTGCCTGGACAGAAGACCCTGCATGCTCTGAGGCTTCGCATCCTGGCTTCAGGAGGGAGCTTCCGGAGACGTCCATGCGTGGAGAGCAGAGAAGGGAGGGCCTTGGGCATGGGAAAGCATGAGGAGTACATACCCCACAGTGCATCCAGACTCGCATTAAATGTGGCCCATCTTTCCTACTTACACTCGGTATTAGTCTGGATAAAGTTGTGGAAAAGCAAAGAAAATGTAATACTGGTATATTTTTAAAAATCAATTTCCCTTGAATCTAAGAGTGCATTTTCACACAAAGTAACAGGTATGAAAGTTTTAAATAAATAACAAAACCCCTTGGGTACTATATATGTGAAAATTTTTAATTAAGGTAAAAATCAATGGTGAGGTTGAGAAAATGTGACACAGTAAATTCTGAGCAAACCAGGTACCTCTATAACAGCAGAAAAAATACTCATAGAACAAAAGTGGATCCACAGACAAATTTACGAACAAGACAGGTCTAGGGCCAGGAATTTAGCTCAGTGGTTCCGCCACCTGCCTTGCAAGCGCAAGGACCTGAGTTCGATCCCTGGTACCAAAAATATTTGCCTCAGAAATTTATACACTTTTTTTTTAGTTTTAAGTAAAACTTTTCCCTTCTTTCTCCCAGTTGTAGTGACTCTTATCTTTTTATTTTCTTTACCTGTTCTCCCTTGATTAAAAAAATGCTTCAGGAAAAACTGTAATAATATTTATTTACAGCATCCAAATTAATTCACTGTATTACTTATGTTTAAGGTGCTTTTACTATCTTTTAAAGATATTTCTAAGAAGCTGTAAAATCACAAGTATATTTTGGAGGCCACAGAGCTGAAGTTCCCTTGGGGAGCTCTTTAACTCTGCTGTGATAGGTTTCCATTACCAGAATGTTTTGAGACAAGGTGGTGTAAACTGATTAAGTTAAAAAAAAAAAAAAGTGAGTTTTCTGTTTCTTCTTTCATTATTGTGAATTGCTTTAAAAAGAAAATACATGAAAATATATGTTTGATGATCCCTTCTGTGTAGTAGTTGGGGTAGCTGCACATGTGCTAGTGCACACTAAATTTAGTATAAAAAACTCTGATTCAGACCAAAAAAAAATATGTGGGTAAGTTTCACACAAATTTCTACCATCAAGTTATTATAACGTAAACTTTAGTTAGTCATTTTGGAAGTTGGTCATTGTAGTTCATTAATAGTATGTGTAATAGAAATGAATACAAGTGTAAGAAAAGTTTCTCTCTCAAAACTTCCTATTTTTTTGTTTATTCCATTCTGAAATGGTAAAACTATGAGTCTAGAATCTTGATTGCAAAAGAAACATAATCAATGAGATGAGAATTCCTAGTCAATAAGTATACTTTTAATATAACTGTATTCTTAGAAAAAATGCATTCTTCAAATAATCTTGAATTTTTGTATTTTAAGTGTTGTTTAAATTGCAAGAAAATTAACATTTTCTACAGATGACAGTTTAGATCTGAAACTCATTTCAGTTTACTACTAATAAACTGAATTTAGTAGAGTGTATGTTAGTTTAACTTGGCAGTATAATTCCCAAAAATCTCTGCATTGACCAAAAGGTACTTATTCTCATAGCTACTTTATCTTTTTGAAAGATTTATTATTTAAACAGTACTGTGTGAGATTTATATGCCTGTATTCAGACAAGATGGTGTAATCCTGCAATTCCAGCTGTTGGTAAGGTAACAGGTAAAAGGATTTCAAGTGTAAAGCCAAACTGGGCCATTTATTTAGGCTCTGTGTCCAAATATAATTTTTAAAATAGTTGGGAGATGGAGCTTCCTGGCAGATTTTGTGCAAAACAGGTGCAAGGCCCTGAGTTCAATTGCAGTACTGTGATGTTTATTTCCAGGTTTTAAAAATCTCCTAATACAGACATTTTGTCAAATTCTATTACATCATTTTAATTAAGTTATACCAAAGAAAAAATTTCTTACTTTCATCTGTAAACAGTTGCCATTTAACTGATATAAATAATTTAACTCTTCATTCTCACAAGTCTTACAGAAGTGATTAAGTAATTGCTAGACATTTGAGAGAAATCATTCTTTGTGAATAAAATCACTTATATTTATATTATCCCAATTGATGAGTATGCACATATTCATTTATCTTACTGTATTTTTCACATTTTACAATAAAACCTTTTAGTCATTATATTTGATTGTTCATTTTAGAAGTTTTTTTACCTGAGTTTTGATGAACCATTTCACTGCTATTCACAACAGAAGAATAATAATTTGCTGAGAGTGAAGTGTTCAATATTTCATGAACATAGGTAAAGTACTAAGGTTCATGGTCAAAAGTAGAAAGTTCAGTTACTCTTTTGAAATTTTGAAAAGGTTAGTGAGTTATTTTAATAATATAAAATAATCATTTATATGTCATATTCGCCTTTATTATTATTATTAAAATGTATTCATGATGAATACCACAATTCTACTAGTAAAATTACTACTACCCCAGGATTATTATGAGCTAAAAAAGTTATTATCTTTTGACGCTTTATAAAGTAGGTGGAGTCATACGGCTTATTTTACTCACATTTACACTACAGTTAATGACTTACTGCTTTAGAAGAGAATAAATCTCAAAAGATGCTGAGATATTTTATGATAGGATCTATGTTTTATTCTTCCACATACATACCCAATGCAAAATAGAGAATTTCACATATAATAGACAAGTGATAAATCCTTTTTATTTACACTGTGATTATGCATACAAATGATTTCATCAATAAATAAATTAGACAATCTTAGTAATAAATTTCATAATAAAGGTCTAGCATATGCTTTATATTTCTCTCACCTGTCGAAATATTTACACATATATTTTCATTAGTGTCAGGCTGATCTAAATGACATTTGATAAAATTGTGTTTTTAAATGAATATAATTAAAAATAAAAATTTTCCCAACACTCCCAAATAAAACCACTCCCAAAATGTAATAGAGAATGAACACTTTTTTATTGTTGAATAATCATTAGGCCAGAATATGATATGTGTTACGGACAATTTGCCAATTAATTACAAAGACAGGAAGAATTCACTGTCCTGGTACATACCCAAATACAACATACAACACACATGATTTCCACATAAACAATAAGTAGCCCTCAAGTAAGAGGACATGATACACCTCTTTCCCACACAATCCCATACACCTTCCAGATGCACCTGGCCGTGCAGTCACCCTGTGTGTTAGTGAACTGACCTTGGGGAGGAGGTGAACAAATTTGTAACTTTCTATAAAATTTAGGTTTGCAACTTGGAGGGGCTTATTCATGTTAGACACAGTCTTCCCATAGAAAATGAGAGTTAGTGGTGCTATCTCCCTTGGTATTTACATTTGAATGAGGTAATTTCTGCATTCTTGAGAAAGGCATTCCTGAGGCATAAAGCAAAACAAAAAACCCAATCTAATCTAATTTTCAAATGTATACATATATGATAAAGTTATAAATATATATAACTATGTATATCTGAGAAAATATAGATAGTAGAAAAGAGGTGGTAGATCTTTTGCAAATGGGAAGGAGACCAAGAGAAGGAGGGAGAAGGGAAGGAAGAAAGGTGAAGTGGAATAACGAGGGTTAAGACATGGCACATACGTGTACCAACTCCTCATGATGAATGGAATCATTACATGCTGCAAATGTGTTAATAACAATTTTTTAAATTAGATATTAGAAAGTACTTAACAGGTACAAGTTTTCTAAAGTTGATGTTGTTGAAAGAAGGCAGAAGACATAACTCAATTCCTTTATTTTCTGTAAGAATTAAACATTCTCTTTTACATTTTTGTTTGTCTTTAAAATCAACATACAATAAAATGGACAGAACATGAATAATATCATAATACACCTAAGAACAGTATACCACAAATGGAAAGTCTCATATTTGCAAACATAATTGTAAAATTTTGAAATTAAACAAATTATATCGCGAGTTTGTGATAGCATTTTGAGCATAATTTCAAACATGACATCTGTTGACGTGGTGACAAACCACATCCACACACTGTGGCAACCTTTCCTAAAATTTAATGGGTACCATGCTTTAGTTCTGGGTTTTTTTTATGTATTGAAACAGAAATTTTATTTGGGATGCATTTCATAGGTTCTAGTGGACCAAACAATGTAGTACATTCTCATGCAGTTATGACATAGGGCCCACTGGGATGGGGAATAGGTACAATCCTGGACCCTTACCCATTAAAAGAATATTTTGAGTTTTCTCTTGGGATAATCATGGACTTAAAAAACATTTTTGCTGTGAACCGTAACTCTTCACTTGGGCCTATGGATGCTCAGTAGGTAAGTAAAATCAGAACAAAGCTAGAATTGCATTCTGTATTCTTTGTTACTGTAAATCTTGATGCAAATCTCTTTGCAGAGCTACATAGAGATTTGTTAATCATTTAGGGAGTGTCTTCCTTGGAGCTTTCTAGATTGCAATGAGGAACCCTGAAGTTACATGACCCATCACCTTTCAAGACTGAGGACACAAGGATAAGTGGTTCATGACACATTAAGCCATTGTCCTGAACCTGGGTTCACCTGCATTTTAGGAAAGATGGAGCCCTTTGACTGAGACCAAAACTGAAAGAGTCAAATGTCCCAGTAATGGCAGTATTCAAAGTTAGGACACCAGGATTGAGAGGCCACCAGCTAGTCCTTGAAAGCTGGCCACCCACCTTTCATGTTGGCCTGTCTGAACCCCTGTACCTCTGGCTACTTACGCTGGTGTCCTTTCCTTCTAACCTTTTAATCCAAGATTTTTTTTTCAAAGTATGACACGCACTTTGTCTTTACTTTTAAAGGGTCTGTTTGGAAGTTTAGGCAACAGAATTTAAAGCTCTGCATTATGGTAAAGCTAGAAATAATGAGGAGAATCTTCAGTTTTAAAATGTACACAGTATGAAACCAGGAGATTCATTTCTGGTTAAGAAAAGCAGATTTGAAGAATACATTTGGTATTCAAGGATCTAGATGAGCTAACACCACTAGGTGAATTACAATATATCCCCACAAAATGAAATATGTGAACTAAGCTTCAAGGAGAGACATGAATCAGGGAAAGAGGTTGCATAGTGAAAACCAGGGAGGGTGGGGGGCAGGGGGAACAAGGTGCCTGGAAAAAGACAGTCCAAAGGACAAAAGAAAAGCTACCCAAAGGGGAAAGTAACTTCCAGAGAGTTTGATCTTGTAGAAGCAGAAATTATAACCCCTGAAAACTCAGCAGAAAATTTTATGAGTAAGTAAGCCCATGATAACTATTAGTGGCACTGTTATCAATTGAGAAAAGTAGGGAAAAGCCACAGATTTGGAAATAAGTAAACATTTTGATTTGCTTGGCTTTAGGTCTGATTTGATTTGTGTTGGTTGATTTACTATTGTAAACCTAAGATATGAGATCATGTAAGGGGAAAAGAAAGAACAAATAAAAACATTTTCAAAAAATGAAAGAAGTCTAGTCCAAGATCAATGTAAGAAAGTACCATATTCAAAGTTTAAAAATGAATACTTCTACATGTACATTGGAAATCTTAAAATGAGTCAACTATTAAATTTAAACCCCTTTCTTGTTGGAATAGATGGTGTGGTTAGTTAGAACTGTATCCTTTAAGCTTGGGAATTTTTATTAGATTAAATGGATAAGGAAATAGGTACTATTTCTCTCTAAATCAATATAAAGGATTAAAGTGTTGTTGGAATATGTCTCACGATTAATGTAGTCTATAAGAGGATATATTTGGGGGCAATATATATGAAATATTTTCTAGCTATCTTAAATCATTTCATTAATTAGAAAGGTATCAAGAACCTTTTATACAAGAGTATTCTAGCAGAACCCTGAGTCAGTAAATACACTTAAATTTTATATCCCTTCCACACCCTTTCCCCTCCCTGTTTCAGTACCACCTTACTCTTGTGAAGAATTTATAGTTTAGCTACTCAGTACTCTCTGATTCTTTCTATTATCTTCAATCAGAGTGATTAGTATTTATGCCAAACTTGAAGTTAAGAGTTCCTACAAAGAAACATGTCCTAGATTCTTTGTTCTGAATTTGTTTCGTTTCATTTATATTATTATCCTGTCAGTTTTATTCAGCTGAAAATATATGACTTATGAACATATTTTTGATACTTTAGATACATTCAAATATATCCATTTTGAAAGATAATAACCCTTACTAAAACACATTTGATGTAACCTAAGAAATGTATTTGCTCTATGGAAAAATTCACAAGGAAAACACATGCTTATCAAACAAATTTCTTTCTCTGACAACATGATAGGCTTTGTCAATTGCAAGAGAGGGCAAATATAATTCATCTTGATTCCAGGAAAGCAGTTCTTTTTCTTCCAAATGACACATATTTTTTTCTTTGGCTATACAGAACATGGTTTAGATAATATTATTGTTGTTAGGTACTTTACTGGTCAGGAACTTAAACGAAATGATCAGTAATTTGTAATTTAGTATTGATTCAGGAAAGAATTTCTGTTCTTCTACAAGTTTTCCTTGATGCAATCCAGTAATTTTAGCAATAGGTTAGAAAATAGAATTTCAAGTGTTGAGTGTGCCAGAGTTGGCTGAATTTTAGAATTTCAGAAATATTATTGGGATTATAAAGTATTCTGAGAACTTCCTTTCATGATCAATGTAGTTGTTTTCATCCCTGAGGAGTCACCTCGACACACAGTTGCTGAGGCTGTAACTTTCCTCATGTGTTCATTCACGAGTGAGCCTCTCTGTCTCTCTCAAGGTCTGATACACTGATAAACGTCACTTAATACATTCCTCTCCGCTGCAGGAGTGCCTGCTCCTGGGCAGCGCATGGTGTCTTATACCTGTCCGAGTCTCCAATATATTCTATAACACTTAAAACTGTATGTTGAAGGATTGGAATACAGTGAACATTTACATCATGTATTTTCCAATGACATTAGTTTCAAAAAAGGAAGGAACTTAATAGAGACTAAATTCAGGGCACTGTGCTTTTCATTCGGGCATTGGGAAACCCACTTTCCTAGAAAAATAGAGCAATCGGTGCGTACTTATGAAATTGCAGGGGTTAAGAGCCTCTGCAGAGTGAGAACACAGTATTCACTCAGGTCTCTAAGAAATCTTCTTGCCTCCTGTACGGCAGACTGTGTCTGAGCTAGTAAGGGTCAGTGTGCACAGCTGAGCTCTCCCACCCTCCCACTCTCTTCCCTAAGAGGTAAAAGGGCAAAGAAGCATTTTCAGACACAAGGGACCTGAAGTCAGAGCATGACTCACATATTTAAAGAAAAGCCAGACATTGAAAGAACAAGCCTGTGGTGATGCAGGAGAAACCATCTGACACTGGGCAGGACATCAGGCCACACTTTAGATGTGGCCTGGCCGGCCATGTGAAGATTTCAATTTGAACCAAGGGAACTGTGAAGTCAGTGCTTAGTCGTGACCAAGACTTTAACATGATCTGATCTATGATTTTGAAAAGTGTTTATTCACTGTGGAAAACAGACTTTTTAACAGGGGAATCGGGGAAGACAATTATATGGTCTTTGCCAGGTTCCGAACAGCTGGAGATACACAAGGAACTTGAACACAGTAAGAAGCAGCAACATTCCATGTACCTGGTATTGGGAGAGAGGAATTTCTGAGCTGATTGATTAAGTGAATGACAAGGTACTCTAAATCAGAGGCAATGCCAGGTATTCTGGCTGGAGACCCTGCCTACATGTGGATAAGCAGCAGGGTATTTGCCATTCCCGGTTGGTCTTAAGTGATCTTCCAGAAATTTATGAACTGAGAGAGAAGGACAAGGTTTACTCAGCTTATTAAGTGACAAAAGTATTTATATTTCTTGTTAGTGTTTTGGTATCCACAAAGGACTTGTGTTTTTATCTTTCTAGGCGAAATTAGATGTTAAATCTAGAATAAAAATTGTGACATTTTTAGTACCACAAATTATTGAAAGTTTCCCATCCAATATTTTTATAACCCATTAAACCCAATGCTATTTACCTTTGATTTTATTTGTAAGAATTCTTAAATGTTTAAAGTATTGTTTGTGATATAGAGGAACTGCATTCTCTGTGGGGAGATGCACACGCACATAATACCTCTTTAGTCTTTTTGGCCCCTCCGCTCCTGTCCCTCCCTGCTCTATCTCTTGAACCCTTTCCCTTTTACAAAAGCTCCATTCTTATTTGTTTTCTTTCATTTTGCTTTTCATTTCTTTTACCTCTGCACTCCCCTCTGCTTCCTCCCTCTCTTGTTCACCTTCCCATTTGAAAAAAGATCTTTCCCCTTCCTATATTTTGTTTTGCTCATTATGTCTGGCTTTTATAATTTCAACCTAAATAGAAAAGGCATAATTAAGAAAAGAAAATCAAATATATATGAAATATGCAAATATTTGCTAACAGTCATATTTAATAGCTAATTTAAACACATTTTTAACACTTCTCATGATGCTGGATGTTAAAGTTTTATTAATTATATCATCAGTTTTATTCAAATTGGTATGCATTCCAAGACAAAAATTTGTTATTTAAATTGTGTTAAACCTGAACTTAGGTTATCAAAAAATTCTGAAATCAAATTTAGTTTCAAAAAGCACAGGAAAAGTAAAGGGAGGAAACTTTTAAAGAGAACAGAGGTAGAGGATTTATGTTACTGTATTTCAAGACTGAATAGAAAGTTAAATGAATCAGTACAATACAGAAGTAGCACAGGGAAGAGACTGATCAAAGGGAGAGAGAACAGGATGCATAAAAACAGATCCAATGGGGGCTGAGGAGTTAGCTCAGTGGTGCCACCACCTAACTCGCAAGGGCAAGGTCCTGAGTTTAATCTCCGGTACACACACACACACACACACACACAGGTCCAACATATATCTTTACCTAATTATTACCTAATTTATCATTTATGTGAGGCACCTGGAAAAATGTTGTCTTTACTTAAATAAGATTATACATGCTGGATAGCCTTAAGGGAAGGAATGAATCTTCATATCTGCCTTACAATACAAAAGATTTTTTTCAAGCATGAAAGTAAAACCCCACAGCTTCTAGAAGAAAACATAGGAGGATATTTTTCTGACATTTTTAAAGGATACTAGAAAACCTTGATTATAAAATCAATAATTGATAACATGGACATTACTAAAATTAAGAATATCTGCTCATCAAAGTCAGCACTAAATTGAGATACAAAAAGAGAAAACAATTGCAATAACCACATTGTTCTCATCCGTTTGGGTTGCTAGAACAAATTAACATAGGCTGGATTATTTACACAGCCACAGAAGTTCATTCTGCAAATTCTGGATTTGTAGGAATTAGAATCACAAGATCAAAGAAAGAGCATATTTGACATCTAGTCAGTGCTGGCTCTCTGGCTCATAGACCTCCCTCTGTGAGCACAAGGAACAAATAAAGGGACAAAAGAGCTCTGTGGAATTTCCTTTAGAAAGGTGCTAATCCCACCCATAATGGGTCCATCTCAGGACCATAGCTCATGCCAAGAGCTCCACCAATACTATCCCTTTGGTAGTTACAAAATCAGTATTTAACTGTAGAGGGGAAATATTCAGGCCATTGTACAAATTATGCATTAAAAAAATTATTAAAAATCAGTATAAACAAAGCTAAACTTATTGAATAAGCAATCAATGAAGAATACTCTAATAATCTATAAGCAATTAATAAGCAAGAATTTTATAGCATATTAGGAAAAAGCGTTATTTAAATTTCTATTAAATAGAAGTAAACGCATAGATTC
Source organism: Heterocephalus glaber (assembly GCF_053883595.1). NCBI lineage: Eukaryota > Metazoa > Chordata > Mammalia > Rodentia > Bathyergidae > Heterocephalus > Heterocephalus glaber. The sequence goes on along the minus strand of NW_028258151.1, from coordinate 4,736,248 downwards.
ACAAAAGTGGCTAGAAATAATAATACACAATATACGTTGTCAATGAGGATGTGGAACAGCCAAAAAATGCTTATACACATTGTTAGTGTGATATAATTTTGTACAATCAATATGGATAATTGTTAAGTATCTATTAAAGGTAAGCATAAGCCTAACCTATGATTAACAATTACATAACTTGTAGTAAATACCATAAAATATGTACAAAACTTTATAGTATTTATAATACTACCAAACTGGAAACAACCTAAATTTCCACCAGAAGTATATAACGATATGTCATTCTGTAGTTAATTAAACTATACTACATATAATAAAATCAATGAAGTACAGAAACAAAATATTGAAAGAACGAAAGAAAGAAAAAGAAAAAATTGAACATATGGCATTAAAAATCATAATTGTGGTCACTTTTCAAGAAAGGTGATTTCTCTTTGGTACTGCTAGAGGTTATCTAGCATTGCTCTTTTTCAAATTTAGGATTCTTGTTACTCTGGGGAATGTGTTCACCTTGTACATATACACCAATTTTTGTAATCTTGATTCATTTTTGTAAATATATTTATACTGACCATTTCAGCATGCTAACAGAGTGGATAACACTGAAATTCCTTACCCATATTTCCACAATTTCCATCAGTCTATTTCCCTGCAGTTTACAGCCCCCATATTGTGTGCTTCCCATAACAAGAAAGGTCCTGTAAAGTCAGGTGTTCCTACACTTGCTGTCTGTCTGGCTGTGCATTCAGACTTCTGACCATAGATCCCAATTATGTCCCTTGTGTTCACTTCTACAGTCTCTCACCTTCAGACAAACTTGCTTCATATTTCCTAAAACGACAATAAAATCAGTCGTGATCTGGGCCATATCATTTGCTGCTTACTCTGAATGAAATATTTGTGCTTCCTAAAGAACAGGTGGCCCAGTTTCTAATTCAATCATTGCTTCTTAATCTCACCTTCTTACACAGGCTTTCTCTGATCTCCTCATCTTGTTTTCAGGATATTTATCATATTCTTCACATTTTTGTTGAGTATTCTTTTCATTTCTACTGAGACTGAAAAACAAATCACATCTGAAAGGTTTTTGTTGTTTTCACTAGTAAATTTAGAAATTCTTAGAAAATTCTTTTTCATTAAAATCTGTGGGTCATTCATGTCTAAAAGAAATTGTTTTATTGATATAGTAAATTTGAATTTTTATTGGTGAAAACTGAACACACTCACATATATTCTACATAATCATATTGCATAAAAGAAAATTTAATGCTACATATTTATTCTTAGTATCTCCCTCTCAGTTAATAGGACTGTTATGGTGTTTCTTTTAACTGAAAGATTAAGGATGGCAGTGCACATGAGATTATAGCTCCATATTTCTAGAGACGATTTTTATCTTTAAAGCCTAATGTCATTTCCTATTCTTTTTAAAAAATTTTTTATTGGTACATTTTAGGTATACAATACGTTTACATTTATCATTGGGTGCTTGTACCTGTACATGATGTATCTTAGTTCTTATTTTTTTCCCCATTACCTGTGCACCCTTCACCCCCTCCACCCTTCCCTATTTACATAGCTTTCATTTCCATTTGTTTTCTTTTCTCATAATTTTTCCTTTCCCTTCTAATCAAACTATGAGAGGAATCTGAAATATTTGGAAACCTGAAGAAAAATATTTCAATTAAAAAATTTGATGATCAATTATACTAGCATTCTTTGTAATTTCAGAATAGCAACTTTAAAACTCAAATAATATTACTGCATGCTCCCGCCACTATGTAGCATTAGTTAATTTCACAAATTAATAAGAATCTGCCTATACTATCACCCTGTAGCATTTTATTATTTTACTTAATTTTCCCTTTTGTACAAACTTTTATCATACATTGTTACATTGTATCATAAGAGCCTTCAATGATTTTGTATGAGATACATAATAACATATTATAATGTGATATAGTATAATTTGCCTTTATTTCATTTACTGTCCACAAGGTTACATTCTAGGTGTTTAAGTAATATCTGCTGAATTTCCAGACAATATGTTTGCAAACATTAATTTGTTACATGATGATTAAATTTTTTTAAGTCAAATATTTGCTTTTTAAATGTTCTAACGTGATTTAAGTTCACCTGTTTAACTGTGACATGTATACTAATAAAATATTTCATTTTTTCTACTTTTTGCTCATTTGTTTTAATTAAACTATTATAGTGCCATTAATCAAGGAAGTTTCATTAAATCCTATGACCCCTACATTAGAGCAATATTAAGGACTCTTAATACATGGATACTTTTCTTCATAATTAAAGACGAAAATTTGATTCAAAGTCATAAGCCAGTAGCCACATATCAATAATGATAGATTAAAATCAAGTATGCAGTTTCTATGGAAGTGCTTTATGTACTTGTTAAATGGCTAATAAAATTAAAAGAGGCAAATAACTTTGCCAGAATGAGAAGAGAGGAAGGCAGCTAGCTCCTGACACTACCAGGAAAACAGTGGCTGGAACCCAAAGTTGTGCTGCCACATCATTGTACTTTTTTTGGGGGGGCGGTACTGGGGATCAAACTCAGTACCCTGTGTCTGTGAAGTAGATGCGGTGCCACTGAGCTAAATCCCCGGCCCCACATCATTATGTTCTTGTATCATTGTGAAAAAACAGGTAAACTTTAAGAACTTAATTTTTACAAAATGAAGGGTATTGACTTTTACTAATCTATGTAATTCTTACATGAGTAAAATGGATAAAGAGTACATCAACTGTAGTATTTATTATTAATAATATATCTTCTTTCTAAAATTTAAGCATTAACAAGAAATCTGCTCCATTTATTTAAATAATTGTTGGAAATAAGATACTAAAAAAACTCAGATATGCTAGAAAAAGAGGTTCTATTATTATTATTATTATTATTATTATTATTATTATATCATCATCATAATTAACTGTCATTTAAGTTTCCTCTATACTTTGGGGTTTTGTTTAACATATGTTCTGAAAGCTTCAAAGAATATTGCTTCATGTGTAGAAAACATATATTGCCAAATTCTCAGTTGACTTTAAAGAAACAGTAACTGCTGGCTGTAAACCCCAAACTTATTTTCCTATAATGGAAGTGGATATGTTGTGAAATCAATGAAGAAGATATTTTTCTGTCTGCTCATATTCTGACGTACTCAGAAAATAATGACACAAAAGCCCAAGCATCAGTTTACAAGACACTATGTTACTTGACAAAAATAATCTAGTTTCATGTTTTTCCAAATTCCTAGGTACTAATAAAATAAATCAAGCTTTTTCTATTCCTTAAATAAATTCCCTGGCAAAGATCACTTAACATACTTATATTTAGATTCTTAAAAGTACAATTTGCATTATATTGCCTTGTCTAAATTTTATCTTTGTTTCATTTTTATTTGTATTTTCCTCAAAATTTATTTCTCTAGTCCCAACCAATAGTTGAAATTGGACTCATTTGTGTCCATGTTTTCTGGACTGTCCTCTTCTTTAATTTTCTATCCTTCAGTTATAAATTTATGTGCTCTTTTTTGAAAAAAAAATTTACCTGGACTCTTCCAAGTTCTTCAGCTTTCAATGTATTTCAAGATAAGGAGTTATTAAAGTAAATAATTACCTATAACATCTTATACACTGTGTGAAACATTTGAATTTAAAGTATGTTCTTTTTAGTCAGGCCAGAAAGTCAAGATATGTAATATTTTATTAGAAGTAAATACTGGGAATATTATCTAATTTGTATGTTAACTTTAAATCAATGTGTGTAAATATAAAGTGTGTGCATACATATACATATTTATGAAATAAAAACTATATAGTTTTGTGATGCATTTTTAATGAAAGCAATCTTTCACCTTGAGTTCCATTTGTAAAAGCAGACACTTGTCAAAATTCATCAGTATTAGTTTAATAGTGAAAATACTCTGCATTTTCACAGATCTTACTTTCATGAGTAGCATACTTTCCTAAGAGTTATTGTATCTTAAAGTTATTTAAGTCATTGTGTCTTAAATTAAACATTTTACCAACTTTATTAAGCTGTCCTTCCCTTAGATACAATTAGGCAATTATTTCTCTGCAAACCGTAAGACTCACTAGATCATCTATGCTTTCTTCAGATTATTTTTAGGATTTGATTGAAAAATTAATATAGTGTTAATGTATTCAAAATCCCTAGAAATATAAGGTGTTCATGACAACACTGAAGTGATAACTACAGAGAACCATGCCAGCTGGGTAAATTCACTTTCCCTGGAGAAGTCAGTTTGTGTATCTGGTTTTTAAGAAACTTCTATTTGAAGGCTGCTCTTCAGAGGATATTTATATGGACTGAAATTGTCTACACTTCATTCTTCCATGTATCTATCCATGAACTTGCCATTTTCTTTAGTCATCTTTCCTTGAGTCTTGATGATTAGGTAATTTTTTACTATACAAGAATTCTTGATTTAAACTTCATTTCTCCAAAAAATATCTGCTAATGATAAAATGTATGCACACTGAAAGTATGTCAGAACTTATGAAGACCAGAAAGAGTCAATGACTAGAGCTGTTTAGTCATAGCAACTATTTATCAGCCCCACAAAAATATTCATATGATCCCCCTGGAGTTTTTCCTTCTCCATTTCTGGAATAAGATGTCCTTTGAGGTCATAAGATATGATAAATTAAATGTAAAATGTAATTGAGATAGGCAATATGGATCCTAGATCAAATAATTATCTAATACACTTATGCTTCCTACATGTATGTAAGTCAAACAGTGATTATTAAATTTTCATCCTACAATGAATTACTATTGCACCCCCTAGATTGTGAATGCAATAATCTTAAATCTTAATCCATATTTCCAATTATGTATCAATTGATATACCTGGTGAGCATCTTAGCTTAGAGCAATAACATATCAAGATCTACTTTTGAACAAACATTAACAAACATTTCTGTTACAGGGACCATGGGTTTGTGCTGTATCTCTCCCATTTAAGGCTTCCCAGAGAATTACTCCAAGGTTCTTATCAACTACAGATCACATAAGAGCCACTAACTGTGTCCAGTCTGCAACTTGTGCAGCAGGATAGAAGGTAATTACCACAGCAATAATAAGCTATAGTCTTTTTTTCATGAGATTCACTTAAAATTGGCAGTTTTCTACTTCATTAGATTAGCGAGTGCAGTGTTTCAAAAGGTGTGACATACTTAGGGTCCTACTAAAGACACAGTTCCTTCCTTGTTATCAGATTTTTTTTTTTTCACTTTGAAGGTGATATTCCTGAATGTCCCAGACTTTCGAACCATTTCCATCCTGAATATAGCCCTGAGATAGGGTAATAAATCTTTACTGCTGAAAATACCAGCTGAATACTAAATATTTTCACCCAGCTTCCAGATAAGAAATGAAGGAAAATGTCCTGCCTACCAAAAGCCATATATCAAGCTTCAAAGACCAAGCTGATCTCTTCTAGCAAAGATAAAACATCTGAAATAGAAGCCACAACTTGAGCTAAGGTTTGACTCAGATTACGGTAGTCTACTTTCTTCCTCTGTGGTCTTTTCGATTTTTAGAAGGTCCATACCTGTGAATGAATGTATTGGGGACAGGAAAACTTGCATCCTTTCATTTTGAGATATATGTTGTTGTTTCTGATCCAATATTAGGATCTAAAGGAAAGTGACTAGTGTTGTCAGTTTCCTTGTGTTGGTCTGAACATCATGGTTCTTACTCCACAGAGAAGTGAATGACTGACGATTTTCTCTTCTTCACATGAGCCTTCTTTTCACCAGTGATGCACACCTGTGTGTGGGTTTTTTAATGACATAAATCATACAGATTTCTTATTGAAAGATCATACTGATTCATCATTAAATAGATTAATTTTGATACAGTTTTGTAAAAAAGTATTTGCTTCCAGTGCTAATATATCTCCTAATTTATTGTTTTTATTTTATTTTTCATTTTATTTTGTTATGGTGATTCTTTTTATCACCTCATTTTAATATAATACATTTACTTCTAAATTTATATCTTGTAGCACTATCAATTTCAATGTATATTCATTCGATTCATTTTTGTATATCTCATGCATTAATTCAAAAAATAAAAGTTAAAACTTTATGATTTAAAAAAAATTTTGTCCTTTAAATCTTTTAAATTCATTTTAAAGTTCAGTATCCTCTCATTCCATTTGTATTGAGGTATATAAAATGGCATACAATCAACATTACATTCATATTGCTGTCACTACTATCTAAGTAAAAAACTTATCCATCACTTCTAAATGTTTCCTGATATTGGTGTTGGTAATAATGGTATTCTTGGTTTGTTTCATAATCATAATATTTAACATGAAACCCATTGTCTTAAATTTTGCCCTTTGTGCTATCTTCTGCTTTTTAATTGAGTACAAATAAGCTTTTGTTATTCTCCTTTGCATTGTGTAGCAGCTGTTGGATTGGTTTTTCATGGTCCTTTGCTCTGACATTCTATGTTCCCACTGGTTGTTTCTGCTGTGTGCACTTTCAACAGAATTTTTAATCTCTTGAATATCTGCTTGAATCCATTTTATGCAATCCAGTCCTTTTCTACTTCGGGTATTCATTGTTTCCATAGCTTTTCCAAGCTTCTCTATTTTTTTTTTTTATCTGTATCCACTCTAGATTTACTAACCATTTCCTTCATTATGGTCATCATCTCTTTAAATATCTGTGTAATTATTTCTGTTTTGATTTTGTCAAGAGACTTATTCATTTGCTTTGTTATTTCCACCACTGCCATTTCAGAAATTTCAGCTGGGTAGTTTTTAATTTCTTCTACCTTAATGTCTTCTGGACTTGTTTGGGGCCAGTTGGGTGTTTTGCATTTTACTTTGTTTCCCTGCTTTCTTATTTTCCATTTTTTGTTTATTTGTTTTCTGCATCAAATTGTTCATGATAGGTAGTTTTATCAAGACCTCTAGGAATTGACTAGTTTTCAGAGAAGTGTTCTGGGTGTAGCTGGCTTTTAGCCTTTGAGTCTATCTGAGGACCCTGCGTCTTCTGTGTATTACGGATGAAAGTTGCAGCCTGTTTGGTCTAGCACCCAGTTCTTTGGGACTGGTCTGTAGTGTTGTTTATGATTCCCAGACAGTCCAGGCATTGACATACAAGGAGGATCAACAGCTCTATTACCTTGGTTAAAATAGTTCAATCAATAATAACAATAGCATCAACACAAGATCTCTGAGTACAGACTAAAATCCAACCAGTGTTAGCTCTGTGTACCTGATAAATGTTCCAGCTGCCTTAGAATAAACTACAGGCTCCCAACAGTCACTCCAGTGTGCCTGGGGTCTGATATTGAAGACTTCCGACACAGGCAGCAATAGCTTGTTTTCCCTGTCAGAGTCTGAGAATGAATAGGTGTGTGGGGAGGACCAGTCCTGGTCACTCTCCCTTGCTGTGTGCCAATGAAAATGCTACCAGGCTGCTGCCTCCTCTGAATTTGGAGAGGGCACAATGACCCCAAGGGCCTGTGTACCCCAAGTCTATCCCATGTGGCTAGAATTTTCCTCTTTGGATCTTGTCAGCTATTTGGGAACTTCTCAAGATGCATTTCCTGCAATGGGTGCAGGGGAAGACCCTTGGCCAGCCCTCTCAGGCTGCTTCCCCTCTTTTATGCTCCTATTTATATATTTTGTTTGATCTACAAGTCTCTTCTTTCGAATTAAATTTTTGCAACAGGGTGTGTCTCCCTCCCCTTCTTCCAATTACTTATGCTTTTAGTTGATCTCTGAATCTCACTGATGAGATTACTCCTCTATTCATCCATGCTGGACTATCCCATTGTCTTAGTTTTTAAATACATAGTACTTATTATTAATTATAGTTAGTGTGTTGTATAGTCGAACACTGAAACCTACTTACCTTGTGAAACTACAAATTTACACTCACTCAACACCTCTCATAATGCTCTGGTTCTATACTCTGATAATTATGATTCTATTATCTGTTATACTTTTGGCTATTTTGGATGACATATAAAAGAATACCATGTTTGTATTCCATGACTAATTCACTTCACTTAGCTTTTCTCTTCCAGATCCATTCACGTTGTCACAAATGCTGGAAATTCCTTAAAAATAATATTCCACTAGATATATAGACCATATTATAGTACCTGCCCTATTGCTGACACAAATTTGGGTAACCACAAATTAAAGGAAAGGTTTATTTTGGCTCCAGGTTTCAGTCCATGACTGGCTAGCTCCAAGGCAGAAACAGGATGACATAGGAGAAAGGCAGAGAAAATGTTACTCAATTCGTGGTGGCCAGGAAGCAGAAAAGGAAGGGAGGAGCCAGAGAGTGATATATCCTTCCAGGTCACTCCACCATTGGACCACTTCCAAGCAGTCTCTACCTCCTAATAGCACATTCAGCTACTGAACTCATTGGTAGATGAATCCTTGATAAGTGTAATGCCTCCATAATTCAATCACCTTCTAAATATCTGAGAATTCAGGGAAATATTTTACATCTAAACTATAACATTCCAAAAGACTCATGTCTGTTTTATTAAGCACAATGCATTTAGTATATCTCTATAAGTTGCCAAAATCCTAACTGTTCTAGGATTGCTGAAAACTTCAAGTCAAAAGTCTCCTCTGAGACTCAAGACAAACTCTATGCTACAAGCCCTTGTGAAAATAAGAAAGTTGAACACATCACACAAATATCAGAATTGGGTAAATATTTCTATTTCAAAAAGGATAATGCTGGATGTTAGAAAGGAATGAGACCAAAGCATGACTGAAACCCAGGGGGGCAAATATTAAATCCTAAAGTTCCATACCCAGCACCCAGGGACCAATAGTAGCATTTGTGTTTCAACAGTCTTGGCCAGCTGCAGTTCTATCTCATTGCTGGTTGCAGCCCTTATGGTTTCTCTTGGTGTGGCTTTGGTCACTGCCTATGGTGCCTCTCAGCAGATGATGTATGTTCTAGGAATCTCCAACTTCCTGGGGTCTCTACTGCACTTTCAACTTAACTGCCATCGCTTCAATCATTGTACTTGCAGGGGCACAACACTTGACATCCCAGACCTTCTAAAATCTGGTTGAAAGCCTCCATGACCCTGCAAATCTTGCTTTCAACAACTCCATAAGAGCAGCATCACATGGACAATACCAAGGTAAGCTACCCTCTCAAGCAACTGTCATGCCCTCTGGCATCATGGCTGCAGAGGCCTCTGAGTGCCTAGATGGCTGAGCACTGTGAAATGATTCCCAGAGAAGCAATTCTCTAGACTATCCTTCTCACATAGGGAGTCCAAAGAATCTTATGTCAAATGAAAGCTTTATAGTCTTGTGCTTTTGAGTTTTCCATAGGAAAAGATTTGATGATTTCTGAGATGCCTTCATGTAACCTTTCTTATTGTTTTGATACAAAGCAATTGTTTTAATCCTAATCCTTTCAACAACCAAGCAATCCTTCAATACAACTTTCTGGGACTTTCCTTTCTGCTCAACACCCAAATTTCTATTCTGGATAAAATCAATTAGGAGTAACCATTTCACATTCAGAATGTTAGGCTACCTTGAAATTTACTCTGCCAGGTAAATTAATACACCCCCTTATTCTCAGTCTTCCACAATGTCTCAAAACATGGGAAAAATGCAGACAAACTTTCTGTCAGAGTGTAATTTACATGACTTCTAGTCCAAATGTGAGTGGAGTCCTTGTTTTCTAGTGAAGCCTTCTATGCTTGACTTTCACTGTTTGCATTTCTATGAGCATTCTGGTCTTGCAAACCTTTCCAAATTCCAAATATTTCAAAGGCTTTCAACCCATATGATCAGATACAGTCACAGGAAAGCCCCCTTGTTAGTTCTAAAATCTGTGTTATTTTCCTATCACTATGACAAAATATCTAACACCCACAATTTTAAGAAGGAGCAGTTTATTTTGGCTCACAATTTCAGGCCATGTTCAGCTGTCGCCAAGGCAAAAGGATGGCAAACAAATATGGAGGAAGGAAAATGAGGTCAATTCATAGTAGCCAGGGAGGAGAGAGAGAGACAGAGACAGAGAGCAAGAAAAAGCCAGGAAAAATAGGTCATGCAGGGTCTCTTCTCCTTAACTCGCACCCTAGCAGGCTCCATTTCCTAACAGCACATTCAGGTACTGGTCTGATTAGTGGATGAATTTACCGGTAATTATAGTGTTCCTATGATCCAAGCATCTTCCACACACCCAGGAATTTGGGTAAACATTTTAGATCTAAACCATAATACACCAAATTTTATTTATTCATTTATTTGTTGATGGTCATTTGCATTGTTTTCATCTCAGCTAATATGAATAATGCTGAAATGAACATAAAAGGGCAGGCACATATTCAAGTTCCTAATTTTAATTCTTTTGGATGTATACTCAGAAATAGGATTTCAGGATCATATGGTAATTATATTTCTAACTTTTGAGAGACATTCATATTATTATCTATAAGTAACTATGCCATTTTACATTCGTTCCAAGTGTGACATTATTTTGTGACATAAAACAGACTCTCAAGCTAAAACATGTACAGTTTATATGAAATAAAAATTTCAAAATCATTTCCTCAAATTAAATCAATGTGAAAAATATATATTTTATTAAATTGACCTTTATAAAAAGAATATTTACAGATGGGTATGTAGCTCAGTGGAAAGGCATGTAATTAGCATCAACAAAGCTCTGGGTTTGATCCCCAAAATTATGCACAACCCATGTAAACTCACACACACAGAAATTTATATTTTGACATTTTTTTATTTTAATTAGTTTAAAATTTATCTATAAATTTATTATAAATATTTTTGTATGTTTGGAATTATGTCCTGTGAATGCCATGTTTTATTTATTTTTATTATTTTAAATGTATGTCTACTTTGCACTTTTATAATTACTCTACTTGTAAGGAGGAAAAATGATTATGGTGTCAGTAGGAAAAGTATTGGCTCTCATAGCTAACTAATAACAATGTTCACTATATTTCAGGAGTCTCTATCACTGTATTTCTGACTCTCTTAATACAGCTTTGCAGATTTATACTGTTCATATTCTTTTCTGATACAAATGTAATGCATATGCAATATTATATTTTTCAATATGGAAAATATAAGAATTAAACTGAAATTACCCAAAATAATACCAATCTAGGAATAATATACCTTCAATAATTTGGAGTATATAGCTGTGGTCTTGAATGCCTTCACCTAAGAAAACTTTAAAATTTTTAATTGATGAAAGGACACTTTCTTCAACTTTTAAAAATCAGTACGGTATACCATGAATATTCTCTTACAATGAGGCTCTGCAATAAGGGTATTGACTGTTGGAAAAATGTTTCTGTGAAATGGTATACCTGCCAACTATAAAAATGAAATTCCTTTGGGGAGACATGCAATCATATTGATAAAAATCATGGCGTAAATTAGAATACAATGCAAAAATGCATGGATTTTAAGGTAAAATGTATGTCTTTTTGGAAATGTCATAAGATCAGGAGAGGAAATCAGACTTCTCTGATGATCCTATCATATATAAAGTTGCTCTCCTTGATTATTCCTTAATTTGTTCAGTTGCCTTTCCATTGGTTCCTTCTACTTGAATCATTATTGTATTTTCCTGTTATCTATCATCATATGTAACATATGATTTCGATAATGCTTGGATCACTTTCAATACATTGTATTCATTTTTTTCAATGCTATTTGTAATAAATGTTTTTCTGTGTCTTGAGGAAAAGTGTATTTTTGGTCTTCCACTTAATAGGGAAGACTTAGTCTACTGTAATTCCCCAGTTACACATCTCACCTAATCCTTAGCTTTCAAGGTGGCAGCTCCTCAATGCCATCATGCACACACACCACACATACAGACTGCTTTCTTTTATATTAGTGTCCATAAACATGTAAGGCAATTACTATAGATTTGTATCCCAAGTTAAAAATTGCTATATGCAATGGCTTGATAAACTACCATGTGATAAATATAAAGAGGGCACACATGTATAAATACCGAAATGTTTCTCTGGTGTGAGAAACTGCAAGTGTAAATGAGGACTAAAATGTATACTAGATAATGTAAAATAGGAAGAAAGGGTTAAAATGGGTAGGGTAATGAGGGAGGGGTAGGGGAAAGGAAAAAAGGGAAAGAAAAAAATGAAAAAAGAAGGAAAAAATGGAAACAAAACTTTTGTAAATAGGGAGGAGTGGAGGGGTGGAAGGGAGGGAAGGGGAATGGAAATGGGAAAAAAACAAGAACCAAGAAATATCATGTACAGGTAAAAATTTCCAGTGATGAATGTGATCATAATGTACACCTAAAATGTACCAAAAAACTTAATGAATAAAAATTATATATGTAGTAATCATAATGGTCATTTATGTTTACTGAGTGATTACTATTTCATTAAATTAAAAGAAGGAATTGCAAAACTGTACTAGTCATATGAAAGGAATGCTATAAAAGCATGAATCTATACAAATTTTTGTAGTCACAAAATATACTTCAAATTATTAATTGGAACTAATCCTATTTGGGTCATATTTTGAATAGTTTTATTCTTCATTGAAGATTTTATGACATAATTTCTAATAAGCGTAGGTATTGGTACACAATTATTTTAAATATCCTTTTCAAATTGAAAAGATGACATAAAATGCAAACAGCATGAAACTACCAATATATTTGTAAACAGAAAATGATACTGTGAAGTAGTGTTTTATGGGGATAATTTTATGGGAATATTGTTAACAATTTTATTCTTCAAAGCATCAACATTTGTATTATTGTTCTGTGACTTTGGATGATAAGAAAAAAAATTAATTGAATATAGTGATTTTTTTGTAATTACTTCTTTTTTTGTTTGTTTGTTTTTATTGTTTTGTTTTGTTTTGTTTTTTATACCAGGGATCGAACTCTGGTCCTTGCGCTGTGCAGCAGGCGGCAAAACCACTGAGCTAAATCCCCAGCCCTTTGTGATTACTATTAGGTACCTCTTCATGTAATTACAACATATTTTTATTTACTGATGGAATAAAATTCACTGAAGTAATGAAGGCATGTGAAATGGGATGAACTTTATTTTAATTTGGCTAGAAATTTTTGGATTTTTTTCTTGTCATGAAATAAAGTTCTCCAATGTGGTCCTGCTACTGTGTTTTGATTATTGTTTTTATATTTATGCTCTTTTTTGTATATCATTAATAAAATACTTCAATTTGTTTAATTTTAATATTCAGTAAGATTTAAAACATTTCTAAAAACCTGCACCATGGTTAATGTTAATACATCAATTTATTCATCTATCACTCTAGTATTTATACCTTGTCAAAATAATGAATGGATTCCTATGTGTAATCATATATTTATAGCAAAGTAAATTATGTAATCAAAAATATTCATTAATATACATATATCACTTTAAAAAGAAAAAGTAAATAAAAATGAAAAAAGGTTGGGCTATAGCTCAGTGCCAAGATCTTGAATTCAGTTCCCATTATCACACACACACGCATACACACACATATGAAAAGAAAAAAGGAAAGAGAGAAAGGAGGAAAGAAAAAAGAGGAAGGAAGGAAGGAAGGATGGAAGGAAGAAAGAAAGAAAGAAAGAAAGAAAGAGAAAGAAGGAAGAAAGAAGGAAAGAGAGAGACAGATTTGTTTTGTCTCATAGTATTAGAAGTTTCCATCAGTGATAATTTGGTCCATGGTCAATCAAAACCACTGACCTCATTACATCTCAAAAGTTTCAGCATTTCTATGTCATTTTAATCCCTGTATTTCTTATTTTAGAAGAGCATTGTGGTTTTTGTTCTCACATTTTGGGGATTTGAGTATTTTAGGAAGTGGAGAGAATATTTCTATTCTTTCTAATGAAAATATTTAGTTTCTCTAACATATTATCTCAACTATTATGCTTTTATAGTAAATCTAAGGATCTGAAAGTATAAATCCTTTGTTTTTCAAGGTTATGCCAAGTACTTTAAATCCTTTGCATTTTATCAATTAAGTTTTTTTTTCTTTTATCAGGATTATACTAAACATACATAATTTGATAAGAACTTAAATATTTAAATATGTCTTTTCTAATTCATGTACTTAAGATATTTATTGACCTGGACCCTATTTCTTTTTGCTTCACATTGTCCATAACTTCTGTCTCACAATTCCTCCATTTTGAAATTGCCTCACATCTCACATTGCTTCACTGACTTGATTTGTTTCGTTCTCCTGACTTTGCATTCACCCACCTCACTGCTTTCCTACTGATGCTGTAACCCACCCCAATCATAGTGGCTTAAGGCAGCATACTTTTATTGTCTTACATTTCAGGAAATCAGCAGCCCAAAGTTAGCTTCTCTGTTTCCCCCCATCTTTGCTTTTCCTATCCTTACTCTCTCCCTGACTGGGAGCCTCCTCTGTCCCTCTCACAGGACTGTGTAATGATATTCTCTACATGCAGATAATTCAGGAAATCTCCTCATTTCAAAGCCCTCATTTTGATTCCATCTACAAGCTCTCTTTTTTCATGTAAAGTAGCAGATATCCAGGATTTAGGAATCAGAATGTGAACATCTATTTGTAGGGTACCAGTATTCTGTCTACCAAATCCAACTTATTCTTTTCTATCTTTAACAAGAAAGGAAGCTGACATGACAAAAATAATTCCTATAATGAATGTGTCTACTGGGGCATTTAAACTATCTCAGTAATGACAAGTCACAATTTTAGTTTAGTAACGGGGCTGACATAGTCATACATGAGTTTTAAAAAGAGCATTTGTTCCAGTGTGGCAAGTAAACTGTCCAGAGAAAGATTAAGGAAAGGAACCATTAGGAGACACTTGTAGAAATGTAGTTATATTTCATTTTACCAAAGTAGAAACACTGATAAAGAGAAGTGAGTAGAATAAAAATACACAAGAGTTTCAATGAAAGATCTTGGTAAATCGGGAGTTTAATTTGAATTTGATATTTATGATAAGTGATTTGTCTTTCAGATGTATAGTAGATGTATAAAAGCCTTTTAACATAGTGTATAAGTCATTCATTTAATTTGAAAAAAAATCATTTATTCTTACTGATTGATTTTCTGATATTATGAATCAAAGGAGTAAAAAGTTAAAAAATATAATTTCACTGTGTATGAATTTGTTGATGTCACTTTTATCATGCAATTTTACAAGTAGTATAAGATCACAATGCTAAACGGAGGCATCTACATCTCACTGAACTGTTTGCTATGAATGGCCAACTTTAAGTGAAAGAATGGAAAATTAAATTCTGAGACATATGAAAAGATTTCACACATTTGAAAAGAAAGTAAAGATTTCTGTTCATTTGTGTTTTTTTCCTTTAGGAAATCAGACTTAAATTGTTTTAGCAATTGATTTTCTATTTTCATTTTTGTTTTCTTTTTAGAAAACAAATCACTAATTTTAGCAATAATTTCACATCCAGTTCTCATTTTCTTTAGTTTCCTTTGTGTGTGTGTGTGTGTGTGTGTGTGTGTGTGTGTGTGTGTGTATTTTAAGAAAAGTTGCATCAGGGCTATCGGGTAGAGGTTATTTCAAGGAAGAAATGGTTAGGCTTGTTTGTGTCAGGGAGAATATTATTTAACCTTTTAAAGATATGTTGTTGATCATGTCAGAGATTAATTAGGGAGGATATTCTTTATAACATGTCATCGTGTCATGAATCTTGTGAGAAGGCCACAATCCCCATGGCCATGAGCAAGGGCCTTCATGACAGTGATCTGTCTTTTTTGATATTGTTGTTGACTAAGGTACAATTTTATGCTCCTATGCCTTACAAATTAAAGATCACTAATTATCTCTTGGCAGCCTCTAAACTAAATATTCCAAAGTGCTTCCCAGAAATCTCATTGTTCACTCTATATCCAAGTCTTCAATAAGTCAAAATGCCACATTTTTCAAATTAAGCCCTTACAGTCTTTCTGAGTGGCTAGTAAGTCCTCATCTAGCTATGGATTTTGGAACCAATGATGATCACAGACAAGGGAAGAAATGAGCTCTGAGCTAGGCCAAAATTGATAAAAAAGGGATAATAAGACAACACTAGGAATTCAACTATTTCTGCTATTTATCACTTTTCCCCTCAGTAGTCTTTTCATTATAAATATATTTCAGAAAGTATAAATAAAATAATTTATAAGACCTAAATTCATTGTACAACTTTCAAGTTTCAACACCTAGTTAAAAGATTGACCATAAGATATTTGGAGACATTCTGCTTTCACGGTACTTTCATTTAGAAAAAACAGTCATTTTTATTTAGTTAAAACTAACAAAGCAGTATTATTGCACAACATGAAAGTAAATGTCAAATTTTTGGTTTATTTTCTCACATAATATAATCTGATTTGTGGAAATTCTTAGCAACTTACTGTTCTGATGATTTCTTAATCTCATAGTCATCCTGTCAGTAAACTTGACAAAACAAATGATATTACCAAAACGTATTTTTGTCAACCAAAAGCTTATCTAATAGAGTGGGCAGGAGTGGTCCATTTAATGGGACTGCTGGCTTCTTTACAAGAAGCTTGACAATACTTTCACATTGTTTTCCACAGGGACTAATTAAATGAACACTGTACCACTCAAAATACCATTATTTTAAGATAAATGTATTGTTAGTACTAACATATATGTTTGTGGAAATGGTCATTCTGTATTATTTTATCCTGTGGTTGATAACTGAAATGTCTACATAAGGCCTTCATAACATCAAGTTATGTACTGAGAAAGCCCAAGTAAATAGATTTCATTCTATACAGAAATTGAGAGTCTACACTGAAGTCTTGTGGGTTTACTCAGATTGTTTATAAAATAAGACAATAAAATCTGGGAAATAAAACATCCCTTTTAATCATAAATTACTTAAGAAGTAGGTAGATAATTGGAAAGTAAAGGTAATTTGTGAGAGTGTACAGGGGCATTATAATAATGAGAGCAGCTAGAGGGTGACAAACATTTTCTTAGTAGAAATCTGGGTGTTATTTCCTCAGTATCTCTAAATTTAAATTTGACTATTACATGTTATTTGAAGAAATTGCACATATCTTCAACATTGAAAGAAATTGCATATATCTTCCATTATTAATGAAGTTTGGTTTTCAACACTCCAGTTAGTTAAGAACTTACACTTCCTACCATTGTTTAGTATTTTGCAGCTTTCACTTTGCATATTGTGCCAATATTTTCCTTCAGCTAAACCCCCTGTGCACTTTCAATTTAGTTTACTTTTGTACAAATAAAAATGTTTCATGAATGAAAATTCGAATGCAAACAGATTCAATATTGTGTAATAGTCTCCCAATTTTTCCACATTTGTCCTTTCTTTCTTTTTCTGCTTTTTAGGAATTCCTTACCCAAAATTCTTTCTGCATCTGTTTGCTGAAATAAAATTGAAAATAAAGTATGTGGAGAATTGCGGTAATTCTTTTATGTCAGAGTGCCTTAATTTGCTACTGTTATAATTAAATAATGCTATGGAATACCCCTTATGTACTATAATAGAGTATTTTCAGGTATATTCGTAAGAGTACAGAAGGACAGAATTCATTTGGAACTGGAAAGCTATTATAACCATCATTTGGTATCTGATTATTAGAATGATTGATTCATTAATTCAATCTATTTAGAAGTACCTATCATGTGGAATGCATTTAACTATTGCTTTGGGCCATTCACCTTATCTGCAAAATATTCATGTCACGTGGTTTGTCACCCGGGGTTCCCTCGCTGGAAGCTTGATCACCAATGTGTGTGAGCCTGGAAAGGGACTGCGCCTAGGGGAAGGCAGCTATGTCCGGCTCAGCTGTGTTCAGGATTGGGCTGGTCTTGGAGAGGAGTCGAGAAGCCCACAGTGATAAAAGGAGGTCATTCTGTGCACTTGCTCTTCATGCTCTCAGCATTCCCCTTTCTGCTTTTCCACCAGGCTATCACACAGCCAGGGAGGCCTGACCGGACATCAGGGCCATGTTGTACCCCTCTCCCTCAATGACAGAAATGAACTTCTTCACTTTATTAGAAACCCAACCTCACGTGGTTTGTCGTAGGATCAGAAAATGGACTAAGACACTGGATTATAAAGGAAAATTATATTAAATGGTATATCCATATTTTATAGTTTGGGTCACTTATTAACTTTTGGTAAGTATTTTAATTAAAAACAATTTTACTGTAGATGTTTGCAGAACATAATGATGGCACTCATCATGGAGGGTCAGCTCCTGTGCACCGTGCAGCCTTTCAGGAGTACACTTTGTTCACCTGACTCATCTGTTGGACAGGAAGGCTACAGTAAATGACCTCAAAGTTAATTAATTTTATTCTAGAGTTATATTAATTTTGACATTGCAAAACACGTTTTCCTTCACTATCTGTAATGCTGAACACTAAATGTATAAATTGAACATATGTCACTATGATGTATGGGTTTTCACCACTCTCACAAATTAATAAAATATTGAATAAGATCATAAGAGTAATATTTTACCCGTTTTTAGGCATCCGCTAGATTTCAATCTCTAGAAGAGATCTACACATATTAAGAAATTTAAATCTCAATACATATAATTATTTTTTAATTATTTGAACAAATTGGGTCTAAGATGCTGTTCTGCTTGTCTCTGCTAAGGCAGCTGGTAAAAGTATGAAGTCACATCAACAATCTTAAAAGCCACGCTGTATGGTTTTCTCAACTGAGGCAGGGGAAACAAATGTGTTCACTGACACAAGAAGAAAAGTTAATTGGTAAAGTTCATTAGATTGAAATTTCTGATCAAGCTTTCTAATGAGCTAGAGATATACTAATTAGTAGTATTATATTCTAAAATTATTTTTCTAAGTTTTGAATGATCACTAATTAATTATTCTGTGAAATAAAAATGAATGTATAACAACATTTTAAAAGTTATATGGCTGGTTAAAATACTGCTAATTACTGACCTTTCCTATGGTCTAATCTAAATACAAATAGATCAAGAGTTATTTTAGTTAGCAATTGGATAAAATGGTTCCAAAGCATCATTATTAATGTCAGAGGCAATTATAAATTTTATTTAATATTGATTTATCTCACATCTAAGAGGTAACACTTCTTAGTTTCAGTAAAGAAAGTGTATATTATGTAGCTTCTTAATGCAAAATTTTAGGAATTATTTAACATCTCAATTTATTCCTATTCTATAGAGTTTATGGTCTTTTCAGTCTGAATCACCAGAAGAATAATTTTGTGTAATTTTTCTAATTTCAAATGAATTAATTTGTACTTTATTATAATTATTTTATAAATAGTGATAACTTTAGTCTATTTGATAATTTAGTATCCATCACTGGCCTTTTAGAAGGAAAGATGATAAAATTTTGCCTAAAATATTTAAGTGTTACACTGAATTGTTAATAGGCATTATTATTTAAGTGATTTCATCATGTATTTTTTAAAAGCAACATAACTTTTAATAAACTTAAATTGAAAACATGATCACAATAACATTTATGATTGTCTTAGATAGCTTTAATTTACATGGTTAATGTAAAATTATACTTCTCTGTGCCTTGTTATAAATTATTTCCTTGCTTTCTAAAGAATAATGACCATCAACTTCCATGAAAACCATGAGATATGATATATGGAATTCCTAGAGTGGTAACATTGATAATATTTAACAGTTTATGTGCTAAATATTATTGTGATAAAGAGAAAGTCACTCCAACCTAAAAGATACAAAAACTCCTGAAAAAAAATTGGATTTCCTGAAAACTATAAGATATAATAAATAAATAATTATGTTCTTGTTTTATATGACTCCATGAGCAAAATTTGTTTTGATCAAAAGTGCAAAAACCTCATTTTGCAATGTTAGTAAAAATTAAGTTTATAATAATATCAGAAAGTATAAGAAATTTGGGAAAATCAATTCCATTCTTATCTTCAAAGTATATAATGAACATATATTCTTATAAATGTTACTTTCAGAATATTCATTATCTCAAATGATTAATTTATGGATAGAAAATAATTTGATTAATTACCTGCTATATGTGTGTGAATTATATATAAGTAACACCACATTGACTGTCCTTTACTTAAGTATACATTGATCTGTGTTGTCTTGCTTAGAATAACCTATAAGAAGCTACATTTTTGACAAATCCATTTATATTTAAGGATTTTATGACATTACTAAACTGTTTTGAGAAATGTGCCAGTGTATTTTCCAGAGCTGCAAATCCTGGGTATTTCGCTGTTAGCTTACTCCTCCAAAACTGTTCTCCACTTCACTCCATTCAGTGCCTTTCCCAAGTTCGTGGGACACGAGAGGCTCTCGCTTCCTTCTGCCCACGCGTGCTTTTCTCATGATGTGCAGCATCACCAGCCCCTCAACCCCGTCCTTGCTTTTACACAGATATTTCTTTAAATACACGTTCCTAGGAAAGTCACTGCTCCGCCTTCAAGTCCCCATGTTATATAGTGCCACTGAATTCTGTGTTTCTCTGCAGTATTTCTCATGTTTTCTCAATGTAAATATATGTAAAGGAACGTGTTTAACAGAATTAGTTTTTAGTTTCTGATATTATCAAATATATTTTTTAGAGTCCATATTGATGGTGATATGAGTTCTCTTCTTTGTACTATTTATATACTAAATTATATTAAAACATTTCCTAAATCTTGAATAATTCTTACATTACTGGGAAAAATCTGTTTATTGTGAACATAAAAGCGTATCTATAATACATCTATATGTGTGTATATGAGAAAGAAAGAGAAATATTGAGCATATTATGTTAAACATTCTTCTTACTAGTATTTTATTTAGTTTTAGTTTATGGTTATTTTAAGGAACATGCTAACAATTTTTATATATGTCGCTATCAGGTTTAAATATTAATCTTGTATTTGCCCTAGAAAGAAATTTGGAAGTTTTCATTTTTTAACCTTCTCTAGTTTTATATGAGATTATGAAATATCATAGCTTCTTAGTATCTGAGGATTTTATAGAATTGTTCAAAATTAAGCTGTTCTTGGTGATTTCTTTGGAAAACTTACTATATTTCAAGAACTTTGTTTATCTTTAATATAAAATCACTTGTAAGTCCTTTCAATCCCTATTGACTTTAATTTTTATAATTTTTTCCTTGGATCTAATCATCTACTTTTTAAATATTTTACATAGAACTCAAAATAGAATATTATTGTTTTACAATGTGAATTGCAAATTTTAATGAAAAATACTAATTCCTTTCCTAATGAATTATTGAGGCAGAATTCCATTTTATCTTATAACAGGAATTTAAACTGCACTCATTTTTCTTTTTTGACTGTGGTAACTTTCCCTGTTCAGTTATTTTTAGCTTTTATTGTTAGTTTTGGAATGTACATAAAAGTTATTTTTTCTTTGTATGTCAATTTGAGAATTTTTAATAGATGTCTTAAGCCTATGTTATATATCCATTCTTGCTAGCCTCAAATCTTTTATTAATTTTATTATAGTCATTTTGTGTTTTTTCTCATCTGTATCATCTCTTTCCTTTGACTTTTAAAATGTTCTGGTTTTAGGGATGGTAGTTACTTTTTTGTGGTTATATTTCTGTTTCAATATTGGGAACAATATTTTCTCTTTGAGTGTATATTGTTTTGCAAGATGACCATGAGTTTTATTAGTTTTTAAAAACTGAAGTCAAGTTAATGGCCAGAAAAGTATGTAAAATAGGTAAACATAAGTAAAATTGGAAGACAATTTAAGATATAAAAAGCATTTGAATGTAAAAATATGAAAAATATTTTCCTGAAGAAATATTCTACTCTTTTATTTTGTAATATTTATGAATTAGCCTACTATTCTCTTGAAGAAACAGAAAAGTTCATGATTCTTTTCTGATAATTATGTATTCTGTTGCAATCATATCTGCTGCTAAGTAAAATATTTCGTATGAACAATAAGTAACAAATGCATGGATAAGAGATATGAAGGAAGCAAAAGGAAATTATTATTGATGATAGCAAAGTACTTATATACAAATATAAATGTTATATAAATTAAAGGCCAATAAATTAGTGATAGGAATGTAAAGGGAGCTAATTCTGCTTCAGTACATATTCACTAATTTAAACATTACCATGTTCTGTAAATTCATAGGAATTATAATGAAACAACTGATATTTTATCATTCCTCATTAACAGTGATAATAATGATTTTAATCATAATAATAAAGACACTCTCTTACCCACAAATTTGTGAGAACTGTTCATGCAACCTTCCTTTGTAAAAAGATGAGAACACCTTCTATGTAGGATGGGAAACAAAAATGATGAAAGGTATATAAAATAACATCATATCAAATTGGAGGATTAGCTGGATTCAGAATCCATGTGTGAGTTTCCATCAATAAGAATGATTTTTGATTTTTCCAGACACATTATCAACAAACAGGTATGCAGAAGGCAGATTGTCAGACTGATGGGATACTGAGGAAAGGAATGACATGAGACAGAAGAGGTTACCATAGGAGGGTTAACCTGAGTTGTGTAGTTGAGTGGTAGAAAGTCAGGAGAAGGTCAGGGGAAGGGAGAACGGGAAGGTTTAGGCAATAACAACATTTTGTCAAGTAAGTGTAATTGAAAAGAAATGGAAAGTGTAATCAAAAGAAGTAAGGATATATATCCATTAAATCATAGATGGACATACTGAATTATAAAATTAGCTAAGTGTACAAAACCATGCAAAATGAAATCACATGTACAGTGTGAAGTGGAGGATTATAAGGGAATTTCATTAGATCTAGGGATGGTCTTATTCACAGCTGTGAGCATTGTTTGTTTCAGGGGTTGAAGCCAATCCAGTCACTGCAAAAAGGGTGGTAAAGAAAATCAAGATGAAATCTGTGAGTCATCATCCAAAGATATCATTGCACAAAAGAAAATAACTAATATTAGTTGGATGCAAAGAGATTAATTGGAAGGTAGTGTTTTCAGGCTACCTGAACTGAAAGACGTTTTTTTTCTCATAACTATGGAGGAATAAGTAGGAGTGGAAAATTGTAAAAAAATTTAAAAATAAAAAAAAGAAGAAGAAATACAAAGAAACCCCACATATTTCTAAAGAAAACATGTACTCAATCAAAATTTTAAAGTTCATTACAACAAAAGAACTGTATATAAAAAATGAGAGATTTTTATGCACCTTATCAGAAAAGAAAATAATAGTATTCACAAGATGTCATGAATTCATTCAAATTAGCAGATGCTGCTTTAGGAAGACATACATAGAGCTAAGAGACATACTCTAGCAAAACAAATATGTCCATCTTGGAAATTAAGCACCAACAGAAATGTTTCCATCACAAACTTCCACAGAGTATAAACACATATAATCTCATGCATCTGTTGTCACAATGAACAGGAAAACTTCCCCTTTGTGAAAATGAATACTTACTCCTTAAATGAGACACAAGGTCCCAATAGTCAATTTCTAATTCTATTAGCAATGTTAATTCTTCTACCTATCTAAATCACAGGCAAATATGACTATTATTTTCTTTAAGACTAAATTGTAATTTTAAGCATCAATAACACATAAACACATATTCATAGAGTTTGGAGACAGGTAGATTCTTATTAAGCATAGATATATAAATAGCTGCTGACAAGGAATCACATATGCTTTGCTGGTAGTCTACATTTCTCTGTGATCATTTTTAATATTTGTCATTTCATTCTCCTTACTATACCATTCTACATCCTCTTTCTGCTCATACAGCACTCAGCAATTCAAGATTATTATTCAAGTTGAGTAAATCAATCCCCTATTCTTGAAGAACATTTTTTGTTGATTTACTGTAGTTTTCTATTAACTTTGTTATTGTCATTCAGAGGAGGAAGGGTTGGCAAATGAAGTTCATATTTTGTTTGTTTTCTCAAAATCTCCCTATTTACATATTCTGGGACCTATTCTTTTCCAATTTATATCATAACATTCACTTCAAGAACCTGCTGAGGATGTGAATTTAAATTACACTGTAATTCTTTCGGCACACTATCAAATTTTGAGTCTAATTTTCAGCTGCCTTATCTTGGGGATAAAAGTGATACGAAAAGATTGTAGAAAATCTGTGGTTCCCTGATCTTGCCTTCAGCGGAATTTATAACCCTTAGTTGTTGATTCTCTTACTGGAAAAAATCCACTGAGGTTAGAAACGTTTAGCTCAACATGAGACATAACACTCCGTGTCAATTGTGCGAGTCACGTGTTCTGCCACAGGCTGCTTTCCCAGACAAATTACGGGGATCACAGTGTTACGCAGAGCGGAGCACCGGGTCCCTGCGTCGCTGAAGCCCTTGCTCCTGGAAATAGTGTGGAATAAAAGCCAGCACTCCACACTTAGAGGCTCCACTGCCAAACCTTCCTTACAGGTGTAATCCCAGGTGTTGCAAGTACACTTGATAAAACCCCCATTGCTCTCATTTGCCACTGCTGTTCCTGTCACTTGCTGTCAGTACTCGGACGCTCCTACACTGTGGCTGGTGCTATGCAGTCATGCTAAAACCACTAGTACTACAATTCTTCCAGGAACAAGTGCTGCTGCTGTTATCATAGGAGGAGGGAAGTCACTTGCAGAAGAGATAAATAATGAGTGAAATTTCTATTCTTCTGATTTCCTGCCAATGATTCCTACTGAAGAAAATAACAGAAAGCCAGTTTGTGAAAGAAAGAAAGAAAGAAAGAAAGAAAGAAAGAAAGAAAGAAAGAAAGAAAGAAAGAAAGAGTGAGCCAGGGATTTAGCTCAGTGGTTCTACCATCTACCTTGAAAGTGCAAGGTCCCAAGTTCAATCCTCAGTACCAAAAAAAAAAAAAAAAAAAGAAAAAAAAAAGAAAAGAAAAGAAAGAAAGAAAGACAGGCATGGGGAATATAATTTGTTAGGGACTCCTGCTGTGACTTCAACAGCACTGTACTATCTGCAAGAGCAGGTATGATGAAGAGAGATAGCAGACATCATCCAGGACATGCTGAAATGAGATATTATTATTGGCATACAGATGATAAGACTCACTGGATATGAAAGTAGTAGACAAATGTGAGATATGAATGTTGGTTAAGTAAGCTCAATTTGAGATGGGTTTACTATAGGTTGAAGAAAAACAAGTTTAAGGATACTTCCATGATTTGGGTTACAACACTTGTGTTGACTGAGGACCTTGTCGTAGGCAAACTGATATCTTTCTGAATATGTCCATATCCTAGAACCCAGAAGCTGCAAATATGCTAAATTGCATAGCGAGGGATAATTATGATTAAACATAAGAGGAAAGTTGGTAATCATCTGACTTCAGAATGGGGAAGTTATCCTAGATTATGTGAGCAGGGCTAGTATAAACACAAATGCGGGAGGCAGAGAGGTTATAGTGTCAGAGTAATAGACCTAATAGACCATTGCTAGCACTGAAGATGGAAAAGGACCCTAAGATACAGCATAAGAGTGATGGCTAAAATCTGGAAAGAAAATAAAATAAAGTTTTCCCTGGATTTCCAGAAGAAATGCTGCCAGGACAATAGTTTACCTTGGTGGTGTTAGTCCCTGAGACCTACTCTAGACTTTGTGGCCCAGAATTTTAAGACAATACATTTGTGTAGTTTAAAACACTGGGTTAGTTAGTTCTTATTGCAACAGCAGCAGCAGCAGCAGCAGCAGCAGCAGCAGCAGCAGCAGCAGCATAGGTATCATATATGGGAATATGCAGATTGGACACAAAAAGACTTTCTATAAAAAGAAAGGGCAGATAGCAAGATTTGTACTGTGAATTGGTAGAAGATGTAGAAAGTGGAGGATAGGGGATGAGAAAATTTTAAAGACAAAACATGTATTCAGTTGCAATGCATAGTTCTTATTTGTAATATTACTAAAAGTGGAAAACAGAACACATTTTCGCATCATGGAGAAATTTTAACACTGCTTAGATATTTTATAATATCAAGCAATGCAATTATTTTAATTGTTTTACTAAAATGATGGTATGTGGATAATTTTCGAAAATATTTCTTAATTTAAAAAGTAATTACTGAAATATTTAGATGGTAAAACATATGATGTGTAGCAAGAAATGGTTGGCAGTGAGACCAGTTTGGCTTTTACATGATACATAATTGTGGAAATGCAAATTGGAGCAACCACTATGGAAAAGTATATGAAAGTTTTTTGAAAAACTAAAAATAGAAATATCATATGACCCAAATATACCACTTCTGATAATAGAACTGAAGGAAATAAAATTAGCATACAAAAGCAATTTCTACATAACTGTATTTATTGTGGTTCTATTCACAATAGTCAAAATGTGGAATCAGCCTAAATGCTGATCCATACCCAGTGCCTTACTTTCAGCCACAAAAAAGAATAAAATTGCCCCACATATAGAAAAATTGATGAAACTGGAGAACATCATATGAAACGAAATAAGCCAGACATGGAAAAATGTGGTATGTTTCCTTTCTTATGTGGAAATAAGAACAATAAATATGGATGGCCTGAATGTAAAAGAGAGATTGTTAAAAACTGGGAAGGGAACCAAGAAGTGGGGAAAAAGTAGAAAAAGGAAGAATGGAGGTGAGCAACATGATACATGTATCTGTGTAAATATTATGCTAATTTGTATAATTAACGTGTTAATAATTATAATAGAAAACCAAGAGAATGAATACACAAACTGTTCTATGAACCTACAGGGGAATGCTACTCAGCAATGAGAATGGAAGGACCATGAATCTATGCAGTGAGTGGATTAACTGCTAGGAATTAGTAGAGTAAAAATCTCAAAGACTAGAGTAAATTCCATGGGATTTCATCCCTGAAACATTGGAGGGCAGGACAGTGTCCTGGGTGTTAGCAGTGAGAAGAGTGGGGTGGGTCAGGTGCTGGCTGGATATAGAGGCACAGAAGAGGCTTCGTGGATGCTGTGCCCTATATCTTGGGCTAAGAGTCATTACACAGTATGCTCATTTTGTTCATCATCAAATTGAATACTTCAGATGTGTGCCTTGTGGCATAAGTGATGCCTCAGTAACAAATAAGGAACTTCAAGAAAACATCACCTTTATTAAAAGTTAACTATAAATAAAGCACCCTAATAATTTTATAATATGAATTGTCCAGGAATAAATAATTGTTAACTATTGAAATGGTTACAAGACAGGTCATTTTATTATTTTACTTTTGTATTAGTACTTTCCAATTGAATTTAATGTATTTATAAATTTATTGATTAAATATGCTTGAGATAAATAAGTAACCCAGACCAAAACATTAACTCAGTCTGCTCCCAAAAGTTAATAAACATATATATATCAATGTGACTGCACTATAGGACTATTATCTCTTAATACATAACATGGATAATAAAAATTCTCCTATAAATATGTCAGAAAAAAACATTGCCCAGAAAAATGCTTTTACTGAGTTTGTTACTATTCTAATTAATCACACATTTTTCATTTATATTTATGACCTGTAAGTGACCATACTGAAAGTACTTTAACACAATTCTTTCACTATGCATATGTGTGTTTTAACTTGTACAACATATTGTCAAAATTATATTTCTGAAAATGTACATGTATCCAGGATATAAAAATATCAGCACAATAATAAAAAGACAACTCAACTGAAATATGCCACAGGACCTAAACAGACTTTGCTTTAACAAAGATAAACTAATGATGCATAAACAAATGAAAAAGATATACAACATCATTAGTCATTAGGGAAATTTAAATAAAAATCACAATGAGATTCGAAAGAGTTAATAAAATCTAGTAAGTAAATGATCCGTAGAAATTCAGTCTCATACACCTTGGCGGGGACAGAAAATACTGTGATCCCTTTGGTAAACATCTGATAGTTCTGCAAATGAGTAGACATTAAGGTACCTCGTGCTCCAACAGGCCCATTTTTTATATTTATTCTGACACAAGGGATTTTCCAAGCTCTCTTTTTTTTAATGTTGTATAATATAATTCCATTCAAGTATTTAGATAAAATTCTGCCTGTATAAATGAATACAAATATGCAAAATTATTTTTAAGAAACAAACAGCACAATTAAATTTACTCTCTTAGTTAAGAAAACAAATCTATTCCCAGGAATATTTCCTAGCCTGTTGCATATATTAGTTAATCTATTTCTATAAGGTATAATTCCCTGATTCTTTTTTTTTTCTTAAATTCTTTTATCTATACATTTTAGGTATATAATACATTTAGATTTATCCTTAGGTGCTTGTACCTGTACATGATGTATCTCGGTTTTTATTTTTTCCCCATTACCTGTGTGCCCTTCACCCCCTCCACCCTTCCCTATTTACATAGACATCATTTTCATTTTTTTCTTTTCTCATAATTTTTTATAACAATTTTTGAATATACCTAAGTAATCCCACAAAACAGAACATAAAAAAGAAAAAAATACAAATTATTATGCACAATTCATGCAATAAAACTGAACGACAGAGTAAATTCATGAACTTTAAAATACATTCAGGAAGGAAAAAACAATGATAGCAAAAAATCAGAAAGTATAGTAAAAAGTTCATCTCAAGACCTAACCATAATCTTTTTTTTCTTTGCTTAAATTCTTTTCTTGGTACATTTTAGGTATACAATATGTTCACATTTATCATTGTGGGCTTGTACCTGTATATGATTTATCTTGGTTCTTATTTTTTCCCCCTTCCCTATGCTCCCTTCCCTCCTCCACCCTTCCCTATTTACAAAGACTTTGTTTCTCTTTTTTCCTTTTCTCATTTTTATTCCTTTCCCTTCTTTCCTTTCCCCTTCCCCTTCCCTTCTTTCCTTTCCCACTTCCCCTACCCCTTTGGACCTTTACTTCCTATTTCAAGTTATCAATTATTCGTATTAATCATTTTAATCCTTTTTTACATTTTCAGTTTCTCACACTAGAGAAACTATTCTGTATTTAAACATGTGTGTCCTATTTATTTTACTTGAGTATTTCCTCAATATTCATCCATTTAGCTATAAATGTCTCTAGTTTCTCATTCTTTACGGCTGAATAGTACTCGATTTTATAAAAAACTCACATTTTCTTTATCCAGTTTCCAGTTGATGGGCACTTGGGCTGTTTCCAAGTTTTAGCTATTACAAACTGTGCCACAATAAACATGAGTACACATATATCTCTGTAGTATGATACTTTTAATTCTTTTGGGAAAATACCCAGCAGGAAAATAGCTAGGTCAAATGGGACCTCCAGCCCTAGTTCTTTGAGGTATCTCCACCCTGATTTCCAAAGTGGCGGCTGCACCAGTCTGCACTCCCACCAACAATGGAGAAGGGTTCCTTTCTCTCCACACTCCCACCAGCATTTGTTATTGTTTGATTTCTTGATAGCAGCCATTCTTTCTGGGGTGAGGTGGAATCTCGGTGTTGTTTTCATCTGCATCTCTTGAATGACCAGTGATGTTGAACATTTTTTCATGTATTTGTTTGCTGCTTTTACTTCTTTGTCTAAGAAATGTCTGTTCATTTCAGATGCCCATTTTGCATTGGGCCTTTGAATTTGGGTGTCTGATTTTGTTCAGTTCTTTATATATTCTAGATAGTAGTCTTTTGTCTGAGGTACAGCTGCTGAAAATTTTTTCCCACATTGTAGGTTGTCTCTTAGCTCTGTTGGTGGTTTCTCTTGCAGTGCAGAAACTTTTCAGTAAGATGAAATCCCAGTTGTTGATTCGTTCTGTTAGTTCCCATGCTACTGAAGTTTTGTTCATAAAGTCTTTTCCTATCCCAATATCTTCAAGAGTTCTACCTAACTTATCTTCCAGCAAGTTTAGTTTTTCTGCCTTAATATTTAGATCTTTAATCCACTTCAATCTTAGTTTAGTGCATGGTGATAGATATGGGTCTAGTTTTAATCTCTGACAGGTTGAAATCCAGCTTTTCCAACACCATTTATTAAATAGGCTATCTTTCCTCCAATGAGGGGGTTGGCTCCTTTGTCAAAGATGAGGTGGCTGAGTATGTCAGAAGTTGTTTTTGCATGTTCTAATCTATTCCACTGATCCTCAGGTCTGTTTCTTTGCAGTACCATGCTGATTTTATCACAGTAGCTTTGTAGTATAGCTTCAAGTTGGGTATTATGATACCCCCGGACATGTCTCTGTTGCCCAGAATTGCTTTTGCTATTCTAGGTCTCTTTTGGTTCCAAATGAATTTTTGGATTGTTTTCTCTAGCTCTGTGAAGTATATTGTTGGAATTTCAATCGGCATTGCATTAAATCTATATAGCAGTTTTGGAAGTATGGCCATTTTCACTATATTGATTCTTCCTACCCAGGAACAAGAGATGTCTTTCCATTTTCTTATATCCTCCTCTATCTCCTTTTTCAGGGTGCTGTAGTTTTCAGCGTAGAGGTCTTTTGCTTCCCTTGTTAGATTGATTCATAGATATTTCATTTTTTTGGATGCTATTGTAAAAGGAATTGTTTCCCTAATTTCTCTCTCAAAGAATCTGCTATTTGTGTATAAGAAGGCTATTATTTTTTGAGTGTTGACCTTATATCCAGTTACTCTACTGAATCTGTCAGTTAAGTGTAGAAGTCTTTTGGTAGAGTTTTTTTGGGTCTTCTATGTAAAGCATCATATCATCAGCAAATAAGGAGAGTTTAACTTCTTCCTTTCCTATTTTTATTCCTTTTATTTCTTTCTCTTTTATAATTGCTGGGGCCAGTGTTTCCAGAACTATATCAAACAGAAGCAGTGATAGTGGGCATCCTTGTCTTGTTCCTGATTTTAGTGTGAAAGTTTTCAGTTTGTGACCATTTAGTATGATGTTGCCTCTTGGTTTTTCATAGATAGCCTTAATTAGGTTGAGATAAAGACCTTCTATTCCAATTTTCTGTAGGGTTTTTATCATGAATCATGTTGGATTTTGTTGAATACCTTTTCTGCATCTATTGAGATGATCATATGTTTTTGTCCTTGACTCTGTTGATATCGTGTATTACATTTATTGATTTACATGTGTTGAACCATCCTTGCAACACTGGGGTAAATTCAACTTGGTCAGGGTGTATGATCTTCTTGGTGACCCTCTGTATTCTGTTTGCCAGTATCTTGTTGAGGATTTTTGCATCTATGTTCATTAGGGAGATTGACCTGTAGTTCTCTTTTTGGGTTGGGTCTTTCCCTGGTTTTGGAATCAAAGTCACACGTGCTTCCAGGAATTACTTTGGAAGACTTGCTTCCATTTCAATTTCCTTGATGAGTTTAAAGAGTAATGGCAATAGTTCTTCTTTAAATGTCTTGTAGAATTCAGCAGTGAAGCCATCAGGACCTGGGCTTTTTCTTTGTTAGTAAATTTTTGATTAGATTTTGAATTTCACTCATTGTAATTTGGGGTGTTTAGAATTTCTATATCTTCTTCATTTAACTTTGGCAATTCATATGTATCTAGGAATCTGTCCATTTTTTCTGTGTTTTCCATTTTATTAGAATACAGCTTCTTGAAGTAGGTATTGATGATCCTCTGGATTTCTGCTGGTTCTGTTGTGACTTTCCTTGTTTCATTCTCAAGTGCATGGATTTGAGTCTTTTCTTTCCTTTTTTTGATAAAGTTGGCTACAGGTTTATCAATTTTATTTATTCTTTCAAAAAACCAACTCTTTGATTCATTAATTTGTTGTATCATTCTCTTAGTCTCCATTGCATTGATTTATGTTCTGATCTTTATAATTTCCACTCTTGTGTGGGCTTTGGGTTTGTTATTCTCTTCTTTTTCTAGGAGTTTGAGGTTCTGCATTAGATTATTTATCTGAGTTCTCTCTGTTTTCCTAATATGGGCATTCACTGCTATGAATTTCCCGCATAGAACTGCTTTCACTGTGTCCCATAGATTCCTAAATGTTGTACTGGTGTCATCATTTACTTGCAGAAACTGTCTAATTTCTTCTTTAATTTCCTCCGTGATCCATTGGTTGTTCAGGAGGGTGATATTCAATTTCCAGGTGTTTGTGGGAGTTTTGCAGTTTCTCATGTTATTGATCTCCAATTTTATTGCATTGTGGTCTGATAATGTACAGGGGATAATTTCAATTCTTTTATATTGATGTAGACATGTCCTGTGAGCTAGCATGTGGTCTATATTGGTGAATGACCTGTGTGCATCTGAATAGAATGTGTATTCTGATTTTGTGGGGTGGAACACTGTAAATATCTATTAAGTCCAGTTGTTCAATAGCTTGGCTCAGTTCTAGAATTTTGTTGTTAACTTTTGGTCTAGATGATCTGTCTATTTGTGATAGTGGCGTATTGAGGTCCCCCACTACAACTGTATTAGTGCTTATTTGGTTTTTCATGTCCATTAATATTTGTTTTGTATAGTTGGGGGCATTTATATTTGGTGCATATATCTTTAGGACTGTCATGTCTTCCTCTTGGATTGTTCCCTTCACAAGGATGTAATGACCATCTTTGTCTCTCTTAATTAGTTTTTGTTTGAAATCTACTTTGTCTGCAAATAAGATTGCTACTCTGTTTTTTTCTGGGTTTCTGTCACTTGGAGAGCCATTTTCCATCCTTTTACTTTCAGTCTATGAATATTTTTTGAGTTAGGTGTGTTTCCTGTATACAGCATATTGCTGGATTTTGCTTCTTAATCCATTCTGTCAGTCCACTTCTTTTGATTGGTGAAATGAGGCCATAAACATTGATAGTTATAACTGAGAGATATTGACTCATCCTTGGCATGATGTTTTACTGTTATTGGCTCTTATTTATTTTTCCCCCTTTCCCTTTAGTTTCTTACCTTGTCTGGTGGCTTCCCTCTGTTGAGCCTCATGGAGTTGTGACCTTCTTTGCCTTTTTCTAGGACATTGCTTAGAATTATTTGGAGTGCTAGTTTGGTGTTCATGAAATTTCTCAGATATTCTTTGTCATGGAAGTATCTAATTTCCCCACTAATTTTGAAAGATAATTTTGCAGGATACAACAGTCTAAGTTGGAAGTTATTTTCTTTTGGGGCTTGAAATACTTCACTCCAGGCTGTCCTTGATTTGAGGGTTTGTGTTGAGAAGTCTGCTGTGATTCTGATGGGCTTTCCTTTATAGGTGATTTGTTTTTTTTTTTTTTTCTAACTGCCTATAGGATTTTGTTCTTCTATTGGGTTTCTGGAATCTTGACTATTATATATCTAGGTGTAGATTTTTTTTGATCATGGCTGGGTGGAGTTCTATATACCTCGCTTGTCTGTATGTCCAATTCTCCTTCTCTGTCTGGGAAGTTTTCTACTATTACTTCTGTGAACAGTTTTTTTTATGTCAACTGTACTTTCTCTTGTTTTTTTTGTGGACTCTTATCCATCTTATGTTATTCTTTTTTGCATCATCTAGCAGCTGTTGAATTGATTTCTCATGGTCCCTTATTATTTTTAAGAAATCTCTGTTTTCATGGTCCTTCATTGCAATCCTGTCTTCTATATCTGATATTCTATCTTCAGATTCTCTTAATCTGCTCTGCATGCTTTCAATGGAGTTTTTAATATCCTGAATATGTGTTTGAATCTGTTTCATGGATTCCATTTATTTCTTATGTTGGGCAATCATGGTTTCCATTTCTTTCTTATGCTGGGCATTCCTGGCTTCCAGCATGTTTCTGAGCTCATCTATTTTTCTATCTGTTTCTGTTCTAGACCCTCTAATCATGTCTTTCACTCTGCTCACCATGTCTGTAGTTATCTGGGAGATTATTTCTGCTTTGAATTTTTCTAGAGCCTCATTCATCTGTTTTGTTACTTCCTGTTCTATCAGTTCAGGGTGTCCAGGTGGTTGATTATCAGACTTTTTTACCTCATTTTCCCCAGAAATTGCCTTTTGTGGGGTGGAAGTCTGGATTTATGACTTGCTTAAATGACTTCTCATTTTTGTTTTTGATACTGTCCCTGGTTTAGTTCGTGGGTTAATATTATGAAGTTGTTTATTGTAAGTATCTCTGTTGATCTATTTAAAACCCTTATGGAATGGTTGCTTCTCAGAGGTGTCTACCAGATATAGCTGGTCTTCAGGTTTTGAGTCTCTAATGACTCTGAGGCTATCTCATTTTCATTATACCAGGAAGGAAAACTGTTTAGATCAATCACGACACCTTAGCCCAAGTCATACAGTCAGCAACACCATAGCATCAAATACCTCTTAAAGAATGACAATTTGTGGTAGTTTTTAATCTATCACCTTTAAAAAATAAAGGGCCTCCTTCAAGGTGTGTCTCTGCTGTCACAATAG
The DNA here is from genome assembly GCF_053883595.1 of Heterocephalus glaber. Lineage (NCBI taxonomy): Eukaryota > Metazoa > Chordata > Mammalia > Rodentia > Bathyergidae > Heterocephalus > Heterocephalus glaber. The sequence goes on along the minus strand of NW_028258151.1, from coordinate 4,701,883 downwards.
ACAATGTGGACAGCAGTGTGCAGTTATAAGTCAATGAGTCTCAGTACGCTAGTCCCAGACCCGTGAGATTCAGGCAGATTTCCGGTTGCAAGAACCAAGTTGAGCTCCCTGTCCTCCTGCAGAGTTGCACTCTGCAAGTTTCTACTGCAGGTTTCAGCTGCTTTTCCCCTGAAGAAAGTCCAGTTTCTGACGGGAGCTGATAATCCCTCCAATTTACCAATTGTGGTGGTCTGGTGTGCCTTTATTGCAGAGATTCCCTTCACTTTTCCAGTGGGCTTGTTTTCATCAGGGAGCCTGACACAGGCATTCTCTCTGTTGTTCACTTCTGGAGCTCAGGACAATGGCTTTTGTCCCCCTGTGCCTCTGCAGTGTGTAACCAAGTAGCTGCACAGCCAAAAGGCCAGGGGCCAGGGTGGGGGGAGTATTTGGCCAAGCCATTGGCTGGCCCCGGGGAATCCTCCTCACCCTGTCCTGGTGGCTGGTCTCAAGCTCTCTTATCTGTCTTATTTGCCTTATTTGTCTTCTGTTTATGCTCAGTCTACATTAAATTCCCATGTTTCACCAACTTCCTTTATCATATATTTTTTAGAGAAAGCTTCCGTTTGAACTTCACGTAATGTTGCAAGAGGAATCTGCTCAGATTCTTCATAGGTTTGGTTGAATAGCAGTTTCTTTATTTGCTGGTTGCTCTTAGGTTAAAATCCACTTCAACACTTGTTTTTAAAAACATTTTTCATCTGTTTAACTAGTAAGCATATCTTAAGCTTTCATGTCATTTGGTTAATCTTTAATTTTCTTATTTTAAATGTTAATTCTTCAATACAGAGGTTTAATATGAAGATGAAAACAAATTTCCCACTTCCATCATCCCAATGTAACTCAAATTGATGCAATTAATTTAAATTATAAAACATCTTTAGAGAAATTGCATAAGTTGTGCACATGTGTATGTGTGATATACTATCTTACCAGCACAATATTAAGAGAAGGGTCTTTTGAGGGTTTCTTTCTTGTTGAAAGCTTACCTATCCTAGTAAGAAATGAATATTTGAAAACTCTGGACAAATGTATTGTCCATCAAATTGAGGAAGTGGCTTAGAAAAAGGAGCAAAGACTCTTTCTCTACTTTTTTTTTTCAGACTTTTGTACACACAGCTTTCTGATATAAATTTTCTGTCAGGGTATCTAGCCTCTTATAGGAATTTTAGTGCCATATCAGACAGATGAGTAAATTATTCCTCACTTCACTCTCTCTCCTAAGGATCTGATTGCTTACATCTAAAATCCTAATTAAGAAGAAAATACGACATAGGAGAAAATTCAGAACCTAATGTCAAGTACTAAAATACATGCTGAGGTTGTACATATGTTTATTGTGTAACACAGTAATGTTGAAACCCTCCCTACTCGCATAGGAGTCAGTATATCCCATCAGTAAGAGAAACAGTGTTGAATCACTAGAATTATCTGAAGGAAAATATCAGGTTGCTCCTCAATTTCTGAAAAGTTAGTTGGTTTCTTCTTTTTTTCAAACACTAAATATTTCCATTCAGCTTTAAAATTTCATAGTCAGATCCCATACTTTTTGTCTCTCTCACTTCTAGTTTATTATCCTTCCTTTTCAACCATGGTTATTATAACCAACATTACATAAATCCTTACCTCTTCCATATTGCAGGCTTGACCTACATCAATGACAATTTATGGTGAAATAGTCCATTTACATTGGTTGTGAAGAACATACTGATTTTCCCAATGAAATATACATGTTAAACAATAAAAACCAAAATGTTCACAAAGAAGCCAGGCATGGTGGTACACTCCTGTAATCCCAGCACTCAAAAGGCTGAAGCAGAAGGATAGCTGTGAGTTCAAGGCCAACCTCACTGCATAGTAAGTTCAAGATTAGCCTGAACTACAGAGCCAGACCCTGTCTCACAAAAAAAAAAACAAAAAAAGTTTACAATTGTCCTAAGTTATAATTGACTCACTATGTCCTAATAGGAAACATGAATATTTAAATTAGGTTATGTTTAGTGATGGGAATGGATAAATTAACGAAGTTGAAGAAATGATCATATGCTCATACATCCAAGGGTCACACCAGGCTTAACGTATTATACAAATGTCACCTTAATCAATAGATTTAAGGATGGAAAAATCGTTGGATAGATAATGACAGACTGATGCAATAATGATAATATGAACAAAAAATAAAGCATAATAATTCCTACCTTTCCATGCTGAGTAGCCTTTCTACAATCAGTAGGAAACTTCTGTCCTGCTTATAGGCTGTTATATTTTGAGAAACTCAATTGCCATGTGTACTTCTATCTTCTGTCAAAAGGGCAATCAAAAAGGCAAATTTTGTCAGTTATTTAATTAATATAAAATTTGAACTCAGTTTATTTAGGTATTGTTTTATCTTAAGGTCCATAGGAGTTTTTCTCCTTGAAGTTGTATGTGAACATTTGAAGGAAAACAGTCCTGCTTAAAATTTACCAGTCTGGGACTAGTTTTTCTTGCATTTTTCTGAAATGTCACTTTTAAAAATATATATATTTTACCGGCTTGCTCTATCTGTAGTAACCACCAATTTTGTGAACTATCGCTGGCATTTTTTTGTCTTCCAGAGACACATAGCACAAATAAAAGTGGCCCTGAAATGAGTTATTTCTTGCTTCAGCAAACATGTGTCCACTCCTTGGAGCTGAAGATGCAATCACAGAGCCAACGGAACACAGCTGGATACAGCGTAATGCACAATAAGTTTCCATGATAACATTTGGTATAGAAACGCTCACAGTCTCTGTTTTTTCATTTGCTGGAAATAAGTATATTTGGGGCAGCATAGAAAAAAATGGAAATTATGCTTTCTTGTTGACTTGCAGTTAAAATAGTTTAGAAATCCTATTTAAGAACTATAAGAATCACTGTACTTCATAAAATGTTTGAAACTAAATGGGTCATATATCAATTGAAATATGTTAATACAATTTTAAATATTTGTAGCTTAATGTGAATAATTATTCATTTTAGCCTATTTCACTAAGCTATATTTTAGAAACTAGATACTCTGACACATAACTTAAGGAAAATGTTGATAAAATGGAAATATAACTTTTAAAATATATAGGATACTTATACTTAAATAATGTCTAAATGTTATGTTTCTTATAAAATATTTTATAGAAGATAAAAAAATAAAGAAAAAATTTTAAAATTTTTACAATCCCAGTAACACTGAAATATTATTTTTAAGTACATACTCTTTTATGTAATCTATTCTGTTAATTTCTGATGACAATGAAAAGTGTACAAAATGATAAATTAATGTGTAAATATTTCAACTCAAAAAATAATAATAATATTTCAATGCCATTTTAATAGATTACTAACCTTAACAGAAACTGTCTTTTTTGTCTATTTTTGAGGCAATGTCTCCTATGTAGCCCAGGTTGGCCTTGAACTCACTATTTAGCCAAGACTGACTTTGAACTTGCAGTGTTCCTTCTGCCTCAAAGCTAGGATTATAAGCATGCCACCACACCCAACTAAAACTGAAACTGTTAATGAAGTTGCTAATTATCACTAGTGCCACAAATAGCCAACATTTATATATATTTACCAGCAATTGATAAATTAATTATTCTAGTATCTGAGCTGATTAAAAAACAAATAGGGAAACAAAAATAACTGAAACAGTTTCTTAGTAAAAATTTACCAGGAAATAAGCAATAGAAAAAAACCTATTGTACAAATAACTCCTTTAAAAAATATCAGATTATTAAGTAAAATATAAAAGCAAGAAAATGATTCATTTTTTAAATATCTAGAGAAGACAGTCTATAACATTATTATTTCTATGCATATTTAAGTAATACAGTTCATATGAGTTTTGACATTTACCTACGAAACCAATATATTCACAAAATAACCTCAGACATTTTCCTCCTCACACCACTTTGTAAGTCCTTTCATCGATTTGACTTCCATAAATGTAGTTTGTATTTCTTTTCTTGCTTTTCATATGAAGACAGTCATCTCATACGCTGGAAGAAGCAGGCTGCCAGCATTTACCAGCATCCTAACCTCGTGTTCAGAGCTCCACTCAAAGCAAAAGCAGCTGAGAAGTGTGTGCTCCTTTCCCCTGCTGCCCCTCAGTTCATGGGGAACAGACTTAAAAGTCGGGATCCCCATTATCCTCACAGGCTGGGGGGACACAAGGGTGTAGAACCTTCCCATTTCTCCAGCCCTAACTCAGTCACACTGACACATAATGTTTGCCCAGGAAGAAATGTAGGATTTAAGCGGGAGAGCAAGTTCCCCTAAGTGGACTCATTTTATTTAGAATAGAATTCAGAGAAGGCACAGTGCATAGTTACCTTAGAAATCCATGGAAATTTTTGTATTAAGTAATTTAGAGAGGGCAGAAAGCCTAGTGAGCACACAAAGTGCAAATTAGAAGTAACAAGTAGGCACCTGAGGACAATCCTCCTGTTGCAGAACAAAGTTCAGACAGGCCAAATGGGGCTCAGAGACTACCCCTGAATGTTAAAATAAAGAGGCTCTCATTGGGGACTTTTAAGCTAGCTAGCATTTATGTATGTATGTATGTATGTATGTATGTATGTATGTATGTATATATTTTCTTTCTTTCGTTTGCAGTGCTGAGAGCCAAACCCAGGGCTCTGGTAGGCAAACATTTCACCATTGTCCTACTTCTCCTAGCCCTTGGAAGAATTTTTCTCCCCAGTACCAGTGTATGACCCCAGGAATCTCCAGGTACTCTACCACTGAGCTAAGACCCCAAACATTTTTATTTTAATTTTGAGATTTGGAATTGTTAAATTTTCCAGGGTGGCCTTAAACTTGTAATCCTCTTGCCACAGTTTCCCAGGTATGGAGGATTTTTATACTGAGATTTTATTTAGATTAAAATCAGTTGAACAGCATTTTAAATCCATACTACTAGGAATGAGCTAGGAAAACTGGGATGCAGTTGATTTTTACAAAACAAATGGTCATGAGAAAAGAAATCTGGATTCCTTCTCACAGTCTTCTATGAATTGATTTCTAAAAAGCACACAGTAGTCATTGGGCATTTGCCCTATAGATTTTTATTGCTTAGCTACTGTAGTTTGATGAAAGAAGAAAATGTGAAAAGGGTATGAGGCAGCTTTCTTTAACTACTGGGAAATTGATCACTTTTTTCTTTAATTGCATATCAGGGTAAAAGTAGATCAAAGAAGCATGCATTTGAAAAGAAAATTTCAGTCATGAAAATGTAATACTAAGCAAGATTGTGCAGAATAGAATGAGCTGTTCAAGGGAGGATATACATGAAAGCAGAGTGGGCCAGCTGCCACAGATGTTGTGCAGAGGAGATTTAGATAAAATGAAAATCTACACTAAGCACCCATGTTCTTTCACAGTTAAGGTTTTATCATTCGAGTACCTGTTTACTGCTATATCTGTATTGGTAAGTGGGTATTTGAAGTTGTGCATTATGATACAAGAAAAATGGGTTTATTTATTCTTCTAATTTAGTAGATAATTACTGGTTGGATAATACTGAAAGATATGATAAGATAGTTGGACATGACCATCTATTCATATAGAATACCTTTATGTATATATGTATTGCTTTATTTCCAGTAAATGATTATAATCATATTAATAATTAGTAAATTATAACTATTAGTTATTTGTCTAATATTGCTTTGAGGTTGTTTTAATCCAACTGTATTTTGATAAATGTCATTTCACCTGACACACTGGATCTCTTTAATAAAGTAACAATATTTTACATAATCAAGATTCTCTAGAAACATATTATGAACAGCCTTTGCAATTGATGATGTTGAAGTAATTAATTTTCCACATAAGAAAACACCTTTATGGAACAATCTAATGGTCACCTCCACGTCACCAGTGAAAGAAAACTTCAAGGCTGGAAGTATTTGATTATTCCTCCCATTTCCATGTCCTTTTCAATTTTCTTCACTGCTTTGGCCTTTCTAAAAGAGGTAATAAACAAAATATTAGGTGTCTGTAGCTCATGCCAATGCCAATTAGTTAATATTCACAGTAAAATATTAATTACAATGAAAAGTTTGTGTTTTGTTCTTTCCTTTGTTTTATTGTACTGACTTAGAGAATGAAAAACAGAAGTAGGTATGAGAGGGAATTATAACAAAAGACTGCTTATCTCTATATTTTTAGGTAGATGTGCTTTACTGATCCTAATCATAGCACAAGAAAATTCCTTGTGACAAGAGAAAAAGTTGTCGTGTTGATAGCCTAGGCAGTTTGAAATGAGATTAAAATGTATCTTATCACGGTAAGACTTATGCTTGATTGCAAATGCTTATTTGAATACCTGTTCCAATAGCCCCCCTACTTCTGCTATCAGCATGGGAGTTAGCAGGAAGAATAAGGAGAATTATTTAACCCAATCCTCTCCAAGTCACACACATAGGACAGTACAATTAAGAACCATGAATTCAATGTCCATATCTGAAAATAAGAATCACTTAGTGTATATGTTGGATAAGGGAGGGAGGAGAGATCCCAATTATCCTCTTTAATCTCCATTCATAGAAGCCAAGATGAAACTGCCATGGATCACTCCATCTCCTGCAGGCAGGAAAAGGTGTTATGTTTGGGACACAACCTGGTTGGGAGGTCGCCAGGGGCTGTGTAAATTACATGCTTGCGAGCTGAAATTCAAAGTGCTACGTCGGGATTTAATGAGTCATCCCCTCTTCACGAGGTGCGTTAAAGGACTACAAAATCTCAGAAGAAGCACTTTGTACTTGGGTTAAGATTATTTCATATTTTGAAACTACTGGATGAGAAAAAGATTATTTGTATTTTCAAGAACCTGAACACCAAAATGTTGCCTTGATACTTTTATCCATAGATTCAAAGCAATACAAATACAATTTTATATTACATCATTATTATATTGCATCAAATCTTTGCATCTAAAATTTACTATTGTTTCCTATATATGAGGACTTAGGTTTTTAATTAAAAAAATCTTAATTTAGATTTGGTGTTCAAGAAAGAAGTATTTTTACATTTCTCATAAACATTCAAAGAAGTGATTCCTTGGCAGTTATTATCTTATTTAACACAGGTTTCAAGGAGGTCCATTCTCCATTTTTGTTTTTTGAGCATTATGTAGCAAATTGGAATAATTTAGGGGAAACTAGATTAGCAGAATCTTTGCCAGCATTTCAGGCTTCATTTGTTAAAATAATGTAAAATGTATCATAGTTCCTTCAGTGCCACTCAGTAAGTATCATTAGCAACATCACCATTAACTCTATTCTGATGGAGAGAAAATAGAATATTAAATGCACAACGTCAGATGAATATTCTTCGAGAAAGCATTGCTAAGCTCTGGAGTGTTATGGGTTAGTCCTAAAATAACCACTGAAGTCATGTGTTTGGAAGTTGTCTGGATCAGAGGGCTCTACACCTAGCAGTGGATTCCTCTGTTGTTAAACTCATTAGCAAAGTGCTATTCCAGGCAAAATCTGGTTGGGTTCCAGGTTTCATGAATCCCATGACTCCCTCCTCCGAGAGTTCTTCCCCCAGGCTGTTTCTGCCTTGGGGCTGGCCTACCATGCCTGGACTGAAACTGAGCAAAACAGAGGCGTCTTCTCTTAAGGGCAGGAGTTGGGCATCTTGGACAGCAGCAGGAAGTGAGTGCGAGAGTGTTCCCCTCTTTCCCCGAATCCATTACATTTGAAGCAGGAGTGTAGTCCTTTTGAGTTTAGTTTTTTAACCCATGGATGATAATGAGGATTAGTAGGATGAGAAAGCAATTTTTGTGTTCATATTAGTAATGCTCAATTCAGTTTTGTTTCCTGAACTTGTTTCAGGAATTCATTCTACTTTCTTTCTCTATTCTTTTCTTTTTTTGTATATAGAATTACAGACATTGTAAACATCTGTTTGTAACTGTGGGAGAAGGAGCTTAGAGTGGGAAATCAGTAGAAGTAAAACAATGTAATAAATAGACCACTAAAAGAGATTGCATCACTTTATAGCATAACTTTAAAATAAAAACATGTTTTAAATGTAAAATATTAATTAAAATATTTAACCAAACTAAAAGATTTACTTACATAAAAATAAAATTCGATGTGAATTACAATGGTTATTTCTGTTCTGATCTCTCTCTCTCCCTCTCTCTCCCTCCCTCCCTCCTTCCCTCCTTCTCTTTCTTTCTCAGAGAGGTCTTTCACCTATGGATTTTACTTTACCTTACAACATGTTTAATGCCCACTGACTACATTCTGGTAGAGTGTGCAGGAGGAAGAAGTGTATCTGGATTCCTCGTGTCAGTCTTTCCCTTGTCCCCAGGGCTGGGTGAGGCAAGCATTGTCTTGGTGCCTGTGGGGCACCCTGCCCCTTTGAGCACCAGCACCAGGGTTCTAAGTGGATTGCAGGATGCAGCTTCAAGACTGTCAGCCAGGTCTACTGAAAAAGATAAACAAAAGGGAAGCAAATTAAAATGCCAGCATTCTTACCATTGAGTTGCTTTTGTTTCTTGATCCACATTTTCTTTGCTTTATGTAAACTTTCACTCTACAGAAACTGTCAAAGCTGACAGTGCTGTTGGCTTGTGCTTATCCAAACTGAAGTTATCTACATCGTGGTTTTGCTGAAACAGCCCTCAGGTGCCAAATCTTTTTATTTACACTCCTATTTTCTGTTTCTTCCATATTTAATGTTAGTTGCAATTTAACTTTTTAATTTTTCCTTTTTTGGCGGTGCTGGGGATTGAATGTAGGGTCTTGCACATACTAGGCACGTGTTCTACCACTAAGCTACATCCTCAGCCCCAATATAACTTTTAATATATGGTTAAAATCACTTACCAATACAACTTTTAATATTCTCTTCAGCATCATAGCATCAAAATGTGTTAGGGTATATATTGTACCACTATTATTAGCTTCAACATGCAGGCACAAAAATAAAAAGAATTCATGCCATAAAAGCTTCCAAAGGTAAATTTCTGGGAGGAAATTTTTGGCTCTCAAACCTGCAGATAGCATTTCATATTGCAATTATAAAGGTAGAAACTGTGTGAATGCAAGAGTTATTTAAAAGGAAGAAAGGAAAACAAAGCTTTGAGAGTCCAGGTTTTGTGAAAATAATGAAGTAAAATAAGTAGTTATTTTCTAATATGAAACAAATACCTATTTTAATGCTTTTTAATGTAATGCAAGTACAAAAATATAGTGTGTGATGTTGCAAATTCCCAAAACTTTACTAAAGTGGACAGTGATCAAATAAAATGCTATTAATTCTCCAGACTTTTACATCACTTATAATAATCCCCATTGTCGGTTGTTATTTTAGCTTCCTCCACAGCTAAGCTTCTGCATGGAGGAATATCTTTCACTTAATGATAGGTTTAAAACTTAACATTTGTTTTATGGTCAAAAAATTCTGAATTATTGTTTTTTCTTAAAATTTTCTTTTCAGTTTATAAATCTGTAAATTTAGAAAGTATCAATATTTACCTTTGAGTGGGCCCTTTTAAAGTTTGAATTTTCTTAAAATTAGTTTGAAATTTTAATTGATTGAATTAACTTACAATTAATTTGCATGTACAAATTAATGTACTTGACTTCAGTTTTAAGAACACATATTTACCTAACAAAATACAAGTAGTGAAATATTTCTAAATTAACAAATTTAATATGAATATAATGATTCTTAATATTTAATACATATTCAAACAGTTTTTATGATCATAAGGAATAATTTAAAATTTAAAGCAATTATTCAATAATGACTTTTCCATTTATTTCAAAGGATAGTTAGTTCTACTATTATAGACGCTACTTTAATTAGAAATATTATAAACAGTCAGGCAGGGCTGGGCCTCAAAGAAGTCCACAAGGAGGACAGCTGTGGCTGGAGCCACCTCCACTGAAGGCCAAGCTTCTGGAAAAAGAGGAACAGCTACACCCACACTTCCCCAGGAATGGACAGCCATGACTGATATTCTAGATAGGTATTAATCACCTGGGTGGGGACCAAGACCTTAACCCCTCCTTTCCAGGAAAGTCCTTGCTCATTCCATGTGTGCTTGCTCCTTGACTTGTTTCCCATTTGATCCTCATTTAAGCAATATTATCTAGGTGACTATAGCTGTTGTACTTATATTGGTTGACCCATAGTTTTGACCCACCACATACTGACCTTGTGATTTCCCATTGGATCAATTTTATCTAAGCAACTATACTTTTATTAGTGGATTACAGTTTTGTCCCATCTTGAACCCACCTCACCTTGTGACTTTGCTCAATAAAACACCCTTGAGAAACCACTTTCAGGTCCCCCTTCTGTCTCTCTTAGATGGAAGCCATCTTTCTCTCAATAAGTTCTTCCTACTCTTAACATGCATTATTCCTAGAATTCATTCTTCAGTGTTAGAGAACGAGAAGTCATGTTTTGGATATCTAGCAGGTTGGGAGTTGTAATATTTCCCTTATACTATTTGGCAGTCCATATAACACACACCCTATATCACTACTATGTCAAACTTAAAATTTCACTATAAATCAAAATGTACACATTATTTTAAATCAAAATATTAAACTATAAATTTGATATACTTCAATATCTGTATATTATCCCAAATCTAATTAAATTTTTTAAGTTACTTCCCAGAGAAATCATCATCCTCTCACTTACTGAGTATATGAACTACCAGACCTATACACTGTGTCAAGTGATGGAGAGAAGAAGATATCTGGTCTATTAAATTTTTGTTCTCAAGTTGTCAAGAATCCATTTTTAGGACCTTTATGTCATAGATTCTCTAAAACAAATTAAGGTGTTGCTCTTTTATTCTATAAATTCCTTGTAGCTTTTCACTAATAAAGAATTTAACCTTATATAAGAGTTTGGTTTTGTACTTTTGTTGTTGTTGTTGTTGAAGTTTTAAATTTTCCCCATGTTTCTTTTATTGTTAAGGATCACTATATTGTATCCTATACAGGTATGTATGTATGTAGCCTATTCTCACTGCAACTTCCCTGCCATTTGGTGATTACTTGTTAGAATAGAAACATTTTATTCAAGTGACTTTTGACTGATTTGTGCAAAGTGCGGGGCCCTGCTGGAGTCTGTTCACAGCCTCCCCAGGAATGCAGTTGAGTCCATTTATGGTCAATACAGTGATGCTACAGAAAACTTTGTTTCTGTAACACTTAATACTTCCAACTGGAGATGCAACACAGTGGAGTAGCACTTCCTAGCATGTGTGAAGCCCTGGGCTTAATCCCCAGTACTACAAAAAATAATTAAAATTTGTACAGAAAAATGACTGTGTTCTATTATGCTCCATTGTCTGCCAGTCACCAAATTATTGATTGATTCAAACATTATTTTAAAAATTATGAACAAAATTTTATATTCATGAAATGGAGACATAGATAAGAATTGAAACGTTATTTTATGAATCACTTAATATAATTTTGAGATAACGTTCTTTTATATAATTTTATTTTCAGATTTATCAGAAGATTAAATTCAGGATAATAATATTATGATACTATAAAACATCCAAAAATGCTCTTTCATTTATAGGTCACTCCAGGATATGAAATAGGATGAAGATACCCAATTAGATATTAATGGGTTCCTATGTTAACATTTCCTTTCATTTTTAGAATGAATCAAGAAGTGTGCCATTAGGTAGAGAGAATGACAAATACTGAGAGCAAAATTACTTCCTTCAGAGTCTTGTGAATTTCAAATTCTATGAGAAATATAATGCAAAATAATTACTATAGTAAATGACATGAATGACAATGTAATGTATTCTAGAATTTGTTGAATTAGGACAGGTACTCATGCTATTTCCTTAGCTGTTCAAAATAATTATTGAAAATAACAATTCTAAGGTCACAAGATATCAATGGAAGAAATAAGCAGTTTTTAATATAAATTTTCTAATTTTCAGGATTTTATTAAATACATATTCCCCACAAGAAAAATTCAAATGATCAGAGTACTGTGTTATGCAAATGGTTACATTTTGAAGACTTTAATGCATTCATAGGAATGCTATAATGTAGTTCCTGTATAAGGCATGAAAAGCCTGCTAGGAAAAAAATCCCTTGGAAAATGATCACATGTACTGTAAGAGTCAATATGTGAGTTAATGCACAGATTGAAACCTGTCAATGCAGAAGTTTTACCAATGAATACGAATTACTTTCAAATGTATTTTTCCATATGTGTGCATGTGCACGTATAATATTATATGCTTCATTGAACTTGGATATGTTTTCTTCATTTATTAATTTATATGATGATGTCAGATTATTCATGATACTCTAAATATATTTCCATATTATGAGTGGGTAATATGACATACTATAATATGTTAAATGACTTTATGATCTGGTATTTTCAATTTTGAGAGTTTTGGAGAAAAATACTGATATCAAAAATATTTGCATATTCTTTGAAAATAGTGCTCTTATGTTGCATCATGTGATCATTTCGTAAACACACAAAAGCATTTTTATTCCTAGTTTTAGGCATTTTATGTGTGTTAAACTACTAATTAAATGATCTAGAATGTATTGGCCAATTTTAGTATTTGTAATTTAGTGTAATTCACTATTTGTAATTTAGTGTTATTCGTAATAGATACGATGTTGCTTCCAAAAATGTAGACATTTTATATTTATGTCAATAAATTTAATTTTTATTACCAGAGCTAGCTTGAAATGTGTATAAAAAGTGCTGTTTTACATAGGTATTGTTAAAGTATTATATATTAAATAAATGAGTATATATCTACAATATACATATTTAACATGTATAACTCTCTAAACAGTGACCATTTTTAATAGAAATTAAGAAAAATCTGTTGTTTAGTATTAAAAGTGCCTATTGCTCTGAACAAGGAAATTTAAGAAGATACAGCATGAAAATACCAATTGGTAAATGATAAAATGAATGGGTACATAATATTGGAAGTCATTTGCAGCATATTTTTGTTTTGTTTTTAGCTTTGGACATAGGGAAAATGCTAACAACAACTTCAGTCTAAGGAACTACCCAAGAAATACACCTTTCAAGGTTATTCTTGATACACAATATACTTAAGATTAAACATTAAATGTAGTTTAGGTTATAAAATATAGTGAATAAGATACAATTCAATAGAAAACATGGATACTTTCCCATGGAAATTTTTCTTTATTTTTAATATCTGCACTTAACTAATTCATTTAAAGCCATAGTTTTCCGGTTCTACTCTGTTTTCAAAAGAAATGGAAATTAGACATTTTTACAGTACTAAAATGAGGAAGATGATATGGATAATTTTTTTATAAACTTCAGAAGAAAATTCTTCCTTTTCTATTATACTGAAATATAGTTAACATAAAATGTATACAAGATCGGGCCGGGGATTTAGCTCAGTGGTTTCGCCGCCTGCTGCGCAAGCGCAAGGACCCAAGTTCGATCCCCGATACCTAAAAAAAAAAAAATGTATGCAAGATATACAATGCAATGTTTTCATATACACGTCCATTATGAAGTAATTGCCATAATCAAGCTAATATTTCCCATTTCACAAACCTATTTTATAGTACTTAAGAACTCACTCACATTTGTGTGTAAAAGATTCATGATTACTATTATTTTAAATATGTTAATAACTATTAAAACAAACAAGAATTTAAGGAGAGAGAGTAGTAAGAGTTCAACTACCCTGCTCTGGTACAAGGAAGATAGGCTGACCTCTGTTAGCGAGTCTACAGCACACACTAGTTACTTGTTAAAACGATGTTGTGGGAAAGAGTCAATCCATTTTACCAGTGAGAAAATGAACCAAAAATGTATCAAAATGATGCAGCACTAGCTGATAATATATGAATGAAAAAAGGAGAATTTTCAACTAAGATATAGTTGTTATCAACATTTCTGGGTCAATTATCCCATCAAAATACATAACATATGTATTATCAATTACGTAGGAAAAAATAAAGCTTTGTGTTTCTACAGCTTTGGTCCACAAAAGATTTGACAACTAGGCTCAAAGTAAAATTTAACTGCATTTCTCAGAGTGGTCATCTGTAGTTTATCATTTCCCTTATGAAAGAGAAATGCCATGGCCCCAAAGAGTTAACCAAAGAGAGCTTTACAATTTATTTTAAAAAGATGAATTTTAAATGTACTATAGCATTTCAGAATCCAATTCTATGTTCTTGAGAAATTATATATATATATGTGTAAGATAAAGATTTAAATTCCTAAAAAACGAAATTAATATACAACATGCATTTCATATCTTCCTTAACACTAATTTGGACTAAACTATGTCCTATATTAGAAAAATTTGTTTTTCTGATCTGTCAATAATGATACAACATCATTATTATATATCTATATTGGCAAAAGTTATAGAAAAGTTATATTAGCATTAAAATTTTGGGGTGAATCTCAATCAATTTGATATATTTGTTTTCTCCTGAAGTTTCCAATAGCTAGTGGGTATTCTGAAATTTAGAAGAAATTTGATTAAACTAGAATTTTCTAGGAATAGCCCTATCCAGTTGTGGTAACTCATTATCACATACATCTGTGCATAAAAAAATATAGATCTTGTAGATATGCAAGTGATAAAAATACCATCTTTTAAAAGAAGTAAGTGCATTTTAATTAGAATAAATGTAAGAATAACAGATCAAATATATCTTATCATTTTTGTTACACAGAAAGTGTTGGGTTCTAAAAGTAAAAATTCACTTAATTAAGGTAATTATGTCAAAATCAGATACAGGGAATGTTAGGAAGGATAAAGAAAAATGTAATGTAGAATGACCTGTTTTAAAGGTAAAAGGAGACTTTTGTTGCAAAATGTATACTCATAATGAGTACTTTAATTTTTCTAAGATGTAGCATTCACATATATGTTTTAAAATTTTTCTGTACTTATGAAGTTACCAGGAATTATTTTGATTCTCTTATTCTTCTTGCAAACTAAGGCCTTCTGTCTATTGAAAAATGATGACAGTGTTATATCTAAAACTACAAATGTTCCTTTGGTTTGGAAAATTTGGATATGTGTAAACTAGTCTCTATCATTTTGTTAATTTATTTACAATTATTCAAATAAATTCCAATGTGACAAGTATTCAAGTGTATGTATTTTTACCTTAAAATATGAATTTTAAAGATTTTTATGATTCTGTTATGAAATATTAATTTTCATTATTACAAAATATTAATAAATGAAGATAAGTGAGAATAAAAATTATAATAATTTCATTCACCTGTGCAATGGGAATAACAAGAGCAGTTTCAGTTCTATAAATCAAATGAAGTAGTAAATAAAAGTATTTTAGACCATAGATAGGTGCTCAAAATATACTGACCATCTATTCCTTTTTTTGAGTCCTATTTTCCTTCTTAAAAAACTAATCATTCTAATTATCTAAAAATATATTTTAAATTAAATCAATTTGAAATTGGTTATTGTCTGGTTGCTACATAATAAAAGATTTAGAAAGCTCTTTAATATGATATGGACCAAGATCCAGCCCATGCCAGGCACATCTAAGGACGCCAGAAGAGGTCCTGGGTGGCGGGGAGCCCCGCCCCATCCAGCACGTGCCCATGGTGGCAATCCACTTATGCCCCATCCCCTCCACTCCTCTGGCCTCTTGGCTTTACGGCCACCCGATTCCACAGTACAAAGACACAGGGGACACCAGACCACCACACTGAGTAAGTTGGAGGGATAATCACCTCCCATTGGAACCTGGGCTATCTTCAGGGAAAGGGCAGCTGGAATCTGCAGTACAAGGTTGCAGAGTTCAACCATACAGGAGGACAGGGAGCTCAACTTGGGACTTGCAGCCAGAAATCTGCCTGAATCACACTGGTCTGCAACTGGCTGGCTGAGACTCATTGACTTATATCTGCACACTGCTGACCACATTGTCTATTGTGACGGCAAAGACATACACAGAAGGAGGCCCTTCATTTTCATTTTTATTTTTTATTTCCAAAATTAGTATTATTGGTTTGTTTTTCTCCACATTTTTAATTTTTTTCCTACTCTGCAAATTTTTGTTTTTCTCTTTTTTTCTTCTCTCTTTTTTCTTTCCTTTATCTCTCACATTCATTCTTTTGCTGCCCCACATTGTTCTTCATCTCCCTTTTTGTTCCTCTTCTGGCCCTAATTCAGATTTCTTCTTTATTTTTCTCTTATTCTGTTTTTCCTTCTCTCACCTGTGTCCTCTGGCCTCACTGCTAACCTTCCCCTATCCTTCTACCTATCTATTGCTCTCTCCCCCACTCCTTCTAACTCCCCATCTTGAAGGGTAAAGTTGCTATATTGAAGAGTTTATTCACTATAAACATGTGTTGGGTTGGTCCTTGATTTTGATTTAATTCACACAGTTAAAGATGAAAGATTAATAAATACCACAAATTGTCATTTTCAAAGATGTACTTGATGCTATGATGCTGCTGATTGTATCATTGAGCTAAGGTATTGTTATTGATCTAGTCAGTGGTTCTTCCTGGTATAATGAAAATGAGATAGTCTCAGAGTCATTAGAGACTCAAAACCTAAAGACCAGCTATATCTGAAAGACACTTCTGAGAAGCAATCATTCCATAAGGGTTCTGATTGCAAGCAACAAAGACACTTATAATAAGCAATTTCGAAGTATCAACCCAGAAACTAAACCAAAGAAAGTACCAAAAAAAATGAGAAGACATTTAAGCAAGTCACAAACTCAGACTTCCACCCCACCAATGGTAAAGTCTGGGGAAAAAAAGGTGGAAAAGTCTGATAATCAACTACCTGGACACCCTGAACTGATAGAACAGGAAGTAACAAAACAGATGAATGAGGCTTTAGGAAAAAATCAAAGCAGAAATAATCTCCCAGATAACTACAGACATGGTGAGCAGAGTGAAAGACATACTTAGGGGATCTAGAACAGAAATAGATAAAAAAAAATAGATGAGCTCAGAAACATGCTGGAAGCTATGAATGCCCAGCATAGGAAAGAAATGGAAACCATGATAAACCAACCTTAAAAAACAAAGGAATCCATGAAACAGATTCAAACAGATATTCAGGATATTAAAAACTCCATTGAAAGTATGTAGAGCAGATTAAGGGAATGTGAAGATAGAATATCAGATATAAAAGACAAGATCGCAGTTAAGAACCATGAAAACAGAGATTTCATAATAATAGTAAGGGGCCACGAGAAATCAATCCAACAGCTGCTAGACAATGCAAAGAAGAATAACGTAAGACTGATAGGAGTACACGAAAAAACAGGAGAAAGTACAATTGATTTAAAAAAAACTGTTCACAGAAGTAATAGTGGAAAACTTCCCAGAAAGAGGGAGAGAATTGGACATACAGATAAGTGAGGCATATAGAACTCCAACTAGCCATGATCAAAAAAAAAATCTATACCTTGACATATAATAGTCAAGATCCCAGAAACCTAACAGAAGAACAAAATCCTACAAGCAGTTAGAGAAAAGAAAGAAATCACCTACAAAGGAAAACCCATCAGAATCACAGCAGACATCTCAACACAAAGCCTCAAGTCAAGGAGAGCCTGGAGTGAACTATTTCAAGTCTTAAAAGAAAATGACTTCCAACCTAGACTGTTGTATCCTACAAAATTATCTTTCAAAATCGATGGGGAAATTAGATACTATCATAACAAAGAACACCTGAGAAATTTCATGAACACCAAACTAGCACTACAAGCAATTCTAAAAAATATCCTAGAAAAAAACAATGAAGGCCACCACTCCATGAGGCCCAACAGAGGGAAGCCACCAGGCAAGGTAAGAAACTAAAGGGAAAGGGAGAAAAATAAATAAAAGAGCCAATAAAAGCAAAACATCATGACAAGGATGAATCAATATCTATCAATTATAACCATCAATGTTAATGACCTCAATCAAATCAAAAGAAATAGACCAGCAGAATGGATTAAGAAGCAAAATCCAACAATATGCTCTATACAAGAAAGACATCTAACTCAAAAAGAAATTCATATACTGAAAGTAAAAGGATAGAAAACAGTTTTCCATGCCACAAGAACCCAGAAGAAAGCAGGGGTATCAATCTTATTTGCAGACAAAGTAGATTTCAAAACAAAACTAATTAAGAGAGACAAAGATGGTCACTACATCCTTGTGATGGGAACAATCCAAGAGGAAGAGTTGACAACCATAAATATATATGCACCAAATATGAATGCCCTCAGTTATACAAAACAAATATTAATGGACAGGCAAAACCAAATAAGCACTAGCACAATTGTAGTGGGGGATGTCAATAGCCCACTATCACAAATAGACAGATCATCTAGACAAAAAATTAACAACAAAATCTAGAACTGAACCAAGCTATTGAAGAAGTGGACTTAATAGCTGTTTATAGAGTGTTCCACCCCGCAAAATCAGAATACACATTCCTTTCACCTGCACTTGGGTCATTCTCCAAAATAGACCACATCCTAGTTCACAGGAGATGTCTAAGTAAATATAAAAGAATTGAAGTTATCCTCTGTATATTATCAGACCATAGTGCAACTAGAGATCTATAACATAAGAAACCACAAAACCCCCACAAACACATGGAAACTGAATAATACCCTCCTGAACAACCAATGGGTCACAGAGGAAACTAAAGAAGAAATTAAACAGTTTCTACAAGTAAATGATAATGCCAGTTCAATATACAGAAATTTATGGGACACAATGAAAGCAGTTATACTTGGGAAATTCATAGCAGTGAATGCCCATATTAGGAAAACAGAGAGAACTCAAATAAATAACCTAATGCAGAAGCTCAAGGTCCTAGAAAAAGAAAAGCATAACAAATTCAAAGCTCATATAAAAGAGGAAATTATAGAGATCAGAGCAGAAATCAATGCAATGGAGTCTAAGAGAATGATACAAAAAATCAATGAATTAAAGAGTTGGTTTTTCAAAAAAATAAATAAAATTGATAAATCCTTAGCCAATTTTATCAAAAAAAGGAAAGAAAAGGCTGAAATCCATGAAATTAAGAATGAAAAAGGTGAAGTCACAACAGATCTAACAGAAATCCAGAGGATCATCAATACCCACTTCGAGAACCTGTACTCTAAGAAAATGGAAAACATGGAAAAAGTGGACAGATTCCTAGATACATATGAATCGCCAAAGTTAAATGAAGAAGATATAGAAATTCTAAACACTCCAATTACAATGAGTGAAATTGAAAATGTAATCAAAAATTTACCAACAAAGAAAAGCCCAGGTCCTGATGGCTTCACTGCTGAATTCTACAAGACATTTAAAGAAGAACTATTGCCATTACTCTTTAAACTCATCAAGGAAATTGAAAGGAAAGCAAGGCTTCCAAATTCATTCCCAGAAGAAAATGTTACTTTGGTTCCAAAACCAGGGAAAGACCCAACCCAAAAAGAGAACTACAGGCCAATCTCCCTAATGAACATAGATGCAAAAATCCTCAACAAGATACTGGGAAACAGAACACGGAGGGTTATAAAGAAGACCATACCCCTGACCAAATCGGATTAATCACAGGGATGTAAGGATGGCTCAACATTCATAAATCAATAAATGTAATACATTATATTAATGGAGTCAAGGACAAAAACCAATATAATTTCAAGTAGGGGATTGTGATACACCCTGCCATGTCTCTGTTGCCTAGAATTCCTTTTGTTATCCTGTGTCTCTTCTTGTTCCAAATGAAGTTTTGGATTGTTTTCTCAAGCTCCATGAAGTATGCTGCTAGGATCTGAATTGGGCTTGCATTGATTGCTTAGAGCAGTTTTGGAAGTGTGGTCATTTTCATTATATTTATCCTTCCTACCCAGGAGGAGGGGATGTCTTTTCATTTTCTGATATCATCTTCAATCTCTGTTTTCAGAGACGAAGTCTTTGATTTCTTTTGTTAGGTTGATTCCTAGGTATTTCAATTTTTTGTATGCTATTGAGAAACGAACTGTTTGCCCCATTTCTCTCTCAGTGAGTCTGTTGTTTGTGTACAGGAAAGTTACTGATTTTTGTGTGTTGACCTTGTATCCAACTACACTACTGAATTTGATTATTAAGTCGAGAAGATTTTGATGTTGATTCTTGGGGTCTTCTGTATAGAGTATCATGTCATCTACAAATAATGACAATTTGACTTATTTCCTATCTTTATTCTTTTAATTTCTTTCTCTTGTCTAATTGCTATGGCTAATGTTTCCAAAACTATATTGAAAAAGAGTGGTGATAGTGGACATCCTTGCTTTGTTCCTGATTTTAGTGTGAAGGATTTCAGTTTTTGACCATTTAGTATGACACAGGCTGTTGGTTTTTCTTAGGTGGCTTTTATCAGATTGAGGTAGAGAACATATATTCCAATTTTTTGAAGGGTTTTTTTTTTATCATAAATGCATGTTGGATTTTGACAAATGCTTTTTCTGCATCTATGGAGATAATCATATGTTTTTTGTCCTTGGCTCTTTTGGTATAGTGTATGACATTGATTGATTTGCATATGTTGAACCATCCCTGCATCCTTGGGATGAATCCCTTTTGGTCAGGTGGTATGATCTTCTTGATGATCTGCATTCTATTTGCCAGTATCTTATTGAGGACCTTTGCATCTATGTTCTTTAGTGAGATTGGCCTATAGTTCTCCTTTTCAGTTGGGTCTTTCTCTGCTTTGGGGATCAAGATGATGCTTGCTTCCAGGAATGAACTTGGGAGTATTACTTCCCTTTCAATTTCATTGAAGATTTTAAACAATAGTGGCAGTACTTCCTCTCTAAATGTCTTGTAGAATTCACCAGTGAAGCCATCAGGACCTGGGCTTTTAGTAGTTGGTAAGATTTTAATTATATTTTCAATTTCATGGTTGATATTGGGTTATTTGGAATTTTTAGGTCTTCTTCATTCAACTTTGTTTATTCATATGTAGCTAGGAATCTGTCCATGTCTTCTGTGTTTTCCATCTTATTGGTGTATAGGTTCTTGAAGTAGCTATTGATGATCCTCTGGATTTCTGCTGAGTCTGTTGTAATTTCACACTTTTCATTCCTAATGGCATGGATTTGGGCTTTTTCTGATAATGGTTACCTAAGGGTTTGTCAATTTTGTTTATTCTTTCGAAGAACCAACTCTCGGCTTCATTAATTTTTGGTATCGTTCTCTTAGTCTTCATTGAATTGATTTGTTCTCTGATCTTTATAATGTCCTCCCATCTATGAGCTTTGGGGTTGTCCTGCTCTTCTTTTTCTAGAAGCTTGAGGTGCAGCATCAGGTTGTTAAATTGGGCTCGCTCTGTTTTCCTAATATGTGTATTCACTTCTATGAATTTCCCTCATAAGACTGCTTTCATTATGTCCCATAGATTCCAATATGTTGTATTGTCATTGTCATTTAATTGAAGGAACTGTCTGATTTTTTCTTTAATTTCCTCTGCGACTCATTGGTTATTTAGAAGTGTGTTGTTCAGTTTCCAAGTATTTATGATTTTTTTTCTGTTTCTTTTGCTACAGATCTCCAATTTCATTCCAATATGGTCTGATAATATTCAGGGGATAATTTCAATTCCTTTGCACATACTTAAACATGTTCTATGAGCTAGCATGTGCTCTATTTTATAGACTGACCCACGTGCAGCTCAGAAGAATGTGCATTCTGATTTTGTGGGGTGAAACACTTTGTAAACATCTTTTATGTTCATTTGTTCAAGAGTTCAATTGAATTCTAGTATTTTATTACTTATTTTTTGTCTAGTTGGTCTATCTATTTGTGACAGTGGGGTGTTGATGTCCCACATTACAATTGTATTAGTGCATATATGACTTTTCATGTCTGTTAGTATTTGTTTTATATAGTTGATTGCGCTAGTGTTTGGTGCATAGATATTTATGATTGTCATCTCTTGCTGTGGAATTGTTCCCTTTATAAGGATGTAGTGTCCTTTGTCTCCCTTAATCAGTGTCAGTTTGAAATCTGCTTGATCTGCCAAGACAATAGCTACTCGTGCTTTTTTTGTGGGGCTCCTGTCACATGGAGTATTGTTTTCCACCTTTAACTTTCAGTCTATGAGTTTCCTTTTGAATTAAGTGTATTTGTTATATGCAGCATATTTTTGGATTTTGCTTCTTGACCCATTCTGCCAGTCTGTTTCTTTGATTGGTGAATTTAGACCATTAACATTGATTGTTATAACTGATACGTATAGACTTATCATTGTCATCACATTTTCTTTTTGTTGGACTCTCCCCATTTTCATTTAATTTCTCGTCATGCCTGATGGATTCATTCTACTGGGCTTCCTGGGGTTGTGATCTTCATTATCTATTCCTAGGATAGTGTCTGAAATTTTTTGGAGTGCTGTTTTGTTATTCATGAAGTTCCTAAAGTGCTCTTTGTGATGAAAGTATCTCATTTCTCCATCCATTTTGAAAGACAGTTTTGCAGGGTACATCAATCTCGGTTGGAGGCTGTTTTCCTTTAGGGCATGGAATACATCACTTCAACCTCTTCTTGACTTGAGAGTTTGCTTTGAAAAGTTTGCTGTGATTCTGATGGGCTTGTGATTTGTTTGATGTGTATGTGATTTGTTTCTTTTATATATATATATTTTTTTCCCCGTTAAGTTTATTGGTACATTTTAGGTATAAAATACAGTTACATTCATCATTGGGATCTTGCACCTTTACATGAGTATCTTGGTTCTCTTTTTTTCCCCTTCCCTTGCCCTCCCTTCACCCCTTCCACTCTTCTCTATTTGAAAAGACTTTATTTCCATTTTTTTCTTTTCTCATATGTTTTCTTTTCCCTTTTTTCCTATCCCCTACCCTTCCCACATCCCCTGCACCTTTAGACCTTTTCTTCCTGTTACACAATATCGATTATATATTTTTTTAAATTACAATATCAAAATCTAGGAGACATTGCCACAGATTTGACAGAATTTAAAAGGATATAGAAAGCATATTTCAAAAATCTGTTTTGAAATAAATTTGACAACTTCTAAGAAGTACCTTGGAAGACAAATTAATGAAACTAACTCTGGAGGAGATATAAAATTTGAATAGCACCTATTAAAGAAAGTATATTCCTAGGTTGAAAACCTACCTATATGACAACAGCAGGCTCATAAACATTTTAACTGATAAATTATATCAAACAATTAAAGCAGAAAAAAGAAGGAACACTTCTCCCCTCATTTTAGGAACTCAACATTGTGCTAATCCTAAAACTGGATAAAGATAATAGAAGAAACAAGTATGAACATAGGTAGAAATTTGTTTAACAAAAACTATTGGAAGTCAGTTCTGGCAGTATGTAGAAAATGATTTTGTTATAGGGATGGCAGTGCTCATTCAGGATTGGGAGATCCACCCCTAAAAGTCATCATTTTAACAGAGGAAAGGAAAAATCCATATGATCCTGCCACTAGTTGGAGAAAAAGTATTGGACTAAATTCTACAGCTGTTCATGGTTAAAGCTTTCAGGAGACTAGAAGTAAAATAGAACCTTCTCAACAGATTAAAGACATGTACTCCATACTTCCAGTGAGAACACCTTACATAAATGGAGAAGATACAATGCTTTCTCTTTAAGGTGGGAAACAAGGGCAGATATGCTTACTCTTTATTTGACCATTAAACTTTGAAACTAGGCCCAACCAAAATAGTCTGGCAATAAGATGACACAAAACTAGGATAGGATTGGCACTGCAGAAGCATAATCTTTATATGTAGATGAAATGATCATCTACAGAGAAAATACAAAGAAATCTCTAGGAGCCCCTAGAACTTGTACTTGAATTTAGCAGGATTGAAAACACAAGGTATATATAAAAATTCAGGTCTGTGTATACTTGCTATAAATGAAGAACTGGATATTGAAATTTAAAAGTTATGTAGGAGTACAAAAAACCTAGAAAAGTTAAAAAACAAAACAAAACAGTGTTGGAAGACGTTTAGTACCTAATTTTAAGACTTCTTCTAAAGCTACAGTAATCAAGGCAGTGTTGGTGTAAGGAAAGACATATAGATCATTGGAATAAAACAGAGAATCTAGAAATAGAACCACAAATATATGGTCCACTGAGTTTTGAAAGATTATTTAACATTAGCATTTTATAGAATATAAACTCAATTCAAGAGCCGAGGAAGAGATAGTGTTTTCAGCAAATGGCACTAGAACACTTGTTATCCATATATAAAAAATTAACCTCAACCCTTTTTTTCCATACATGAAAATAACTTGAAGGGATCTATGAACCTAAATATGAAAACCTAAAACTATAAAACTTTAAGAAGAAATTATAAGGGAAAATGTTTTTCAATTCAGGGTAGGTAAGAACTACCTAGAATACAAAAGTCATGATGTATAAAAGAAAAAATTGATAAATGAAATTCCATCAAAATTTAGAACTTTAAATGACATCAGTAAAATGAAAAGTAGTCCTTAAACAGACCATATTTACAATGCATATAACTTATGATCAGAATATATAAAGAATTCTTAGAGCTCATTAATAGACAACCCAATTAAAAAGTAGACATAAGAAGATGATAAATAGCCAGTACAGCACAAGGAAAGGTGTGCAACTCTAGAATCAGAAAAATACTAATCAGTACAATAAGAAGATTGAATTATACACTCATTATGGAGATGAAGTTAAAAATTTTCAAAGCCTTGTCATGACTTTTTCTTTTTGGATTCTCCCCCTTTGCATTTAATTTGTCACAGCCAATGGATTCATTCTGCTTTGTTTCCTGGGGTTGTGATCCTCATTGTCTTTTCCTAGAGTATTGGCTAAAATTTTTGGAGTGCCAGTTTGATATTCATGAAGTTCCTGAGGTGCTCTTTAGCATGAAAGTATCTCATTTCTCCATCAATTTTGAAAGTTTTTCAGGGTACATCAATCTGGGTTGGAGGCTGTTTGCCTTTAGGGCTTGAAATACATCACTCCAAGCTCTTCTTGAAGAAGGTTTGCATTGAGAAGTCTGCTGTGATTCTGATGGACTTTCCTTTGTATGTGATTTGTTTCTTTTCTCTCATTGCTTGTAGAATTTTGTTCTTCTTTTGGATTTCTGGAATCCTAACTATTATATGCCTATGTGTAGATATTTTTTGATTAAGGCTAGCTGGAGTCCTATATGCCTCACTTATCTGTATGTCAAGTTTTTTTCCCCTGCTTGGGAAGTTTTCTGCCATCACTTCTGTGAACAGTTTTTTTACGTCATCTGCACTCTCTCCTCTTTCTTCATTGACTCCAATCAGTCTTATGTTATTCTTCTTTGCATCATCTAGCAGCTGCTGGATTGATTTCTCATGCTCCCTTACAATATTAAAGCAATTTTTCTTTTCCTCCTCACTAATTGCAATCTTATCTTCTATATCTGAAATTCTATCCTCACATTGGTTCATTCTGCTGTGCAGACTTTCGATGGAGTTTTTAATCTCTTGGAAATCTGTTTGTATTTGTTTTATGAATTCCATTTGTTTCCTATGTTGGGATTCCATCATGTTCCTCAGATCCTCTATTTTTTTTATCTGTGTCTTCTCTAGATTTATGAATCATGTCTTGCACCATGAGCAAAATCTTTGCTATAATCTGAGTAATTATTTCTGATTTCATTTTTCCCAGATCCTCTTTTGTTGCCAGTTCAGAGAGTCCAGGTAGTTGAGTATCAGATTGTTCCATCTCTTTTTCATTTTGGGTTGTTGTAGGTGATCCAGAAGTCTGTTTTAGAGGCTTGTTTACATGTCTTCTCATTTCCATGGGGGCGGTGGTTGCTTCTGGCACTCGTGCAGTTCACCTTCTCTGCCCTAGGAGCTTGGGATGGTGGTGGGGGAACTCCCTTCCCTGTGCTGGTCCTGGCTCACCTTCTCTGCCCTAGGAGCTTGGCATGGCAGCAGAAGAGCTTCCTTCCAGGTGCTGGGACCAGCTGAGCTTCTCTGCCTTAGGAGCATGGAATGGTGGTGGGGTAGCTTCCTTCTGGGTGCTGAGACCAGCTCACCTTCTCTGCCCTAGGACCTTGGGATGGTGTTGGGGGAGCTTCCTTCCAGGTTGTGATTTGTTTCTTTTCTGTAACTGCTTGTAGAACTTTGTTCTTCTGTTGGGTTTCTGGAATCTTAATAATTATATGCCTATGTGTAGATTTTTTTTGATCAACGTTATTTGGAGTCCTGTATGCCTTACTTATCTGTATGTCAAGTTCTTTTCCCCTGCTTGGGAAGTTTTCTGCCATTACTCCTGTGGACAGTTTTTTTATGTCATCTGCACTCTCTCCTGTTTCTTCATTGACTCTGATCAATCTTATATTATTCTTCTTTGCATCATATAATAGCTGCTTGATTGATTTCTCATGGTCCTTTATAATTTTGAAGCAATTTTTCTTTCCCTGGTAACTAATTTTAATCTTCCCTTCTATATCTGAAATTCTGTCCTCACACTGGCTCCTTCTGCTGTGTAGACTTTCAATGGAATTTTTGATCCCCTAGAAATCTGTTTGCATGTGTTTTATGGATTCCATTTGTTTCCTTTGTTGGGATTCCATCATGTTCCTCAGCTCCTCTCTAGATTTATTAATCATGTCTTGCACTACTAGCACAAGCACTACTTTTATCTGAGAAATTATTTCTGATTTCATTTTTTCCAGATCTTCTTATGTTGCCAGTTCAGGGAGTCCAGGTGGTTGAGTATCAGAGTGTTCCATCTCATTTCCTTTTGAGGTTGCTCTAGGTGATCTGCAAGTTTGTTTTTGATTACTTGTTTATGTGTCTTCTCATTTTGATGGTAGGCAGGGTGCTGTTTGTGCCCACATGGCTCACCTCTTCTGAGCTGGGAACAGTGGAATGGTGGCCTGGAAGCCCATACCTCTGGGCTGGGAGTGGGGAATGGTGCCCCAGAACCCCTTCCTCTGGGCTGGGAGCAGTGGAACAGTGGCCCAGAACCCCTTTCCTCTGGGCTGGGAGTGGTGGGATGGTGGCTCAGAAGCCCCATCCTCTGGGCTGAGAGTGGTGGAACACCGTCCCAGAAGCCCCTCTTTTCATTATTATTAATATTCCCCATTTATAAAATAATACTGTAATAAATAGTCTCACTCCATGTTTTCAAGGTTTTTGCTAATTAATCTCCTCTCTCTCTCTCGCTCATGCTTTACTAATAGACACACAATTCTGTGGAGACACCAAGATGTTAGTTAACAACTGAGAAGAAAAATGTGTCACTTCTTTCTTTGCTGTCATCAGGGTACTTTAACCTCTAATATTTCCTGCTGAGGGGATCCTCACTGGGGCCATATCTCCTAATCACTGTAAAAATCTAAGCCAGTATTTCCTCATGGGAGTTTCTCAGGATATTTTAAATTCAATTTGGGAGAAATTTCCTGCTTTTACCAGAAACATTTCTACATAACAACAAGGACAATAACAACAAAAAAGCCATTTGTGTACTTATGTGTGTGTATACATATTTATCTGTATGCTGAGATGCACGTTACTCTTGATACTGAAACCAAATTTTGCACAATGTTATAGAAGATACCAGTAAGATGGTACTCTTCTGAGAAATTTCATTTCTCAGTAATAGCTTTAAAAGAACTGAGATGCTAGTGAAATAGTTCAGTGTGTGAGTATATATATCATGTGTGTCAGATCCTAAGTCCAATCCACAAAAAAGAAAAAAAAAAAAAAAAGCACCCACAACAACAACAATAAAAATCCCCAAACACTACTGGGTTTATTTAAACCTCTCATAAATTGAGTCCACTTTTCAGAATTTACACATCCACACCGATTTACTTGACATTTTGTAGGATAAATGGTTTGTTCACACATCTACTATTACACAACAGATTCAACTTCCTCTTACTCATTTTTATTCCCAGTCTATTTTCTCTTTTCTGTAATGCCATCTGCTATGTATGCAAATTATATACAATTTTCCCTTAGATTACTATTTACCCACCTTTTTTGTTATTTTTCCATTGGTGTTTTTCCATTCTTTCTAATTTTTAAGAAACACATATTATTTGTTCAAAACTACAAATAAGGAATACACTGGGCCAGGGATTTAGCTCAGTGGTTTTGCCGCCTGCTGTGCAAATGCAAGGACCCGAATTCAATCCCTGGTACCAAAAAAAAAAGGAATACATGCTATCCATGACATTTTTCTCTACCACATTTAGGGCTTATGGAAAATTGTATTTTTATAATGCCTTTGGCACAAACACAGGAGAGATTCATATTTGGAAGGGATTAGAGAGCAAGAATTATGAAATTAGGAGCTCCTAACTCACTTGCTCCATCCTCAGAATTGAAGTTTTCCCTTTTATCCTCAACTACAAGAACACGCAAAGTATAAAAGATTTGCTGCTTACTTCAACTTTTCCTTCTAAAATTCTTGTGTCTTTACACAGAAAGAAACTAATGAATCTTTGGAGTTCTATTTTATGTGACCATAATGCCTCATCAGTTGATATTTTCCATCTCTTATAAGTAAAAGAGCTGGTATCACAAAATATTGGAATCATTGGTATCATAAAATATTGTAATATAATTGTAATATATATATATATACACACACACACACATACAGAGAGAGAGAGAGAGAGAGAGAGAGAGGTACATAATTTGAAGTGTCAAGCTCCACCATAGAGAAATTACTAACTAATGAATGATTATACAAGGGAATCCTGAAGCAAAAATTGAGAAAACAAAATACAAGTTGCAGGTTATTTTTAAAATTATTCAGCAGTGCTCAAACATGTCTTAATTTGGAAAATATAAGATAAAAATGTTCAAAAGTTGCCTTAATTTGTAAGTGAATTGTTTTCCACATAGAATCAAAGTTTCATATTCACTTCATTTTAAAGAACATGCCTTTATCTATTTCTTATATATGAAACATTTCTTATATATAAACAAGTAATACATATTTATGAAAAAGTATTGAATTAAATATACTTTGTCATAAAAAGAAATGTGGGTGAAATTAAAATTTAGAATGAAATATTTGTACTGTATTAATTTCAAATAATGTACTAATTGTTTATTTCTCTCACTATCCAATCAATAAAGAATTTGACAACTAGTTACCATGTTGTCTTCATTCAAAAGGCATTAGTGCAGCTTTCATCCTGTTCAAAGTGTTAGTCAATGATAATATAAACTTACCTAAACAGTTGTTTTGTAGTGCTTTACTTTTCTGTTCACAGGCCACATATGAACTATACATGTATAAATGAACTCATTAAATTTTCAGGTAAAAGTGAGAGTAGCTTCTCTCTAAAATTTTTAATAATTTATGATAGCTTTATTCATATGGAATTAAATGTCAAATGAATTCCTAGAGGAAATGCTTGAAAATTATATAGTGTTATTTCTTTCTTTCTCTGTTTCCAATTCCTAGACTGTCAGTGAATAAAATTACTGTTAATAAGTGGAAGAAATTACATCATGTAAACGGAGATAAAGAAATAACAGAAAACAAAAAACAGGTTTTATAAGATATAACTACAGAAACTTAGTGCTTAAGATGTTTGATGCCAACAAAGTAATGTCCAGGACCAGATGCTTTCACTGCTGAATACTATCAGATATTTAATGAATAGATACTAACATTTTTTAAATCTTCTAAAAAATAGAAGAGGAGAAAAGATCTTTTAATTCATTCCATGAGTTCATATTTCCTCCATTAAGTTGGAGATATTAGGTATTTTATCACAGCAACAAAAAATGACTAATACAACAAATTGGCACTGGCAGTAGGACTATTTCTGTAACCATACCTAATTATGTGGTTTAAAATTTTGGGGAACTGATTTAGGAGCTTGATGTAGGAAGTGTTTGGAAAGTACAAAGGTGAAAGCTAGAGAAATGTTAGAATTCTATAAGCAGAACTTGATGGTACAATCTGGTCAGAACATGAAAGACCAGAATAGTGACAGGAATGTGGACAATAAAGGCCAATCTCTGAGGGTTTCAGTTGGGAACAGGTCATGTGTGTTACACACTGGCAGAAAATTTGCCTCCATTTTGTCTATGTCCTGAGACTGTGGGAAAATTAGATTAAGGACCATAGACTAATTAAACCAGTGGAGAAGTTTCAAAGCAGCCCAGTCTTTAGGCTGTCACATGACTACTATTGGTTGCTTTTAGGCAAGTCCACAGTGAAAAATAGGAACAAAAAGCAGATATGAAAAGTTTACAATATCACCAGAAAGGAAATGCCTGTGAAGTTGGGGCAGTGAAAAGAAAGAATAGTTGCTGTATAGATTTACATTTTGCATCAGGATAATAGGAAAGATGGCATGAGGGCATAAGGAATCAGCAAGACTCCACCCACTCCAGGCTCAAAAGTATAGTTCTTTCATTTGAGAAAAAAAGCACTATGATACACTGCTGAAGAAGAACTGCCTAAGTAATTGGTTCCTCAGGATTCATTTCACCATGCTTAGTCATTAGGTACTCAGAGCCCACTGCAGTCATTCTCCAGGGAAGCCTCATTCCTGCTAGAGCTGGCAACAGACATTATTAGCATTGTCCACTTGGTGCTGGATTTTAGGCATGGAGAATGAGGTATGGCATCACAGAGGCTCACACCCAGATATCAGAATAAGACACAAGAGGATAGGCAACATATGTGACAAGGTTATTTTCCCTGCCAGAAGTCTCTGAGTGGGCAATATGTAAATATGTGATAGTGAAGCCATAAGTACAGTGGAGACCAAGGGAAGTTGGAGATGTGAGGAATGGGGAATGTCTGATGCTAAAACGAGACAGCAGTGAGAGGCATCATCCCAATAGAGAGGTCAAATGGGCTGCAACCAATAAAGCCATACAGCTGGGGATGTGCAAACCTTTGGAACTCACAGCTCATCACAACCCATACCACAGGCTGGACATGAAAATAGAGGATTCACTGTTTGCCCTACTGGGCCTCAGCCTTGCTTGATCCTATTCCTGTTTATTCCCCCATTCCTCCCCTTTGGAAAGTAAAAGTTTTTCTTGTGTTGTTGTACGTTGGAATTTGTCTTGGTTATTTTCTCACTGTTGAGACAAAATACTTGTTACCCATAAGCTAAGGGAGGACAGATTCATTGTAGCTCAGTTTTTAGAGGTTCCAGTCTATAGTTGACTGGCTCCAAGGCAGAGTGGCATGCATGGCAAAGGGGAAGATGGAGGAGAAACAGTCCATGTCTGGGCAGGGAAGAGGTAGCAGTAGCTTGCCTTCTATCTTTCCCTTTATATTTCATCTAGACTACAAGCTTATTGGTTGGTTACACGCATACCCAGGCTAGGTCTCCCCATTATCCACAACCAGAATTATGCTAAACCAATTTAGTCATCACACACTGTTAATCCATATTCAGACATCTAAAACCCAGCTACCTCTGAAGCCCCATCTATGAATGCTTGAAGCTTTTGTGAACATTTAGACACAATCCATAACAACAAGGATTAACTTTTTTACTTTTACTGGTCTCACAGCTAAGAGATGTCTCAGAGGACACTTTGGACTTGGCATTTTCAGCAAGGGTGAACCTGATAAGCTTTTTGTGAGTCTTAAAGATAGAATAAATCCACTTTGCATAACGAGGTGGACATGAGTTTTTTGCAGAACACATTTGCAAAGTCACGGTTCAGATTTAATATGTCCCTCAATAGTCTGTATTCAGAGGTGAGGCTTTTGGATGGTGATTGGATCACAATGAGTGGGCATCTAACTCACCAACAGGTATGTCTCTTGAGGACTTCACAGCTGTGTTCTCAGAGGTGGGCCTGACTGGAAGAGATGAGCACTGGGGTGCAACCTAGAGGGGGCCTTTGTTCTGTCCCAAGCTCCTCCTTGCTTTTGTGCTTCCTGGCCACCATGGTGTGTGGACCTTTCCTCTGCCCTGGCTTTTACCATGTCATCTGGTTTGAAGCTTGGTGACTACAGATGAAACCACTAAAACTGTGAATCAAAATAAGCCTCTCCTCCTTTAAGTTGTGGTGTCAGGTATTGTATTTCAGTGATAATGATTTTACCAACACAGTATCTAACACCAAAAGTGTGAAGGAGAAAAAAATTATAAATTGGGCTTATTGAAATTAAAAAATAACTTTTGTGAGTGGAAAAAATGAAAAACAACTTACCGAATTGAAGTAAATATTTGGAAATCATATTTAATAAAGATTTCTGGAGTCACACTGTAAACACCAAATCAGCCCACTGCAGATATGCAGGTCTGCGGACGCAGTCCCAAGATAGCCAGTCACTCTGAAAACACCGAATCAGCCCGCACCCGGCAGCAATTCACTGGACCCATCCCCTGCTTCTTTGGCCTCTTCTCTGTAGAGCCACCTGGTTCTACACTACAAAGACACAGAGGACACCGGACCACCAGACCACTGTACTGGAGCTAATCAAGTTCTCAGCATTTAAAGAATTCCTGCCCAGTGGTAGGGGCTTCTGAGCCACCATCCCACTGCTTCTGGTCCAGAGGAAGGGGCTTCTGGGCTCCCAAACATCCCACTGCTCCCAGCCCAGAGGATGGGGCTTTTGGGCCACCATCCCTACAGCCACTCCCGGCCATTGGCCCAACTCTCCCAGCTCAGAGGAGGTGAGCTGCATGGACATCAACAGCACCACCCCGCACCCCCAGTCAAAATGAGAAAACATGTAAATAAGTCTCAAAACCAGACTTCCAGATCACCTACAGCAACCCCAAAGGGAAATGAGATGGAACACTCTGATACTCAAAAATCTGGAACCACTGAACTGGCAACAAAAGGGGATCTGGAAAAAATGAAATCAGAAATAATTTCTCAGATAACAGGAGAAATTGTGCTCCTAGTGCAAGACATGATTAATAAATCTAGAGAGGAGCTCAGGAACATGATGGAATCCCAACATAGGAAACAAATGGAATCCATAAAACAGATGCAAATAGATTTCCAGGAGATGAAAAACTCCACTGAAAGTCTACACAGCAGAATGAGCCAGTGTGAGGACAGAATTTCATATATAGAAGATCAGATTGCAATTAGTGGCCAGGAAAAGAAAAATTGCTTCAAAATTATAAGGGAACACAAGAAATCAATCCAGCCACTGCTAGATGATGCAAAGAATAATGTAAGACTGACTGGAGTCAATGAAGAAACAGGACAGTGTGCAGATGACATAACAAAACTCTTCACAGAAGTAATGGCAGAAAACTTCCCAAGCAGGGGAAAAGAACTTGACATACAGATAAGTGAGGCATATAGGAAACCTAATAGCCTTGATCAAAAAAAATCTACACATAGGCATATAATTGTTAAGATTCCAGAAACTCAACAGAAGAACAAAGTTCTCCAAGCAGTTAGAGAAAAGAAACAAATCACATACAAAGGAAAGCCCATCAGAATCACAGCAGACTTCTCAACACAAACCATCAAGGCAAGAAGAGCTTGGAGTAACATATTCCAAGCCCTAAAAGAAAATAGCCTCCAACCCACATTGATGTAGCCTGCAAAACTATCTTTTGAAATTGATGGAGAAATAATATACTTTCATGACAAAGAGCACCTTAGGAACTTCTTGAATATCAAACCAGCACTCCAAAGAATTTTACAAAATATCCTAGGAACAGATATTGAGGATCACAAACCCAGGAAGCAAAGCAGAATGAACCCATCTGGCATGACAAGAAATTAAATGTAAAGGGGGAGAACCCAACATAAAGGAAAAGTCATGGCAAGGATAAGTCAATATGTTTCAGTTGCAACCATCAATGTTAATGGTCTCAATTCACCAGTCAAAATAAACAGACTGGTAGAATGGGTCAAGAAGCAAAATCCAACAATATGTTGCATACAAGAAACACACTTAATTCAAAAGGAAACTCATAGACTGAAAGTTAAAGGGTGGAAAACAATACTCCATGTGACAGGAACCCCCCAAAAATGCAGGTGTAGCTATCCTCTTTGCAGAGCAAGTAGATTTCAAACCAACACTGATTAAAAGAGACAAAGAAGGACACTATGCCCTTGTAAAGGGAAGAATCCAAGAGGAAGAGATGACAATCATAAATATCTATGCACCAAACACTAGTGCACTCAACTATATAAAACAAATACCAACCGACATGAAAAGTCATATATGCACTAATAAAATTGTAGTGTGGGACATCAACACCCCACTGTCACAAACAGATAGACCAACTAGACAAAAAATAAGCAATGAAATACTAGAACTCAATCAAACTCTTGAACTAATGATCTTAACAGATGTTTACAGAGTCTTCCACCCCACAAAATCAGAATACACATTCTTCTCAGCTGCACATGGGTCATTCTCAAAAATAGACCACATACTCACACATAGAACATGTTTAAGGAAGTGCAAAGGAATTGAAGTATGCCCTGTATATTGCCAGACCATAGTGCAATGAAATTGGAGATCCATAGCAAAAGAAACTCAAAACATTTAATAAACATGTGGAAATTGAACAACACATATCTGAATAACCAATGGGTCATAGAGGAAATTAAGGAAGAAATCAGACAGTTCCTTCAATTACATGACAATTACAATACAACATATCAGAATCTATGGGACACAATAAAAGCAGTCTTACGAGGGAAATTCATAGCAGGGAATACGCATATTAGGAAAACACAATGAGCCCAATTAAACAACCTGATGCTGCACCTCACAATTCTAGAAAAAGAAGAGCAGGACAACCCCAAAGCTCATACAAGTGAGGAAATTATAAAGATCCGAGGAGAAATCAATGCAATGGAGACTAAGAGAATGATACAAAAAAATCAATGAACCCAAGAGTTGGTTCTTTGAAAGAATCAACAAAATTGACAAACCCTTAACCAACCTTATCAGGAAAAGGAAATGAAAGGCCCAAATCCATGCAATTAGGAATGAAAAGAGTGAAATTACAACAGACCCAGCAGAAATCCAGAGGATCGTCCATACCTTCTTCCAGAACCTATACGCCAATAAGATGGAAAACACAGAAGAAATGGGCAGATTCCTAGATACATATGAAGTACCAAAGTTCAATGAAGAAGACTTAAAAATTCTGAACAACCCAATATCAACCAATGAAATTGAAAATGTAATTAAAAACTTAACCACTAAGAAAATCCGGCTCCCTGATGTCTTCAGTGCTGAATTCTACAAGACATTTAGAGAGGGACTACTGCCACTATGGTTTAAACTCTTCAATGAAATTGAAAGGGAAGCGGTACTCCCAAATTCATTCCTGGAAGCAAGCATCACCTTGCTCCCCAAAGCAGAGAAAGACTCAACCGAAAAGGAGAACTATTTGTCAATTTCACTAATGAACATAGATGCAAAAATCCTCAATGAGATAATGGCAAATAGAATGCAGAAGATCATCAAGAAGATCATACCACCTGACCAAAAGGGATTCATCCCAGGGATGCAGGGATGGTTCAACATATGCAAATCATTCAATGTCATACACTATATCAATAGAGCCAAGGACAAAAACCATATGATTATCACCATAGACGCAGAAATAGCATTTGACAAAATCCAACATGCATTTATGATAAAAACCCTACAAAAAATTGGAATAGATTGTCTCCACCTCAAACTGATAAAAGCCATCTATGAAAACCAACAACCACTACCATTTTAAATGGTCAAAAACTGAAATCCTTCACACTAAAATCAGGAACAAGACAAGGATGTCCACTATCACCACTCTTTTTCAATATAGTTTTGGAAACATTAGCCATGGCAATTAGACAAGAGAAAGAAATAAAAGGAATAAAGATAGGAAATGAAGAGGTCAAATTGTCATTATTTGCAGATGACATGATACTGCATATAGAAGACCCCAAGAACTCCACCAAAAGTCTTCTAGACTTAATAACCAAATTCAGTCAAGTAACTTGTTACAAGGTCAACACACAAAAATCAATAGCTTTCCTCTACACAAATGACAGACTCACTGAGAGAGAAATAGGGCAAACAATTCCTTGCACAATAGTATCCAAAAACCTGAAATACCTAGGAATCGACCTAATGAAAGAAATCAAAGACCTCTTCTCTGAAAACTATAGCACTCTGAAAAGAGAGACTGAAGATGATATCAGAAAATGGACAGACATCCCCTGCTCCTGGGTAGGAAGGATTAATATAGTGAAAATATCCATACTTCTAAAACTTATATATAGATTCAAAGCAATTCCAATTGAGATCCCAGCAGCATACTTCACGGAGCTTGAGAAAACAATCCAGAAATTCATTTGGAACAAGAAGAGACCCAGAATAGCAAAAGCAATTCTAGGTAACAGACACATGGCAGAGGGTATCACATTCCCCAACCTACAACTATACTACAAAGCTACTGTGATAAAAACAGCATGGCACTGGCAAAGAAATAGACCTGAGGACTTGTAGAACAAACTAAAAGATGCAGAAACAATGCAAGACACACTCAGCCATCTTATCTTCGATAAAGGAGACAAACACCCTCACTGGAGGAAAGATGGCCTCTTTAATAAATGGTGCTGGAAAAATTGGGTTTCAACTTGCCAAAGACTAAAACTAGACCTATATCTCTACCCATGTGCTAAACTAAAATCAAATGGATTAAATATCTAAATATTAAAATAGAAACGCTGAACAAGTTGGAACAGAGGTTAGGTAAAACTCTTGAAGACATCAGTGTAGGAAAAGATTTTATGAACAAAACCTCAGTTGCCAGTGAAGTAGCACAAATAATGAACAAGTGGGATCTCTTCTTATTAAAAAGCTTCTGCACAGCAAGAGAAACCACCAGCAGTGTGAAGAGACAATCCACAATGTGGGAAAAAATCTTCACCTGCTTTTCCTCAGACAAAGGTCTACTATCTCGAATCTATGAAGAACTTAAGAAAATCAGACCTATCAAATTTAAAGACCCAATCCAAAAATGGGCATCTGAAATGAACAGACATTTCTCAGACAAGGAAATAGAAATAACAAATAAATACATGAAAAAATGTTCCACATCACTGTTCATTCGAGAGATGCAAATGAAAACAATGCTGAGATTCCACTTCACTCCAGAAAGAATGGCTGCTATCATGAAATCAACCAAAAACAAATGCTGGTGGGGCTGTGGGGAAAGAGGAACCCTGCTCCACTGCTGGTGGGAGTGTAGATTGGTGCAACCACTGTGGAAATCAGTATGGTGATACCTCAAAGAACTAGGACTGGAAGTCCCATTTGACCCTGCTATTCCCCTACTGGGGATCTTCCCCAAAGAATTAAAAGAACCATACCAAAGTGATATATGTGTGCCCATGTTCATAGCAGCACAGTTTGTAATAGCTAAAACTTGGAAACAGCCCAAATGCCCATCAACTGGAGACTGGATAAAGAAAATATGTTTTTTTAATATAAAATGGAGTACTACTCAGCCATAAAAAATGAGAAATTAGAGACATTTAAAGCTAAGTGGATGCACATTGAGGCAATACTCTTAAGTGAAATAAATCAGACACAAATGTATAAATACTGAATAGTTTCTCTAGTGTGAGAAACTGAAAGTGTAAATAAGGACTAAAATGTATAATAGGTAATGTGAATTAGGAAGAAAAGGGTCAAAGAGGAAGGAAGTGTTGGGAGGGGTAGGGGAAAGAAAGAAGTGTATGGTATTGATATGAGAAAATGGAAAAATAGGAATCAAATCTTTGTAAATAGGGAGGAATGGAGGGGTTGAAGGGAGGACTGGAGAAGGGTGAAAAATAAGAACTAAGAGAGATTATGTAAAGGTGCAAATTTCCAATGATGAATGTCATTATCTTGTATACCTGAAATGTACCAGTGATTAGAATGAATAATCGATAATGCAAAATAGGAAGAAAAGGTTCAAAGGGGTAGGGGTAGTGGGAGGGAGAGGGGAAAGGAAAGAAAGGAAAGGAAAAATGATGAGAAATGGGAAAAATGGAAATAAAGTCTTTGTAAATAGGGAAGGGTGGAGGGGGTGAAGGGAGGGCTAGGAATGGGGAAAAAATAAGAACCAAGATGCATCATGTAAAGGTACAAGTTTCCAATGAGCAATGTAATTGTGTTGTACATCTAAAATGTACCAATAAAAGAATTTAAGAAAAAAAAAAGATTTCTGTCCAGAATATACAAAAACCTTTACAAGTCTACAACACTATTAAAAATAGGCAAAGGATTTGAATAAGCATTTCCTCAAAAAATTAAAAACAAAGGGCCAGTAACCACATAAAAAGCTGCTTAGATTTATTAATTTTCAAGATATTTGCAAATAAGAATCATAGTGGTCTATCATTTCAAACCTTCTAAAATACAGCTAAAAATACTAAGAAAAAGAATAAGAACTCATGAATGTTGGCAAGGTGTGCATGCATTGGAAATCAGAAGTGGACGTGGGAAGGTAACAATGTGTGATCACTGTGCACAAGTATGGTGGTTGTTTCAAAAGTGAAGCTACATGCTATTCAACAATTCCACTCTGAGGTATACAGCAAAATATTGAAAAATAGGAGCTGAATCAGTGTACATTGCACTGCGATTTACAATAGTCAAAGGTTAAAAATGATGCAAAATTCAACAGATCTCTAGATTTTTAAAAAATGTAATGTATCTATACAATGAAGTATCCATTTTTTGTAACCATTAAAAAAGAATGAAGTTCTTATACATGCCAAACAGGAATAAATCATAAAATCTTTATAATATTTGAAATAATCCAGACACAAAGGCAAATATTACGTGATTTCTCTTATATGAAATAGCTAGGTAAGACAAATTTTAAAATCTAAAAGTAGTTTAGGTATTGCAGGGGAGAGGAGAGAATGTGGAATTATTATCTGTCTGCTATAAAAATATTTGGGGAAATGTGATGATTACATCTGGAATAGATTACTATGAATACAGTTAAAACCACTGAATTTTACATTTAGAATGATTATAATAAACCAGAAAAATAATTATTAATAAAAATTTTTAGAAGTTTATAGAAAAATTGTTCATGCAAAACTTGTTTTCAGGAAAATGTGAGAGAGCCGGAAAGCACAGAATATTGCTTCTGTTGTGCTCTGGTGTGTAGAACACAGGTGAGAATCATCTCCTTAACGGTGCCATCACTTATGGCCCACACATGCATGTGTTGCACATATACATTTTCCCAGTACTGTTACTGACCAATAAAAGCCTTCTCAAAAAAGACTTTCCCTATTTTCTGTACTCTAAATATTATTGCAGAATTCGAAGGAAGTAAAGACTTTAAAGTGAAATCATTAGATTTTGCTCCTATTTTTTAGATTGTAGTGAAGAAAAGAGAATGATTTCAAGGCAATAATGAAGCAATTTGAGAAAGTCTATCAGCATGTGAATTCAACATCCAGTTCAACTGTATACCTAAACAATCTCAAAATAAAAATAATTTTGGTCATATGATGGCTCTTCCTAATGTGATTCAAATATCCATTGTTGAATGATGGTAATCATAACCTCCCTTAAAATAGAACAAATCACTCTTGTATCAATTAATTCCTCTTCTATATAAATCAGTCTATCCTTTGATGAACAAGAAGCCAAATGTTAGTTTTAAAAATTAATTATACCATCACATAATTTACAAATCATTAGAGAGTGATAAAAAAGCCAATATATGATTGATATTTTAAAATCTATATATCAAAACAAGTGATTATGGAAGGAAACCGTTACAGTTCTCATTGCATACATGAGTCATGTGCTCCTCATATAGCCAAATGGAAGTCTCCACTTCTAACTTCAGAAGAAACATGACTGTGTGCTCATGAGGAGAAGGAAGTATTCTTGCTTTGAAGATTGAGGCTTCTGCACATTTGAAGTACAAACTCTTAGTAGGTGAAGGCAGTCTGCATACATCCATATATATGTGGTTTCTCAGAAATAATAGAGGAATCACTTCCTCTTTAGTCCCTGGTTTTCTTAGTGGTGTGTACTAGATTTCAAATAAATGCCAATTATTGGAACAGAGGTGATTCCACTTTTTGTAGAGGAGAACATTAACTTCCTCAACCTGATGCCATAGCTGAGTCTTCATTCCACCATTTCACCTGATCAACTGCCTCTGGATGCCAATATGGACCAGTGAATTCCACAGCGTAAGCCTTTCTCCAGTTCTCACTTCTTTTGCTGTAACATGAGTTACACAGTGAGAAATAATGCTGTTAAGATTCCAAGAATGGTGGGTGGGGCATTTAGTAATGAAATAGATGATTATACAATCAGGGAATAATAGATGATTATTGCTATTAGGGAATCTAGGCTATACGGGGAATCTAGACCTACTTTCCAGTGAGGGCCAAACATTAACCCTGCATAACTAAGTAATCAGAGCGCTGATGGGTAGCTGGTTAGTCCTGAAAATGGTTTCATGTTAGGCTCCTAACTACTGGAGGTCACCAGGGTCATCAAGAGGAAGGAGATAAGCTTTGATGAGGTCGAGCCGGGACATAGACTAACTTCATTCAACTCACTGAGAATGCATTGGGATTGCATTCTCAGATGAGCTCAACGTAGAAAGAAAGGATTGACATGTCTACTTAATCACTGAAAATCTTCTATTACTGTGCTGAGCATTCTCACTGAATACGAAGAAATACCTCTCTTATTCATTAGTCTTTCATAGTTTATTTATAAGATTCTTCATCATGACTCATTAATGGCAATCTTTCCATCTTTTCCTCCAAATGTTTAATCATGAAGACAAGCCAGTAATAACAGGTTTATGAAGAATTTCTTCTATGTCTCTGTATAAACAAATTCGAGAAGAGAGAAAGGAAAAACAAAAAGAATCAAAGTGTGAATATGCATATATACCAATACCCCATGACAAATATGTTTATCATGTATTGCAAACATTCACTAACAACGAGATGTAAAAACAAGTGTTTAGCATCAGCACTGCTGAATACTCCAGGCGTTCATTTTTACTTGGTGTCACTGTATTGGAAAGATATAACTATAAATCTAGCTATATTGTTTTTCTTTCCTGGCAATTCTCTATAGAAAAATATGTCTGTGTACAGGTGCATGAATGTGCTTCTTTCTCCTAAAATCTCCCACCTGAGGCTTTGGGGTATGGTAATGAAGATTAGGACTATTTTCACAGACCAAGCACACTGCTCAAAACTCTGTATGATATCAAATATCTGAGCAGATAGATACAAATCCCTTTTCTAGATAATTAGGGAAAAGGATAATATCTGGATGAAACATACACATTACACATCTTCTTTACTTCCATAAGAAAGAAGGTGAGAGATAAATGAGGGAAGAGGGGAGAGAGAAGAAGGAAACAAAGAATAAAGGAAAGAAGGATAAAGGAAGGGAGTGTGAGGGAAGAAATCATCCCTTTCTCTGATTTAAAACTGCTTATGCTTGTGGAAGTAAAACATATAGAATTAAAGACATCAAATTTGCTAGTTTCAATATTATTTCTAAGCATAAAATACATTTTGCTCTGTAAAATTCCTATGAAAATAATATTAAGGTAAGTTATTCCTTTCTAAGTGAGAATGATTAAGCTAATTAAGTGTGCAACTGTGCTACATGTAGATAATATTTCTTCAACAAAATAATGCATTTTAATTTCAACTTTAAAAGCTATTCTTTTGAAACAAAGGGTTCGTGTGGGGGAAGAGAAAGGCTATTTCAAACTTTGAATTAATTTTGTTCTATTTCTAGGTGTCTTTAATATTTTCAAAATCTGATTAGTCTTTGCCATCTATGATGTAAATTCTTAAGTCTATTTGTTTTTGCCTATACATACCCAAGGTATGGGTACGTTATAAAGAAAAGGGGGCTATTTAGCACGCTATTTTAGAACTTAGTGCCCCAGATCACTCGGCCCTATTGGATGTGTCCCTGTCCCACAACATGGCTCGTGGGGGACCATGGCAAAGCATGAGGGAGAGAGCACAAGCCAAAAGGAAAGGAAAGCAAAGGAGTGCGAAGGACGAGGCTCGCTCTTTATGGGAACCTGCACCCACAGGAATGAATCGAATCCCACCAGAAAGCATAAATCTATTCCTAAAAGCAGGGCTCTCATGACCCAAGTATCTGCTTCTAGATCTCTCCTCAAAAGTTCAACTACTTCACCACCACCTCACCACGGGCTGAGCACGTGAGCCATTGTATGGACAGACAATATCCAGCGCACAGCATGTAGATTTCTAAAACAAGTAGATTTCTTGTGTCACTATGGTGATGAACCAAACTAGGTATTTCTGACTCTCTTCACATTTCTGGTCCTTAGATTAAAACAATGAATTGCATAGATTTCTTTTTCTAGCATTTGTAGACCTCTTCTTAGAGAATAAGATTAAAGTATAAAATTTTCAAATATCTTAAGCTTAAATATGTTAGTAATAGTACTCTGTGAGCAAAAAAAATCAACTGTATTTTTGTTATTGCTTCTATGATTCCTATCTGAAAAATAGAGAAGCAAGAGAAGGCAATGACAGAGGATGCGAGCCAGGATCCAGTCTTATACTTGCCTAGGTGAGGTATTGGTCACATTTACCTGGTCTTCAAAATGATATTCCTACCCTAAAGAGATTGTTTGCTGAAGTAAAATTTTAATATAAATCAAGAAATTAAAACTTCTTTACGTATCAAAGCTATGTTAGATCATAATATTATGAGAATTTTTGTCAGACTGAACATCTTGCTCATACATATGTGAAAATTTAGATCTCAGTGAAGACAAATTAGTGTAACAGGCATGCTTTTGAAGGATCTACTAATGTCAGTAAAAATAGATGATATTTTATTTAATCTCAGGTTTAAAAGAAAAACACACATTCTTTAGAGCTACATGTATATGAAAAAGTTGATGCTTTCAATAATTTTTTTTGTGTGTGGTAGATCAAAATAAATATGGTACAAACAGGATAAATGACATTTTATGAAATCACAAAATGTGTCTTTAAATGGGATAATGGTTTTAACGCATTTTAATTAGCTACCTAACAAATCAACAGATGTACATACCCAAGCTTGCATAATTTCTCTACTAACAACAGTGGCAGTCATTTTTAAGAGATTGTTACACTGCTTACATTATCAGTCTTAGTATGTTATTGATTTCTGGCCTAATAATTTGAAATAGAGATTTTAAAACAATGCTGCTTTGAAAATGTCAATAAAATTGATGTTTTCCTTAATCAAAGCAGCCATAAAATATATACAAGTAATTTCTCAGTACGGATGGTAGAGTATGTCAAAAGAGATGTCACAACTTGGAGTTTTCATGTGTACAAGTCATAAGTGTTGTTAGACTACCCATGTCCTAGTTTATTTTATCTTTTTCCAAGTAAGCATTTTTATTTATGAGACAATGTGGAATTCTGCCACATTCTGTAGGCAGACTACAAACGGAGACATCATGATTCTAGTACTTCCCGGCTATGTGATCTCAGACAGCTTATTTGTCCCCATCAAGGCATTGTTTGTTTCATGTGTAAAATTAAATTAATAATAACAATTTCTTTCCTGGATTTCTGTATGGGTAAAATATATAGGGATATGTGAATTCTTCAGCTAAAATTTTATTAAATTTTAAATAATTTTATTTAATGAAATATAAAATTAAGCACTCTAATCTTTTTTGCAAAATAAAAACATATATTTCATAAGAAGTATGTGCTATTACTCTGCAATTAAATTTTGTAGACATAGTTCCATTGTTGAGATACATACATATGCACATATAGATACACACATGTGTGTATGAAATCTTCTTAATGTCTTATATGGTAGCAAGGTAGCAAATATTTCTGCATGGGATTCAACTGATGTCACTGGGCACAACTTATCAATGCTTCAGTCTATCCCCATGTTTCCTGTCTTTTGCCTCCAGCCAGTCTTTGCCCAATGTGGCTCTATCTATGTCTAGTAAAGCATATCCCTAAGACAGGGCTTGGTAACCAGTGGAGAAGCATTGGATGGGAGATAGAAAGTATTCTCTTAC
Organism: Heterocephalus glaber; assembly: GCF_053883595.1. NCBI lineage: Eukaryota > Metazoa > Chordata > Mammalia > Rodentia > Bathyergidae > Heterocephalus > Heterocephalus glaber. Next base: position 4,657,799 of record NW_028258151.1, on the reverse strand, counting down.
TTTTCTCTTTTCTTTTTCCTGAATGGACTGCTTAAAATGAAAATGGAAATCAAGAGGTTAAGAAAAGAGGAAAGAAAGAAGTAGCAGTGCAAGATTTGTTAATTGGCAATGCCATATTGAAAAAATACATTTTCTTTTAAACAATGGTACAATGTTTCAAATTCCATTCTCTAGAAAAGATGACACTACACAGAAGGACTTTCCCTAGATGTGATTGATGCAAACAGCCAAATTAATTTCTACTCGGATACTTTCCCTCAGTGCAATCACTTTTTCAGTTGACAATGACTAAACCAATCGTGGCATTATATCAAGATTAAAATTGAGTTTTCATTGATTCTTCTGTCCTCAGATGCCACAGAATTTCTGTGCTTATCACAAGCAATGGCTACGACTGTATGGTAGGAGAATAAACGAGGTTAGAACAACATCACAGAGACTAGGGACTGACTTGCTTTCTAAAAGCAAAAGTTGAGCAGTGTGTTGGGAAACTATTGTAATCCCTCATAATCTGCAGTAATTATTTAAAATGAGCCACATCATAAACATGGAAATAAACTAATTCATTTCCCTAGGTTCTAAAGGACACATATATTCATGCACCCAGTGAGCAACACTAAAAAAAATTTCTGTTTCATTTTCCAAGTGGATCTTTGAGGTTGAGACTGAATGGAATTTTTAAAGATTTTAACTTCTTTGAAATTTTTACTCAGAAGATAAAATTACTTAGATTTTTAACTCTAAATACCTTCAGTCTAGCGGGTCTGACTTGCAAACTGATTGAATTGGGGATTTTCATTTCTTCCCAGTAAATTAATAATCAAATGTTTTATGCAATTGAGGACCATTTCTAAGCTGCTGTAATTTCATTTTTGGTATGTCTTTAACATTTGATTGTTGGATTATATTTATGATTATATTTGATTTCATTAGAAATAAGACATAGGATTGGCTGAGCTGACAGTATAGATCGATATCTTGGGGGGAATGAAATAAACTAGGGAGTGAACTTCTAAGTCCAAGTCAAGAATTTAAACCAAATGTGTTGGCAAATCCTTGTAATCCCAGTACCAGGGAGACCAAAATAGGGGATTGGCAGGCTTGAGACCAGCCTGTGCTAAATAGTGAGTTCAAGGCCAAACTAGACTATGCAGTACGAGCCTCTATCACACACACCCCTATAAAAAGAAACGGGAGGGAGGGAGGGAGGAAAAAGAGAGAAAGAAGGCAGAGAGAAAGAAACTATGAGGACTTGTCTTATTAAATCATTTCTGAGACAATATTCAGAACTTGTCTTTGTTTGGGGTTCTGGTGTTGAATCCACAGAGTGAGCAGTCAGCAAGGAAAGATGAACATAAAATGGGGCAGAAGGGCAGAATGGGTGGCATTGCATGGGCCTGAACCACACAAAGAAGGGTCAAAAAAGTATGCCAATTTTTTACTGTTACTGAGCTTGCTAACCGGTATATCACAGCAGCCAGGGTCCTGGTCATAGAATTAAACACTCACCTCTGGCCCAGTATTTAGAGAAGGAAGAAGGTCCAGGGAAGGGTAGAGCAGGTGCAGGTTCCTCCACTCCTTCCAGCCAGCGAGACAAGTCGCCAGGTTACAAAATATGCATGAGTTACAGAATAGCTACTCTCCTTCTCACCCGAAGAGCATTCCAGAATCTCTCTTGTTTCTTGGCCTTCCTAGAAAGAGAAGAAAAGAGAAATTCTTGGAAATGTAGTTCAGCTCTAAAGTCAACACATTATAAAGCCACTGAATTAGTCCTTTCCTTCTCAAATTGGGGAGAATCTATGTTTTTGCTTTCTAAATTAACCCTTCCCTCTCTCCAAAGAGGTGGAGCAAGTTAGCACTTGATGGTGGTGGTATTTGTTTACCATTTTTAAAAAATTAGGAAAACTAATCTCTATAATTTGAACAGGGAAAAATATTTATGTATTAGAAACACTGACGTAGCACATTTGGTTTGCTAGTTTAACCTTTTAGTGGACTGCATTCAGATCTGCTCTGGAGGGCAGATAACATCCTGTTGGCTCCCACAGCTAAGTCAAATTCTATTGTGTAAATCATTGATAAATGTTGGAATTTTTCTTCATTTTAAGGTAAAATATATTCTTTCTGAATCAGAAATTGGAAAGGAAATGATGCTTAATATTATAATAGGTATATGAATAAAATATTTTGAAACTACAAGATAATTTTCTTTCATAAAGCACTTAAATTCTTTTAGTGTTAATTGTATTTGTTTGTTTTTACTAAATTTGGCACCAGAAATTTACATTGAAAATGTCTTCTCACCCTTGGTTTCTAACTATATTACATAGAAAGATTATTTAACTAAAATTTTGTCAAAATACTAAAAATATACAATATATATTTGGAAGGGCCCAACTCATATTCTAATGGGAGAATTGTACCAATTGCATCTAAACAGTTATTTGTGTGTAAGAAATGTATATATTGATGTACTTTTTATTACTATACTTGAGACTACTCCATGTCATTTGCTCTTTAAGGATAAAGAACATCAGGGTCACATTATCGCAATTTATATTTCAAAATATATATTCCAATACCTTGGAAAATTTAGCATGTCTTCAAGAAAATTTAGCATGTCTTCATGAAAAAGTTTACTTTGTTTATGATTAAGAAGATGGTAGGGCACAGCCATGGAGTTAGAGTGCAAGAGCTTATGCTTTGATTATCTAACCATTAGCCCCTGGAATTTATAAAGAATCCCCAAATGCACTCTGGTTTTCCAGTGAGTGAATAAAGTACTTGTACTGTGCTTTATATGTGGAGTTCACTGACAAAAATATGGCCTCACAACTGACATTATGAATTCAAGGGCAGAAATAGCTGTGTTAGCTTAGTAACCAAAGAGGCCCCAAACATTTATAGAATGTCACAATGTTTTTTCTTCTTTTGAATTGAAATTGCTAAATTAGCCAATAAGATCACATAATTAACTTTGATAGGATTTCTTTTCTATTCAGATATTTAGATAATCAAGTCAAAAAATCTTTATTCTACTGGAACCATGTTAAGGTAAAGGGGAATATATATTAAAACTGTTCCTGGAAAGAGATGAGGCTCATAATGCTTGGAAGAAATGACAAAAGAGGTTTGAAATGTATTAGTTTGGGGAAAAATTGTTAAGAATCGTAGATATAGGTTTACCATAAGAAACTGTTTAAAATGTAAACTTATTTTCAAATGCATGTCAGGTAGAGCCCTGTCTCCCTGAGCATAAGGGAAGTGAGAAAGCTCAGTAGGCAGTTATGTTTAGGGAAACAGAACAATTGGCCTCTAGGTTGGCATAGGGAATAAAGCAGACGCAAACATTTTTACAAGTCCATTTTTGAAATTCAGAAACTCTGATAAGGCAAAACACCCCAGAGTGGACCTCTCTGATGGGTCAAGTGCAATCATTCTGTTTTCAAAGGAGCATACGTATGTGATACTTTTGTCTAAAACAATGATATTCCTTGAGATTTTTGTATTTTTAGTGAACTTTTATTGTTTTAAAAAACTGTGCTTACTACTCTTTTGTCATCCAAAACTTATTCCTATTTCTTAAAAATGAAACAAAGTGACTAAGAATTGATCATGGAAATCAGGCTGCAGAAAATAGAAAAATGCAGAGTTCTTCATATTGGTTATTGTATTAAAACATGAATAGGCCCAGGGATTTAGTTCAGTTGTTCTGCTGCCTGCCTCACAAGCACAAAGACCTGAGTTCTATCCCTGGTACCAAAAAAAAAAAACCAAAAAAAAAACCATGAATAAAGGTTGTCACAAACTTATTTGTAGTCTGGAGTACTAAAAATTAGAGGGTATGTTTTTCAAGTATCAAAACAAAATAAAACTAAGCCACACTCTTTCATCTTTCTAATTACCTAAGACCCTGTACTTACCAAGATTAATACTCTGATGTAAAATAGCTACTACCCTACACTGCTAGCTAATAGATGATTTAATGATTCAGATTTAAAGAGCTGGAATTCTGGTAGTTTTGTATTTTGTATTTTGGTTTATTTTGGTTCCAGGGATCAAACTTGGGATCTTGCACTTGAGAAGAAGGCTGTGGAACCACTGAGCTAAATCCCCAGCCCAGAACTGGAATTCTGAATTAGATCTGACTTAAGCAGGGCTCCTATGAGAGCCAGAAAACATCTGTTTCATCATGTCATGAAGAATAATTTAGTATAAACATGACAGAATTGTTAAATAAAACAACTTGTGTAGATTTTTTCATGTGTGTTGGAAATGTAAAGGGAAAAGCGTTGCTTCCACAAACAATCATTTATAATAGAAACAAAAAGATTCAGACACCAAAGTCCACTTTCTTTACTTAACTAATCGATGAAAATGAGTATAGGGTTATCATGACATGGAGTAAAGTGAACATTTTAATCCAAATTCAGCAACTAATACACAATAGGACATGAAACTATGAACTCAATGCTTAAATTAAAAAAAAAATTACAGTGGAAAACTCACTGCCACTGATCTCCCTTACATTACTCCCCCTCATTTCAAACACACATATTCCATCATTCTTGCCAGTTTCTTAAACTTCCCTGAGTGCATTTATGAGCTATAATTGAAAATATCATGAGTGCTCCTGCTAAGTGTCATCCAATGGGAACACAGGGGCATAAAACCATGGTGTGTCCTCATCCACCTCGGTCACTGGATTTGGCACAATGTGACTTCTGACGGACCCTTGGCTGATCTTTTCTCAACATCAAAGTGAATTTTTTAAAAAGCTAAATATTTTGAATGCATTCAGGACTTCAATGCAGCCTGGAAAGTGTAGCTAAAGACATTTAAGAAAGCAAGAGACACCCTGAGTGTTATAAGTTAAACAATGCAGGCCCAACCCTACAACCAGGGGCCAGAATGGGCCTGAACTTCTGTGGACTTGATAATACTAGAAGTAGCACACACCTTAATCCTTCTGCAGGTCACTGGTGACAGTCCAGTCCAGATCTAGGCTCTGTCTGCCTCCTTTGTCTAACAATGAGAGGAGAGTTGTGCCCTGAATTGGACACTGCCACAATGCTGTAGACCCCAAAAGATAACCACAAGCTTAAAATCTCAGAGAAAATAGTCTTTTTCTTCGCTCTTTTTATTCCAGTTTTTGTTGGATTGTCTTTATTATTTATTTTGGGGTTCTTTTGTGAGCACAAACACTGTTTGTAGGTTTTTTCTTTTTGTTTTGGTTTGTTCATGTTTTTGTTTTTGTCTTTTTTTCCCCTCCTGTCTTTGGTAGTTTCCTGAGGCTTGGGTAATCTTCCTTTGTCCTTCAGCCTTACTTCTAGTTTCTTTCTTTTATTTTATTTCTCCATTTTTCCTCTTCCCCCTTTTAAATTCCTTTAGGAGACCTTTGTATTTATTCTTCAGTGAGTTTTCATAGTTTTTTTCTTTTGGGAATTAATCAACTTCAACTTACATCGATTTGATTTGCATACAGCTTTTATTTACTTAGGCTTTTATTACCCTCTTCTGTTCCTCAAATTCACAAACAGAGTCTTCACTTTTTTTCTTGCTTTGTCTGCATAAAGTTTTATCAATTGCTTCTGATTTTAAGAAAAAGAAACCTTCATATTTTTCCCATGAAGTAAAATATTGCATATAGATTTAATATAGATATCCTTTATCAATTTCATAAATTTCCTGTTCATTCATTTCCTATTAAATGTATTTTTATTATCAATGAGTCCCAAAATTAGCCACATTTCTGTGTGTTTATTGTACCATTTCAGTGCATTTGGTATGTTATGTTACTTGAATTTTATGATATTTAACTAATCATGCTTTTATAGAATAAATACTAAAGTAACTTTAGTAAGAGTATTTCAGAATTATTTATTCTTTGAATAGTTAGGAGAATTTATCAGCTGAGACACCTGCTCCTGGGATGTTGTTCATTGGGAGATTTTAATTGTGCTCCTACTTCTCTTTCTACCTCTATTCTTACCTTGCCTTTACTGTCCCATCAAAGATCACTGAATGAAGTTTCACTTAGATCATACTTTAAGAATAAAACATCTCAAATTTAACATCTTAATTTAGAATCCCAGTTTTTTATCTCTAAGAAGAATAGAGTGGAGAAGCATCAAAATTGGAAAGAAAATACATGAGGATTGTAGTACATGTGGTAAAAATTGTCTCTGCATAATACAATGATATATATATATACATATACAAGAAAATAAGAAAAAATATTCTCAATTTTTCTAGTTTGAACAATTGGATTAGTAGAAAACTGGGAAATAAACATGAAATTTTAAAAGGAAGATTTTTAAATTTATTTCATATATACTAACTGGAAAATCTGCCAACCACGGAGATGACTATATCTAGAAGCAATGTAAATGTCAGGAGTGTGGATAGAACTGGAGATCCACTGCTAATATCCTAGGTGTCTTTTATGTCATATACGGAAGCACAAAAACCTTAAAAATGAAGATATGAGAAATAGAATGAATATCAAAATACTAACAGTCCTCATTTGTTGATTTTGTTCAGTAAAAGAACCTATAAATGCTGAATAAGACACATTATTATCATACCTAATGAGTTTCAAATTGCATTATGTTACCCAGGTTCTATTTATGTATACCTGGCAAAAATATTTAAGGTATGCATGATGTTTTGATATATGTATACGATGTGAATTGATTACCAAAATCAAGGTATTGCACTTATCTGCATCTTTTTATATTTTCTTTGTGTGTTGTGAAAACAATTAGGCCCAATTCTTCACAGGTTTCAACTATGTAATAAACTATTATTAAATATAATCACCATGCTGAGCATTAGAGCTTGAGATCTTTTTCATAATATGAAAGCAAAGCTTTGAACAATGTTACTCATTTTCCCTACCATAACCTTGTTTGGCATTCGACATTTCTGATGGCTTTATGAGTTTTATATGTTTAGATTCCTCATATAAGTAAGAACATGCAATATTTGCATTTCTTATTCCTGTTTGTTTCACCTAGCATAATATCCTGCATGTTTATTCCTATTGTCACAAATTAAAAAATTTCCTAGTTTTTAGACCGAATAATAATCCGTAATATATGGAAAGTGTGTTTGTATCTGGCACATTTTTTTATCTAGTCATCTTTGATGGACCCATAGGTCATTTCCTTGTGCTGGGTGTTATGAATATATTATGCTGTAATGAACATGGGTGTACAAATAACTCTTTGAGACACTGGCTTCACTTTCTTTGGATATAAACTCACAAGTAGAAATGCTGAATCACATTATTGTTTCACTTTACATAATAGAGTTCTGTCCTGCATAATTGCTTTACCAATTTACATTTCCACCAATAGTGTATAAGTTTGCTCCTCTGTCCATACCATAGTGCTTATTACCATTTATCTTTTCTGAGAATAGCATTTCAATCAAGCTTTTGAAAAGACAAACAGAACTGAGATGTCTACAGGGGCCTCCATGATCCTTGACATTGAGGTGACTAATTTACTGAGATTTGATGCTGTGTAGATGTTCAGTTCTAGCTCAAAAGGTCTGTACTCTAAGTGGTCACTTTAATTTGCAGCAAGAAATATGTGAAGTTATGTCCCTAACTACCTGATGGCTTTACATGGGGGATATTAGCCTTTTGTGATTTACCACTATATTTGTCTTGTCTTAATTTATTACATTTGATTGAACATATTAGCAGATTACATAAGAAAGTGGATACGACATTTGTGATCGTTTTGAATAAGTAAGCATCTCTAATTTTACAATGATTATTTTCTTTTTTTTGGTATTGGGGATCAAACTTGGTACTTTGCACTTGCAATGCAGGCGGCAGCATCACTGAGCTAAATCCCTGGCCCCTACAATGAATATTTTTAAATTATTTTGAATAATGATTAAATTCACTGAAGAAATGTGCCCCTTGGATGAATTCAATTATATATATGTCCAAAGTTCTCATCTTTCAAATGTGGTAAAAATTAATTTAATGTGCTTCAAATAACCTTTCTTTATCTTTATGAAGCTGTAAAACTACTGTTGGGCCATTTGCCACCATTTTGTCTCTTCAGAAGTCACACTTCTTGATTACATCTCTAAATCCTTCTCAGACATTTCTAAAATGTGGCAAAATGCTCACCATGACAACAGATATTCTCACTGTCTTTTTGCTTCCACAGTGAGGTGTCAATGCTAGAGAAAGGTTCAAAAGTCTCCAGGACATTTCACTTCCTGTGTGGAAGGATGGAGAGAGTGCCTGCAGTACTCCAAGTTAGTTTTCAGGATTAAAATGAGTTAAAGAAAGAAGTGCATGAATTCTTAAAGACAAAACAAATGAAAAAGCAAACGTTGATAGAATTTGGGAGTAAATAAAATACTTATCAACAATTGTAGAGAATGCAGAAGAAGTATCCCCCTGGAGCCATCTCATTCTTTGAAGAGACAGATTTTTCAATTAGAGGATTAGCAATACCTCAGAAGCTGAACTCTGTGGGAAGTTTGTATAAGAACCAAGATCCCAGTCTTTTCCATTTGAATCCTAAACTATTTGTCCAGTTTCTGTTACTATAACAAAATATCTGAGGTCGAGTACTTAATAAAGAAAAGAGATGGATTTAACTCATGATTCTGGAGGTAGAGGGTCTGGCTCTGGTGAAATCTTGGGATAAATGACAGGAAGAGCAGGAGCAAGGCAGGGTGACTGCATGGAGAGACAAGAAGCCAAAGAGCAATTCCGGGGTCAGAAATTTTTAACAAGTTTTTTTTGAAGAATTGACCATGTTTGCTCCCACCCACCTCACAAAATCCGTATTAATTCCTCTTGAGAGCGACAGCCTCAATGACCGAATTATATTTCTTTAGGCCCACAAGTTTGTCACCGCCACACTGAGGGGTAAGCTCCAACATGGTGTGTCCTGGGAACAACCTCAGCCACACTGCAGCACTTGGTTCCAAGCATCATTACAAGGCTTGGCAACGTCTTAGTTGCTGCTTCAGATTCGTAGTCTATAAAATCAAGATTACATTAAGACGTGCTATGCACAGTACCACCTCCCAACAATGAATGTAATCATGATATATTGCAAACGTGTACAAATAAAAACAAAAAACATTTTAAGTGAGATTGCAAGAGTATACACCTCATAGGCCTTATTATTAACAGGGAATGTTGTTAGGTGTTTCTGTTTTTTGTAAATATTGAATCCATTTTATTTGTCAATGGCAATTGATACTAATTAGTTTAATTTGATTTTTTATAAAATAAACATATTGTATGCACTTTAGATGTCTCATTGTAACTAATAGTAACACTACAGCAAGCCAGTAATTGCTAACCACAAACAAAACAGTAAAATTGCTGAGAAAGGGTATGTAATATTTCAGTACAGAGCTTTTAAATTATAGGTAATGTAGTTTATAGGTGTTCTCCAGAAGTATATAATGTTTGCTGTGAAGGTTTGTTAAATTATTGATTTTTTCTTGAAATACATTAAAATACAATTTTCAAAAGCTCACTAAAATTCAACTTTTCTTTACAGTATGACATATGATAATGTAGTAATTTGTGATTTTTAATTCCAAAATTATAGAAGTGTGTTTTTATCAAAAAGTTACTCTCAAAGAGAAAATTCATGAATGGATATATTCCTTGACTATTAAAACTTAAAGTATCAAGTTGTCACTGATAAATTAGAACCTATAAAGATAAAATACTCTCAGGTTTTGATAGCTTTTAAAAACATATTCGCTTTGTGCATCATTAAAAACCATATTTTCCCATGATAGATTAATTTCCCCCCAAGTACAAAATCTATCACCATTTAAAGAGAGAAAATGAGTACTTTTAAACTGTAGTGATTGCATTCCTAAAATGCTTCACATCATTGAATCCTATTTTCATAAAATGTTCTCTCACATAAAAGTTCAGTATATCAGGTTACTAACAGCCATATACCTCTTACAATGATATTCCCCTTAAGCCGAATTTGCATCTTTCAGAACAAATAACATAATCAGGATACACATATCTCAATTATGTTATTTGTATATATATACAAATATATATATACATGTACAAATTGTATATATATATATATCAGAGAGAAAGATAGATCCTTCATATTTTGAACATATATCCCCTTTCAACTAAAAGAATTCTAGAAATATCTGTAAGAAAAACACATTGTTATTGGAACCAATGTTTGATATACTCACCACAGGACTTTTACCATTATAGTAGTTTTTCCTTCATTTGGTGGCAGCTTTATATGAAGTGTTCATATAAATTACATATTTATATGCTGCATTTACTTACAGGATATTTCTTGGATGAATGAATATAAGTCAGGAGAAAAATAAGTTTTTGGCACTATTATATATTACCAAATGTCATTATTTAATATTTACTTTATAAAATAATTAGAGAACTACACTATATTTTAGCGTTTTAAAACTACCTGCTAGGCAATTAAAAAGAGAAAATACTTTAGAGATTTTAACAGCGTTTAGGCAAATATCAGTATGATTTTTGATGTAGGTGTCTTTACCTACCTATTGTTTCAAACTATTAGTATAATGATTTATGTTTACTTTGGGAAATATAATTCTCTCAGTAATTTTAGAGCAGAGAGATTTTTTTCTTGCTGGTTGGTACACGACATGTGTTCTTGTTAAGGTTCAGATTAAAAATGTCTCCCCCAGGGCTGGATATTTAGCTCAGTGGCACCGTGCCTGCCTCACAAACTTAAGGTCCTGAGTTCGATCCCTGATACCACACACACACACAAAAAAGATGTCTCCACCAAATCTCATGTATTCAGCAGTGGACTTCTGGAAGGTAACTGGATCATGACGCACCATACTCTGAGTGGCTGAATCCACTGATGACTTGCTAGGTGAGTCTGCTGCTAGAACTGGGCCTAGTCAGAAGTGCTAGGTCACTAGGGCTGTAACCTGAAAGGGCATAATTGCTTTCTCTTTTGTGGCTCTGTGGGTTGAATCCAGAGATTTCACATTGAGCCATATCCCAACCCTGTTGGTTTGAGTATTTGTGTGTGTGTTTGCTTGTTTTGAGACTGGGTGTCCCAAAGTCACTAAGTTGCCTAGGCTGCACTTGAACTTGCAATTGCATTGCATTGGCTTTCCACAGTGTTAGGATGACAGATATGAGTTATCTCATCTGGCTTTAGAAAGGTGTGTTCTTGTTCCCAGCTCTTCCATTCTCTTTCTGCTTCCTGGCTGCAGTAGGTTAACCAGCCTTTATCTGTCTTGCCCTATTTATGTCATTTCTGCCTTGAAGTGATGGACTGAACCCCCAAATGAACCAAACTGAACCTCTGCTCCTTTAAATTGTTGGTAGTCCATATCTTGACACAACCATGGGAAACTGAATAATACATTTCTGGACCCAAATTTTATTTCAGTTTATTTTCAAATTACAATGTAAAGCTAACCTTGCTTGTCAAAAATCTCTAAAATTCACACCTTCTAATTTTAAAATGCTGCAACAGCAGCGGATTCCTCACAATAGTTTTAATCTAAAAGGAAACTTTTTTCTGTAGATAAAATTAAAATGGCAGGAAAAAAAGTATCTTTTTCCTTACTTTAGGATAAGAATTTAAATCAAGGTTTTGAGAGTACAAGGCTTGGTTTATTACTCAAATAAAATAATTCAAAGCAAAGATAGCTTGCTAGGAAATATACGGATCCAAAACATATTATCAAGTCATCTAGGCAACAGACACCTGGCTATATTTAAAGGATTGTTTAAGAAAATTGTAACTTTTGAAGTTGAATTATTTTGTAGAAAATGGTGACATTTAATCTTTTAAAATATATTTGTTTTAGATGTATTTTTGTTTTTGTGTATAAAGTGAAAATGAAAAGTACCCCAAATCGCATTTTGTTTGATTATGAAAGTCTGTTTTTCTCCTTTTATATCTCTTATTTCGTTTTCTGTTACAGTGCTATTATCTGACTAGAATCCTACTTACTATTGTCAAAAAGCCTATTAACTTTCCTGTCTCTAAGAAGAAAACAGTTTAGAGTAGAACCTGCATAAATGTGTATAACTATCATATATAATATTTGAGTAAATGAATTCTGTATATTTTGCTTGTGGAGCTATGAGACAAAAATACTGTAAAGTTGATTCTAGACCATAAAATTTGCTATTAAAACACCAAAATAATTCCAGAAATGGTATAATCCTGCATTCTTTAATCTTTGCAGTGAATATATGTAAAGTTTTGGTGAAATTTTAAGCTATTGATTTTTCATCTAGAAAATAATAAGCTAAGATATTCAGATACAACAAGTATAATAGAAACTACTTGAGAGGTAAAGATGCTTTTGTCCCTTATATGCCTGAAAAGAATGAAGGTTTAAGCATTGTCCTACATTTGAATGGAAATAATCAAGGCTTCTATCCTTAAACCTGCCTGCTTTGATGTGAATTATAAATATTGTTAAATTTATGAAACAAGAAACAGAATTTTATGCCCAAAAACTACAGGGAAGAATGTTCCTTGTATATATAAAATAAAACCTCTCAAAGTAAGAGACCTGTTTCCTAAATCTAAGTATTGACTACCAGTTTCCTAAATCTAAACATTCAAAATAAAATTATACTCAGAAATCATTTTTAATTTTAATATTTTTAAAAAATCAATGCATAACAGCATTAGTAACATGTTTCCCTGCATATAAGCAGAAATAATCTATTCTTAAGGTCAACCTTATAAGTGTAATCCTGGATTGGTAGTAAATGGGAGGCTGAGGCAGGAGGATCATGTTTGAGGCTAACCTTGGCTACACAGTGAGACCCTATCTCAAAAAAGTAAAAAAAAAACAACAAAGGCAATGGCTTCATCTAATAACCTGAGTCTGGTGATAAAACTTCTAGGGCTTTATATCTACTAAAAGGGCTGAGTGCTTTTTATCATGTCATTAATTATAAATACAGTGAATTTGCACATCAAGGAGACTGCTTGTATAGTTTTAGTAATATGCTTAGGGCTGTCTTCCATGACTGAATGGAGGCAAAGCGTACCTGAGTTAGGAAGATGGCAAGTTTGAGTCCAGCTTGGTCAACACAGTGAGACTCTTGTTTCAAAGAAAAGAAAGCAAAATGGGGCAGGGTGCAGTAGGATGTCAGTAAAAGTCCTGGGAGTCCCCGGAAGAGGAGGGTGTCAGGGATGAGGTGGAGGTGAGTGAGCCAGAGAGGAGAACCTTCCAGGGGTCCGGGCGGCGAGTTCCTCCATGGATCCCTGTAGGGACCGCTGTGTCGGGCTACTTCAACTTCCAGGGAGGGCCCTGGGTCTGTGTGCACGTGCACGTGCTCTTCTGTGTTGTGTTGTGATTGCTGTGTATTATTTCATTCTCATATGCAAATGTCCTCTCTGCAGTTTGTGTTGAAATCATCTTGCTTCAGAGTTTTCTATCACCATCTCTTTTATAGCTTTTCATGAACATTTGGATTTAAAATTAATTCTGTATATCGTGTGCTAAATATGTCTGTCTTGTGTACTTTGTCTATAATTGTCTGTAAATGTTAGAAAAATGAAATATTGGTAGTCTTACGACTATACAATTAACTATATTTAATAGCTAATGCTATTTTATGTTGTATTTAATTTATTTTTATTTTATTTGCTTCTCCTACCAAGGTTTAAAAATCACTTTTTAAAAATTAATTTTATTGGTACATTTTAGTTATATATAATGATCACATTCATCATAGGGAATCTGTACCAGTACATGATAGAACTTGGTTCTTATATTTTCTCATTCCCCTTCCCTGCCTTCAACCCCTCCACCCCTCCATATTTACAAAAGCTTTGTTTCCATTTTTCCTTCTTTTCTTATTTTTTCCCTTCTTCCTTTCCTCCACTCCCCTCCCTCATTCCCCATTTAAACATTTTCTTCTTATTTCACAATATCTACTATACATTTTGATCCTCAATTACACTTTCAGTTTCACATACCAGAGAAACAATGAGATATTTACACATGTGTACCCAAATTATTTCACTTAAAGAGTATGGTCTCATGTGCATCAACTTACCTAGAAATGCCTCAAGTTTATCTTTCTTTATGGCTGAGTAGTACTTCATTGTATAAAAAACCTACATCTTTATCCATTCAAGTCGATGGGCATTTGGGGTATTTCCAAGATTTATCTTTTACAACCTGTGCTGCTATAAGCATGGGTGTGCATATATTGCTGTGGTATGATGCTTTTAATGCTTTTGGGAAAATACGAAGAAGGAGAGTAGTTAGGTCAAATGGAACCTCTAGTTTTAGTTTTTAAATCACATTTTTATTTACAACTAAATATATACAGAATATATGTGTGTATATGTGTATACATATATGCACATAATTGATATATTTTTAAAATTCAAAAGACATCAAACATATATTCTCAAAAGTTTCTACATTTACTTAAACTATCCCTTCTAAGATCATTTGTTCTCTTTTATATTAGACTTTTCTACCCTTAAGTAATAGTTTGGGGCATTTTGTCCATTTGTTCCTGTAATCTCAAAAATGGGGCTATCATATCTCTTCACAGTAGCCCACTCTATGCTGTCAGGTGTATTTTTAAATTTGTTCTTCCTTCTCCCACTTTTAATTGGCCCAAACTCACTCTGGAGAACCTGGAGTTTTTTTCTTACTTTTAATTGATGTAAAACTTTGCCACTCTTAAAAAAACCATGGGGAAGCAGGAGGATCCCCATGGATTCCAGACCAGCCTGGGCTACATAGTGAGCTCAAGGCCTTCCTAAACTACATATTAAGTCCCTGTCTCAAAAAGCCAAAAATGAAATATTCTATATTCCTCTAACATTTTTATTATGTTTAAAAACACAAACATGTCCTCTTACTATTTGACTGATATGATTGATGTATCTTGGCTTGGTATAGAATACTGGGCTTCTTTGATGTTTTTTTGGTTTTTGTTCTTTTTACCTGTTCTCCAAGAGGTCTGTGGATTATTTTCCCCTGGACTTCAAGAACTAAATAGTCTATTTTAAAAGTTTTAAATGATCAGATCTTGGTTTGATGGATTATTTTTCTATGGTGCCTAGATACTTGTAGTTGAGATTTGGAAGCTTTAAAAGATTTTCCTTACACATTGTATCAGTTTATGAAATAGTATTTTATTTTCTTTACATATTTGTTGTTATGACTATGTGGTTGAAGTTTTCTTTCAATCATCGGCATACATTTTTAATGTCTATTATTTCTATTTTTGTGGAATTTTAAAAAATCTATGAATATATTGTTTAGAATAGTTTATCTTCATGACAAAAAGAACTTCAAATGCTAAAAGCAATATTAATCTATTTCTTACTCCTGCTTAGCAGAGGAGTTTGGAAGGATTTTCTCCTTCATGCAACAATTAACTAAGGTGGCTTGGCAGAAAGAGATTCTGCTGTTTTGATCAAAGTATTCTCTGAGGTTGTCTTGGATCTAGGTTTCATTCCAGGCACCTGAAAGTTTACAAAAAAAGAATGGAAAACTTAGAATTCTGTTATGGACCAGGCCTGGAATTATGAGCATCACTTCTGTGATGATTGAAATATAGAATGGATATTGTTAATATCATTAACTTACTATGAAAAAATTTCCTAGGGAATTAATTTTTAAGTTAATAAGTTTTTTTATACAATATGATACCATCTATATGATATTCTGGAAATGGCAAGAATATTTATCTCAGTGGCACTATGCTTACCTTGCAAGCACAAGGTCTTGAGTTTGAAACCTGGTACCAGGAAAAACCAAAAAACAAAACAAAACAAAATAATAAGTTTTTTAAGGATGCTATTAAATTTAGAGAAAAGAATGAGCAAACACTGTCTCCCTCAAGGTTCCAATCCACATTTACACCTTTTCTATTTTTTTATTTATTTTAAAATGACAAATAATAATTTTGTATGTTATACATTTACAGGATACAGTGAAGAGCTTTGATATGTGTTTACACCATAGAATAACTAAGTCAAGCCAATTATCAATTCTGTCACTTGACAAACTTATCAACGTTTTTTGTAGTGAAAACTTTAAAAATCTACACTTTTGATAATTTTGAACAGGCAAAGTAGTATTTTAAAAACAACAAAGCTGGAGGCATTACATTACTTGACTTCAAAACCTATTATAAAAGTATAGTAATCAAAACTGAGTGGTGCTGACATAAAAATGGAAAAATGGAAAAATGGTATAGAATAGAGAGCCCAGAGAAAAATCCACATTTATGTGATCGATTAATCTTTCCCAAAGGTGTCAGAAATACAAGGGTGTCTAGAATGAAAGTCTTTTCAATTTTTGAGGTCCAGAAAATTAGATAACCACAAGGAAGAATGAAGTCACATCTTTATCTTGGACCATATTTAAAAAATCACCTAAATATGAATTAAAGAATTAAATGTAAGACCTAAAGTATAAAACTCTTGATAGAAACCATGAGATAAATATCCCCTAAGATTAGTCAGTGCAAAGACTTTCTGGATATAACTCCCAAATCTTGGACCACAAAAACAAAATTTAAAAAAAAGGAATCACATTTCTTGTTTTGAATAAGTTTGCATTAAGTGGTACCATTTTTTGTAATTGTTGAGCTAATATTGATGCATTATTGTTAACTAAAGTCCATACTTGACACTAGGGGTCATGTTCTATGGTACATTTTATAGTTGTTGATAAATGTATAATGATATATATCTTCAATTATATATACCATGCAGGATAACAGCTTCAGTGCCCTAAAAATTCCTGTATTCTATCAGTCCTTCCCTAACTTCTCCTCCTGAAACACTTATAACATCTGTTTTTGTATTATCTCCAGAGTCTTGTATTTCCAAAATATCATATAGATGGAATCATATTGTATGCAACCTTTTCAGGTTGCCCCCCCCCATTAACTGTATGCATTTCAGGTCTCTCCATGAGTCAATGCCTTATTTATTTCTACTATTTAATATTCTGTCATGCAGATCATCAGTCTGTTTATCTATCCATCCTTGAAAGACTGCCTGGCTATTCCCAAGTTTTCAATTACAAATAGATATTTCTGTGTAGAAATTTGTGTGCATATAAGTATTCAAATCATGGAAAAATGTGAAAAAAAGTGATTGCTGGTCATATCAACACATGTTAAGTTTTATAACAACCCACTAAATTGTCTCTCAACCATCAATGAACACAAACTTGGCATAAAAATGATTTATATTCTGTTTATATATCTAATAAATTTTAAACCGGATTTACTATGGAGTGGTTTTGTTAATGAGATAACATTTTAAATAAAATAAAATGAAAAAAAAAGCCCTGGAAACCACTTCTCTTTTCTAATATCCAGATTGCAGTCACTGTCTTATACATAAAAGGTCCAAATTTATTTATTTTAATATATTAAGAATTCTGTTTTAGCTTCAGTTGCACATCCTGTCCTTGATATGAAAAACGACTGTTTAAATATCTTGAATTAAATTAATCTCATGCTTATTTCTAATATTATGACTATTCTAAAATTTAATTTAATAAATACATATTGGAGATCTACAGATTCAATCTACTATTCATTTCATTGAGGATACATTAGTGTTGAAAAAATCTAGAAATCTGTGTGTAAACTGTAGAAGGAGGAAACAGGGAAAAATAGACATGTATATATTAATACAAAATCCTAAGTTTCAGGAGGAGGTGGAGATGCAATATTTAAAGGACTGTTTGGCAAAGATTCCTTGATAAGGTAATAATGAGAGCAGACAAAAGTGAAGTCAGGGAATGAAACAATGATCCTGAATGGATTTAACTCCAGGACAAATGAACAAATTCTAAGACCTCATTGAGGAGCTTCTTTGGTCTACTCTCTGGACTCGTCACTGACTGATGAAGGCAGAAGGAAGTGTGATCTGAGAGCAGAGACAAAGTCTAGTAAGAAAGCCCAGCCCCTAGCAGTCAGCCTGCATGGAGGGAAACCAGCAAGAAGCAAATGTAGTAATATGGGCAAGGATCTCCATGGCTTGGTCTAGAGCTGTGTGGTGCACTTTTGCCACACCTGCCTCAGCGGGTGTTTGTATCATTGGAAGATCTAAAAGGTTTGCCATCACTGGTTTAGGCACAGTTCAAGACTCAGTGAAAAGTTCACAGATTTTTTAAGGTAAATACTCTATAATTTTTCTTAGTTACGGGGGCAAGGCAATGAGAGATATCAAGGATGATTCCCAATTTTTCATCCTGAGGTAATGGCAATTAAGAAAAATACTTTGTTGAAGATGAGAACTAAAACTGGTAGCAAATTATTTTCTATGACAACCAGGAACTTGGACAGATTAACAACAATATTCCTTTCAGATATCTATGTTGCAATGTGTAGCAAGTACTTGGCAACACTAATCAGAAATCAGGGAATATAATTTGGAAGCTGTCATATGGACCATCGTCAGAGCTATTTTGGCCCCCACAGTAATGTAACATGTAGTATTTAAATTTCAACTGATCAGTAAAGTAATAATTTTAAATAAAGTTCCTCGGTCACACTGGCAACATTCGCAATATTTAATTGTTACATGGGGTACTGCTACCCTATCAGACAGTGGAGGATATTACCATAATTACTGTTTGAGTTCTGTATACAAACTGGAACACCAAAACCTTTGATAGGAAGGTTGTGAATTTTCTCTACATCCCTTTTATCTCTGTTTGTGTTTGAGTTAAAATTGAAGATTTAAAATATATTGACACTTACCTTGGTGCATCATATCCACATATCTTTTTAATTTTATCTACCAATTGTGGAAACAAAGATAAACATCCACTTCCCAAAACAAAGACATACACACGCAGCTCAATTTATTAACGAGATTAACAGTTACTTTTTAAAAAATAAGAAGACTTTTGTTCAAGAAAAGGAAAAGAATGTAGGTATGTATGTATTATTTAACAAATTTATAGTTCTCAAGATCTCTTCACCAAATTGTGTATACTTAGGCAAACTGTTCAAGTTCAGTAAATTTCATTTTCTCATGTACAAGATGAGAGTAAAATGTCTGCCTCTAAGTGTTATTATGAGGAATAAAGTGGCTGATGGTGGCTATAAAGGGCTTAACATAGTAATTGGCACATAGTAAGCAGAAAATAAGTATTAAATTGAAAAACACCAACACTAATAACATCTTACAACTATAGAAAATAAAATTGCTACTGCATATATATTTGAAATAATATAAAAGTGTTAAAATTTAAAATAAATATATCACACGTAAACTTACCATTTTGTGCATGATTTTTGTTTATAGTATTAATGAAAATGTTCATTTATAAAAACAAGCAAGCTGAAAATAGATGGAATTAACAAAAATCTTCAGTATTTAAAATCTATTTTTATGTTCAAATCTATGTGAACATATTTCCTTATTATTTAGGTGCTAAGACCAGTTGCAAGTTCAGTTACACTTTGACATATCCTTCCCTCCTTTTCATGGCCGAGGTCTAGTAATAACATTAAGAAGAGGTTACAGTCAACAAACAAGACCAGGGATGAAAGATGGAGAAAAGTGAATGGCATGAATTAGTTATTCAAATCTTTCATGATGTACAAATTAAGGTTCCTAGTTACATAAGTAAATGAATATCCTGCTGAGCATTGCAGTTCCCTCAATTCCAGTTAGTAGAAACTATGACAATGTAGGATTTATCTTTGTCTTGAGTTTATGTTGCTTAAGCGACTGTATTTGGTGAATTTTGTGGTTTAACTTATTGAATTATTTTGAATTGTCCTAGGAATTATGTAGAAGACTAATAAGTTTTAAAGAACGTGATAAAGATTTTTAGTAAACATATTAATATTCTAAAATTAAAAAGCTATTCACAATAGTCAAGACATGAATACAACCTAAATTTCAAAGAAACTGTTGTATGTACACAGTAAAATATTATTCAACTTTGAAAATGAAGATTCAGCTACTTACTAAAAAGTAGATAGATGATACCAGAAGACATTATTTTTCCAGAAATAAGCCTGACACAAAAAGAAAATATTCCATTGTCCTACTTATACATGGATTTTTAAAAACTCAAATATACAAATAGAGAATAAAACCTTAGTTAGTAGGGGTAGGAAGTGAAAAGAGGAAGTGGAGAGATAAAGGCCAGAGAAAACAGAGTGAAAGGTATGTCGGGTGTTTGTGTCTGAAGGTCTAATGTACCATGTTAGTGCTGTAAATGATATATAATTGTACTGTAGCATGGACCTCTGCTAAGGGAGGTTTCATACGTTCTTGTCACAGAATCAGTCTAGTGGGTTTCTATGTGAGGGGATGGATATGTTAATTTGTTTCACCATAGTAACCATTTTGCCATCTGTATGTACCCCATAATATCTTGTTGCATATTTTGAGTATAAACAAAAAACTTATTTTAAAAAAGAGGAGAAAAATTCTTAAAAGTGCCTTTCCATATAATCCAATTATATATTATTAGAGAAAGTGATCTAGATTTTTCTATATAATAGTTACCTAATATGTATATATTGCATGGAAGCACTATTTTATTTCATTCACCACCAATTTCTTCATTCATCTTATAAGTCCACCAAAATCATGAGTATTCATATATTTATGGAGAATATATTGAAGAAAATAAGCCAAATTATTACAATTTATCATACTTCCAATATGTGACTCAAATCTTCATGTTATTATAAACGTTTATTCTTGGATTGAGGCATTCAATAATAATGTATCTATGTTTATTGTTAGTGGGACAAACATATATGCTGTAATTTAAAATGAAATAATTTGGAAAAAAATGGCAATAATGAGGACAGATGGGAAAAGAGATTTATGACTCAGAATTGAATAGATTATTGATCTGAAATTCAGTAGCCTACCTCAAATACATGTTTTGCTCATCCATGTTGCACACCCAATACAGGTTAGTGGGGTTTTTACTCACATAATCATACAGCTCAAAAGGAATTACTTTTTCCTAACTAGAATGTGAGTTTTAGAGGGAAATGTCTTCAACAACATATAATTCTGTGCCTAATGATAGCTAGTATCTGTCACATGTTCGATAATTTAATTATTGTTGCTTGAAAGAATGGCTGAACTATTAATATAAGATTGATTAGAGCAATTAGAATATAGTTAAAAAGTGAAAATATTATTGAAGAGCAAGAAGCAAAGAGAGCTGCATAATCTATTAGACCTTAAAACCAAAAAATATAAGATTTAAATGTTTAAATGTGAGAATTTTTCTGATAGATCAAAAAATATGTGAAAATATTTGAGAAAAACAGACCTAATTTATGCAACATTTCCTGTAGATTTTAAATTCTTTGAAAATAATAACCTCATCTTTTTAACTGTAACATGAGTACAATGCCTAGAATGATATTGCAAACTGAGTAAGAAAGATCACAGCCCAATGGAAAAGTAAAGCAAGAATAGACACTAAATTCCAAGAAATTCAAACTGAGAATTTGATTAATTTCTTCGTAGAAATTACATGACAACACATCCTGAGCATTTTCTATAAAATGACATATCCAATTAACAGATAATTCCTGCTGTTTGTACATTTATTGTACCTGTTTCTATCTAAGATTATTATAACTCACGAACTTGAGTTGAATCTTTTCATTATAAATTAATGTTCCACTTATTATGTTTTTAAATGAAATGTAATTTAATGTTTATCTCAATTTTGAATGACTAAACCACTATGTAATTCAGTAGATATATAAATAAATCCCACAATCCAGCATTGCTATTTCAGTTTAAAGATTCTGAGTTTTCCATATAGAGTATAAAGAAACATTCAGAATTTGGAACAATGATCTTTGAGCAGAACTTTAGGGACTGATGATAAAAATGTACTACTTTCATCAGTGAGTTCTTCTTTTTCTGTGACACACACTGAGATCCGTAAAGCCTCATCATTTTACTCTTATCTGTTCACACTTAGCTGATGGAAAATAAAAATGAGCCCTATGAGAATTCACAAATTTACTTAAACTACGAAGTTACATCATAAATATTACTGTTGTACAGTGTAATGGTTTGCCTTCAACTTCTAATTGGTTGAAATTACTTTCACAAATGCTTTTAAGAACATCATTCATTGAACAAACTTGAATTTAGCACCCACTGAAAGCCTAGCACCATAGTGTTATTTCTCCAAATTTTAATGTTTCATTGCAGAAAATAGAAATAGTAGGATTTATTACTTAGGGGAGAGTGTTTGCATGACATTGCCTGCTATTGTTTATAATGAACATGTTGCAAATAGACTAAAGCTATAACTTACACCTCAGTGCTACGGTTCAGCCAGATCATTGCTCAGGTGAAAATAATTTATATCATTGTGTTTTATTTACATATTACAGTGATGAACTTTGATGCAAAACAAATATAAGACCAAGTTCAAAGGTTGTCATAGGAGACTGAAATACCCCTGAGAATATAAAATAAATTCAAATGACTTTATACTTGTCTCAATTTTCATCATATATATATATATAATTTTAATTCAATAAATAAGAAAATAGGGATTGCTATGAATTATTTTACATTTTCCCAGAAAAATAAATTTGGCTATAATGAGCCTAATAGGACAGATAGCAACAGGTTCTTTACATTTTTATAACCACTATTAACATTATTAGCATTATCTTTTGTTGAAACAATTAATTGATTTTGAATTTTTAAATGCAAGTCTCTTAGGAACACTAATGGTTAAGTTCAACTAAAATAGAAAGTATAAGGGTCTGGGATGATGCAAAGCTGAATGAGAATCTCAGGTATGTATATATAATATTCAACATATATACGTAGCTGTTTTGAAGATAATTGTGAGTTTTCCTAGAATGGTTATTAAATCTTTCTTAAGAGTTTATTTGAAGTGAAGTGTGAATGACTGAAAGCAATAATTTAGAAATAGACTTTTTTAGTACCTGAATTAAATCCCTTGCATAAACAAAATCAAAAGTCTAAAAATAAGAATCAAAACAAACCAAACGAAACACTGAAACAACACAACTCTGGGTAGCCGAGGGTTTGGGTTTGAAGGTAAAGGATGACTCTTAAATGTATCAGCCAGCATTTATTTAAGGGGAGATGCATAGAACAAGGCATAGGAAAAGAGGAACAAAGGCAGCTTTCAGGTTGACAGGAGAAGTTGTTTTTGACGGCATGATCTGTAGGTTTTCATCGACTTGTGGCCTTTGGGAACAGAATATAAAACTCAGTCATGCCCCAAAGAAAGGCTCATAGCATACCCTCCTTTTCTCAGGTGAGATCCAGGCGTTCAGGATGGAATGGCCACAGACCACCCTCCTTATTTCCAAATACAAGTGTTAAAGTTAAACCCAGGGAGGAGAGGAAATAGCAGAGGGGTGAGGGCCAGCAACTCAACCTCTCTGAGATTTTTATCGAAACTCTGGAAATCAACAACTTGGTAAGAATTAAAAAGAAAAATAGTTCCCCGAACCAGGAGGGATCTGCCAAAAACTTAAAACAACTAAAAAATAGAAACTGAAGAAGCAGAACACATGGAGGCGAGATGGGAAGAGAACCTGCACTTTCTGCAGGTCACAGGGCTGAAAGCAAGTCTCCATGGCTTGCAAGACAAAGTGAAAGGAAAAGTTCCTCCTGAAGGGGAAACACTGCCTCAAGTGACAAGAACGGGGGTAGCTGGGATAGGCAAGGAGAGGGAGGACTCGGCTCCCGCTAAGCCCTACAGGCAATAGTTGAATGACTTTAACTTGAGCGCCCACCTTATCCCTAAAGAGTGCTGTTCACCGCCATTCCAAGCAAGGGTTGATTGTTTGAAGCCTGGGCCCACAGCAGCCACTTGGATCCACTGTCGTGTTACGTTCCCACAGTAACTGGGCAAAGGACAGCAATACAACACCCTGCAGTCAGACAGTAGGTTGGGACAAGGCCATAGAAGGTTCTGAGCTAGGAGTCAGAGGTCCAGCTCCCGTGCAGTGGCCAGGGGCCAGGTCAGCCTGCATCGCCAGAGATCTGAAAGTTGTGCCACTGGTGTCCTTGTCCTGCTGTCTGCATATGCCTGGATCCAGGATGGACCTGGGAGCAGACCCCTACTCTATCTACCTGCAGGAGCAGGGACGCACCCTGGCCTGGACGCTGCCCCAAATTGTAAATTCTGGAAAGAGAGCACACATTCAAAATAACAGAAATTTCCTTTTTCTTTTCTTTTTTCTTTCTTCCTTTCTTTTTCTTTTCTTTTGTTCTTTTATAAGAAAGTGTGAATTTTTCTCCTTCTCTAGTTTATAGAGAGTAGTGGAATTTTCCTTTACTTTTTTTTCCTATCACTTTTTCTTACTTTTTATTTCTGCTTTTTCCCTGTCTTTATTTTTTCTTTTGTATTCTTCTTTCTTAAATTTGCCTCTCTTATTTTCATTTGTCATATAATTTCTTCTTTTCTCCCTTTTTTATCACCTAGTTGAAATCAGTTTTTTCTGTTACACCTGACTAACCCTATAAATATCCCTCTATCTCCATTGGGATCCCCTGCCCCACTTTTTGTTCCTCCTTCTCATATCATATACTTTGAGGTTACAGTTTTTTTTCTTGCATTATCCTGCTCCCTACTCTCTTTATTTTTAATAGTATAACCATTACCATAAAGCTGAATTGATCTTTAGACAGTTGACTCTACAAAATAATTGTAGAATTCTTTTCTACCATTACAGGAAATACAGATCGCACATTTAATGCATATTTGTTGTGGTTCAACACCTGGGTTGTCTTGATGTTTATGCAATAATTGTGGATTTCTTCTTAGGATTAAGGGTGGTACATAATTGATTCCTATGGTATGTCAATACCCAGCTTGCCTTTAATAATACTACTGTAGCTCATTTGTTTGATACTATTGTAGCTGATTTGCTTGATTTGTAGTTGATTTTCTTAGTATTTCTGTGGTTGATTTGGCTGATATTAGTCACATAAATGTTGCTATAATGGGTTTTCTCTATAAGCCAACAACCAGATTACATTTCTGACAGTAACAATAGGAGGGCACATTTCCTGAGAATGCAGTGTTGGGACAATTACACTGCCTCATTTCCTTCCAAATTAACTGAGGTGGTCAGATCTTAGGGCAGAGGTAAAGAAATACAGTTAACTGCACCCAGAGTGTATCCCTGAAAAGCACTAACACCACAGACCTCTATACTATCAGCAAAGTCTTCACACTTTACACTTAAATGACACAAACCTCACCCAAATCACAAACAGAAGAGTCAGCATGAGATGACAAAGCAACAAAATGCATCCTTGAACTTCTAACATACCCAAAGCCAATCCAGGGGGTATTGAGGGGGAGAATAGCATAAGCCACACAGCTGAGTTACTTAAAAAGAGATGAGAAAAAAGATCAGAGAAGCACTCTGTGGGATGTCAGAAAATATAAACAGGTAATGGAAGTAATAATCAGAATGATCCAGGAGCTTTCAAAAGACACTAATAAAAAGCTAGGTGAGCTAAACAAAATAACACAAAAAATGAATGGCAGTTTAGTAAAGAATAAGAGTCCATGAAATGGCTTTAGTCAGAAATCTAGGAGACTAAAAATTATACTGAAACATGGGCAGCAGAAGTGACAGATGTGAGGACTGAATTTCAGGACTACAAGACAACGATGCCTTCAGAAACCACTAGTCAAAGACTGGGGAACAAGAGAACATGAAAAATGAGTCCAGCAGCTGCTAGATGATGCAAATCAGACTAATCATAGAGTAATAAGGAAACTGAAAAATCAGAAGGCACCACAAATGGCATTAAAAACCTGTTTACAGAAATAATGAAAAGAAAATTTCCAAATACAGAGAAAGAAACATACAGGTAAGTGAGACATATAGAAACCCAAACAGCCATGACCAACACGGAATCTCTACATGCTGTACAATACTCAAATTAGCAGAAGTCCAACACAGGGACAAAGTCTTAAAAGCTGTCAGACATAGGAAATGAATAATACTTTATGTAAAGTTATACTGATGTGAATTACAGAAGACTTCCCATCACAAATCTTCAAGGTCAAGAGGGCTTGACATGATGTGTTTCAAGCCTAAAATGAGAGCATCTTCCAGGCACAATTTATGTACCCTGCAAAACTTTCTTTCAAAATTGATGGATAAATAAGGTATTTGCATGTCAAGGAGCACTTCAATATATTCATGCCCACAAAAACCAACCTTAAAAGTAGTTTTCAAGGATATTCTAGTAAGAGACAATGAAGCCAGCAATGCCAATAGCTCAAAAAATGAATATACCTGGCTCGATGAAGAACTAAACAAAGAAAGTTAACGACAGAAAATCAATGGAATGACAGGAATAAGTCAATAACTTTCAGTAAATACTTCAATACAAATGATCTCAACCCCCAATCAAAAGATACAGATGGCCAGAATGGATCAATAAGCAAAACCAAACAATATACCATATAAAAGAATTAAATTTAATTCAAAAATAATTTCACTGATTAAAAATTACAAGATAGAAAACAATATTTCATACAGCAAAAACCTATAAAAAAGTGGGAGAATCTATCTTAATTTCAGACAAAATATATTTCAATCCAAAGCAAATCAGAAGAGCAAAACAAAGTCACTATATATTGGTTAAGGAAACAATCCAACAGGAAGAAATAGCAATTATAAACATTGATGCACTAAATACCAGCACACACAACTTCATTAAACAAACACTACTGGACATGAAAAATCAGATAAACACCAATATAATTGTAACAGGGGACTGCAATACCCTACTATCACAAATGGGCAGATCAACTAAAGAATCAACATAAAAATATCAGACTTGAACTAAACATTTGAACAAATGAATTTAATAGATATTTATAGGGTTTTTTACCCACAAACAAAAGAAAATTCTTCTCAACAACATGTGGGACTTTCTCAAAAATATGGATAGTAATCAATAAAGCAAGCTTAAATAAATGCAAAACAACAGAACTTATCCCATGCATGTTATCATATCACACTGCAGTAAAACTAGAAATCAATGACAAAAGAAACCACAGCAGTTATGTAAACATATTGAAATTAAATAGCATCTTAAATAGTGAGTGGGTCTCAGAAAAAGTTAGACATTGCCTAGAATTAAATGATAATGGCAATTCAACATACTGGAATCTAAGGGACACAATGGAAGCAGTACTAAGAGTAAATTTCATAGCTATGAATCCTACATTAGAAAAAAACAGAGCTAAAAAAATAATCTTTTGATGCACCTCAAGGTCCTAAAAAACAAGGACAATCCAAAAGCAAAACTAGCACAAAAAAAGAAATAATAAATATTAGATTAGAAACGCATGAAATTGAGAATGAGAAGAAATATAAAGAATTAATGAATCAAGGAGGTGTTTCTTTTAAAGACAAAACAGACAAATCCTTAGCTAACCTTATCAAAACAAAGAAATAAAAGAGCCAAACCCATGCAATTAGAAATGAAAAAGATTAAATCACAGCAGATTCTTCCAAAATCCAGATCATTGTTAACTACTTTGAGAACGTGTACTCAAATAAATTGAAAAATTCAGAAGAAATGAGTGGACCCCTAGATATATATGAACTACTGAAACTAATATATATATGAATACTGAATAATCCAATATCAGTTAATAAAATTGAAGAAGCAATTAAAAACTACCAACTAAGTAAAACGCAGTTCCCAATGGATTTATTGCTGAATTCTAAAAGAACTTTATAGAAAGTCTAATTCTGATGCTCCTTAAACTCTACTAAAACCAAAGGGGAAGCAGTATTCTCAAAGTCATTCCTCAAAGCAAGGATTACTCTGATTCCAAAACCATAAAAGGAATCAAGAAAAAAAGAGAAAATTACAGGCCACCTCTTTACTGAACATAGATGCAAGAATCCTCAATAAGATACTAGCAAGCAGAATGCAGCAATTTATCGAAAAGTTCACACACCAGGATCAAGTGGGATTCAATCCATGGATGCAGGGATGCTTCAACATATGCAAATCAATAAATGTAATACACCACATAAACAGAAACAATGACAAAAATCACCTAAGCATCTCACTAGATAAAGGAGAAGTCTTTGACAAAATCCAACATCCATTTATGATTTTTAAAAAGCTGAAGAAAATAGATATTAAAGGTCTTTATTTCAATCCAATAAAAGCTGTCTATGACAAATGAACAGCCAACATCTTATTAAATTGAAAGAAGCTAAAAGCTTTTCTTTTAAAATTGGGAAAAGAAAATGGTGTCCACTACCACTACTCCTGTTCAATATAGTTCTCAAAACATTACCCAGAGCAGTCAGGCAAGTGAAAGAAATAAGAGGGATATTTATAGGATAGGAAGAAGTTAAACTATCATTATTTGTGGATGATATGATCCACTACATAGAAGACGCAAAAATCTTGGAAATAATAACCAAATTTAGTGTCACAGCAGGATAAAAAGTTAACACTCAAAAATCAATAGTATTCCTGTATATCAGTAAAAACTCCCTGAGAGAACAAGTATGGAAACAATATCTTTCACAATAACATCAAGCAAAATGAAATACAGTGATAACGTGGGTTATCAAACTCAATTTGTTCCAAATTCGTGTTTGAACATGGAAAAGTATGAGAGCTGAACATATTTTTTTCTTCTTAGCTTTACTGCTGATAAAGTACTGCTGGTATCACTAACTTTCTTTGGACCATGGTTTCAATATTTTATGCAAACAAGGTGCATAAAAATGACAATGACAAATGCTTTAATGCACTAACACAAGCACTGTGTGCTGTCTGGGTGGAAGCTGTGCTTAGGCTGATGCGTCACCCCTTTGTGTCCAAGGTTAGACACAACCCGTGACTCATTCTCAGCCTGTACAAGTGTTTTTAAGTCAGATTTTCAGTTTGACTATCTATTGAGAAAAGTTAGGAACACTAAGCAGACATTTTTCAAACTGCTGTTCAAGTAGTGGAAAGTTCAAGCTAGGAGCCATTCAGTAATAGATGAAGGTATCACTGTATTTAGAAATCAACTTACACAAGGAAGTGAGAGATCTCTACAATGAAAACTATGATACTCTGAAAACAGAATTCAAAGAAAGTATCAGAAAATTGAAAGATATCTCCTGTTCATGGACAGGCAAAACAAATACAGTCAAAATGGTTTTATTTTCAAAACTATAATCAAATCAGACAGAAGACTAATATCTTAAATATATAAAAAACATACCAAAAATTAGATTCCCCCCAAATTTAGAGAACCAGTCAAAACTGGGCTTCTGAAATGAATAGACACTTCTCAGATGAAGAAATATGAACATCCAAGAAATACATAAATATTGTATAACATCACTGGCCATTTAATAAATACAAATGAAAACAACACTGAGATTCCATCTCTCTCCAGAAAGAATAGCTATATTCAAGAAATTAAATAATAACAAATGCTGGTGAGGCTGTGGGGGAAAAGGAACACTTTTTATTGTTGATGGGAGTGTAAACCGGTGCATCCACTATGGAAATCAGTATCAAAATTCCTCAAACAACTAAAATAGAAATTCCATTTGATCCAGATATTTCCGTACTAGACATCTCCTTGAAAAAGCGAAGGGCGTTATCGTACAGTGGTACATGTACACCTATGTTTATAGCAGCACAATGCATAATAGCTAAGTCTTAGAAACAGCCTAAACTCCCATCAACAGATGAATAGCTAAAGAAAATGCAGTCTTTATACCCAATGGCATGTACTTTGTCATAAAGAAAAATAAACGAGTCATTTGTGGGAAAATGGATGAAGAATGTTAAGTGAAGTAAGTCAGTAATGCAAGCTTAAATATCACATTATCTCTTATACCAGAATCCCAATATATAAATGTAATGCAAAATAAAAAAAAATAGTATTAAATTGCAAGGTGGATCTTTGCCATATAGGAAGGGAATTAAAAGATGGAGGGAGGGAGGAGGAGAGGGAAGGGAGATCAATTTAAAAAAATAGGAGGGGGATTTTGAAATACAGTATAGATGCACCAAGTCACTACAAGGGTTGTAATTATTATGTAACAAAACATATATAATATATTGATATTTTAAGGGATCCAAGTGGTACACAAAAGCAGCAGAGAGGAGGGCTTAGAAAAAGGAATTGAAAAATGTCATACACATGTGCCATCTCCACATGATGAGTATAATCATAATGTGCTACAAACATGTACCAATAAATAAATCAATAACAATAAAAATAATAAACGATAAACAAAACATGAAAAAATTAAAGTTAAACCCAATGTGAACCTCTTCATCTTCAGTTAACCAGAGAACACCAAGAAAAAAATGATTCAAATTGCACAGAAAAGGAAAATAAATAGCATTGTGAATGCCTTTCATCATTACTAAATAAAAATGGTTTCAAATATTAAAACTTTCTTTCTTCTTTTTCCTGGGACTGGCTATACCTTGTATTTTTTAAAAGTACAGAAAAGCTAAGGCTTGGAAGGAATACAGCTGGCTGGATGCTGGAGATCCATCACATGTCTGAAATTTTGATACTTCTGCCTATCCCAGTTCCCCAGACACTAGGACACCAGAGCAAGTTCAAAGGAGTCAACACACTGTTTCAGGAGGAGGCATTAATGATTCATACAGAGTTTGGTTAAGATTTCTTTATTATACACATACGGATTTTTCTTAAAACACATACTGTGGATCTAGTCCTGAATTAGTTCCTAGTTACCACTGTGATAAGTCAGTGGCTGTCACTTGATTTACATTTAAGTTTGCAGGTTTAGTAAAATTTCAGAGTCAGCAGTGCAACAGGCTTATGTCAACTCTCACTGCCTTCAGCCTAAAACTAATCATATAATTATAATTTTTCTCATTTATTTATCACAACTGTTACTGAAATTATGTAATTAAATGTATTTATACTCCAAATTTACTGGATAGTACATTTTACAAATGTTTATACAAATTACTTATGTTAAAATTTATAGGGAAAGGAAAATTGTTATTCTATATTGATATTAACAGACTGTAAAACCAGGACAGAGATAATGAGATGTTGTACAATTGTTATTATTAACAAATAACTTTTATTCTATCAAACTTTCTAGCATTCAGAGGACATGTGCACCTCAAAAACCTATGAAGAAAAATATTTGATTTAACCTCTTTGATCAGTGTCTTTGAGCAAAACATGTTGTTACAGAAGGTGAATTTCTTGGCCTATTTTTCCCTGACACTTTTTTTGGAGAGGATGGTGAGTGCATTCCTTTTATATCAAATCAAAGCCTCTCTGTCCAAACTTTATATTTGATTATTTTAATGCCTGCACTAATGTACATTCTCCCTAACTGCGTGAGTGGACTTTATTTTCTCCACATACATACTAACACTTGTTAGCTCTAGTATTTTTATCATAGCCATTCTTAATATAATAGAGTGATAGCTCACTACAGTTTTCATTTACATTCCATGGTTAGAATGATTAGAAACACTGAACATTTTTCATATGCCTAGTGGTCATTTGTATGTTTGCTTTTGACAAAAGTCTACTTTGGTCTATTTTATATTTTCATAGAGGTCATTTACTTATTTTCTATTGAGATATTCTGGATCTTAACCCTTGGTCAAGATAGATAAATGATAGATAATTCAGACATGTGAAATACTGTCTCCCCTTTGGTAGTTTTCTATAATCTGTAGCTTGTTTTCTTTTCTCCCCAGGACTTTTTAGTTTGACATAATCCATTTTTTCTCTTTTTACTTTGGTCTCTTGTTTTATAGTTTTACATCTTCTAGTGTTTAATTCATTTGAGATAATTATTGTAACAAGTGAAAGAGAGTTTAAATCTTCTTCATGTAGATATCCAATATCCAATTTTCCCACTGCAATTTATTGAAAAGACTGTCCTCTTTCTTCTGCATGTTTTTATCATGTTTGTCCAAAAATCACTTGGCTGTAGATGTGTAGGTTTACTTCATGCTCTTTATTTTGTTGCATTAATCCTCATATCTGTACTATGCCAATATATTGTTGCATGGATGACTACAGCATTATAATATATTTCTAATTCAGGTAATGTAATTCTTCCTGGTTTGTTGTTTTTGTTTGAGATTGTTTTGACTGTTTTGATTTTTGGTGGTTATACAAAACATTTAGGATTGCTCTTTCTTTCCACCTACGTAAAGAATATTATTGGCATTTTGATAACATTGGGATCAAGTCAGTAAATCATTTTGGGTAGCATGAACATTTTAACAGCACTGTTTTTTCTGACTTTGAACTCAGTATGTCTTTTCCTTTGTGTCTTCAACTATTTTATTTATTTATTTAGACACTGTCTTACTATGTAGTTCAGGCCAATCTACATAGTCTAGGCTGGCACTTGAACTTGTGGCAATCCCCCTGCCTCAGCCTCCTGAGTGCTGGGATTGCAGGCATGCACCACCATGCCCAGCTTCAATTATTTTTATCAGCATTTTACAGTTTATATTGGAAAGATCTTTCACTACATATATGTATTCCAAATATTTTATTTTATTCTTAATATCTATTATAAATGAGGCTGCTTATGAGGTGCTTTTTGAGATAATTCAGCATTGGTCCACAGGATTCACTATTGGCATACTAATTTTTGTATGTTGATTTGTCTCCTAAAGCATCTCCAAATCATTTTTAATTTTTTTATTGGAATCTTTGGGGGTTTTAATGTGAGATTATGCTATCTACAAACAATGATGATTTGGAAGTCCTTTATTTCTAATTTGTAGCCACTTTATTTCTTTCTTATGCCTGATTGTTCTAGCTAGGACTTCTAATATTATGTTGAAAGAAAAAAATGAAAATGTGTGTCCTTACCCTCTTCCATGTCTTACAAGATGTTTGTCTTTTCCTCACTTAAAATGAAGTTATCTATTGGTATGTTAAAAATCTTCTATAAGGGGCCGGGGATTTAGCTCAGTGGTTCTGCCGCTTGCCTCGTAAGCACAAGGACCCGAGTTTGATCTCCGGTACAAAAAAAGAAAAAATCAGAAGAAAAATCTTCTATCGATTATTGAACCAAATTTTTACAGTTTTTTTTCTGCATCCGTTGAGATGACCATATGGTTTTGTCTTTTATTCTATTGATGGGGTAGATCATATAAATCACTTTGGAAGTGTTGAACAATGCTCACAATTCTGCAGTGTAACCTCTTTGATCACAGTGAATAATCATCTAAAATGTGCTGGTGGGCTGACTTGCTAGCATTGTGTTGAGAATATTTGCATCTCTGTTCATTAAGAATATTGGCATAGAGTTTTGCTTTTGTTGTTGTATTTTTGTTTTTCCGTTGTTTTGTTTCAATTAGTGTAATTTAACTAGTGCTGGCCCCCTAGGTTATGTTTGCAAGAATGGTCTCTTCCTCAATCATTTTGGAGCTATTTAAATATAATTGGTGTTAGTTCTTCTTGAAATGTTTTATGTAATTTGCCAGTGGAGCCACTTGTTTTTTTCCTTTGGGGAAGAGACATATTATGACTAATTCAATTGTAATTCTAATTCTTTATCACTCTGTTCAGTTTTTCTATTTCCTATAATTAAATCTTAGTAAGGCATATATGTCCAGGAATTTATCTCTTTTTTCCAAGTTATCTGGTATCACCAAACACATAGTTGTCCACAGTAATCAACCAGTAATCATTTGTATTTCTGGGGTGTGAGTTTAAATGGTTCCTTTATCATCGGTGATTTTAATTATTTGAATATTCAATCTTTTTTAATATAATTAAGGAGTTCTCTATTTTGTTTATTGTTTTGAAAATTAGCTTTTCATTTCATCGATCTTCTGTGTGTTTAATCCTGTTCATTTCTGCTCTTATCTTTTAATTTCTTTAAATAGCATTTAATTTTGCTTGCCCTTGTTTTGCTAATTCCTTGGGATGTAGTGCTAGGTTACTGGTTTGAGTTTTTGAGGCTTTTTTGATGTAAGTAGTGGTTGTTATGAACTTAACTCCAAATATCATCTCTGATTATCCCTTAGGTTTTGATATGTTGTATTCCTTGTCCATTCATTTCAAGAATTTTGAAATTTCCTATTTCTTCCTTGATCCTTCTATTGCTCAAAAGTAAGTTTTACAATTTCTGATTATTTGTACATTTTCTAAAATGTTTAGTATTAATTTCTCATTTTATTGCATTGTGATCTGAAAATACATTGAGTATGATTTTGTTTTTAAAATATTTGTCAAAGCTTGTTTTACTGCCAATTATGTGATATGCCATGAAAAGGGTCATTGTGTGGGTGAGGAGAATATATTTGCCAGCCATTGGATGGACTGCTGTGTAGATATGTTAGGTCTCATGGTCCAGGGTGCACTTTAGCTCTGACATTCCTTTCTTGATTTTCTGTGTGGATATGTGTGCTGCTCAAAGTAAAATACTAACTTCGCCTACTGGTGTAGCTTTGGAGTTTCTATAGATCTATTAGTATTTATTCTATATATTTAGGTGCTACTATTGATAGTGCATATATTTTTGGAAGTCTTATTTTCTCTTGGTTAAATGGCCTCATTTTAATTGTAAAACAATCATCCTTGTATTTTTTTTTGTTTACTTATTTTGATTAAAAGTCAATGCGATGTGCTATGAGTATGCCTACTCCTGCTTTCTTTTGGATTTTGGATAATGTTTGTGTGAAATTTCTTAGTCCATTTCTTTACTTTTAATCTATGCATATCCTTCAGGATGAAGTGAGTTCTGTATCATATATAGTTGTATCTTGTTTTATTGTTTTTTGAATCCATTCATTCACTCAATCATAGACATATTCATCTGTGTGTTTGATTGTAGATTTTAACCTATTTTTGTTTAAGATGATTATCAATAGGTAAGATCTTACTACAAACATTTTTGTTAGTTAATTGTAGTTTTGTTGTAGTTTTTCTGTTCCTTTATGATTTCTTGTACAATCAATTTGATAGAGAAACATTCTCTCAGCTTTTCTTTGTTTAAAAATATTTTTCCCTCCTCAATGTAAAATGTAGTTTTCCTGGGAGTAGTATTTTTTTTTTCTCTATGGTGCTGGGGATTGAACCCAAGGCTCATGCATACTAGGCAGAAACCCTAGTAGTAAGCTACAATGCCCACCCCAGGAGCGAATATACAAGGTTAACAGTTATTTTTCTTCTTTAATGTAAAAATATCCTGCCGGTGTTTTCTAGTTTATTCTCTTGCTGTCTTAAATATTTTGTCTTTTTATTTTACCTTTGAGAGGGTGATCATAATGCATCTTGATGTAGGCTTTGTTGGGTTAATCTGACTGGTCACTTTTGATCTTCCTGAACCTAGATATCTGCACCCTTGTCTAGCTTTGAGAAGTTTCCTGATATCTCTCTTAGTAAACTTGCTAAATATCTGGCATTCTCAGGTCTCTCTTGAACTCCAGTAACTTAAATATTTAATCTCTGTAATACTGACTTATAAATTTTTATGCATACTTCTTCCACTTCTTTCTTTTTCTCCCACCCAAATGTGCATTTTAGAGTAAGCTGTATTCAAGCTGACTCGCTCTTTCTTCTGCTTTTTCTTTTCTGATATTGATGCAATCTTTGGCATTACAAATTTCACACAGTCTGCCATTTGGTTATAGGACTTTTTATTGCTTCCATTTGTCTGCTATTTTTTTCTGTTAGAGTACTGAATTATATCATTTTTTTAAGCTCACAGAGATTCTCGAACCACATTATTGTGCATTCTCTGAGAGTTTTCCTGTATTTATTACTATTTCCTCAGCTTTGGCACCCTTGTTTTCATTACTAGATGTATTTGTGGTTTCATGAAACATTTTGGTCTTTTTTGGTCAGTAAAATCAATTGGACATTTGAACATTAAGTATTTATTCCAGTCTTCCATAATTTGGCTGTTTATTCTTTATTCTTTCCAGAAAAAGCTGCTTTTCTGAGTTTGTAGTTGCTTTTCCCGTTTCAGCAGTGGGTACAGGTTTGCTGCACCTCTACTCTGGTTGGTTGTAGCTGTCTCAGCACGGCAGGGAAATTCACACCCAGGTTTTCCTCAGATCTGCAGTTCCTGTATTGTTCATCATGAATTGGGGAAGTACCTAAAACAGGAAGTGTGTCCCTGCCAGGCTCTGCTTGTGGTGGGGTGGGGCCAGATGCCTTGATCTCAGGCACCAGCCAGCATTGGGTGCCTTGGGGCTCTGCCTGGCTTGGAGCAGAATTGCCTTGGGTAGAAAGTCTTGGGCCCCTATGCAGAACCTATGGCCACCATCATTGCTATAGAGTGTCACAGCCAGAGCTGGCAGCCTTCTGAGACCAGCAGGGCAATAAGGTAGGGTCAAGGTCCATACTGTTATGTGCTGATTTCTGCTGAGTTGAAATCATATTCCAGAACTTCTGTAGCAAGCCACAGGTGATGCTTTCCACAATACAATGCTTGTTTTGTTGGTTGGCTGTTTTTTTGTTTGTTTTTGTTGATGTTACTTTGAGACAGGGTCTTGCTGTGTAGTTCAGGATGTCTTCGAACTCATGGCAACCCTCCTGCTTCAGCCTCCCTAGTGCTGGGATTACAGGCATGCACCACCATGCCCAGCACCAGGATACAATTCTAATACATCAAGGTCCTGTGCTTCTGCCTGCTACTGAGGCTCATCTGTGAGCAATGGCCTAGGGATAGGGACATCAGTAGGCTTCACCAGTGGTAGCTTTCACTACCTTTCCACTGAGTTTTGAGGCACAGTCCCATACTCACTACCTGGTCTTGGCTCCCAGTGAAAGAAGCACTGCCCCACATGAGACATCCAATACTGGGGTATTCTCAGTAAAGGCAGTTCTTTTGTCTTCTGTGGTTGACCTTAAGCTTGGTCATGCTTGGTTGGATCTCACAGTTGCAGCAATCTGTGCTGTCCTGTTCCATGCTGTAGCTGGACTTGATGCAGGTAAAACACATCTCCTCAAACACAGTTAGGACTCACCTGGTGCTGGGGAAGATTTGGAGGCTCCATCTTCAAGCCCTGGCCTGGGCATGTGTCACTCAGTGACTCAGCAAGGGACTCTGTTG
Source organism: Heterocephalus glaber (assembly GCF_053883595.1). Lineage (NCBI taxonomy): Eukaryota > Metazoa > Chordata > Mammalia > Rodentia > Bathyergidae > Heterocephalus > Heterocephalus glaber. The sequence continues at coordinate 4,620,688 of NW_028258151.1, read as the reverse complement.
TTTTGGCGGTAGGCAATTGGAGAAAGAGGCGGGAGCTGGGGGTGAAGTAGACATTTCCTTACTCAGCTGGGCACACTTTGGGGTGATCCAGATTAGAGTGGTGTACATAGAAGTTATTTACGCCAACAACAAGAGGTGCGCCTCTGCTGGAGCCCTGCTGACTCATTGCTCCCTGGACATCTGGACCACAGGGTGGACATGAGTGCTCCTTACACTCGGCCCCTTCTGGCTCTGGAGTGATTGCTTCCTGGATACTTGGGCCCAAAGAGCTAATCTATGTACCTACACATCACAGCAGCAATGCAAGGAGAAGCAAACTGCAAGCCACCAAGGCACACTTCCTGTTAACAAGGGTTAACAAGGTCCACCTCTAGCCCAAGGCTGAAAGGTTCTCCTATTCATGTGGTGTGTTGCAGGTTCTTTTTTCAAATCTTAGTAACATTTTCACTACTGCCAGTCCCTTCAGTCACCTTCCGGGCCAAGTGTCACCAACACTCTACCTCTGACGAGTTATGGGAAAACGGGAATGCAGTGCAATGAAGCCCTCCTCCTCCTGGTCTTAATGGTAAGACGGGGTGATGCTCTATCCTTGTTACACTGGGCTTCTAAGCACTCCTTGTGGGCCTGTGCTTCAAACGCTGGCCATGCAGAGCCTTTTCCTGCTCCTCTTTGGTCCCTGCCTCTCTCTGGCCCCATGGGCTGATGGCCAGCCAGGCAACCTGGGCTTTCCATGTGGAAAGCCACAGTCCCTGACCTTTACATGCTGCCCACATCTCCAGACCTGTGGTAAGGGGGCTTGTCCTGGTGATCACCACCTGGCCCTCGGCCCATGCACTGCTCTGTCCTGCACCAGCTCCAGACCAATGGTGTCTTTTCCAGCTGCACAGCGCATTGTCCATGGTTCATTCCATGTGTGTGCCAGGTACTTGTTGGTGCCAGTTCTGGAGGCTCCTTGTTAGGATGGGACAGTGCACAGCACTGTTTATAACTACACTCCCCAGAACTGATGCCTGCTACAGCTCAACAGAAAAGGCAACAGTGCTCTTCACCCTCCTTGCCCTAAATATGTTTTCTATTTGACCAGTGTTGGCCCTTGAGAAACCCCCGTTTGGGGTGGATATTCCTGAATGCAGCCACCCAGCCTCGGGTATGTGGTTGGCATCTTCAGGGCGGGCCTCCCGGGCAATAGACTCAATGGCCTGAAAAGCTGCACCTACAGCGGCTAACTATTCTTCTGTGAGGAAATAGTGAATTTCTGCCCCTTTTATAATTGTGACCAAAATTCTAAAGGCATGAACAGCCACTCTGTGTCCTGCTACAATTTCCAAGTGAAGCCCTTGATGGTTACGTGAACACCCAGTTCATAGGGGCTCTCCGGTCAGCCACCGACGGGCTTGTGCCTGCTACACAACCCGCTTTGCCACCACAAATGCCTGCCTGTGTTCTTCCTTTCTACCCTGGGCTATGACCTTCTTACTCGGGTTGTAAAGGGGTTTTAAGGTCTGGGGTACATGAGTAATAAAAGCCTTGCAACACCCCAGGAGCTCTAGAAAAGGCTGCAACTGTTTCACTGAAGTAGGGTGAGGAAACTTTTGTATGTTATCAGTACCGGCCTCTGGTACTGCTTTTATCTTACTAGACCAGGTAACTTTTAAGGATTTGGCAGAGATCCCAGGTCCATGGACCTTGGCCTCATTGGTGGCCCATCCACATTCTGCCAGGCAATGCCAGATACCACAAGCAGTGTGTTTGAGATGTGAAGGAGAATCAGATGGAGGGTGACATGATTTCATCAACATGGTGAAATAACCATGCAGCTCTGGTCATGCAGCAAAGTCCTTTGCCACCAGCTAATGGCTAATATCAGGGCCTTTGGCAACACAGTGTAGGCCCACTGCCTTCCTTCCCATGTGAAGGGGAGCTCTTCTCAACTCTCAGCTGCCATGCTATAGAGAAAAAAGCATTGATTAATTCCACTACAATGTAGAAATGGCCAACAGTGTAGAGCACTGATCCATGAGGTCATGGGTTGAAGGAATGGCAGTGTGAAAGGCAGGGTCACCTCATTCACTTTCTGTTGTCCACCACTTCATGCTCCACTAAACATCTGGTTTCTTTACTGGCCACACTGGTGAGTTTCTGTCTATGCATCACTTCCACAATACCCGCTTTTGTCCAGTTTCAGGATTGCCTGGGTAATTTTTTCACAACGCCCCTGATAATGATATTGTCTGGCACTCATCATGCGTCATAGTGTGGGTTAAACTTGGGGCTCATGAGGAGTATGGCCCCATAGCACAGCATTCACCACCTGTACCTATAGGCAGAAAGTCACCCATCATGGTTTGTGATCTCAGCCTGGGTCCCTGGTGGCTGTTTTAACCCTCTACACAGGGGAGCAGATGCATGGAGTAACCACAGCAATGGCAGCACTGGGACACTCTGAGGGACACAGGAGGAGGGTCCATCCTGGGGGTCCACTTGCCTACTGGGAAGAGGTGCATGACCAAGCTCCAGGGGCCAGATGGTCATACCCAGTTGCTGGTCTCACTGGGATGGTTTGTCCCTGTAGCCACCTATGTAGGCCACCTTGGTTGGGGATTTATCAGGATTGGATGCACTCTGCACAGTTATTCACAAACACAAACAGGTGGTGTACATTTGTGGGGGACCAATGAACAACAGGTTCAACATGAGGGCTCCAGTCCTCTGATGTCCTCCCTAGCTGGGCACCACACCCTGTCCCTAGTCAAGATTAAACACTGCATGGGGTCCTCTGCTAGAGCCATGTGGTCCTGCAGATTTGTGGTCTGGGTCTGGACCCCTTACTTCTCCTGAGTTGCTTTCCTCTTTTGAACTGTTGATTGGCCCACAAGTGCCTTGAAAGAGTTAACAGCATGTTTCTAATTTTTTCCTTCTTTTCTTCAACTTTTTTTCTTTCCCTTCCTCCCTTTCCTCCACCTTCCTCCCTAGTTCCTCTTACCCTTTGAACATTTTCTTCCTATTTCACATTATGTATTATACATTTTGGTCCTCATTTACACTTTCAGTTTCTCACACCAGAGAAATAATGTGGTATTTACACATTTAGCTATAAATCCATTCATTTAGCTATAAATGTCTCAACTTTTTCTTTATGGCTGAGAACAAAGCTTATGTATATAGGCAGGGTTGGAGACGTTGAAAGGACGGCAACAGAATGGCAAAAAATATAAGAATCAAGATGTTTCCCTATATAGAAGGTTAAGACGGCCACCAGGGACCAAAGGAGCTGGGAGGAGTGGTATTCAATAGCAAACCCTCTATGGGTGTGAAACACCATCATCTGGCCCATGGCAGTTAATGTCAAAAGTGGGCTGTCTCATGCCCAGCTGAGATTTGCACCAGGTCTGTGGGCATTTGCCATGTACTCACGGTATCTGACAGCTCCTCAGGGTATCCCCAGAGTGTCTGCTGCTGCCACAGCTCCTTTGTCTCTTGGGGAGAGCAGCGTGCAGTATCTGCTCCCTCATCCCACACTGGGAGTAGCCCAGTCTCACAGTTTAGTGAGAGTAGAACAGTGCAGGCAGTAAATTCTGCACAGGAGCATGGGCCTCCCATGTGGAATCATCTCGGTATCCCAGCCTCAGGCTACCTGTGTAGGTGAACTCTGTTCCCTCACCATGTGCATTCTTTCTGCACACCATTTGCAAGCAGCAAGATCTCTTCTTCCAACTCACTAATGTGGGCATCTCCTCCTAAGGAGGCTTCTGGCTTGGCCTGGGCTGAGGCAAATCCTGCTACTAGGCCAACTGTTTTTTTTTTTTTCCCCATTAACTTTATTGGTACATTTTAAGTATAAAATACAGTTACATTCATCATTGGGATCTTGTACCATTACAAGAGTCTCTTGGTTCTTAATTTTTTTTCCCCTTCCCTTGCTCTCCCTTCACCCTCACCACCCTTCCCTATTTGCAAAGACCTTTTTTCCATTTTTTTCCTCTTCTCATATTTTTTCCTTTCCTTTTTTTCCCTTCCCCTACCCCTCCCAATTCCCCTGCTCTTTTAGACCTTTTCTTCCTGTTACACAATATCAGTTATACATTTTTAAAATTACAATATTAAGATCTAGGAGACATTACCACAGATTTTACAGAATTTAAAAGGATATAGAAAGCATATTACAAAAATCTTTTTTGAAATAAATTTGACAACTTCTAAGAAGTAACTTGGAAAACAAATTAATGAAACTAACTCTAGAGGAAATATAAAATTTGAATGGCACCTATTAAAGAAAGTATATTCCTAGCTTGAAAACCTACCTATATGACAACAGCAGACTCATAAACATTTTCACTGATAAATTATATCAAACAATTAAAGCAGAAAAAAGAAGGAACACTTCTCCCCTCATTTTAGGAACTCAACACTGTGCTAATTCTAAAACTAGATAAAGATAATAGAAGAAAAAAGTATGAACATAGATAGAAATTTGTTTAACAAAACAAACTATTAGAAGTCAGATCTGGCAGTATATAGAAAGTAGTTTTTTTTTATAGGGATGGCAGTGTTGGTTCAGCATTGGAAGATCCACTCCCAAAAGTCATTATTTTAACAGAGGAAAGGAAAAAGCCATATGATCCTGTCACTTTTATATATACCTTGTGTTTTCTAATCCTACTAAATTCAAGTACAAGTTCTAGGGGCTCCTAGAGATTTCTTAGTATTTTCTCTGTAGATGATCATTTCATCTACTTATAAAGATTTTGCTTCTGCTGTGCCAATCCTATCCTAGTTGTGTCATTTTATTGCCAGACTATTTTGGTAGGGACTAGGTTTCAACGTTTAATGGACAGATAAAGAGTAAGCATATCTGCCCTTGTTCCCCACCTTAAGGAGAAAGCATTGTTATCTTCTCCATTCATATAAGGCATTCTCGCTGGAAGTATGGAGTACATGTCTTTAATCTGTTGAGAAGGTTCTGTTCTACTTCTAGTCTCCTGATAGCTTTTACCATGAACAGCTGTAGAATTTAGGCCAACTGTTACTCCATAGCTCAGCAAAAGACTCCGCAGTTTGGCAGCTGGGAAAAGAGGTGAGGCACCGAGGGGAAGGTATATGTCTCTCTATCAGCTGAGCACACTTCCATTGGTTTCAGATTGACGGTGTTTCACATAACAGTGGCTGCTTGGTGGTATCAAACCTTACATGGGTGAGTGCTCACAACAGTCATTTACAGGGACACTGCCTGAGCCACAGTGAGGCCATCTTGGGCCTTAGCATGACTGCTCCCTGAGGATGCAGCCTCACCTCAGCCTGCCCAGCTCAGGCTTCCATGCCAAGCACTGTGCTCACAGCAGTGGGACATTTTCTCCCCTCCCTGTTGCCCAACGTGTGATAGAAGAGGTCTGTTTCTGACTAGTAAGTTCCGGGAACTCAGACCATGGGTACTGGCCAGGGGATTGCAGTGTTGAAGCTCGGGGTTCCCCAAGGCTAGCCTGACCCTGATTCTCAAGGCTGAGGCCTGAGCTGAATTCCCCGTCTGCTCTTCCCCCGCCCCTGCAGTTGGGAAATGTCTCTGTCCAGGCTGTGTTCACTGGAGTTGGGCCAGGGTGACATGGGCCACCATTTCTTTCTCTGTGCATTATGTCTTCTTTTGTTCCAACCAGGTATTTCTCTGCCTGGCTTTTGTGAAATACTTTGGTGCAGGTATAGCTGTTTAAATTGGGGTACACGTGGGGAAAATATTGCAGGCAGTTCTAAATAGCTCCCATACTGACCCACCTATATCCTTGGAAATTTTAATTTGAATGTTCTAACAGCTAATAATATTGAACATATTTGCATGTGCTTCCTTGCTCTCACATATTTCCTTTGGTGAAGCAAATGTTCCAACTTTTCTGCCAATTTTTTATTGAGGTTTTGGACTATTATGGTTGATTTTTGAGAGTTGTTATAGATTATGAATAAAGTATTTGGCCATATTTATTATATATAAATATTTTTTCTAATTTTGTGATGTATTCAAATTAAGTGTTATTTTTCACAGAACTGAGTTGTGAACTCATGTAAAATACATTTTATGTATCTTTTAGTTACATAGATTAATGTGTTTCTTAGAATACTGTTATGAAATTGGATAAATTTAGTCATATATGTTTATTATGAATTGTGCATTTTATCTAAAAATTCTCTGCCTAATTTGGCCTCATAAAATTTTTCCCCTGTAGTTTCTTCCAGAAATTTTACACCAAACTTTTATACATTAAATTTTGATTGTGTACTTATAGTACATAACAATAATAAATTTCCTTATATTAAAAAGTATTGTCTTAATATGTTAAATGTATTAATCTTTTCTGACATTTTATTTGGTAGATATTCTTGTTGTCTACCAAACACATTTTTTTCATTTGAAATATTCAGAGAATGATTTATTTTTCTTTATTGGTGTTACTCGACTCTATACTGCAATATTGAGTAGAAGAAATGATAGATCCTAAAGGGGTAAATTTTTAATTTTTTAAATTTCAGTATGATTTTAGGTAAAATGAGTTCTCTTATTTACTTAGTATCCAAACTAAATTTTTTTCTATTTTTTTTTGCTGAAAATGTTTATCATGAGTAAATTTTGAATATTTTAAATATTTTAGATGCACATAATTAATATGACCTTTGCTCTTTACTGAGTTAATACAATAAAGTAAATAATTTAATTTTCAAATACTCAACTGATCTATTATTACATTGTTATGATAAACCTCTTTTGGTAATGATGAATTTTTTTATACATTGCTTATATTATGTTGATAATATGTTTTGAGAATGTATCTAAATTTGTGAAGAAGATATTTTTGCCACTTTCTTGTTATATTTGTGTTTGCCTTATTAAGTTGATGCTGGTCTTTCAAAATGGGAGCCAGGAAATATACATTCTTTTTCCACAATTTAGAAAAGTTGAGTAGAATTAATGTTATTTAGTTCTTTAACAGTTGGCAGAATTCACCAGGGAGATATTTTGGGCTTCCAGGTTTCCCAGTGAGAAAATTTAAACTACAGATGCAATTTCTTTAATAGGCACATGAATGTTCTTTTATCTATATCAAACCCATATTCTTGGCAAGAGGCAGAAGCAGGAAGAATAGCAAACTAATGTGTCTTACTAGTCAGTTTCAAGTGTAAGAAGAATTATCAGAACCGCCCCCCCCAATTTAATTTGTATTTCATTGAGCAGAAGTTAGTTTCATAATGATGTTTCACTGGAGTCTGAGAAGTGGATCTTTTGGCTGAAGACATTTTCACAAATAGAAAGCATTTCTGAGGAAGGAGGGAATGCCATCAGGGAAACCACTAGTTTCTCCTCCATCAGTAACAGTAGTTGAGACACAACAGAGTAGCAAACTAAGCATGGAGTATCTGTAGTACTGTTGGTCAATATCAAACACGTGTTCAAGAAATATTGTACATAATGAACTATAGCATGAACTTCAGAAAGGAAATAGCATTACATACATTGTGACATTACTGGAATGAAAACAAAACTTGAGGAAGAAAGTCTAAGCTGAAGAATTGTAGAAGATACTGTAGTGTATCTAAACAACACAGCTATGACACCAAAGCATAGAATAATAATTAGCTTCTACTACATACTAGATAGATTTTCAGTGGAAACCATGTGTAACTTCTGAAACTACCAAAATAGTCAGTAACACATAAATAATAGACTCTTTAAGGTTTGTATTTATACTGTAGAAACCATAATGTGGAAATCTGGGATGATAATCTGCATTCTCTTTTTGTGCATAGTGTTCTGAAACAGCACGGTACTTGGTATGGGGCTGTTATATTCATCTTCCTCTATTCTCAGTGGGATCATGCACTACTTTCTCTTAATAGTGTTTGATTATTTCCTCTGCTTATTTTATTGAGAAACTATATAATTTCAATATTTTTTCCCAGGAAGACTTCTATTTTTATTGTTTTTCTCTTACTTCCTATATTGCAACTTTTCATTTTTTTCTTTCTTTTTGATTTTTCTCTTTTGGGGGGAGATAGTTCAAATTTTGCTATCAATAAAACATATTTTCCTAGTACATTTCAGTGAATACTATACTACATTCACTTTTGTATGTGCATTTAATTTTTATTTCTTTGTTATATTTGTGTTTCATTTTCTTGGATATTCTACTCTTGGTTGAAATAGTAATATCTCTATTATTTAATGTAATCATTAATTACATTACGTAAATATATTTCATTTTGTTTCTTTCTGTATTTCCTGATATACATTTGTTTCATTTTATTTTTTATGCCTGTCACATATAGGATCTTTGAAATGCTCAGTTATTCTTGGAAAATTGTTTTTAAGGGAGAGTCTATTTCTGCTTTGATGAAATTTCTCAATATGTTTCTCAGGTTAAGGTTATCTAATGGGAATTGATCTCTTTCACGGAAATATTCTCAAACAGAAGCGTTGCTAATACATGTATCTCCTGAGTGTCAGTTTTTCCAGAAGTAATTCTCCTTTATTACTGAAGAACTTGAGACATTCAGCACTTTGGAAGTGAATCAAAAGAGCTTTGGGTTATCACAATCCAGTTCACAGTCTTCTCACCATCATTCAGTGAAACGTTTTCATAAACTCAAGGACCTCTCTTGTTCAAATTCCCCTAGCAGTAGTCCTTCCTTGTTCTATCACTGTAGCATGGGCAATCATTACATTCCAAAAAGAACTCAGCCATCTTTCAACCAGTTCTCCTCTTGAACAATAAGAATGCCTTTCAATCATACCTTTAAAGAAACGTTCTCTGATATTCTAACACATTCTTCCATTCTGTGGAATAAGCAGGTGTGCATCCTGTTAGGTTTCTCTACTATAAGCTGTCATCACAATAAAGGAAACTTTAATGCTGAGTCATCCTTAATATCATCAGCAGACCAGCCTAAAAATAAATGAATTGTTTGACATCACTCATAGGTTCTGATCACGTCTAAATTCTCCTTATCCTTGTGTATGTGAACTACTTTTATTCCACTATATCTGTAACCATCTGGTATAAGTAGAGATTAATGTATGTTGCTTTGTTCACAGCTCTAACTGTAATAATAAATAGATGTTATTTTGTTCCTTATTATTTTTTCTTTATCAATCTCAAATTAAGCATAATCAAGATTATTGTGGATTTATTGCCACAGAAAGATAAGAATGGTGGCAAAAATTATCAGTTCTATCTTTATATGTTTTGCAATATTTTTAATGATTTTTCATTTACAAACCCTAATTTTCAATACAAATTGAACTATGTGACATTTTAACTTATACACCAACATATTGACAGAACTATCTTTTTTCTCATCTAAAGATTAATACAATTTCCACTATGGTGAGGAAGAAGGTCAGAAGTGCAAAGAATAGCTGTGGGTGCTATTGGCGCTTTGAGAATGGGTGTGTGTGCAGAAACTTGAGTAAGCCTTTTGTCATTGGAGCAAAGATATCAAATATGCTCTAGGGAAATTTGGTAAAACCGAGATAGTGTTGACTTTGTTTCCTGATTCTCAACTAGTAGCTTGGTAATGATAACAAATTTACAGAGCTTTCCAGCACTAGTTTAATGTGACTACAAGGAAGTAATATGCATGTGGGAATAGAAGGACAAAACCTCTAAGCCAGAGCTTCAAAACTCCTTGCTGTCTTAGATTTGAATGAGGGAAGAGCTAATTATCCCTCTCTTGCTAATAAATATGGATAATTTTGTAGCAGGGAAAGCTTGCTAGTCATGAAGGGATGGATCTGTGTCCCCTCTGTATGAGTGGAGACCGGAGCCGTCAAGCCGAGCCTGGTACGGACAAGGGAGAGCAAATGTATTCAGCTACGTAAGTCAGCTACATAGTTTTTAATATTTTAGACAAATAGGAGGAGTTAAAATAGTTATCCGAAGTTAAAGTCGTGTTTTCTTGCCCCCCTTTATAAGTGTAAGGTCAGACCGAGGCACGATTGAGACCATCAAGGCAGGCGAAGTCTAAGCAACGTGCGATGAATTTATTGCCATCTGGGCGCAGATGAGCCAAGGACGGGGAGGCTGTTGGCACTGAGAGGAGGGTGCCTGTGATTATAAGGGGCAGTTTAGGTGGAGGGGGCACTGCTCAAGAGAGTGGAAAATTTTAGAGTCCCATGGGTGGGGCCTGGGGCAGGCCATAATCAGGGTGGTGGTGAGAGCAGCAGGGCAGGACGGCTGCTGGCTTCTTGTTACCTCTGCTGCCGTGGATGCGGGAGCGGGTCTGCTTGGGCAGGGCTCCAACTGGGCAGACCTGCCAATAAGCTTTGCAGTATCTTACCTGCTACATATAGTACCAGGGAAATAGAACTTGTGGGAAGATTACCAAGATAAGCATCGGACAGAGGACAGGAGTCCTGAAACCTGAGGGATCCCAAAGCTGCCAGTTACTACAGGACAGAATTGTGGTCAGCCACATGCGATGCTTATGTTTATGTGTCAGCTTGGAAAGTGTCTTCGGACAACATGAAGATTTGAGTCAGAAAATTGTGTGTACAGCTGGTTGCCCTCTGTAACTGGGTTAACCCCCCTCAGTTGGTTGAACCCTCCAGACGCCAGGAAAACTCCTCTTCCTGAGACTCGGCTCCTGGAGGAAGTCCCAGCCCTCTGCCTTGGCCCTGGACCTAGACCCTACTCTGCGGAGTATCCAGGCCACTGCCCTGTGGGGCTGATGTGCCGCTGACCTCCTCGGTCTGGAGCTTTAGCCAAACCTGCAGATGGATTCGGTAGGTCTTTGGTCCCAGAATTCATTCCTTAAGAACCCGGACTAATCCCCTTCAATTAACTCCAGTTAACAGAATATCATCCTTGATATTCGTTTTATTATGCTAGGATATGTTCCATGATTAATATGTAAATTCTAAAAGATTGGACAAATCTATACGAAATATTTATAATGAGTTACTAATGGGAATTTAAGATGTGTTCGGTGTAAATCTTAGCGTGCTATTGTTTGATGCTATGAGATATAATCATATCTTCCCATAAAGCAGCCCTGCAAATGCTGACAAAAATGAAACTAACATTAAAATGATATCCTTCATAACCAAATGTGATGGCTCCTCTCTTCTCATAGGATGATTTCATTTGGCAAACAGGTTTAAGCTGCTTCTGGAACACAAGGCAGATGGCAGGTGTGGTCCCACTCAGCCCAAGGCAGGAGTCCAAGAAGAGCCTTTCTGGTGGCCCAGTCACCGCCCACAGAGAACTGGAGAGAAACCCAGTCAATTTTCCCCATACCCAAATGATCTGAGGAGAAAATTAAGCCATTTTTAAGTATTGTATTAAATTAAGGTATGAGCAGAATCTGGATATATAACATTTTTTGTATTATAACTAATACATAAGATAATGTTCTTATACTGCAAAGCATAGTGAATTTTGGGAAGAATTTTTATGATGGAGAAAAGCTTTTCAAAGTAGTAACCATTTGATTGTACTCAGAACATGATAATGTAAAGGAATGAAATTTACTTGACAAAAATATAGAAATTTCCAAGAACATCAAATATAGGAAGCTTTACACATGAGGGGGTTGATCTATTTTTTATCAAAGTATATTTTCCATTAATGAAATTTTCAATCTTTTCAAACATATACATATAAAGATAGGGAAAATAGTATTTAATAATTGTAAGAAAAAATAAATTATTTTTGTTCAAATTTTACTCTTTACTCTCACAGGGACACAAACTTTCCATCAAAGAATGTAACACTTCAGGATAAAGTTTTCCTGGAGAAAACGCTCACAACCTGACCAACCAAATCAATAAAGTTGCAACATAAACACGAACCTTACCAGTCTCATCAAATCGTCCTAGGTATTTTGTCAGATATCTCTATGTTGAAATGTTTTCTGCTCCATTTTCATTTTTCCCTTCCTAGTCACCCCTCACTAAATGTAATTCCTAAATATTATTGAAAATTTTTAAATGTGATTAATTTATCTGCTTATAGTTCCTTCCAAAGTTTTTATATCTTTGAAAATTAGTGAATTAAATTGACTTTTATGAAGACACAATAAACTACTTTAAACTACTTGTATGATTTTGTGAAGAAAGCACACATGTATGTTTTGTTTCCTACACTCCAAAGTGTTGCTCCTTCTCCACACAGGCTCTTCCTGCCCTGACTCTCATTCAGGCTCCCAGTGGCCTGTGACAGTCACATGATGAAGATCAGAATGGATTCCATCCCATGTGGATCCAGCACATCTGCTGGATCTTGAGGTGTTATTCTTGCCCTTGCTTGACCATGGCTCACTGTGATGATCCTGTTTTCTTTATGGTGCAAAATTTTAGTACAGTACCTGAAGTACTTAAAATGTTAGGAATTTGGGAAAGCCAGTCACATTCCAAGATTCCAGTGTGTCCCAGACATGGACACCAACTGCCCCACCAATATGATTAGTGCTATTCTCACCACTGTCCTTGCTGAGGAAATGTATATTGTAATTCTGCATTTAACCTGTGGACTATCTTCAAAAAGACTGGAGAAAATTCCATAAATGTGTCATCATAAGAGTCAATCAAATGCATTGTGTTATTTTCACTCTTTAGCCTGTACTTTTTAGATGACAATATTCATGACGACAGGGAACCTGAGTGAAAACTTCAGGGGTGAATCCCCAACTTGAGGCACATTGCCTGTCATACAGTGCGCCATGGATACATGTTTACTGATTAACCAAATGAATGTATACCTATTCCCTCTTATCCAATTTATATCTACTTAACTTTCTTATTCATCTTTCTCCTTTTCCACAAGTATACATTTCTCACTAAACACCGCACAACCTATTTCTGAGCAGACTGTTCCACTGATAGTGGAGATGAAATATGAAATATTATTTGTTTAAATTTATTACCATTGAGTTTCTGTTGTGCTATGCATTAAATGATAAAGCAAATAATAACTGTTATGCACCTCTTCTTAAAAGCTATGGGAAGTGTTGGAAGGATAGAAAAATTTATAACTCATGGTGAAGTTTGAACAATACTTCTAGTCTAGGTGACATGCTAAGATTAAATCAACTGAAGAATCATGTGAAAAGTTACATAATTCAAAACAAAGACAAAAATTATACAACACATGAAGTTAACATTTTAAATATGGGCTTGAAGTGAAAAATTCCTTACTGTAGAAATCTGAAAAAATAATGTTTTAATATTTAGTAATTTGGGAAAGTGTTTTCAGAGAAGATGAATCTGTTGTTGAAGACTGGCTGAGAATCACGTTGCTACATCAAACAGGCAATCACACAGCACACTGTATGCTTGAGACCTGGGTTACTTCATCTATTAAACTTGTACTCACTTTTAATATGTAAAACAACCTCCAGATACAATTTGGAATTAGACTTTAGACCTTGAAGAAGATTTCTAACTATGCTGTTCTTCTAACTTAGTTTTTATGGCCCTTTCTAAAGTCACAGCTATATGAGAATTACCCCAAAGCTTCATTTATTCTTCCTTTAAGAAGTCACCACATTACTATTGTTTGCTTTTATTTCATTGGTATATAATTTATAAGCTCTCAAAATGATACTTTTTTCCTACCCAGTTAATGAATCTAGTGAAAAATGGGACAACAGGGACAAGACACTTACAGCTCTACACATCAGTTTCATTATTGATAAAACACAATGCATCACGGGTTGTCAGCAATTGGTTTTCTAATGTTAAACACCAGAACCTGAGCTGAATCAAAGCAGTCAGCTGCATCATACCCAGAAAACATGGGCTCCTCACTTTGAGGGCTTAATTTTTGGTCCAAGTGGGCTCCTTATAAGGAGCCTTCTGTTCAATAAGACACAGCCTGAAAAAAGAAAAACCTGAGAAATGTGTGTCCATTTCCTTTTAATGTTTACCAGTAAAATAACATCTCACTGTCTTATTCACTGTGGAAACAAACGGGAGAACTGCTGGGGTTAGGAGTATTACACATTAGCATAACATATCTGTATCTATTAGGAAAACTCTCCAAAAAGAAGAAAGCTTTGTAAGTAGGGAATTAACACATTGGTAGCTTTTGTTTGTATATTTTTCTTGCTTTTATGTCAGACTGAAACATAGTGTAAGGACAGTGATATTTATTTTCATGTAAAAACAATATGAATTCAAGTGTTTAATAATTTTAATTCAATATTCTATAATCCTATAGCTTAAATGAATCTTTTTAAAGTGTCTCATATTTCAGCTTTATTTATTCAGTATCATTCATTTGTATACTCTTTATGCCTTCTTAGAGGCATTCAATTAATACTAATGTATTTAATATCCCATTTTAAGAAATAACAATCAATAGTGTGTCTTGGGAAAATGATGCCCTGGTACTAGAGTGCCATCCATTCTGTTAATCACAATTCTTCCTCCATATATACACTCTGTATACTTGATCAAAGACCCTTAGTGTGCTATTTTTTGATGATGATAGGGCTCATCACAAATGTTTTATACATCACTAATATTACTTTCCTGCTTCACATTTAAAGCTGGATGTTTCTGAGCTTGGTTAATAAAATACAAGCAGAAGTGATGTGAATGATTTCTTTGCATAAACTCCAAAAGTCAAAGCAGGAATCTCCACTAACCTTTCTTACAACACAGTGGCAGTAGAAACACAGATTGGGATCAGCCACCATGACCCTGGGTCTTGGTTGATGCAACAGACTGCAGGACTGTGGGTGCTGTCACAAGCAACATGAGCATAAATAAACTTTTGTTGTCTTACACTACTGGGTTTTTGCATCATTGGTTGTGTGACACTACCAAACCCACCTTGTATGAGGAATCACTTGAAATCTGTCTCTTACTTGTATTTGACTCTATCTCTTCCCTTCACTGTATTTTCTCATGTGGTATCATATACTTTCTTCATTCTTCAGCTGTTCCATGAGTATTTTATACATCTAGTCTCTTTACAAGGAATAAAAATTGCAATTCCTGTGTTCTTAGAGAGAGCAAAATTACATTGTAAAATACAAAGCAAACAAGAAAGATAAAGTGTGGGTGTACTGGTTTTTGGCATTCTGCTTCTATTCCTGCCCCTATTTACTAACCCGAGCAGACTGCCTGCCCTCTGCCCTCTTCCCTGACTTGTGCCAAGGTTAATTGTTCCACTTGTTTTGAAAGTTTGACTTCCCCCGCTTGTAAGCTTTGGAGTCGATCCCTTATTAAGTTCCTCACTCTGTCCCATCCCTGGCAAACAGTGTTTAGTTCACGGTGTGTCACAGTATGAAGCTGTCTGAGGGATTTTGTGAAAGTTGTTTCCATACATTTTCACCAAAAGCAATTGTGATGCAGTACTCTTCAAATGGTAGAGTAGCTGAAAAACACGAAGTGACATATATTGATATTGATCTGATATTAATTGAACTCAAACAAAAGTAAAGTGAAGAGAAAGGAGAAAGTGACTCCAGTGATATGAATTAACAAGTAGACTTAACACTTCCTTCTACTACTTTGTTACGAGCCCCGGTAAGAGGGGTCCTTATGGCTGATGGCAGTGGCGCTTGCAGGTGCTTGGGAGAGGCGCACCAGAAGACACAGAGACCCAGAAAATGGGCAAAGCCTGCCCGGTGAACTGCAGTACCAGGGGTGTCAGGTAAAAGAAGCAGGTCTGTCGCCTAATCTCACCACTGCTTACATGCCTGTGGGTAGATAAGCCAGCTTGGGAAAAGGTGGAACTACCTGAAGGAAAAGAAAGACACAGCAGCAGCAACTGGCAGCCAGCCTGGCAGCCCCCCCCCCCCGCCATTGCCACTGGTCCCAATACCTCCTTCCTGAGAGAAGGAGCCCAGGAAGCACTATGTTCACAGATGAGAGCGCCAGGGAAGCCAAAAGCAGACACTGTGACTGAGCGAGGATGCAGAGGACCCTGGAGGTAAAAATCAAGGGTACAGGTCCAAGGCTCAGAGGGACCAGAGGCAGGCAGGGTAATCCGGGGAAGGAGCAGGGCAAAGAAGCCGTCCCTGCTGTTCCCCAAACACTTGTGCTTGCAGGATGTCCTGTTTACTACACAGAGCTCCAACTCCACCGAGCCCAAAGCTGCGGGGCTGCTGAGCTGAAGCTGTACCGAGACCACTGGAGCAGACAGAGTCTGAGGAGTGAGGAGCTGAGGAGAGGCTCCTGGGCAGGGATGGTTGCACAGGGTGCCCTGGGAGTGGAACAGATCAGAACAGCAGAGTCTCTGTTGCAGGGAAGCCGGGAAGACTGGATGCCCTCCCTCCTCTGACAGGCCTGAAGGCACTTCAGCATGAAACAGAAGGTGAGATCCTCGGCTACAGGGCCATCCCCACCAGCACATAGCCAGAAACAACCACGCGGCACCTGCAGAAGGAGAAGCAGCCTACTAGTTCAACCAAACTCCTGAGCCCCTGCAACCCTGGCAAGAAAGGGGAAACATCATAGGACTGCAACCAGCTCAAGCCCCAGCAGATACATCCAGCCGCAGCAGAGTGAATGTGTGGATCCGCAGCTCCACACAACTGCACACTGCAGCGCTTCTCTGCTTAGAGACATAGGGGAAACAGCGTGCAGCACAAGGTCTGATTGTGGTATAAAAAGGACTGAGCAGAGTCATGTGTGTGGCTATTTCTCTGTGTTTCTCTCTCTCCCTTTTTCTCCTTTCATCTGATATATTGCATATGTAAAAAGATAAATGAGCACTTAGTAGTGCTTTAGTTTAGATAATATCTTTCATGGGCAGGTGAGATGAATCTTTAACAAAATTCATGTACAGAGGACTCAAATAACAAGCTTTCTGTCTGTATGTTACCTGCTTATGACCTTCTTACAGCTTTCCTCAGTCTCCAATAACACTACCTTCCCTCCTCTTTCCTTTTCCCTCCCCTACTAATAACCTCTGTAATGTCTTCTCCACCAGCACCTCCAGGATCCAAATGAAAACAAAATCCATAAAGTCCTATCTCCTGTCATTGACTGCTATCTCCTTTTTAATTCTTTCCTTGTTTCTGAGCTATTTTCTTCATTTCCTCTTCCTTTTCTCATCCTTCTCCCTCTATGCGTGGGCCTGCTCATCATATGTAGAACATCACAAACTTTCTGGGTTAATGAAAAAATATGTGAACTTGCTAGAACACATTTTAAATTACATAATTGATATAAGCCTGGTCCTGGAGATGATACAGCAACTGGGAGTGGTTCTCCGCCTACACCAGGGACTGGTGGGATGGAGCCTCTTATTAGAGGAAGTTGAAGAGGTGTAAAATACCAAAGCATCACCAAAGCCCAGGGAACCTCACAGAAAGTAAACACTAAAAAAGAGTTCTGCATGGGAGCACAGAATATTTCCTACCCTAACTGCTTCTCAACCCTCAGTACAAAATCAGTAGAAATCAGAGAATGAGGCAAGGAGACACCCTGCAGGCTCTCAGCTCCCCCACAAGCTGATGTTTGGTCATTAAAGATGAAGAAGTCACAAGCAAAGATGTTAAAAACCAAATAATTAAAGTGTTTAATGAGGTCGAAGAAAAAGCAAATAAATCTACAGGAATTTCAGTGACTGCAGAGAGAGGTTGTATATACAGGATTTAATTCATAAAGTGTTCATAAGTTTAAAGAAGACACAAAAAAACCTGATTAATTAAATAAGACACTACAAGATATGGATGATCACTGTAGTAAAAATATTATCCAATATGAAAAGAAATCAAACACAAATCCAAGATTTAAAAAATGCAATTCAAAGCATGAGCAATAGAAATGACCAATGTGAAGAAATAGTGTCCAAACTCAAAGGCAAGGTTGAAGTAGTAGATCATGTGTTCAGTGATATGGAAAAACAAGACCCCAGGGAAACCAGATCCAAAAGCTGTTAGATGACAAAACAAACAAACAAAAAACTAAGAATTCTAAGAATTAAAGGAAGATTAGAAGATGACAGAAAGGGTAGAAAATATTTATTCACTTTAATGATAGCAAAAAACTTTCCAAATCTAGGGGAAAAATTCAACTTCCAGATAAAAGAATACAGTACACCATAGAGTCATGGTCCAAAAAAGAACTTTTCCATGACACGTCACAGTCAAAATTCCTGAAACTCAGCACATGAAGAGAGGACCAAAAGCTGTCAAATAAAAATGCTAAGTAACTTGAAAACAGAATATTTATCAATACAGACATTAACACATTCCCACTGGTTTATGCCACCAGTTGTGCATGCAGGGCTTCTACCTTCTGATGGGGCTGTCATGTATTGGCCTATGGTGCAGTCATCCATGTACCACCAGTGGTTCAGAGCCACCAAACTGTTAGACAGATGGAGTATGGCCTCCTTGCAAACACTTTAACAGCTAGGGGAACATGGGAAAACTGTTGATGCACTAAAAAGGAAACAAATTTCAACCAATATTAATATATCCTGCAAAATTTCCTTCCCAAATTGATGGCAAAATAAACCCTTCCATGAAAAGAGCACCTAAAGAAACAAATGACCATTAGACTAGCACTTTGAAAAGTACTCAAAGGAACTCTAGACAGAGACAGAAAGACCAACATTATCAAAGAGCTCAAAGTATTTATCTACCTAGGACAGTAGTAAAATACAAGGGAAAAATCATCAATGAAAAATTAATGTAATGACAGGATTTCAGTAATAACTCTCAATGTCAGTGGTCTTTACTCCCCAATCAGAAGACAGATTGGTATATTGGATTGAAAAAAAAAAAAAAACAAACCTCAAAACTGGATTTTGCTTACAAGTAGGAGAAACACTCTATCCAAAGAAAGGCATATAGAGTTAAGGGAAAGGGTGGAGATCAATGCTTCATGATTTAGAAGAATGAAAGCAAGCAGGCGCAACAGCTATTCTATTTTCAGACAAACTGGACATCAAATCAAAACTCATTAGAAAAGTCAAAGAAGATTAGAACACACTGGAAAGAACAATTCAACAGGGAGATATAATACTCGTAAATATATATGTGCTGAATGCTGACACACCCATTTTTATAAAATGTATACTACTAAGACATAAAA
Organism: Heterocephalus glaber; assembly: GCF_053883595.1. Classification (NCBI taxonomy): domain Eukaryota; kingdom Metazoa; phylum Chordata; class Mammalia; order Rodentia; family Bathyergidae; genus Heterocephalus; species Heterocephalus glaber. The sequence continues at coordinate 4,601,655 of NW_028258151.1, read as the reverse complement.
GTCAGACAAATACCAATACAAATACCAATTGCACTTGGGTAGTTCAGTACCTCATTCCCATAAGTAGATAGATCAACTAGACAAAAAAATAAACAAAGGAGAAAATCTTCAAAAGGTTGAGAAACTAAGGAGGGCAGCAGGAGAAAGGAAAGAAGGGAAAGAAAAAGAAAATGAGTAAAGAAGGATAAAATGGAGGCTTATTTACTTTTGTAAATAAGAAAGGGAAGAGGGGTTGAAGGGAGAGGAGGGGACTGAGAAAAAATGAATCAAGACACATCATGTACAGGTACAAATTCCCTACAATGGGTGTATATCTAAAATGTATCATTATGTATATCTAACATATGTCAATAAACTTAATCAATTAAAAAGGAAATATCAGAATAGAACTACAACATTGTCCATAGAACAAAGAAATAGCAGATATCAACAACTAAAAAATACAACAAGATATTTGCAAACAGAATGCAGCAAATCATTTAAAAGATAATATATCAAAATCAAATCAATTTCATCCCAGGGATGCAAGGACAGTTTAACATATGTAAATTAATAAATGAAATGGACCACTCGAACAATAGTAAGAATAAAAACAAAACAAAACAGGATTATCTCAAAAGACAGAGAAAAATTCTTTGATAAAATGTAACATGCATTCATGATAAAAGTAGTGATGAAAATGTGTATAGGAGGATCTTACCTCAATCTTACAAAAGCCATTCCTGACAAACCCACCCCCACTGCCAATATCACACTAAAGAGAGAAAAACTGAAAGCATTCCTCAGGGACTACACAAGTGTAACTCTTCTCACCATTGCTGTTCAATATAGTACTTGAAACTCTAGCTAGAGTAATCAGGGGTGAGAATGGAATAAAAGGTATTCAAATAAGAAATGAAGTCAAACTATTTTTATTTGCAAATAACATCTTCACATAGAATATGCTAAAAGAAAACTCCACAAGAGGACTCTTAGAACTAACATATAAATTCAGTAATAAGATGGGAGGATATAAAATCAACAGCATTCTTGTATAACAATAGGAAATCCACCAAGAAGTCAGTAAAACAATCATATATATATATGGAACCAGAATAAATCCAGAATAGTGAAAATAATTCTGAGCATATGAGCAAAGTGGGAGACCTTAAAATACAGACTTCAAATTATTCTACACACCAATAATAATAATAATAATAAAAACCTGTATGGCACAAAAACAGACATGCTGACCAATGGAATCAAATTGAGGACACAAAATCAACTCCAGGAAGTCAAACATTCTGACTTTTAACAAAGTTTCAAGAATATATACTGGAGAAAAATAGTATCTTTAACAAATGGTGCTGGGAATACTGGCTATCCTTGTGCCGTAGAATAAATATACATCCATATCTCTCACCCAATTAAAAACAAATTGAGATAGATCAAAGACATAAAACCACTGAATCTGATGGAAGAAAAAACGGACACAACTATTGCAGATGTGGAAATAGCAAAGGACTTCCTGAACAAAACTATTGCACAAGAAATCACACTAAGAATAAGCAAATGGGACAGTAACAAATTAAAAAGCTTCCACACACAGAAGGAAACAACTGACAGAATGAAGAGTCAATCTACAAAATGGGAAAAACAAAGTGGAAGCTAATCCTCTGACAGAGGACAAACAGCTAAAATATATAAAGAACTCAAAATAATTAGAACCCCTCAAAAATAAAAGACCCATTCAAAAGATGAGTAATTGAAAAGAATGTTTCTCAAAAAAAAAAATAGTCAATAAGTGCATAAAAAACATTCAGCAAATTTCCCCATGATTGAGAGTTCATTTCATTACAGAAAGCATGGCTACCATCAAGAATAACAAACAAAAACCAACTAAGCAAACAAACAAACAAACAAAAATACAGTAAATGCCAATGAGTTTGTGGGGAAAAGGAAGTTTTCTATATTATTTCTGAAACTATAAACTAATACAAAGACTATAAAAATGAGTATAAATTTCCTAAAATCTTTCAAAGTAGAAATCTCACTTGACAGAGGTGTGTACCTCTCCTGGGGTCTTCCTGAAAGAGTTAAATTCACCATATCACAATGATATGTGCATAGCTGTGTTTATAACAGCACGATTCACAATAGGTAAATAGTGCCAGAGTTCTATAGTTCTATATGCTAATTAACAAACAAACAGATAAAAATATAATGTGTGTATACACACACACACACATACACACAATGTTGTATAGCAATAATGAAAGGCAAATTTGAATCTTTTGTTGGAAAATGTATGGATCTTGAGGGCATAATACTAAGTAAAAAAAAATCAGACTCAACAGGTTAAATAGTGCATGCTTTATCTGCCATGGGAGAACTGCAATATACATAACTTAAAGAGCAAAGCAAAAGGGAGAGTAGGACACAGGAAGATGGACTCTGTGGAGATGGGAAGCAGATTTTGGGGAAGGTGACTGATGGTAGAGCCCGGGTGGTGATCAAGGGGAAGTAAAATGATAAAGATGCAGTCCCATGATGAAAGTAATTATTACATATTGTAAAAATATGTCAGTAATATTGTAAAAATGAAGCCCAGGAAAAAGAAAGAAGGAGAAGAGAGCAAATGTAAGACAATAAAATATCTTTGCCTGGTTAAAAGAATTAAAAATAAAAACCTAAAAATTGGAGGCAGTAATCAATAAATTGAATAGAAAAAAAGACAACTGTGTGAATTTGTGTGAGTGTGCATGTGCGTGTGTGTGTGTGTGTGTGTGTGTATGTGTGTGTGTGTATCTGTGCAGGGACATGTGTAGGTGGAAGTGAATTTCCTTTTATGATTAAAATATAGAGATCTTCTCTTGAGATGCCCTGTGCACTACATGATCAGAATGAGTGGAGCATATAAGGAGCTATTCGAACAGACAAATAAGACAGAAATCCCAGATGCAAGCAAAGTTGGACTTTAATAAGCAATTGAACAAGGGTGTCAGTGGAGCTGGGCCACACTGAGTTGGGGTGGAAATTGCAAGTGAAGTTGGAGAATCAAGCAGATGAGGCTATTCAGCCTTATTGATCATAGAAGAATCTAGAGTTTTATTTAAAGGGCAGTGGAACTCACTGAAGAGTTTAAGCAGGGAAATAAAAGGATTGAATTTGCAATTTTTTTTACACTAGTCTGTACAAGGCTGAGTAGATGAGAAAGGCTAAGCAGAAGGCTGAATTTTGGGTTAGTGTATCAGAAGCAGAGTTTTGGCTTGAATAATTTGAGAGTTTGCAGTAAAGATGTTCAATATCCTCGGAATGCCTTTAGAGAATGCTCCCCATGGTACCTCCTATTTATCTTTACAGCATCAGCATTAAGATATTACTGAGAGTGGTGATTAAAATATAAAAAAGGAGCAGATTTGAGCATGGTGTCAATCCTCACTGAAACCTTAATCTCTACTAGGTCATTTTCTTTTTGTCAATGCAAGAATCCTTTACAGTGAGAATTACAAAAGACATCAGTATATCTACATTTAGGATTATTATTCTCCATGAATGAGGACCTCAATTGGTTAATAAGGGTAATATGTATTCTTTGGCAAAATTCTAAAAATGTACAGTTTTCATAAGAGTGACATGATTGAACTGAGCTGGTTTAAAAGAAAATTATTTGAAGATTTCAAAGAATACACATCTTTACAGTGAAGCACCCAAATTTTCTTTATGTGCATGAGATTACCCTGTGCCTAATGAGTCAAACTGAGAGAGAGACTGCTATATTGTGTCAGTGATTTCTGATGTAAAATCTGATGAATCATAAGTAGAAACTGGATGGCATCAGACTGAGAGAAGAATTCATATAGTAAATTTAAAGAAAATTTTTTATGGATCAAGAATAGCAGATCAGAATAAGTTAAGGAAGCTGAAGTGCTCCCTACAGTCCTACAATTTATCAGCTTACTTTTTACCTACCTTAGCTTAAAAAGGATTTGGCAGAGGATTCAGCAGAGTTAAAAATAGGAACAAGAAAAAGAAACATAAAAAACCTGAGGAGACATTGCTGTGCAGATATTTATCCATAGACGTTTTACAGTGGCCTCATTGGCACTCAAGCATAGACATGTTTATGATGGAGATGAAGCACATGGGTGTGAAGAGTCCAGGAAGATGAGAAGTACACAGTAACCAGGACAGTGGGCACCGGGTGTTCCAGTGGGGCAGGCAGGAGCCTTCTGATTAGCACTAGCTATATCAAGAAGTTTTCTTCTTGTTCTCGCCTATATTTTTGCAATTTTTATAGACATATACAAAAATATTTGAAATAACTTCCATGTAGCATAAGGAAATGAGTATTATAGCACATTGTTGAAAAGCGTATTTGGGGACCTGTGGGAGTTTAAACAGAAAATATTCTACATCACAAGACTCACTTGAGATACAATTTTTAGCATAAAGAACCGAGGATGCTGATATATTCAACTTCCTTATAAGATTAAACTGATAACTTTAAAAAGCCAGAGAAAACACAAAATCCATGTAAACACATTGAAACATCATTGACATTTTAAGACATTCTAAAACAGTTTAGCACAGATATTTTCTTGTTTTAGTCATAAAAAATAACATTATAGAATTATTTATGATTGAGTTCATTCTAGAAATATTTTAAAAGAGATTACAGTGTAAATTTCTGTTAACTTTCCCCAAATATCATTTAAGGCACTTAAGAAAATCTGTCTTTATATTTTATGATAATATAATTTCTCCAATTTATTCTATTATTATTCATAATTACCTGGTTTAGTAATATTGTATTATATATTGATTAAATGCTTTACAAACCTTGGGACATAGTTAAGAAAAAGTTTTTTTCTAATAGTTAATGATGTCAGAAGAATACATATAACAACAAATTAATTCAGATATGGGTTGTGAAAAGTAACTAAACATACCTACAAAAAAATTTTATATTTTGGTGAAAAATTTTGAGGATTGATGTTAACTATGATTCTTGAGTGCTGATTTTGTCATTCAGTAGATCCATTTATATACTCATAAATTGCTGTAATTTTTCTTCAAAAGTATACAGTTTGTTTTTAAAATGTGAGATATGACCAACCCCAGTGCCCAGGAGCAGAGCTGCCCCCAGAACAGAGGAGGTGAACATTCTGGGCTGCCATATCACACCTCTGAGTGCCCAGGAGCAGAGCTGCCCCCAGTGACAAGGAGGTGAATCTTATGGGCCACCGTACCACTGCCCCTAGTGCTGAGGAGCACCACATATCTCCCACCCCCTGTTGAAATGAGAAGACACTTAAACAAGACTCAAAACCAGACTTCTAGATCACCTAAAGCAACCCTAAAAGGAAATGAGTTGGAACAATCCATACTCAGCCACCTGGATTCCCTGAATGGCAAGGAAAGAGGATATGAAAAAATGAAATCACTTCTCAGATATATGCAATAATTTCTCAGATAACAGCAGAGATTGTGCCCATGATGAAAGACATGATTAATAAATCTAGAGAGCACACAGATAAAAAAATAGAGGAGCTGAGGAACATCATGGAATCCCAACACATGAAATAAATGGAATCCATAAAACTGATGCAAACAGATTTCCAGGAGATTAAAAACTCCACTGAAAGTCTATGCAGCAGAATGAGCCAATGTGAAGATAGAATTTCAGATACAGAAGATAAGATTTCAACTAGTGAACAGGAAAAGAAAAATTGCTTTAAAATTGTAAGGGACCACGAGAAATAAATCCAGCAGCTACTACACAATGCAAAGAAAAATAACACAAGACTGATCAGGGTCAATGAAGAAACAGGAGAGAGTGCAGACAGCATAAATCAAAACAAAACAAAACAAAACAAAAAACCTGTTCACAGAAGTGATGGCAAAAAACTTCCCAAGCAGGGGAAAAGAATTTCACATACAGATAAGTGAGGAACATAGGACTCCAACTAGCCTTGATCAAAAAAATCTACACATAGGCATATAATAGTTAAGATTCCAGAAACTCAAAGAAGAACAAAATTCTACAAGGAGTTAGAGAAAAGAAACAAATCACATACAAAGGAAAGCCCATCAGAATCACAGCAGACTTCTCAACGTAAACCCTCAAGGCAAGAAGAGCTTAGAGTGACACATTTCAAGCTCTAAAGAAAGACAGACTCCAACCCAGAGTGATGTACCCTCCAAAACTCTCTTTCAAAATTGATGGAGAAGTAGGATACTTTCATGATAAAGAGCACCTTAGGAACTTCATGAATACCAAACCAGCACTGAAAAAAATTTTAGACAACATCCTAGGAAAAGACAAGGAGGATCACAATCCCAGGAAGTCCAGCAGAAAGAATCCATCAGGGATGACAAGAAATTAAATGTAAAGGGAAGAGTCCAACAAAAAGAAGAAGTCATGACGATGCTAAGTCAATAGGTATCAGTTAGAAATATCAAAGTTAATGGTCTCAATTCACCAATCAAAAGAAATAGACTGGAAGAATGGGTCAAGAAGCAAGATCCAACAATATGCTGCATAAAAGAAACACACTATATTCCAAAGGAAACTCATAGATTGAAAGTTAAAGGGCGGAAAACAATACTCCATGCAACAGCAACCCCCCAAAAAAGCAGGAGTAGCTATCCTCTTTGGAGATCAAGTAGATTTCAAACCAACACTGATTAAGGGAGTCAAAGAAGGACACTACCTCCTTGTGAAGGGAACAATGCAACAGGAAGAAATGACAATTATTAATATGTATGAACCAAATACAAGTGCACCCAACTATATAAAACAAACAGTAACAGACATGAAAAATCAAATAAGCACTAATACAATAGTAACGGGGGACCTCAATACTGCACTGTCACAAATAGATAGATCAACTAGACAAAAAACAAGCAACGAAATACTAGAACTCAATCAAACTCTTGAGCAAGTGAACTTAACAGGTGTTTACAGAGTGTTTCACCCTACAAAATCAGAATACACATTCCTTTCACCTGCACATGGGTCATTCTCCAAAATAGATCACACGCTCACTCATACAACATGTTTAAATAAGTGCAAAAGAACTGAAGTTATCCCCTGTGTATTTTCAGACCACAGTGTGATGAAATTAGAGATCAATAGCAAAAGAAAGCAGAAGAATTTCATAAACACATGGAAATTGAACAACACACTTCTGAATAACCAATGGGTCACACAGGAAATTAAAGAAATCATACAGTTCCTTCAATTAAATGACAATGACAATACAACATATTGGAATCTATGGAATACAGTGAAAGCAGTCTTATGAGGAAAATTCATAGCAGTGAATACACATATTAGGAAAACAGAGTGAGCCCAATTAAACAACCTGATGCTGAACCTCAAGCTTCTAGAAAAGAAGAGCAGGACAAACCCAAAGCTCATTCAAAGGAGGAAATTATAAAGATCAGAGGAGAAATCAATTCAACAAAGACTAAGTGAAGGCTACAAAAAATCAGTGAAGCCAGGAGTTGGTTCTTTGAAAGAATAGGCAAAATTGACAAACCCTTAGCCAACCTTATTAGAAAAAGGAAAGAAAAGGCCCAAATCCATACAATTAGGAATGAAAGGGTATAATTACAACAGACTCAGCAGAAATCCAGAGGATAATCAATACCTACTTCAAGAACCTATATGCCAATAAGATGGAAAACACAGAAAAAATGGACAGATTCCTAGATATGTATGAATTAACAAAGTTGAATGAAGAAGATCTAAAAATTCTAAACAACCCAATATCAATCAATGAAATTGAAAACATAACTAAAAGCTTACCAACTAAGGAAAGCCCGGGTCCTGAAGGCTTAACTCCTGAATTCTACAAGACATTTAGAGAGGAACTACTGCCACTACTGTTTAAACTTTTCAATAAAATTGAAAGGGAAGCAATACTCCCGAATTCATTCCTGGAAGTGAGCATCATTTTGATACCCAAAGCAGAGAAAGACCCAACAAAAAAAAAAGAGAACTACAAGCCAAACTCACTAATGAAAATAGATGCAAATATCCTTAATAAGATACTCACAAATAGAATGCAGAACATCATGAAGAAGATCATACACGCTGACCAAGTGGGATTCATCCCAGGGATGCAGGGATGGTTCAACATATGCAAATCAAAAAATGTAATGCATTATATCAATAGAGACTAGGACAAAAAACATATGCTCATATCAAAAGATGCAGAAAATGCATTTGACAAAATCCAACGTGCATTTATGATGAAAACCCTACAAAATTTGGAATAGACAGTCTACATCAGTCTGATAAAAGCCATCTATGAAAAACCAACAGCCAATATCATACTAAATGGTCAAACACTAAAAACTGCACTCTAAAATCAGAAACAAGACAAGGAAGTCCACTAGCAGCACTGCTGTTCAATATAGTTTTGGAAACATTAGCCATAGCAATTAGAGAAGAGAAAGAAATCAAAGGAATAAGATACAAAACGAAGATGTCAAATTGTCATTATTTGCAGATGACATGATACTCTATATAGAAAACCCCGAGAACTCCACCAAAAGTCTTCTAGACTTAATAACCAAATTCAGTAAAGTAGCTGGATACAAAGTCAACACACAAAATCAATAGCTTTCCTGTATATGAACAACAGACTCACTGAGAGAGAAATAGGATGAACAATTCCTTTCAAAACTGCATCCAAAAAAATGTAAAGCCTAGGAATCAACCCAACAAAAGAAATTAAAATCCTCTTTTCTAAAAACTATAGCACTCTGGAAAGAGAGATTGAAGATGATATCAGAAATTGGAAAGATATCCCTTGGTCCTGGGTAGGAAGAATCAACATAGTGAAAATGGCCATACTTCCAAAACTGCTATATACCTTCATCCTTTTTTTTCTGTACTGGGGATCGAACTCATGACCTTGTGCTTTTGAGGCAGGCAGCAGAACCACTGAGCTAAATCCCAGGTCCTCAAAACTGCTGTATAGATTCAATGGAATCCCAATTGAAATTCCAGCAGCATACTTCATGGACCTTAAGAAAATAATCCAAAAATTCATTTGGAACAAGAAGAGACCCAAAATAGCAAAAGCAATTCCAGGCAACAGAGACATGGCAAGAGGTATCACAACATCCAACTTGAAACTATACTACGAAGCTACTGTGATAAAAACAGCCTGATACTGCCAAAGAAACAGACCTGAGGACCAATGGAACAGAGTAGAAGATGCAGAAACAACTCTAGAAACCCTCAGACACCTCCTCTTCAGTAAAGGAGCCAAACACTCTCACTGGAGGAAAGATAACCTCTTTAATAAACGGTGCTGGAAAAATTGGGTTTCAACTTGCCAAAGATTAAAAGCAGACCTATATCTCACACCATACACTAAAATAAAATCAAAATGGTTTAAAGATCCAATAATTAAAACAGAAACTCTGAACTAGCTGGAACAGAGGTTAGGTAGAACTCCTGAAGGCATTGGTGTAGGAGAAACACTATAAAGAGGAGGGAAAGATTTTCTGAACAAAACCTCAGTTGCCCGTGAACTAGCACAAACCATCAATAGGTGGGATCTTTTATTAAAAAGCTTCTGCACTGCAAGAGAAACAACCAGCACTGTGAAGAGACAACCCACAATGTGGAAAAAATTTTTCATCTGCTGTTCCTCAGACAAAGGCCTACTATCTCGAATTTATAAAGATCTTTAAAAAAATCAGACCTCCCAAATTTATAGACCCAATCCAAAAATGGGCATCTGAAATGAACAGATATTTCTCAAAGAAGGAGACATAGCAAATAAACATATGAAAAAATATTGAACATCACTGGTCATTTGAGAGATGCAAATGAAAACAACACTGAGATTCCACTTCACTCCAGAAAGAACAGCTGCTATCATGAAATCAATCAATAAAAATGTTGGCAGTGCTGTGGGGAAAGAGGAACATTTCTCCACTGCTGGTGGGAGTATAGACTGGTGCAACCACTGTGGAAATCATTATGGCGATATCTCAAAGAACTAGACTGGAAGTCCCATTTGACCCAGCTATTACCCTCCTTGGTATCTTCCCCCCAGAATTAAAAGACTCATACCACACAGATATATGTGCACCCATGTTCATAGCAGCAAAATTTGTAATAGCTAAAACTTGGAAGCAGCCCAATTGTCCATAAACTGGAGATTAGATAAAGAAAATGTGTTTTTTTAATAAATTGGAGCACTACTCAGCCATAAAAAATGAGAAATAAGAGACATTTATAGCTAAATGGATGCACATTGAGGTGATACTCTTAAGTGAAATAAATAAGACATACATGTTTAAATCCTGAATACTTTCTCTATCGTGAGAAACTGAGAGTATAAATAAGGACTAAAAGGTGTAATAGATAGTGTGAAATAGGAAGAAAATGTGCAAAGGGGAAGGGGAAGTGGGAGGGGTAGGCAAAAGGAAAGAAGGAAATGGAATTAATATGAGAAAATGAAAAAACGGAAACAAAGTCTTTGTAAATAGGGAGGGATAGAAGGGTTGAAGGGAGGGCAGGGGCATGGGGAAAAATAAGAAACAAGAGAGATTATGTAAAGCTGCAAATTTCCAATGATGAATGTCATTATATTGTATACCTAAAATGTACCAATAAAACTAATTAAAAAAAATGAGATTAAAGTTATATATCATGTGATTAATAGTAAAATGATAAAAACATATTAAATATATATCTAAGCTCAAATTTTACAAAATGTATTTTTAGTAACTACAGTTATAATGAAAACTTTCTGGAGGAGTTCTACTCTGTCAAAATGATAAATGTAAAATTAAATGAACATTACAATAAAAAGTATAAATGCTTTTCAGTGTCTCAATTTATTTGAAGTACATACTTAGGCCATTCTACATTCAGTGTATAGGAGAGTAGATTATTACAGTGATAAAAATATTAAATAATTTAGAATTGAGTAAAAGAAATAGTTATGTTTATAATTAATTGACAGTTAAATGAATACTTTATAAAAGTAAGTAAACAAATTAATGCTAAAATTGAGCCATGTGAAAGACATTTTCAAGGAAATAATCCTATGTTGAGAGGAAGAACTTACTGATTTAGCATCTCCATTTTAGGGTATGAAATGTTGTCTTTGAAAAGCCAGAAGTAACAGGATTAGAATTTTACTTAATAACTTCTTGAGCAAACTGAAGACAGTTGTGGTAGAAAAAGAAAAGCTTCAGCTGTCTATAGCGTAGGCAAGGTTAAGTGGATGGAGATAAGTCAGTATGAAAAGGATACTGGGAACCTATAAAGGTTCTTCCAGTGCCACAACAAGAAATTACGAGACAAGAAAACTGTGTGTGGAGCTGTATTTCAGCAAGACTGTTTGGGTAGTGGTGGGAGTGGGAATGGAGCCCTGGTGAGTAGATGGGGCCCTCAGCCAAGGCAGTGGCCAGGAAATGAGTAGAGAGTTATAACTAAGATATGTATGAAAGCTATTCTTTTTCTTTTAAGTAAGGGATAAATGGCAGTTGCTAAATTTTGCATCCAATTTAGAGCAAAAGTAATGAGTTTAATCTTTCATTTGTTTCCTAAAATTTTGATACTCTGTAGTTGGAGAGATGGACTCTCATTTCTAGTTGTCATTGAGACTGAGGTGTCTGCTTTTAGAAGACAGAAAAACTCCCGGTAATTTTGTAAGAGTTCACTGAAGGAGTCACATATTTATAGGAGTTGGCAAAAAAAAAAAATTATCTGATGGTGGCAGAGATGAGATGATAAGTGTACGTAAGGTGTGCAATAGAGGTAGTTAGAAAGTGAAAATCAGAAAGAAAATATCTGAATTTATGATAGGAGACTCTTTTAAGGAGGAAAGAGGAAAATGAATTAGAGTATGAATGCTATAGAAGTGAAAAAATCCAGGAGAGAACTGAAGTAGGATTTGTCAAAAGGGAGACAAAGAACCTTAGGCTATCAATTCAATAAAATGGAATGAGATAAGTGGAGGTAAAGATGAAGAGGGAAGAATGCATTGAAATATAGGAATTGTACTGAAAGAATGTTTATTCCTGTCTACACGATGAAGTCAGGATTAAAATATGCACATGTTTACATCAAACACTACTGTAGCACTCTGAGCCCAGAATAACGGCCCAATTCCAAGAAAATGTACTTGACATTGTCTCTTCATTTTTCAGTCACACTCAGATTCAATTCATCATCTTCTACTGCATTGGAAAAAGTGCAAACATAGATGACATATGTCACTCAGGGAATTAATGAAGAATCTAAATTTCAAGAAAATCTCTCATTAAACATTTTCAAGAAAGAGGGAAGTGGGTGTGAGGAAAGAAATAGAAATATGCCACTGTCAAAGAGGATCTTAATTTAGCAAGGGAAATACATCTTCTAGAATATATTTTAATGAAACATATCTCAAATTTCCATGTTGTGATTTTCCCAGATTTATTGGTGTAAAATTGACAAATAAAAATTGCATATATTTAAAGTGTATACTGTGATGATTTGATATATAGGTCGATTATGAAACGATTTCCACATTCAAGCAAATTCAAACATGTATTTCTTACCTAGTTTCTCTTTAAAATGCTTTTGGAGTGAGAACCTAATGATCTACTATTTTATCAAATTTTAAATATGGAGCATAGCATGAACTGTAGTCAACATTCTGTACATTAGATTCTCAGAATGTATTCATATTCCAACTGAGACTTTTTGCCTTCAGACCTACATCTTCCCATTTGCTCCATCCCCTATTTCCTAGCAACCACTTTTCTATTCTGTTTCTATGACTTCCACTTCTGTAGGTCCCACACAGAAGTGAGATCATGTAGTCCTTGCCTTTCTGCATCTCTCTTATTTCCAAAAGCATAATGCCATTATTGAATACCATTCACAGATAAATATAGTAATGTGGATTATCACCTGTCTTAAATTGAACTATAAAAAGGAGAATCTCACAAGCATTAGTAATTTCATTTTTACCAAGATATTTTACAGCAATATCAAAAGAAAAAAACAAACAAAATAGATTTCATCACATTACGTTTGCCAAATAGAATAACTTGTTTCAATAAAACACTTAATTTAAGAAGATTAACTCAATATATAAATAATCACAATCACTGATGTTTAGAATGCAAAATACATAAAATTGAAAAATAAATAATTTTATATAAAAAAGAAAATTTTAACATTAACTGCATATGTCAAGTTTGCAAGTAAATACATTAATGATTAGGATTAACTCAGTAGGGATTTTTTCATGTTTCAGATGTATTCTTAAAATGTAACATTTGTATTGAGAGAAAATATATATAAATAGAAATTCATTTTTATAATCTATTTTTATTCAATATATTACAATATTGAATTGGAAAATTTTAATCTTGTAGGTTAAATATACAAATTAATTGCTGAGCCTTTGATTACTTTTGGTTTGGGTTTTGGGGTTTTTTGCATATTTACAGTGTCCTGTAGGCACTATTTGGTAAAATTTTAATTCCATACAATCTTAGAATTAAATATAATTTGGGAGAATAAATTATGTTAAATTTAAAAACAAGAGGGCACAAATCAAAATGTATACTTACGAGTGTGAGAAGCAATGCTGTATCTATGAGTCAGAGAAGTTACATGTTTCTCTCTTCTCATCCATGCCCCTCTGCATCTATCGGGAGCCTGCTTCACTTTCCACAAAAGCCTTGTGGAGTTACAGAACTTTTCAAACGCTTTTGGTGCTGTGTAGTGAGATCACTTCGAACTTTCAGCCAAATCTTGGTTTGGGACATCCGTGCCACTCTGCCAGGTGACGATGATGCTTCGTGGTGGTCGAGACAGACTGCCTTAGAACACTTCCACCCTGAGGACGGCAGGGTGGTTTCTAATTTCCTGAGAAGACTTCAGAGAAGTCTGCAGGTTGGAGTCCTGAAATGGAACCTGCTGGGCGAAGCCCACCAGCCACGGAGACCAACGGACGAAGGAAGAGGATCTTCCTCTCCGTCTCCACGTAAGTGTGTCTTTGTCCACCAGTCTTGCTTGTGTGCTGTCCTTGGTGGCCCCCTACCAAGATGCCACCTGCAGACAGGTGTGGGTTCTTCCCTGGGGTTTCCTAACAAGCAAAGTGGTTTCTCCTCCGGGACTGACAATCCCTACACCGCGTTCTTCAGTTCACAGGTTCATAAATCTAATTTTACATGGTGCTGGTTTATCCACTCTGGTGTCATGAATAAATTTCACATAGGAGTAGAGTATGATAGGCTCCTATCATAAAACTCGGTTCCGTTTAGTTTATTATTAAACTCAATTTAGTTTATTCACATCACCCTATGCTTAAATTGTTGAATCAACCAGTGTCCTTTTAAGTTAGTAACTGTAGTTTTTTTCTTTTTTCTTTTTTGACTAAAACTAACAAGGATAAACATATATTTTACAATCACTATTCTTAAGTAGAGATTTTAACTAGTGTCAATTTCCTTCCCGAGGAATGATACATCTGGTACTGAATTTTGGTAACATCTATTCTCATGTAAATGTGGGGTGCTTAAAAAATACAGTGAGGGATGAAGTAATATCTGAAAGGAAGGTAAAAGTACAAAATGTCGACAATCAATTCTATAGTAAATGGAATCTTTAATAAAAGTGTAAAGATTCTACTCCTTCAAACATTTGAAGTTAGCATCCTATAAGTCAACACTGTATAGTGCTTAATGCATTTTAAGACAGGAGAAAGAAAATTTTGTTGGGATTTTTGTAAGAGAAATGTTACTGCACGTGAGGAGCTACATTTAGAAATTTTTCTTGTCAGCATCTAATCAAAATTTCTGAACAAAACCTGGAAAGGAGCAGTAAGAAGCCAGTGAAGACAAGGAAAAGCAGGAGCAATTACCCAGTGGTAGTTTTCTTTGTTTACAGGAGATTAATCAGTTGGCTACCAGGACTAATCAGAGAATCATCAGGAAGCCTTCCCCTGGACAAGGCAGCTCAGGTGCAGTCCTACCTGTACTGTGTAGGGCTGGGAGTCTTGGTGGGAAACCCTCTGATTCACATCTACTTCTGACTCGTCTCAGTCAAGATAAGTACACTGAGCCATGTCCCATAACTGAGCTCAGATAGTACGAATTCTCTCATAAAACTCTTAATTTGAACCACATGAAATTGCCAATTTTTGCACATCAAAAAGAGTAAAAGCTCAGCAATTTTTACAAACATTTTACATATCTTTCCTTTTGGTAGAATAAAGTTGACACTTTTAAGGTGTCATTGTTCCAATGGTTCTGTTATAATTTAAGCTCAACATATCAAGGCCTGTGTCATTAGAAATATTTTCTATATTAATAAAATATTGTTTAGTGTAGTTCTCTAAATAACATATACAATCCCCAATTAATTAATTGTTTAATCATTTTTATTAATTTATGAATTAATTGATTTAATAATTAATATTTACTAATTATTAGTGCTTATAGGAGAATTTGAAGAAGAAATCTTTTCCTAACCTTTTTTTATTATTTTAAATTGTAGTGCTCAAGCAGTCAATGAATGATAAATATAAGTTTCTCAAAGATGCTATTCAATTTATTTCTGGTTGGAGTTTTGTATCAGAAAATTACTACTAGATTAAATTTAAACAAATATCTCTTATAAAAAAGCTATAAATATAAATTGGCCCCGGGAAAAAAACCCCAGATTGATATTGGAGAAATCTCACTACTTTGTGTTAGGTCAAAAATTAGTATACTTTCAAAAATGCTGTCAAAGTAACTTTAAAATTACAGAATAATCCTGTAGTTTGGAACTTGGAAGTAGGCAGATACATATTTGTAGTAAAGTATTCCTTATACTTATGTCTTGTGATTATCAATAGGAGAAGACAACAACTAATAATTTATTATACATTTTCAAAGTACTTTCTGATCCTCGCTTTAAGGCATGCTCTTTTAACTGTGTTTGCTATACACATAATTTATTGATATTGTTCATAGGCTGACATGTAGATAACATTCAGCTTCCATTTCAATCAAGTAGAAATGACACCCGGGGAAACCAGAAGGCTGATTTTGATTTGTCCTTACTATTTAAAGGCAAAAGGCTGCCAGGAATAAACAGCTTTTCTAGGTTCCACTCTCAGTGATCCTTGCTAATGTAAACCCTTAACTGCTCTTGATAGTAAGTGAGCCATTTTGTGCCATAACAAGCCCTCTTAAGGTGAACCCTTAACACTTGGCAGTCTGAACTCTTTTCCCCAACTGAACCCTGACTTTCATGCTCTGAGAAAATATCCCACAGGACTGGGCCCTCCTTCATCACCTGTCTTCCTTCTAATCTATGTGAATTTCTGCAGTGACTATCTTGTGTAAAATACCTTAAAAATTTATCATACATAGTTTCTATTAAATGTTAAAGAAAACATAAAAAAAGAAGATAGAGAAATAGGAAGTAGGGAGAAGTTCTAATAATTCTACAAACTATATTTCAAAAACATTTCAATATATATTCTAACCTGTATCACTTATACCACTAGGCTCTCTTACTTCATTGAAAAAAAAGTTTTGTCTTATTATCTATTTCTTTTTTGTAAGAGTCTTTTTTGTCTATGACTCATACTCTAACATTTTGGCCATCCTTGTGAGACTATGGTACACAGTGTATAAACTAATGTTATTCTTTAATTACTTTGTTAGGAAATTTTGCTTTGTTTTTTCACAGGAGTAAGGATCTTTACTAATATTTACTTGTAGTATAATGAAATAATTTTTTTTTAAAAGATGATACAAAAAACTTGATACATTTCTTCTTGGTGCCAGATTTGTTTCAGTACTTTGGTCAGATGTCTTCTTTTATCTTTTTTGGGGGGGAGGGGGGTACTGGGGATCGAACTCTGGTCCTTGCGCTTGCGCAGCAGGCGGCAAAACCACTGAGCTAAATCCCTGGCCCATCTTTTATCATTTTTGAGCAAGTAAGGTTTACCATCTGCCTGCTTCCCAGTGTATGTGAACTGCTCTAACTGGTTAGACTATGAGGCAGTGAGCATGAAGCAGGGCCCACCTTCTGGCAAGACAATGAAAAACAGACCAAACAGAGGGTTAGGTCCTGCCTGAGTGAGTGACTTCAGACCCACGTCAGAGGCTTAGCAGGCCCGGGCCTGTGACGGAGTAATTATGTGGGTGGTGTTCATAGTAATAAACAGCACGCGATTTCAAAAGGAGAAATGATGGGCCAATTCAAACATACTTTGGCTTCTCAGCTCAGGGTGGGTTGAATGTAGTGCAGCCTTGTTCAAGATAATCATTCAGCCCAAGCACATTTTGAATTTTAGAAATTATACTGAGGCATC
Source organism: Heterocephalus glaber (assembly GCF_053883595.1). NCBI lineage: Eukaryota > Metazoa > Chordata > Mammalia > Rodentia > Bathyergidae > Heterocephalus > Heterocephalus glaber. Next base: position 4,584,325 of record NW_028258151.1, on the reverse strand, counting down.
AAATCTGTTACTTTAAGTCTAGTTCACATACGCTGGAATTAAGAGTGGGCCAGAAATACAGACATTTCAAATAGAAATTGAAAATAGTACATTCACTGCTCCTAAATATTAGTCAACATTAAGATCATAAAAGCAGTTAATACAATTTGAAGTTAAACATAAGTTATGTATTAAACAAACACTATGTCCTTGAAACAGTGCAAATATGCTTACTTGTCTATGGAAACACTGAACAAAATTAACACAAATTAGCTTTTCAAATACCCACTTATTCTAAACGTAGTTATAGTGAGTCTTTAGTCTCTATTCTACCGAAGCTAGTAATAGTATAGACTACCACTAGGAAATAAACCAGAAATAACACATAAGAATCTTATTAAATTTAATCATTATTTTTGAAAATCCCAAAGGGGATGTTACAAAGTATTTTGTGAATAAATTCAGTGACTGTGTTACGAGCCGCTCAGGTTCATATGCGTAGGGTTGTTTGTTCACCACTGACCAAATCAAAGGAAGCCATGTATGTTGGTAAGAAGGAGAAAAATGATTTATTCAAAGCTAGCTCCAAGGAGAGAAAGGGGCCCATGTGCCTGGAATCACCACCTCACCTTGCACAGTTGGGCAAGGGTCTTTTGTAGTAAGGAGCAGCAAAGAGGGGAGGCAGAACTGTTGGTTTATCACATGAAGACACCTTTAGCTTATTTTCTTGTGAAGAGGGAACAGTGCTCCCGGCCTCCTGTGGCCACATCTAGTATTCTGTCCCTTCTTTTGGGCAGAGAGCCAGGTGCTGGAAGTATGCTCAGCAGGAGGAAGTTTGAAGAAGTTGTCTATCTCTAAAAGAAAAATAATCTCACCTTTAAAGTTCCATTTTCCAGTGTCGGTTACAAATATCCTACACAAAATTACTCTGGGGATTTAGCAAATTCATTGGCCATAGGACAATTCAAATCTTAAATAATTATATACCCTTGTATCAATAAACAAATGTGAAAATAATTAAATGGAGTCTGAGAAGGAGTTTGGTATAGAAAGTAAACTAAAGAACAAGGTAAAAACAAAGAAAAATAATTAATAATCTTTAAAAGTAGAGATAATGATAAGTGCAAGCATTGGTTTATTTAATTATAAAGAGCAAAACTAATGCAAACAGAATTGAAGAACAAACATTAGACAATTCAATATTTTAAATATCAGTTCTCCACAAAACGCTACACAGATTCAAAGAAATACTAGTTAAAGGACCAGCTGACCTACTGAATAAGTGAGCAGATTTCTTGCAGACTTAATTGGAGATATAAATACAGCATCCTGTATATCTCCATTTATACAAAATTCTAGAAAATGCCAACTCATACATTAGGGATAGAAATCATACCAATGTTCATGTGCAAAGAGAATCTGAAAATTGTGTAAGTTGGAACAGGAAGAAGGGATTTGGGAGGTAATGAAAATATTCATTACCTCAATTGTGTTATTTACTTGAGTAGTTTGACAGAGGATGGAAAAATAAAAAATGGAAATATATATGCAAATTTTAAAACAGAAGATTGTATGCAGCTTATTAGATGTCGATCATATCTTTATAAAATTATTATATTAAACCTATAATATGAAGATTTTCCCTACATGATTGACAAAAGGTTTATGAAATATTAACCAACTGGTGAGGACATAGGGAAACAAACCCCTAATATTTTAAGTTTTTAATTTTAATGTAATAGAAGTAGATATTAATGAAGAAAATATAAAACTTATTCTATGAAAAAATAATTTTTTATAACAAAAATTATTAGAGAATAACAATGGTAAATACACTGTGCGTCATGATCTTAAAAGAATGTGTATTCATTTACTAATCTATTTCTCAGTTCATTTCATAATAATACTATACCTTTTTTGCATAAAACATTTTAATTATTAACAAAAAATCTCACACTTGGTATATTTTCAATCTTTCTCTTTCTTTCTATTTCTATTTCTTTCCATTTCACAATATCTATTATTTCTTATGCTGTGGAAATTCCTGTATATGCAATGGAATTCAAATTAGCCATTTATGTCAATATATGAAACACCACTAACAGAATTTACTTAGCAGTATTTTAGTATAACTGGAGATTAAAATGAGAACATTTCCTTCTCAGGCTTCAGTGAGCTTTCGAGAACCAAGAACACTAGAGTTGTTACCAGGTATCTCCATGTCACAAAATAGAATGTTAATTCTCTCGTCTGGGAAATCCAAAGACTATACAATCCTTCCAATCTACAAGAACCTCACTCTGTGCAGGGGACCAGAGTTGGGAAGAAATGGGTTGGGCCAGACAGCCAAGTTTGTAGGCTGTATAATGTGAGTTTGGACTCAGGTGAAATGTAGTCTCCTTGACACTCATCTGCTGCCACTGTGTCCATGCAGGGTGTGATGTTTGTATCTGTCAGAGGCATTTTTGAGGCATAAGATAATGGCCCACTAGATACTTGTTCAATCACCAAGTAACGGGATCCTATGAGAGCAAAACACACTGGATCCTAAAACAGGGCTCAGTCTTAGTGGCTTTTTGTAGCCCTGGTAAATGGTAAACCTTAATGTTTTGTTTTGTTTTTTGACAGGGTCTTGCTCTGTAATTCACGCTGGCTTGAACTCACTATGTAGCCCAGGTTGGCCTTGAACCTGTGGCGATCCTCCTGCCAGCTGGGATTACAGACGTCCACCACCATGCCAGTCATATATATATATATGGCTTTTTTTTGGTACTGGGGATCAAACTTGGGTCCTTGTGCTTGCACAGCAGGCGGTGAAACCGCTGAGCTAAATCCTCAGCCCACTTATACATTTTTTAACAGTCTGAACAGCAAGAGGAGAACCATAACCAGCATCTAAAATCAGCAAGAAAACATTTCCCATTGATTTCTTCACACACATGACCTTGGAAGCAATCCACATAAAGTAAATATTTTGAAGTTCTAGTAAGGCTTATGTCAAAGTAAAAAAATACATATATACAAATTAATCCCCCAGAAAGAAATTTGTATTTGGAAATTGAGACTAGGATTCCAGTTCGGTTCACATGTGGTACAGGTCAGAGTGGCCTCTGCTATGTCCTGAGAACAAAGGAAAAAGTAAGGTTTTATTAAGACAGAGAAATTGATGCAAGTTATTTTGATGAGAGTCCGTTGGCATTTTCAGTGGTTGTGAGGCCTGGCAAGTTCTGATCGATTAGCAGTCACTGCTACCAGATCAGGGAAATCTTTAAGTCACAGTTGCCAGTGCCATCCTCAGCTCCTAAATAGAAGGGAGACGAGGATAGAGGAGGCAGCTGCTGCTTCATTCAGATAGTTCCTGGAGCAAGTTTCCCTCTTTCCTCCAGATTTACCAATCCATTTTGGGGGAGACAATATATTCTACTTTGTGTAATGAACTTTCACATTTACACATATAGTTATAATTACAGGAAATGCCGGGGCTTTGACTTACAAAAAAAGCTAATGACTTTTAAAATCTTGAATGTTTTAAATAAAATAAGAAAATACATACTGAAAAATGCTAATAATGACCACAGACATATCAAATGCAAAAATGCTAGTATGCATGACAACCTCAAGGAACCTATTTAAAATCCAGCACATGGCTTTATTATGTTTCCCCTAATCCATTTTTATAAGGAATCCTACTTCCTTAGCATTCTTGAAATGCCTTTTGTTTTGCCTCAGAGGATCTACAAGCTCTAATAAAAGGGGAAAATAAGGCCAGGGATTTAGCTCAGTGGTTCTGCTGTCTGCCTCACATGTGCAAGGTCCCGAGTTCGATCCCTGGTACAAAAAAAAAAAAAAAAAAAAGGGAAAAATAAGCACTTATTTTTTTTTTTTACCCAAAGAGTGAAGGAACACTTGAATTGGGGATTTAGCCAAGGTATTTTGAAGAGCAAGAGTAAACTGCACATTTGTCAAATTTGTGCGTTTTCCCTTCCCAGCTGCTCTTAAATGCCTCGGGTCAGTGCGGTTAACTGCATCACACACAGCTCAGGTCTCTTCTATTTCTCCACTTTGGTCAATTTGTTATGTGAACAAGAAATAATAGTCTTTATTATAATGGCACACTGAAGAATTAGATAAATCAGCATTTTAAATGCATAAAATTATAGAAAAATTATACTTTCTTCTTTATTTTAGAATCAAGAATTTAAAAGGGCTACTGCATCCCCTCTTTTTGTGTTCTAACCTCTCTTTTTAGGAATCATTCTTGGTATATCTAGTGATGCAGTGAATGCCTGTGGGAGCAAGTGAAGATGGACAGTGATATCTATCAATGCCCCTCTGGGATACCCAAATTCTTGTATTTCTTTCTTAAGAACTTCCCTACTCTTCATCCTATGAGAGAGCCTCATTGCTCATTTATCGGGAAAACACAAGCATTTTTCAAATTGTAATTTTGTTGCATTTGTTCAAATAAAGAACTTTTCCCTAACTTGAAACCCGCCCCCATGCCCCAACAAGTGCATAAACTTTCCAGCTCGATAATGCTCAGTTTGGCATTTTAATGTTGTTACAAATTTAATTTTATTTCTATTTATTTTAGACGCTTCAAAAGCACTGAAGTGATCAAATGATGAAGCAGACACTCACTGTCATCTTGCACATACTCAAGCCGCATTTTCTAAATAGTTTCCAACAACTAAAACAACTGTGTAATAATGATGAAAAAAACCAATAAAGCAATAGAAGACTAACAAACACAACTAATACTTATCCCACTTTGGAATCTTGAGAAAGAAAAACCACAGTATTAAGCACTGGTGGTGTATGTAACAGCTTGCCTGACGAACCGGCTTAGATCCTTAGCACCACACACGAAAAATCCTCACCATTGAAATTAGTTGATACAGTGAGAAAAATCAGTGCCTTCATATTTGTTTATTTTTTTAAGATGTCGATTTTTATTTTGTTTTTGTTTTATTTTTGGTACCAGGGATCGAATTTAAGACCTTGCGCTTGTGAGGCAGGCGCTGGAACCACTGAGCTAAATCCCCGGCCCAGTGCCTTCATATTTAAATAAATGTATTTATATAACATGTCATACACATGATGTAAGTGATATCCATGACAATGAGATGTTTTACTGGACCTTCATTGATATTTACTGCCTAGAACTCCTTATAGGATCCTATCAACAGAGAATTTAACAATGTTCTGGACTGAAACTCATTATATGTGTTTGAGACAAATGTTAATGAATAATGATAACCACCTAGACCAATACATATGATAAAACAAAGTACCAAATTTCAAAGGATATTCCTAAATTATTGAGTCTGATATAAAATACTCATATCTGTCAGAAATCCATGTACACATTTTTGGAAAATAATAGTGATACTGAAGTTCTTTACATGTAAAGGATAGAATCACAATCAAATGGCATCATTTTATGTGTACATCATTTCCAGGGACATTGTTACAAAAAAGTTAGGTGAAAATATGAGAAAATCAAATTCTTTATAACAGGGATTTTTGCTTAACTAAGTTATCTTAACCAAGGTATCATAACAATGAGGTGTCTATAGTCCTCTCTAATTAGTGCTTTAATAAATACCTTGTTTCTGTAACTCATCTTTACTTTGAAATTTTCTATAATCACTGCATTTAAAATTGTAGCTATGTTGGCAATATATGAATTTCCTTTTCTTTTCAGAGTATGAGAGTAAAACGCTGAAAGTTAGGCTGTATTATAAACTGCTTACAGAGCGATATTAGATGTTATTACTTGTTTTAAATTCTGGATATTAGAAATAATATTCATGTATATAAATGCATATTTACAGAGTATTTTACAATTGAATATATAAGTAGCTGTAATTATGGTTGTAAGAGTTCATTAATGTATATTTTTATATTTCAGTTACTTGATTAGTCTTATCCAAAGGCTGCTGAAGAAAGAATTACTACATGAATAGAGAGATGTGGGAAACATCTTACTTATTTAACAAAGTTGGCTTCTGACTGTCATATAAACTAAAATTGTATTTTACATTTAACCAGGTAACTCTCTAAACTGGTCTTAAAAGATAAAACTATAATATATACTCATAAACAGAACTACATAAATATAAACATTTACATAAATACAAAAATAGACCTTTATATACACAAAAGATACATAGTAGATCTATCACAGTACTAATCTATTGATCTGTATAATAATGTATAATAATATATGAATTTTGGTGTATTTAGATGTACAAACAAATTGTTCTAAAGCCTTATATTTCATAGTTGTAAGCATGATCACACTTTTCTGAATACCTCCTCAAAACCTGATAGATTGTCTCTATAGAAGTAGAATTGGCTTTTCTTTGATCAACTTTCAAAATCTTTTTATAATGCCTTGTATTTATAGAGGACTATTCACAAGACTTTTTTTAAAGCATACTTAAATTTTTCTATAGCTTTATGTAATCAACCACTACTTTTCCTGTCTTTATACCTTATGACCAAAGACCTTTAAGCTCTGAATTTAGTCTTAAAATTATGACAGCATTATTAAATTATTATTTCTCCCTTTCTCTGTAGTCTCACTTCAGTCTCTGCTTCTTCCAATCTAAGAAGAAATATATTAAAAATAAATGAAGAAGCCACTCCTGCAGCAGCAGGAGCATACTGTTGCCCTGTAGGTGATTGGTGGCAGAAGATGCTGGGAGTAAAGGCTGAGGTACTGCCCTGTGGGCCCTGCCAGCCACCGTACAGCCTCACCTCACCTACTGTGAGTGCTGCATGCTCACAGAATCTTGACGTGCCCCTCCTTTTGCTGAATGGATTCCATCTTAACACTGGTCATCACAGAAGGATACCAGAGTCTAATTCATAGCCTTCTCTGATGCTTGAAGTAAACTGCAAGTCAGAGCAGATAAAATGGCTTTCCACTCAGAGCTCCACTTGAATGTAGCTGTTGAGTAACATGGAAATTCTGCCTTCATCTATAAAAGACAAATAAAGGAAACCTGTTTTATGACTTTCTGGCTCAACATGGCCCAATATACCTTAGTACCTTTGCAGAAAAAAGAAAGGAAGTCAGGTGCTTTACATGCATCCCCACCCACCCACTTGAGCACCACCTTGAGTCTCTGTCCAGGTGAGCCTGTTAATGGAGCCAGGAAGGCAGTGCAAGGAGCGTCTTCTAAGGGGAACTTGACCTTATCGATCAATCTCTTTAAAAACAACTCTTAAAAACTATACTTGTTACATAAATATCTTATTTACTTAAATTAATAATTACGTGCCTCTGTGTGCAGTTATGTGTGAATAGACAATTATTTTAAATTTTCATTCATATTTATATCTTTGAGGTACAGAAAAGATGAAGTTTGACTCTAATACATAATGAAATTGTACTTACACATTTTTTATAATTCCAGTTTTAAAATTTCATGTTCAATACCATTTTAATAATATTATTTGTGACATAAATATATGAATCATGATGTTGGCAAGCATGGTAGCACATACCTGAAATTTCAGCTATTTGGGAAGCTGACACAGGACAATTTTGAGTTCAAGGCCAACCTAGGAAACTAGCAAGACCTTGTCTCAAAAAAAAAAAAGAAATATTTTTAAAACATACTGGTATTAATGTAGTACAAAGAACTTTATTATAAACCATGGAAGATATAATATTATATTTTGTACCTAGTGCCTCTGTATAAAAAGGTAAAGGAAGCTTGAATAAGAAACTGTCCCAGAATTTAATTCCAACTCTCTATGAGGGTGTAAGCTCTCATATTGGTTAAATGCTATATTTCTCCATTTATCCATCTATAAAATAGGAAACAAAATACATTCTATTTGCATCAGTAGAATGCTAATGATGATTAGTGAATCAATATATATGTCAAGTGCTCTTAGGAAACAATTTGGTTGTAAAGAATCAGTGAAGAGTAGAGCTAAGAGAGGTATATGATGTAGAACAAGCCTTATTGAGAGTAGAAAATGTTTCAGTGAACTTGTAAATTGCCTCATTAGGTATCAGATTTTTACTTTTTCCAGTTTATTGACATCAAGTAATCTTCAAAAGTGGACAAGGGACATTTGTCAATGTCTATTTGTATCTTGAAATTGCAGCTAAATACATGTGGCAAATGCCTTTCAGTGAGCTGGGCATTGCCTGTGTGTCAGCCAGTGTAGTGGCAGATAGGACACAGAGATGGATGAGCCATTTGTCACAAACTCAGCTGACTTCAACCATGGACTCTGAGTAGCTGAAGATACCCTTCCCCCACATCTTCATCATACACGAAAACAGATTCAACTGCTTTCAAGGTAAGAAATAACAATTTCACTTCATTTGCTTTATTAAGTGTGCCCATTTGTAACAGAAGAAAGCAGTCATGTGGTCTTAACACAAGGTTTTCTCTTGATGATGAATATATTTTTAAGCAATCTGAGACCTGTTTCCTCCCTGCAAAGTGTAATCAGTCTCTCCAAAACTTTTTTGAAACTCCTTCAGAGTTTTGGTAAATATATTTAATTTTTACTTAATGAAAATACCTGCTTATCAGAAAATAACAATTTCTGAATGCTTGGTTTAAAATGACGAAGCCAAATAAGCAAATGAGAAGTATCTAATATTTCTGTCTATTATTTTGATTAGGGTAACCACTTATTTTCTTTCTATAAGAGGACCTGGAGCCCACCATGGTGGTACATGCCTGTAATCTCAGATTTCTGGGAGGCTGATGCAGGAGGATCCCAAGTTTGAACACAGCTTGGGCAAATTAGTGACTTAACAAGACTCTGTCTCAAAATAAAGGAGGAGGGCTGGATATAAATTCATTTAAATGTCCTGCATTCAACCCCAGTGCCATACACACACACCAAACAAATGACCTGGCTTCTCTCCTGTGCTATTTTCATATGGTTTTATTAACAAATATTGGGAAACAGATTTATCAGAATTAATACTAAAGGATCATTACTATTACATCCTTAAAGTGGGAATGTAGAACTATGCAGCATGTCACTTTTCCTGGAAAGGTATTCCTTCCCAAAGGCTGGCCTTATTCATCGCTTCGTCTGTAGAACTCATAGCTTGGTAGAAATACAGCTAAATGAAGACCAACTCTTGTTTCACACCAGGGAGAGGGAGTCAATCCTTCTTTCACTACTAGAGAACAAATTTTGCTTCTAGAAGCTCTGTGATTTCTGAGTGCACTTAGGTTTCAGGTACATTCCCCACCCTTCCATAAGGAAAGCACCCCTGGTAGCTGCCATGCTCTGATTTACCCCTTTATACCTCTAAAAAGAGTCATATACAGACTCTAACATCTCCACATAAATTAATAAGTGTTCTGCCTGTTTTCTACATCCCATCACCCAACTTCATGTTCATAAGCTGGAGATACAATTGTTTAGTTTATATAATGCTACACCAATATTTATGAACTAGACATTTCATAGGAACACATCCATGCATGTTGTAAAAGAACATTTTAGTTAAATATTTATTTTTTATTCAAAATGCATCCTTTAAATTGTACTTAGCATTCACCATTGTTTAAATGTTAATAAGGCTATCATGACTCATATCTGCTAATTTTCAAGAATTTGACATGTCTAAAATATCTTTAAGACCCAGTCTCATAGAGATGCCATTCCTGTTAGCTGACACATTTTAAATTCAAAAACATGTGATTTAGATGGTAGAAACATGATCATATCAAAACTCTGGATTGAAATAATTTTAGGAGGGATCAGTGATGGGTCAAAATAGTTTATTTCTGTGTTTCTCTGTTAAATCATTGGAATTGATATCATGCAAGAGTTATTTAACAAGCGTAGCTTATATTGATTATTCTTTGAGCATTTTGCCCAAATAACAGAATTATCATAGTCATTTCATGGAATTGATTTTTAGCACTGAAGTATATCCAAATAATTCCCCTCCTCATTAGAAAGCCTGGAACTATCTTACTATAGTTTAAAAATCTGGTTTTCAGAAAATGGTAGCATAAATCTTACTAGAATAGAGGTTAATACTTCCGTGCTAATTGCTTAATATAACAATTTAGATGTTAATCACTTTAGTTTGATTAAACAGTGTTATATACACTATTTTGAAGACAAGTTTATTATTTCACATATAATATAATACATGTATATAAATAAAATAAATATATATAAATTTACTCCTTCTAGATACTGTATTCTATGAATTTTGACACTTATTATCATGTAATTGCCATCAAAATAAAAATACAAAATAATTTCAGCACTACAAAAGTTGTTGGTCTTTGAAATAAATCCAGCCTGCACTCTGACCTGGTAATATCTGACCTGTTGTCTTTCCTGATAGTTTTATTTTTACAGAGGATCATAATAGTAACATAAAAATATGTAGCATTTTGGTCTGTTTTAGCTGAACATAATACATCTGAGACTGATACAACTACTGTATCAGTTTGTTCCCTCCTGTTTCTGAGTAATAGTCCAATGTGTGAATGCATAACCATTGGTTTATCCACTGATTAGTCACAAGCATTTAAAATATTATAGGCCTTTGGCAGTCACAATAAAACAACTATAAATATTCAAATGCAATTGTTTGTGGACATACACATTCATGCCTATTTAGTTCATACTTATGTGAGATTGCCAGACTAATTGGTAAATATGTATTTATTGTTTTAAGAAATTGACAAATTGCTTTCCAAGATTATACCATGTTGGACTTTCACCAGCAATGATGTGACTTCAAGGTTTCTCTCGTTATCAATAGCAATTGTTATTTGCAGGTGTTGATTTTTTTTTTATTTTGTGGTTATTGCTTTTTTGAAATTTGATGATTCCAAAAGCATATCAGTGAAGTTTTAATATATATTTTATAATGAATAATGATGCTGCACATCTATTTCTGTGCCACCCATGTATCTGCTTTGGAGAACAGTTTACTCAAAATTTCATCCCCTTTTAAAATTAGATCATTTTTTAATTCATATCACTGTTTGTAATTTTAATGTATTCAAATTATAATATACAGATGTATTTTCTAAGCATTTTCTCCTAGTCTCTGGATTCTTTTTCACATATTTGTCTATATCTTTTGAAGAGAAACACTAATAAATTTTGAAATCTGTCGTACATTTTCCTTTGTTTTTATGGTTTTTATGTCTTATTTCATTGAAGAAATAATTGTCCATCTCAAAATCATAAATATTTCCCTATATTTCTCTGAGAAATATAGATTTCACTTTTACATTTAGGTTTATAGTATCTTTTGGGGATTAAGATTAATAGATATTACAAATTTATTTATTTGTTAAGCCTACTATTTTGAGTAGAGTAGCATATATATATCAAGAAGTTCCTCCACCATTTATTAATAACTAGCTTTTCTCCTTTTAATTGTCTTAGCTGCTTAGCTCAAAATCAGCTGACTTTATACATAACTGGGACTGTTTCTGAACTTTCTGGTCTGCATTATTTCCTATATTCATAGATGTCCTCTTTGATTTTTGAATTTTTACATCAATGTATTGAAATTTTAAACATACATATCTTATAGATAGCTTGTCTGAATTACATATAGGAGTTACATATGCATAAGATTGTCATAAATGATCAACAGAGGAGGAGCACATAAAATTGTCTTGGATTCAAAACAAGTACCCTCACCCTTGAGTGCTGTAGAGCAGTGTAATATATTCCTCCTACCTGTGTCTTGGTGTCTGTTACCAACCTCCAATACCTTCCTCACCACATCTTTCATAGCCTTCAGGAATTACTGATTTACTTTATCCTCTTCTACTTTTTAGATTAAAGGTTTTAACTCCCACATATGAGAGAGAACGTGTAAGTTTCTGTCTTCCTGTGCCTGGCTTACTTCAGTTAACCTCATGCCCTCCAGTTCTGTTCACATTGCCACAGATAACACGATTTCATCTTTCTGTCCCACCACTACTCCACTGTATTTATTGTGCATTCATCTGTTGATTCACACCTAACTCAACTCCCTATCTTGCCATTGTTAATAGTGCTACGGTAAGCATGAGTGTGAAAGTATCAGTTTGATGTGTGGATTTAACTTTATTTAGATGCGTATCCAGGAGTGGTAAGCTGCATGATGTTAGATCTACTTTGAATTGTGCGAGGAACATCCATATTGCTCTTGCTAATGACTTTTCTAATTTAAATTCCCTCCCGCAATGTTCTCTGTTCCCTAAGTCAGCAGTGGAATTTCTTGGTTTGGTTTTGTTTTGTTCTGTTTAACCATTCTGATTGATTTGAGGTGATACAGTTTGGTCTGCACTTTCCTGATGACATGCCACTGTAAGGCTGTATGCTGATATTCTAAAATAAACACTCGATGTCATAGATTTCACTGCAACTACTGTGGTAGACGTGGTTCCCAGTGTCAGATGTGTCCTGTCTTCATTTCCATTCATTTCTAAGCATTTTCTAATTTCCACAGGGACCATCTCCTCGACTTCTCTTAGGAACCATAGCTTGTTCTCTCCTTTCCTCGTCCTGCCTACCTAATGTTATTCCTCTTTTTGGGGTGTAGTTTTCCCAGCTTCACCATCCCTCTTTGTAAAGGGAACAGGTCCTGCTCCTAAGTGTAAGAGATCCTGCTCAGGAGAGGTTTCCTTCTCCCGAGGGCAGAGATACCCAGTGACATTGGAATTGAGTGCTGCCTGCTCAGCACTGTCTTCTGCACTCCATGTTAAAAGAGCTGTTATCTCCCTAGTACAAAATGTGACAAGTTTCACAGTTCTTCACCTGAAGGAGTAAGAATGTAGCTGTACTTGAGAAAAGACTTTCTCTCCCATTGATTTCGCTGTGTCTCAGTATCCCAGGAGCATCTTTCCAAGGTGTCTCAACACGCTAGGGAGGGGATGGAAAGGAGTGAGTTGCATCTTCTCCTCCCACACACCCAGGAGTACCTTCCCAACAGTCCATACCCTGCTTTCATCAGGGTGCTAAAATGTAAACAGATGACCACTCCCCTGCCCCTGTGACAGCAATGTCTTCCTTCCATGTTCTGAAAGGTGTGACAAGTTTCCATCAAAGGCAGAAGCTGCTATTATTATCAGTTTTTAAGTTTAGATGTCACACATCTGAAATAAATGTCTAATACGGCCATCATTTATGCCCTGTTATCCAATACTTAGAATTATTTTGTATTCAGTGTGGAAGTAAAATTAACAACAACCAGAAGGATAACTAGACATTTTGTGTCTGCTTCAAATAAAAGCCCTCAAGTAATTAATAATTTTTTACTCATAGAATAACCAAAATAATGGAGTTTTTCTTGAAAAATGAAATTTATATTATACAATAAAAAGTACTATTTAAATGTATATTTTAATTATCTATATCAATTTAATTTTTCACTCCCTCAATGAATCTAATAAACATATCAACAAAAATAACTCTTGTAAACAAAGAAGAAAGAGTAATAGGATAGTTTCATAACATATTGCTTAATATATTTTATATATTGCAAAGCCCTCAGAAAAACAATAACATACTTTTTATAAAGATTAATGTTGATGACATGACCATTAATCATGTTCTATAACCATATTCTATGAAATAAATTCCTAACCTAATTTTGTAAAGCCTTCACCTGAAAATGATTTTTACATTTACAATGTTGTAAAACACAAAAACAAAAACAAAGAAGAATATATGGCAGAGAAAGAGCAGAGAGCACATAGCTCTTTACAGAAAGAGAGCTGATCTTTTATATGAAAATAAAAATGTGTAAATTATATGATTACCTACCAATGTTATTGTTCAGTATTGATAATATATATTAACATTAACAACTCTTGTGAGGCTAGAAAGCATAACATTTGAGAAGACATGAACTGGATTAAAATGATCTCAATGAATATCTTTTGTGATTGCTTTTGGAAAATTAATTCAACTATCATTGGTTGGAATATTATCATCTGAAAAATGAGAATAAAAACACTAGGTACCAAATTATTTATTTTTAAAAATTAATACACTGTTGTAGGCCAAGCACACAGCATAGATTTTAGCATGTATTAATTATGCATTTAATAGACTAAAAAAACCAATTTTTAACTTGCAGAAAAATAAAGGTGCACAGCATATAAATACTAATTACAGAAGATATAAAAATAACTATAAAACTACTACTGATTTCAGAAAACATATTTATTATTTTTATGTTGCTTTATCTTTTTGAGTTCCTTTATTTACTTATATTTTTAATACATATTCTATTCTTAGCAATATTGAAAATTCCACGCGGCTAGAAATTTTTCCTCACTATTTTATTTCCAAGGATATGTCAAATACATAGGACATATTCAATGTATATTTGTAAAGTCAACAGAGGGAGACTTTTCAGGTGAACATTGTAATTAGCCCTACTTAATTTAAAAAACAGGAGGAACTAATTTGAAATCATGTCTTCATTTCCAAACCCCAAATCTTCCCCGGGATTATACTTCCACTTTGAAGTTTAACTCATGGTGCATTTTTCAAACACTTAAATTTTGTGAATTTGTACATTTCTTAATTCATACTCTAATTAGAGAGAGTTTCTTTTATCCAGGCAGTCCAAGGACAGCGGCATAGAGCCCAAATCCTCCCAATTCAGATTTTTCTGAAACAAAAATTTTGCAGCATCTCTATTGATCTTTCTTATTCACTTTCTCATAACTGGGCAAAATATACAATCTACACCCCTTAAAGGAGGAGCCTTTTATTGTGGCTCAGGGTTGCAGTCTATGGGCACCTGACCCCAAGGCAGAAAGTATGTGGCGGGAGGGAGAGAGGAGGAAAGCTGCTCGCATGGTGGTGGTTAAGAAGCCTCTGCTGTTAAGGGAGAGAAAGAAGGGACTGGGGAGGAAGAGCCCCCTTCAGATCATGCCCCAGTTCCCAGCTCTGCCCAGAATGAGCCCCTGAGGAGTAGAGCACCCTGTGATCCAGTCCCCTCCCCAAAGCCCTACCCACCCTATGAGGATCTGGAGGGGTATTCTTGATTTAAACCATGACCATTATACTATATAACTTTGAGAAAAATGAAGCCATTCATCATTTGGAATTTGAAATTCTGTGATATTACTTTTTAATCCTGACCAAATTAGGTTTTTTTATTTATTAAGTTTATTGGTACATTTTAGGTATACATTACGATCACATTTATCATTAGAAATTTGTACCTCTACATTATGTATCTTGGTTATTACTTTTTCCCAATTACCCTGCCCTCCCTTTCAACCCCTCTGCCCCTCCCTATTTACAAAGTCTTTGTTTCCATTTTTTCTTTTTCTCTTATTTTTCCTTTCCCTTCTTTCCTTTCCTCTCCTTCCTCCTCCCCACTTCCTCTTCCTCTTCCCCTTTGGACCTTTTCTTCCTACTTCACATTACCTATTATACATTTTGGTCCAAATTAGTTTTTAAGACTTAAGCACAGCATACACAGTTTATTATATGTGATAAACAATGTTCCTCCTTGATAAACCATCTATGAAGACCAACATAAGGACTTAAGCAGTGAAAGAAGAGTGTTTGGTAATTGCAATCGATGTGCCCCCAAATAAGAAGCAGTCACATTAACTGAAAATATGTTTTGGGGAAAAGCCCAGAGACTTGAAGGGAGGCACAGTTAATAATAAATGACAGCTGTAACTGAGTATGTCCCCCAGTGGACCTTGTATGTAATTGTACTTTCTGTGAATGACCCTAATGCGACCTATGACATTCTCATATTTAATTTCATGGGTTTTTACTAAGTAAGTGGGAATCATTTTTAACTGAAATTAAAGAGAATGTTTTCTATGCAATATTACAGTCAGTTTCTGAACAAAGTTTCTTTTTCTTTTCAGCTATCATGGACTTAATCAGGACCTAATTTATAGTTTGACATGAATTCATTTCATGCATTTTTAAGGAATTATATCATGGGTCAGGCTTTGTTACACATTTGGAATATGCACCCATGAACATAGTAAACAGTATACTGTTTCAATGGATGCTCTACTGAATTCACACAGACAAAAACTACAGTAATGAAAGAACATTGCACTAAAGTATTCCTCACAATCATCCAAAAAAAAGGGCAGACAATAGAGAGTTATTTTTGTATGATTCACATATTTCTTTTCTGCAAGCACTTTCATATATAATGAAAGCCCAAAGGATTTTCTATTTTATTTCATTTGTTGAGGAGTTGAGAAGTCCTGCACCGGATTATCCTTTTGAAGGCAGCCTAACAAGAGTTGAATCAGTTTGAACAAGTTTAATTGACAGATCTGCCGGTATAACACTTTCATTTAAGCAACTTTATTATAAAGTTTTCATTGTGATTTTTTCCTAGAATTCATAAAGGTCTGATCAAATTATGTGATTATATAATGTCAAATATTAGGGATTCTTTTGGGAAAAAGTTCCAAACCATGCAATTGTGTAATTTCCTATTAAGGAAAAATAAAGGTGATTTGTCTGAAACTAGAAGGTTTTATATTTTTAAAACAAAATAAAACCTTGCTAGACTCAATGGCAAATGACTGTAATCACAGCACCAGGAAGTCTGAGGCAGCAGAACCTAAGGCAAAGCCATCTGTACCATTTAGCAACTTAGAAAGACCCCGTGTCAAACTTTTAAAAACTAAAAACAAGAATGAAAAAGGACTGGGATGTAGCTCAGTGCTAAAGCCTTAGGTTCAATCCCTAGTATTGAAAAAAAAATCTATGGAATACATGAAATAAGCCCATTAGTTTAGAAAGTCTTAAGGGTTTGATATTTTTCTTCTCCTTGAGGATTATATCAGTTTACCTTGACTCTAGCATGTTGACATAATTTTGGAAGAGTTTACTTCCCTTCCCTCCTTTCTCCCTTTATCTTATCCTTTCCCTTTCCCCTACTTTTTTTTCTCTCTCTATCTCTCCCATTCACCTTTCCGTCCTTCTTCCCTGTTCCTTCTGTCTCCATTTCTTTGTTATTTTTCTTCTCACCACTCACACAAGCATTTTCTTACCTCAAGTTTTCAAAAGTCTCTTGTGAAAGTAAGATGAATGTAAACAGGTGAATAATTATAGGCTTCAGGAGACTTTTAAAAGTGTGTCTGGCATGTATTTTCCATGTTAAAACAAATGATATTGTTTAAGTGTTGAGAAGGCAGATGCCAATCTGAGGAAAAAAGGAAAATGGACAATATTTGTCAAATATGGAATATGGGATAAAGGCACACAAACATTTATCAAAAATATAATTTTAAGAAATGAAAGAAGAAAATGAAGAAAAAAAGTAAAGGAAGAAGAAAGAGACAAGAGAGAGGAAAGAAAGAAAGAAGAAAGAAAGAAAGAAAGAAAGAAAGAAAGAAAGAAAGAAAGGGGGGAAGAGGGAAAGATGGAAAGAGGGAAGGGAGAGGGAGGGAAGGAGGGAGGAAATACACAAAACAGCTGGGAAGATTAAGATGTTTAAAGTTTATTATCACTGAAATATTTAAAGTTGTTCATTACTTGACATTATTCACAATGTTAACAATAATAAAATGCAAAATGTTTTTCACTAGCAAGATGAAAAATATGATTAAATTATTTGGAAAATATGAATATAAGACTGAATGAAAATGATTCAGGGTTTTCATTACTAAATTATGACTTGAATGTTGTTTTTAGTCTCCCTTTTCTGCTAATTGAGGATTATGGGCAAAAGTGTAGATTATCACCGGTCAGTGTGAGTCAAATGTTCTGCTGGCCTCAGTAATTTGTTCTTTAAATAATAGAAATATTACTTCAGCCTGTTGAGTAAGTAAGGAATTGTGAAAAATATTGAGCCTTTGAAGTCTTTTGGGTGATAGCTCCCATTTAATTTTAAGCCTTTCACTTTAAGTAGCTTTATATAGTTTTGGCAGAGATTTTCAGTAACATACGTGGGATTGCTTTATTCATTGTTTCTGTTTTACAGAGAGATTTTCAAATTAATTAATAGCCACCATAGATGTGAAACTGCCCCATGCTGTTGTAAATCTTAAACTATTTCTGCTTTACAGTCTTGTAGGTCACTTTGGGAAGGCAGCATGTAGAGCAAAGTTACAGAGAGGATGAAATCCCTCTCTTTGTATGTGTTCAAGAAATCCCTATCCACAGTGGGCTAAAACACGCTTTGCGAGTTCCTTGAAAATGACAAGATCAAAAGGATACCCTTAGATCTGCTAATGTGGGTCTGAAAGTTGTCTTTTTAAAGGCATTGCTTTAGCTTAAATTACCTGCATATGGAGAATAATCTACAAAAATGACTATTTATTTCTATATTTAATTAATAAATAATATTTTAAATTATCAAAGAACAGGAAACACTTTTAAAACAAAAATGAATAAAGCAATATATTGTTAAATTGAAATCCAAATAATAAAAGCTATAATCTTAGAAAAAGAAACAATGTGATTATCAATAAAAATAATTTAAGCTAGTATTAAAACTAACCACCAGATGTACTACAAACATGGACTAATACTTTTTTATTTAAAAATGCTCATCATAGTAAAACTGAAGTTTATTATAAAGAAAATATTTAAAGTACTCTTTATCAATGCTGGGGTTTTGGTCCAAAATCTACAGATCCAGGGAGATTGCCATTGATATCGTCAATTTGTACATATGGCAAAAACATAGAATGTTAGAGATTGCAAAATCTGTGCTAAGATGATTTCTATGGTTTCTAAGATTTAGGACCACCCAAATGTCTTGATTTAAACCTCAACAGTTAAAATGTTTCTTAATTTAATAAATCTTAATTTTGAAATTTTGCTGAAATTATAAAATATAACGAGTTTTACAAATTCCTTGTGTCTATTTATATTCTATTTTAAGATTAAGTAGAAGGAAACTTTGATAATTATCTATGAAAACTAAATCACTCAGCTCTTATTAAAATTAATGAGCCATTAACAACTTTATGCTATTTTAAACTCATCTAAAATTCAAAAATTGTTAAAAATTGATGACATCCTTCAGATAATAAAGTATTTTACCCAAAAATTTTACATAGATTATGACACACCATCAATAACGTATAAGCTAACATGTATTATTGCAATTATATTTATATTATAAACTCACATTTATAAATAATTGATTTAAACTTCACAATTAATCCTAAAATGTATAACCTGACAAAACTGACATTTAATATCATTTTATATAAAGGGGCACAAAATATATTGTAGCTGCACAAGAAAACATGCTAATCTAATAATACAAAATAAATGTTCATAAAAAATAACAGAGAATGATATTGGCAAATAAATAGTTAAAACTAACTTCAAAATATTCTCACTACATTGTGCTGAGGAATTGAATTTTATATAAAATGTGATGATCTTAATTTATATTTTAACTCTGCTTCAGCACATAAAGAGGATGAAGATTTTTTGGTAACTCTTGGGGAAAAACACTGAATAAAAATAAGCAAATAAGATCATAAACTATGGATAAGTACAGCCAAAGAAAGTCTGGTCTGGGAACATTCCTTGGACAAAATAATCCTGTCATGTCTACTACCGTGCCCACCATTAGTTACAAAAATATATCAAAGTGATAGAGGAGAGACAATAATGAAAATACTATTTTATCAAAAACAGTAATTAAGGTGAACAATAGAAACAATGAATATATGGAGAAACAATGAAAACAAAAAGCAAATTGATAAATTTCATCCTAAATATAATCACAATTATATTATTACCAAAATGGATTAAAATTTTATATAAATACCTATCTTTTATATAAAATATAATATTTGATCTATACTTTTTAATGTGCATGAAAACATTCAGTGTGAGAGTAAGAAATGTGTATGCTTGTGCATGACCACGGGGAGTGTGTACTATTAAATATCTTAAGTAAACACACTGAGTAATCTGTGACAGTGCATCTCAGACTGTGTAAATATGAAACATCTCCCGAAGACTGGTGCACGGTGGGCTTCAGCTCCAAAGTAGCAGTGTTCAAATGTAGGACCTAGCGGGGTACCTGGCACTCTGAAGACACTAAGGCTCACCCTGGCGAACATGTGGAAGAGTTCACGACTGAATGGGGCTCCAGTGGAGACAGTGGGTACTGGGGAGTCCCTTTGAACTTCACTGGTCCAACCTTTTTGCCTGTGTGGGACAAACTGAATTAAGAGATATTGTCTTGAACTGTATATAAAATACATACTACAGTTAATATATATAAGCTACAACCATTCATTTTTAAACATTTTAACTTATGGAATTATTTTCTAAAATAACACAGTAAGCCCAAGATTAATAATTAAATAAGAACACTTAGATGTTTGCTTAATAACAATATTCCCTTGTCATACAGACACACTCACGCATTGGTAGGTTCAAATATTACTATTGTAGTAACTGCTGTGTCTTACTACCAAGTCACTGTAGCACATTTAATGTCTAGATTCCACAGACAGGGGGACTGGCTCAGGAGATTCCTACTGCACCCCTGCACAGGATCCTGCTACTGCCTCACAGCCCACAGTCAGCACCACACAATCGAACCATGAAACTACTGTGAAAAATCACACGTGAGTGTTTGCAATTTTGTGTGCTACATTGCTAGCTGTCCAGGGCTGAGTGTTGGCCATCAGCCAAGGGGTACACAGGCCTAGTATAACTCCAGCTTCTTCCTCTTTCCCTGGCTCTTTCCACCTTTCTCTGCTTCCATGCAGAGGCTGCCATGAGGTGAACAGCTTTCCTTGACCACACCATGCTGCCTTGGAGTCACCCAACCATGGACTGAACCCCATGAGATGAACAGCAGAAACCTTCAAGGTGTGCTTGTCAGGTATTTTATTTCAGTAAAAGAAAAGTGACTGATACACAAACTAAATACACAGAGTGGGCTGCATAATTCTATTAAAATATAAAATAATATGCAGATATCAAAGACTATAAAAACTCTTATAAAAATAACAAATTTTGTTTAATTTGTATTTTAGTGCTCTAGACTTTTCTTTCTTCCTAAAATTGAATTTCTCTAAGTGCAGGTCTGCTAGTTGTAAATTTTCTTTATATTTGTTAAAATCATGGGTAATTTGTCTTTATTTTTGAACTGGATTTAGAATACACCTTGAAAAAAATTTTTGAAAAGTTTTGAAGATGTTTCCACATTGTCTTATTTTTATTATTTTGGATAGGCTATCTCCATTAAATGTTATCTTTTTTCCTTTGTAGGTAATGTGTAATTTTTCTTTTAACTACTTTCAGGATTTTCTCACTGTAAGTAGTTGAAGTGTGTGTGTGTGTGTGTGTGTGTGTGTGTGTGTGTGTATGCATATGCATGAAGGCATGAAGCTTTCTCTTATTTGTTTTAGACTTGAGTGTTTATCATGCGTGGTACTCATTGAGGATTTAGATCCATGGTTTTTGTTGGCCAATAATTTTTATTAATTTTCTACCATTATTTATTCAAATAAATATTTTTTCCCATTTTTCTTCTGTGTATACTTTCAAATATATATACTTATCTGGCTTCATATTGGCTACTAACTAATTGGCTACTAACTACTGAGTTCCCTGTGATTTTTTCTTTTCACTCTTCTTTGTTTCTCTTTGCATTTTGGTTTAAGCCAATTTCTATGATCTTAATTACATTCTAATAGCTGAGACACAATACCTGGCATTTACAACTTAAAGAGGAAAGGTTTGTTTTGCCTGACCATTTGAGAGGTTTCAGTTTATAGCTGGCTGGCTCCAAGGCCAGGTGGCATGATAGGGGGACTTGGCAGAGGAGAACTGCTCATGGCATGATAGGCAGAAGCAGAAAGAGGGAGAGAGACTTTCCAGGCCACGCCCCCAGTGAGCCACCTCCTCCAACCAGCTTTCACCTCCCAACATCACATTTAGCTATAAACTCATTTGCAGAGTAATCCATTGACTTTTGTCATGTGCCCATGTTTGAATCACCATCCCAAATACCTCACCTAAAAGCACATGAGGTGTTGGGGGACACCTAGGTATAAACCATAACATCTATTGATCTATTTTCCAGGTTCATTGATTCTTTCCTGGACTGTATAGTCTGTGGATGAGCCTATCAAAGGGATTTTCCCAGTTTTATTACTAATTTTCTTTTAGCATTTACATTTGATTCTTACAATATCAACTTTTCTGCCGAAATTAACTGACATTCCATGTTATCTTTTGCATTAATAATTTAATGTAACTATCGTATTTGTTTATATTTCCTCTGTGATAGTTCCAGTATCTCTGTTATTTCTGTGTCTGGGTCTAGTGGTTGCTTTGTCTTTTTACACTTGTTATTGTTCTTACCATTTGCTTTACCATTGGTTTTTAGAATACTTTTAGATTTACAGAAAAATTATTCAGGAAACACAGAAGTTCCCATGTAACACAACTCTTCAACTATATTGACAATTTCCCTTAGTCTAGTCATCTAGCACTTGTATGTACCATTGTTATAATCAGTAATCCAATGTTTATACCTTAATATATTATGTAAAATCTATAGTTTACATGAGGACTCATTCTTTGTGCTATAGCAACCTATAGGTTTTGGCTAAGATGTGTCTTGTATCCACCATTACAGAAGATTCACTGCCTCAAATTCCCATGTGCTGTATCTGTTCCTTACCCTCCCATCCTCTCTGAAATCCTGTCAACCTAAGATCTTTTCACTGTTTGTGTAGTTTCATCTTGAATTATGATTGAAATTATGTACATAGTATGAAACCCTTCAAAGGAACTCCCTTCACCTAGCAGTATGTATTTAAGGTTTCACATTTTTGTATGTGTGGTTTGATTATTTACATATTTGTTTGTATCACTGAATAATATTCCAATGTATGGATATAGTCAGTTTATTTATCAGTTCATCTGCTAAAAGACATTTGGTTACTTCTAAGTTCAGCAGTTATCAATAAACCTGCTGGTAAGTGATCATGTACCATCTTCGGTGTGGGAATTCACTATTGAACCTGAGTGAGTAAATACCTATGATTCTAACTGCTAAATCATATGATGGGCATATGCTCAGCTTTATGAGAAACTCCTAAAGTGTCTTCCACAGTGGTTCCATCATTGTGTATTTGACTTGCAATGAGTGAGAGCTTGTTCTTTTTTCACATCCTTGAGAGCATTTGATGGTATCAGTAGATTGGATTTGGACCATTGCAATATGTACACAGCTGGGTCTTAGTGCTGTTTTAATTTGCAATTCTCTAATGACAAATTACGTTGACTACTGTTGTTTATTTGTTAGTTTAATGGTACTTGAGATTGAACCCAGGACTTCACACTGAGGTACCCTGCCAGTTCTTTCCGATTTTGAGATGTGGTCTTGCTCAGTCTGTAAATTGCCAAGGTGAGGCATGAATTTCTATCCTCTTGGCTCAGGCTTCCTGAGTGCTGGGATTACAGAATTGCACCATCACACCCAGATAATGTTGAGGACCCTTTAAAAGCTTGTTTGACACTCTACTTCTTCATTGGTAAGATATATTAAGAAACCTCTTCCCATTTTTAAAAAAAAATTCATTATTATTCTATTGCTGAGTTTTAAGAAATCTTTGTATATTTTGGAAATGACTAATTTATAATACATGTGTATTACATTGAATAGGTGATGATAAAAACAGAAGGATTTTGAAAATTTTTATCATAAAAAATGATATTTGATTTGATAGATTTTTTAAACTGATTTAAAAATTTCATAGTGTATACATGTACCAAACATTATGTGACCCCATTTAAATGTACAATATTTGTTTTTATGTCAGTATCAAAGTAAATTTATTTTGAAATAATATTTATGGTAATTGGTAATAGAATATTGAGTCAGATGATTTTCATGAGCCTTTTAAGGTTAAAGAGTTTTTAACAGAACACTAACAGGACAATCCATGAAAGAAAACTTTGGTGAGTTGGAATTTTTAATATTAAAAGTGTCTTCATTGTGAAACATCCTGTTTAAAAGTAAAAAAACAAATCATAGACTAGGAGAAAATAATTGTATTTTTTAAAAGATGGCCAAAGAGTACATGATACTAAGGTAAAAAAAATTCTATTTGGAGATAGAATACTTTTTATTCTATGAGCATTTATGGTGAAGGATGCTGTAGTCAGGGCATTGGCTGTATTTGAAGAATTTTGTTGTTATGATGACCACAGTTGAAGTTTGTTATTGCGATGAGTGTCAGAGACCTCATGATATTTTAGCGGTATCTTACATGTGTTCCCCTTCCTAGCTTCACGGATTTCCCTTTGCTCTGCTCCTCAGATGTGTGCATGTCTTATAGTGATCCTAGATGTACTGCACTGTTGGATTTCATCAACTCCATCAGTGTGGTGTTCTGTTTGGGGGCAGCGGTGTTCTACGATCTTCTTACTCCACAATTTTAAGTACACACTGTGAACTTGACCTCTGAAATCAAATGTTCGCATGTCTTCCTCATTAGCCCCGTGGAAGGCTCTGCTAGATCTTAATTCCCGCTTTTCTCCCAAGGGAAGAGATTCATAGTTTTCATGTTTTGTTTTCTAATTCAGCTGCATTCAGCTCTTCCATGTGTTTTCAAACTATGGATTATATACCTTTCCCCTTATGTTTTATAGAAAAAATAAGATACAGGAAGTAAGACTTCACGTTTCAGTAACAGTTGATTACTGCTGAAATATAATTTGACTAATGTCCTCTGAGCTATGATTTTGAGAATCTTCCCCACAAAGACCTTCTGTGTCTTTTCATTTTACATTTTTATCTATAGATTTATTTGATGATGAAGAGAGTGGAGATAAGTTAGCTAGGGCTTCTGTTCCCATCCCCTTTCTGAAGAAGGAAGAGGGCAGTGTCTTCCCTGTACTCTTCACACCAGAGACCTGGGAAGGTCTTCTGGATTTTCTGAGGAATAATTCTGAAGAATATGACTAACTCTATCTGTGCCTCTCATGACCATCCTAGAGTCAAATAATTGTTCACATTCAGTTTTCTACAGCCTTGAACAATTTCCAGTTCGATTATTTTTTCCCCTTGCGTGATATTTAGCAGCTTCAAACCCATATAAACACATGTTCACATCGCATTTGTTCCTGAAAATGTTCGTAATTTCAACATTTCAATCTGATTATTTCACCTGTGATGTCAATTTTTTGATAGATTCATCCCAAGTTATTTTAGTTTCCCCATTTTCTAGTTTTAGGGATGGCTGACATTCTAAATAGCTCTCTGTGTCCCGAACTAAATGTGGGATTCCATTTGAGTAAATGCAAAGCTCTCATTCACTAATTGAAATATTTATAAGGTTAATATACTTTGTGCAATTATTAGTTATTTTTAAATCAATATCTGAATTCCAATGTTTTTATCTTTGCATTTTTTTCTCTTAGCCTTTTCAACCATTTCTTCTTGTCTTCTGATATGCAAATTTGATTTTGATAAACTTTACTGGGCCTAAAACACTTGTCAAAAACTGTAGGTTCTGAAGATATAAATTTTCAACATGGCTGTCAGTGAGATCTTGAGCAGATTGCTTAATTTATTTTGTGGAAATTCTTAAGCCAGAGTTACATCCATGTATATTAGTTTATTTTACTATTCCAAGAAAAGTAAGTCATACACGTAGCTCACGCGGGTTTCTACCTGGGTGTATGCCCTTGAACTCAGATATGGTCTTTCCAAACAGAGGAAAACAATGAAAATCTCAGTAGCAAAATTTTATGAATAGTCTTCTACTTATTGCCTCCATATATTCCTTTAGGTAAATTCCTAAATGGAAAAATCATTGGAGAAAGATGGACACACCTCAATGTTCTTTTTACTCAGTTTCTGTGTGCTGGATTGCTTGCTTTGTTGCTGTGACCTAGAGGCTTTAATATAGATCTTTTTTTCCTTTAATCTTGGTATTTATAGCAGGGGGTTTTAGTAAAAAATCTTTATCATTGCTCTAAATACTTTAAAATTGCTCATATGATCACTTCTCGGCCTTTTGGATAAGATTAAGTATAAAATTGCTTATATGTGCTGAACACTGTTATGTCATTTATTATTTGAAATGGTTATCAAACATTAATTTCATTATCAGTTTTCAAACCTTCTGAAAATTACTGATGTATTCTCTCTATTTTGTTACTCCAGTTATATATTTTATGTACTGCTGTGATAAAACTTAATGTGCTGTTTTAGGCTTAATTATTGGCTTCTCTTTATGTTTGTTTGATTATAAAACTTATATTAATGAATTATGATCTTACTATATATTGAATTCATCATTTTTCATATCCCTGATATACACAAATTTTATTTATCACAGTTTAAACAACATCCATCCACTAAAGCATAGTTTAAGTTTAAACATATTTTAAATTTCTATTACCATAGAATGTATTTTTTTAGTTTAACTCAAGTATAACTGATAAAACTTTTATATATTCAAGGCATACAATGTGATGTTCTGATGTTCACAGAGATTGTGAAATGGTTACTGCAACCAAGCTTGTCAACAGCCATCACTTCACATAGTTACAATTTTTGGTTTGGTGAGAATATGTAAAGTTTACTTTAATCAAATTTTAACTAAGAAATCCTATGTTCCTAAATTTAGCTGTCACAATGCATATTAAATTGTCAAAACTTATTCATCTTAAAACTGCAAAGTTGTACACTTTGATCAATGGATATCCATTTCCCCACCCTTTGGCTCCTGGTAATCATCCTTCTATTCTATTTTAGATTTCACATATAATTAATTAAAGTCAAATAGTATTTGTCTTTCTAGGCTGTCTTATTTCACTTAACATAATATCCTCAAGATTTATTTACACTGCAACAAATAGCAAAAGTTACCTATTTTGTAAAATTGAATAATATTCCATTATGTTAATTTTACTCACTCAAGTATTCATAATAGATTTTTTCTTATATTGGCTATTGTGAATAATGCTAGAATAAACATGAGAATATATTATTTATTCATACAATATAGACATATGGAGATATAAACTCATCAATGAGATAACTGAATTATGTAGTATTTCTATTTTTAATTTTTTGAGGAAACTCCAAATTGTTTTCATGATATAATTTTATATTAATAAATGCCTATATGGAGGAAAGAAATCTCAGAGTAGCAAACTAACTTTACAACTCAATGAACTATTGAACAAAGGAACAAAACAAGGCAAAGTCACCACAGAGCAAAATTTAATAAAAACCAGTTCAGGGCTGGGGATTTAGCTCAGTGGTGCTGCCACCTGCCTTACAAGCGCAAGATCCTAAGTTCGATCCTCAGAATCAAAAAAAATAAAAAATAAAAAATAAAGACCAGTTCAGAGCCAAGTAAATAGAGGCAACAGAAAACAGAAATAAAGAACACAACTAAAATTTCAGTATTTGGAAGTTGAAGCAAGATTGATGCAACTTCAGCATTATTAGAAAATATGAACACTTCCAAACAAATAATGTCAGAAAGGAAAGAAGAGATTGAAACTGCTACTACAGACGTACAACATTTCGTAATGAAAATTTCATAATGAAAAATTATGTCCCAATGAATTAGACACTTTAAAGCAATGGTAAATTTCTAGAAACATACAACCTACCAATATTAAAACAAATGTATAGAAAATTTGAAGATATCAATTATGAGTAAAGAGATTAAACCAGTAATCAAAAATCTCTCATTCTATTACCCAAAAAACTCAGGAACTAATGGCATCGCTGATGAATTTTACCAATTATTTATTTGTTTATTTATTTATTTGTTTTGCTACTGGGGATTGAACCCAGGGCCTTTGCACTGAGTTACAACACAAACATTTTGTTTGATTTTATGTTATTTTGTTTTGAGAAACTAAGTTCCTAAATTGCCCAGGCTGAGCTCAAATGTGATATCCTCCTTCATCAGCCTCTTAGAGTGCTGGGATTGTAGCTTTATATGACCATAGCCATCTACCAAATTTAAATTTAAAGAAGATTTACTATCATAGCTTTTCAAATTATTCTAAAAATATGAAGAAGAGTTATCACTTCCAAACTCACTTTATGAGGCTGCCTTTACTCTGATCACAGAGTCAGAAAATCACACTGCAAAAAATAAAATTATACTCTAACGTTTCTGATAAATAGAAAAAATATCAATAAAATACTAAAATGTGAGCAGCACATTTAGAGAATCATACAACATGATCAATTGGAGTTAATCTCTGGGATACAAGAAGATTCAAAATAGGCAAATCAGTAAAAGAGAAATAGCACATAACAGAATAAAAGGTAAAATCATTTAATTAAGCTAGATTGACTATAATCAATTGCTTAAGTACAGACTTGGCAGCTAGACTTTAAGTCCATCTGTCTTTTATAAATAACAGATGTCCGTCATTATCAGTGACTAATTTTTAAATTAGATATATTACATTATATGTGCATATATATGATTTATACCTAAATGTGAGGATATCTTCAAACTTGTGTTGGTTTGCAACCTCTGAATAATAAAGCCCTGGCCAGAGTCTCAAACTACAGAAGCTGTGTTTGGTTCCTGTATCACACTGAGGTCACCTGGGCTTAGAACTGCCTCATTACTTGCTGACAGAAACATGTCTCTCTCATGTTTTCTTTTTTAACTCAATAGATTATTCAGAAGAAAATATTTTCAGAGTTCGGTTCTTTTGAATTACTTTTAGTGAATGATAATTTCTTTAAAGGAGGCAGGTTTTGAAATCTAGATTAACCATAGGGTTTTACTGACTCCTGCTTCTGTTCTATGTCAAAGAGTAAAGGCATCATCTGCACTCATCACCAGGGCACCTCAGACTCTGCCTGGCTCTGCACAACTTGGCCTCCTAATTTCACTTTGTTGTCAAGAAAGAAGAAAAGGGAACTGAACATGGCTAAATAGAGGAGCAGTCACCTTGGAGATACTGAGAAAATCAACTAAAAACACAGGTAATTGGACGAAGGGGAGAGACATATATCCTGATGCCAAAATAAATCTGAAAAAAGAGCCTTAAAGACTGAAAAAAACACAGGCATAGCAGTGTATAAAATGGTAAGGCAGTCCCCCAGGGCTGCCAGTGAGACCTCTTCTACTCATAGCACAGGAACTGCCATTCCAGATGTTCCTGAATAACTGTTAGAGGCCTAAAAACATGTGAAAACCAAGCCACACAGGATAGACTTGGGGCACATGCACATGTCCCCTAGCCTCTTTTACTGTCCTCCAAACAGGATACTGTACCCTGGCAGCACATTTCCCCAGCACACACCAAGTGACCAGGAGGCTGCTCCCTCCTTGATGCTCCATCAGTTTGTTCTCAGACTACGAGGGGATAACAAACAACTCCTGGCTTGGGAGTCATCATTATTGAACTCCGGTGCCCAGCTCATGGCCTGAAAGAGGAGCATGGATACTGCAGGGACACACAGAGAGTGAGTGAGCCCAGAGCCCTGTAGGGAGAGATACCAAGTGGAGCAGAGCAGTGAATGCTGCACAGTGTGTGGGCCCTGCACAGTCAGTGAGGAGAGGGACCATAGAAAGCCACAGTGCAGAGAGAGGAAGCACTGTTCTCCCTCCTCCAGCAGGGTAAGAGAGGAAAGAGAAGAACCATTGAGGGGAACAGAGGAGGCTGTGCAAGGGCTGGGAGGGGCCCCTGAACGTAGGTCTTGGAGCTGCCGTGGGCTGTCTTTGTCTCTCGGCTCGCAGTATGGAAGACCCTCAGCAACTGAGTGAGCCATCTCTCCAGAGGCACACAGGGTAAGGAGATGTGGTCAGGCCACAGGGGCATCCAAAGTGTTGCTGGCTGAAGCAACCATGAAAACCCAACATAGGAAAGAGGTGGAATCCATGCAACAGATTCAAACAGATATCCAGGAAATTAAAAATTCCATTGAAAGTCTGTGCAGCAGAGAAAACCAATGTGAGGACAGATCTAGAAGACAGGGTTGCAATTAGTAAACATGAAAAAAAAGATTTTTTAAAAATAGCTAGGGATCATGAAAAATCAATGCAACAGCTGGAAGATAATGCAAAGAACAGAAATATGAGATTGATCAGAATCAATTAAAATGGAGACAGTCCATGTAAAGGTGCAAATTTCCAATGATGAATGTCATTATATTGTATACCTAAAATGTACCAATTATTAGAATGAATAATAGATAATGTAAAATAGGAAGAAAAGGTCCAAAGGAGTAGGGGTAGTGGGAGGCACAGGGGAAAGGAAAGAAGGGAAAGGAAAAAATGATGAGAAATGGAAAAAATGGAAATAAAGTCTTTGTAAATAGGGAAGGGTGGAGGGCATGAAGGGAGGGCTAAGAATGGGGAAAAAATAAGAACCAAGATGCATTATATAAAGGTACAATTCCCAATGAGAAATGTAATTGTGTTGTATACCTACAATGTACCAATAAAAGAATTTAATACAAAAAATAAAAAATAAAAAAAAAAATAAAAAAACCTCCAGGAAA
The DNA here is from genome assembly GCF_053883595.1 of Heterocephalus glaber. Classification (NCBI taxonomy): domain Eukaryota; kingdom Metazoa; phylum Chordata; class Mammalia; order Rodentia; family Bathyergidae; genus Heterocephalus; species Heterocephalus glaber. The sequence goes on along the minus strand of NW_028258151.1, from coordinate 4,553,877 downwards.
AAAAAAAAAAAAAAAAACGGAGACAGTCCAACAGACATAAAAATCTGTTCACAGAAGTAATCACAGAAAAATTCCCAAGATGGAAGAAGAATTTGACATAACAATATGTAAAGCATATAGAACTCCAATTAGCCATGACAAAAAAGTAAAAAATCTACACCAATGCATATAATTGTCAATATTCCAAAGATTCAGCACAAGAGTAGTATATTAAAAGCTGCTAGAGAAAATAAACACATCACTTATAAAGACAAGTCCATCAGAATGACAGCAGACTTATCAACACAAACTCTTAAGTCAAGGAGAGCTTGGGATGAGGTATTTCAAGTCCTAAAAGAAAACAACCTCCAACCCAGATTAATGTACCCCACAAAACTATCTTTCAAAATTGATGGCAAAATAAGACACTTCCATGAAAAAGAACACCTAAAGAAATTCATGACCACCAAACCAGCTCTCCAAAATGCTCAAAAGGATATTCTAGAGAGAGATAAGGAAGACTACAAGTCCATGAACAAGAATAGAAATAATTCATTGAGCAAGGAAAGCAGTTAAACAGAAGGGAAAGAGAGGGAACCAACAACAGGAAAATATGACCTGGATAAGCCAATATATATCAGTTATAACCATCAGTGTAGATGGTTTCAATTTGCCAATCAAAAGAAACAGACTGGCAAAATGAATCAAGAAACAAAATTGACAATATGGTGCATATAAGAAATACATTTAACTCAAAAAAATTCACAGAATGAAAGTCAAAAGATGGAAAGCAGTATTTTAGGAACACAGATAAAATCAAGGGTATCTATTCTATTTGCAGACAAAGTGAATTTCAAGCCAAGACTGTTCAAGAGAGACAAAGATCACTATATGCTTGATAAGGAAACACTCCAAGAGGAAAAGATAACAATCATAAATATATATGCACCAACTATCAGTGCCCCCAACTATATAAAATAAATATTAATGGACATGAAAAATCAAATAAGCACTAACACAATTGTAATGGGAAACCTTAATATCGCACTGTCACAAATAGATAAAGTAGACAAAAGAATAAAAAAAGAAATATTAGAAACTGAATCAAACCTGTGAACAAATACACTTAGTAGATGTCTACAGAATGTTCCACCCCACAACATCATAATACACATTCTTTTCAGCTGTGCATGAGACATGCTCCAAAATAGGCCACACACTAGTTTATAGAACATTATCAAGTAAATGCAAAGGAACTGGAATTATCCCATGTATATTATTAGTCCATAGTGCAATGAAATCACACATTAATGATAAAAACTCAAAAAATTTAAAAATTGATCTTTACCTCCATCTGATAAAAGCCATCTATGACAAACCAACAGCCAACATCATACTAAATGGTCAAAAACTGAAAACTTTCTAAAATCAGGCACAAGACAAGGATGTCCAGTATAATCACTCTTGTTCAATATAGTTCTGGAAACATTACCCTGAACAATCAGACAAGAGAAAGAAATAAAAGGAATATGGATAAGAAAGGAAGAAGTTAAAGTGTCATTATTTGCAAATTCCATGATACTCTATATGAACACCCCAAAAACTCCACCAAAAGACTTCTAGATTTAATTATCAAATTCATTGGCATAGTTAGATAGAAAGTCAACCCTCAAAAATTAATATCATTCCTGTATATAATTAACAAACTCACTGAGAAAGAAATTAAGGAAACCATACTTTTCACAATAGCACTGAGAAAAATGAAATACTTAGGAATCAATTTAATAAAGGCAGTAAAAGCCTTTTACATTGAAAATTACAGCACTCTTAAAAATGAGAAGGAAGAAAATATCAGAAAATGGAAAGATATTTCTCTTGTTTTGGGGTAGGAAGAATGAATAAAATGAAAATGAACATACTTCCAAAATTACTGCACAGGTTTAATGGAATCCCAATCAAAACACAAGCAGCATACCTCACAAAATTAGAGAAAACAATCCTAAAATTCATTTGGAACCTAGAATAGCAAAAGCAATTCTGAGGAGCAAAGGCATGACAGAGGGTATCTCAATCCCTGAATTGAAATTATACTACAAAGAGAATAGAAGGAAAAATGGAAACAAAGATTTCATAAAGAGGGAAAGGGGTTGAATGTAGGGAGGGGACTGCAGAAGAGAAAAAGAAGAATCAAGATATAGTATGGAAAAATTTCCCGTGATGAATGTGAACACATGTATTTTTTAAATATACCAATAAAATTCAAAAAAGAAGAAAGGAAGGAAGAAGGAAGAAAGGAAGGAGAGAGAGAGAGGAGGGGAGCAAAAATTGTCAAAATAAAAATCAAAGCTACAAACATGCAGAGCAAACTATCATTATGCACCTGCTTCCTTCTCCAACGTGAAGTAAAGCCCTTACCACATCCGCCGTGGACTAAGATTCCGTTTGGCTGATGACAGTGACACACAATCGGGGTCCCAAAGAGTTGCTTCTCAATTATACAAGGCTGCATTTTGAATGTCAACATTGTTTATGTCTCCTACTTGCACATAGGTTACTCCTACACTTATAATAATAGATTGATTTTAAATTGTTTTGGAAGTAAATAAAATAGAAATCAAAATAAAATTATCAAAAATATTAATGCTCCAAGGGTCTCAAAACTCTCAAGTTCACCATAAATCGGATGAGTTTGGCATGAATTCCTGATTATCTAAAGCTGATCTTATTTTATAACTTCTCTTATTATATCCTAAACTACTATCACTTAGATGGAGCCATTTGTGCTTCCACTACTCTTCAACTCCACACTCCTAGTTTTCTCCTTGCATGGATACTTTTGCCAAAACTTTTCCTACCTTCTCTCCTGTATTCTCTCCTGTATTCTGATAGCAGAAGAAAACACTTTGTATGCGGTTAATGTTCTATTTTCTATTCTTCTGTTGGCTACAGAAGTATTGGCTTTTTGAAAACGCGTACATTAATTTTGTACATATGCATACATTACAGTGGTAGAAGCCTATCACTATAGCTTTCATCTTTTTGTAGTCTTGAAACCTGAGTATATGCCTTAATTCTTCCTTTTGAACTATTTCAAATTGAGAGAAAGGCTTAAATGTTATGAAATGAATAGTAAATTACAGAACTACATATGTATCTATCTATCTATAGATAGATAGATATAAAATGATTTAGCAAACCTTTGTGCAACACATCCTCTAAAAAGCAACCTTATTGATTATTTAATAAATGAAACACCTTGAAGACAAGAATGCTTATTTCACTATAACAGTGGCAATGCTTAGAAAACTACTTTTATTTTATACCATGTAGTTCTAGATGTGATGTGGCATTGTTGTTTGAATATTCTCTATCGAAAAGTGGACTTATTTTTTTATCCATGGACTGCAGAACCTCCAGTATAAAACCTTCGGTGTTTTATCACTATTGGCAGAATAGAGTCAAAATTATGCAACCTTCGGTGTTTTATCACTATTGGCAGAATAGAGTCAAAATTATGCAACCTTCAGTGTTTTATCACTATTGGCAGAATAGAGTCAAAATTATGTAGCCACAGATTCAAGAGAGTTAAAAGACTTCAGATTTGTGCTTCTTTTTATTCTCTACACGAATCTTTAATTGTAAGCAAATAATATATTCATAAATCCCTCTGAACACATCCCATTTTTATCTCTGAGATGTGTTTTTTCTTATCTCCTTTCTGGGCTTATCAAGTATAAGTCTCAGAAAATAACATGTACTTTGTATTTAATTTTTATTATAAACAATTTCCAAAGGTAAAATATGAATACTTTGAGGATAGGAATCGTTTTGTGCTTTTTGCATATTATGAACAATATTTTGGTTTTCACCTATAAATTGTATTTAGAGTGGTGGTTCTTGATTGTAATAATGGTCATGGTAGAGTAATGTTGAGGCCTTACCCTCAAGAACTGGGACACTGGTCTCATTTTATTCTATTGTTCCAGTCATATATCTACAATAATGATAAATCATTGCATATTTCATATTTATATACTTTCTCTATATAAATATGTTAGCTACATGTAAAATTTGTGACAAATTTTAAAATCTATGAAAGCATACACCATTGCAGATTTTTCATTCTAGTATATACATAGCTAGAGAAGTTGTTAGGACCTTATCCAGAAGAGTTCTAAAAAACTGAAGTTGCAAAATATATACTGAAATAAATTATCTATGGCATTTGTTTTCAAAGTATTCAGACATATTTTTATGATTGTATTAACTAGTTCAAGGACAAACTGTTTGAAAGTGTCAAACATGGTGTGAGCAAAAATAGAGTAAGAAAATTAAAATGTATTTTCAATGAAGTTGCTAAGACCTATTATAGTATTTCACTATATTTTTCTTCCTTAATGATGTGAAGATTTTCAATCTGTATACCTTATAATAGAGCTCTACAATACAGAAGATGTTTTATGTTTTCTATACTGCTTAGTAAACATTTTTCTAAAATTATTCACCAGGAATTTTTAAAAGCTTCACATTTTTAAAGCTTCATTGAAATAAATAATCCTTCAAATAAAAGTTTTATTTTCTCTTTTAGATCATTTTTAAAAAATGATAATACGTAGCTGAGAATCCACTAGAGTGTGACAATAATGATTGAGTATAATTTTGCATATAGTTAGACATAAGAGAAGCATGAATTTCAGTCAGTAATTTGGGATAAATATATGTATATGTTGAATATTTAATACTATTCAAAATAAGTGCAAGGCATTTAAAATATTAAAGATGATCCAGAAGCTAAATGGTGCAAGCCACTTCATTTCAATATTTTTAAAACAACATGCTGGAGTACTTACTGTCCTTCACTACATGTGCTTGTCATTCTTCTGTGTTTTCTTTCATAACTATTACAGCAATTAAATGGTTTCTATATCATAAGAAACTTCATATAAGTGACATATCTAAGTATCAAAGAGACTGAATACCTTGCCCTGCAATCTGGCCTAATATGAAAAAAGTGTATTAGAGTATGATTCTAGGGCTTCTATTTTTAAATACAGTTTTCCTAATTTTTATCTTGTTATAAATCTGGCAGAATTGAGACAGGAAAATATAACTTAAAATATTTAGAATGGGTAAAAGAACACACAAGAATGGGTAAAAGAACTAACTTAAATTCATCTTTTTCACAGTGTATGTTTAGACTTAGGATGATGAATATATTATTTACTCAAATTTGATATGAAAAACTCTGTTTCAAGGAAGTAAGTTTAACACAGTTCATTTTAATAAATCAGGAAAAAAGGATACACTTGCCACCTTTCTTTTTTTTTTTTACTTGCCACCTTTCTCAATTTTAATATTCATATTCTTTCCTTAACATATAAAGGTATAGTGTAGGTTGATGAAACAATAACTAAAGACTAGTTTCAGAAATTTCCCAATATTTTTCACAGAACAAGGATGAATGTTGGGGAAAAAATGGAAAAAAGTATCATGTTTGGAATTAATTGAAAGTTATTTTTCTGGAGTAAAAGCAGAGAAAAAAAACTATTGATACATGAGATTGACATCTATTCTCACAATATATTAATTTTGTTGTGGATATTTAAGATATAAAATATTATTTTATAAGATATATGTAGTACTATATCACCCTACTGGGATAAATTAATATCACCAATGTCTCTTGGTTATTCTTTCTCTAAAAATATTCCAAGAACAGCTAAAATGAATTTATGTAGCAAAAAACCTGAATGCAAAAAATATTACTTGTATTGCTCATGTTGTATGTTAGATGGTTTTGCCTCATTCATGCTTAGTATTTGTTTTTGTTTATTCTTGCACCACTGTCTTATGATTTCCTCCCCTCCCTCCACCTCTGTCTTGGCTACTGTACTGATAACCATAGTTGTACTCTCTATTTGCCTTTTAAAAGAAGATTCTACATGCATTGCAATGCATACACACACACATACACATATATATTTATGTTTGTGTCTGGCTATTTTACTTAGCATCTGCTCTAGTTTTATTCATATTGTGGCACATGACTTGGTCTCTAACATTTTAAGGTTGAATAATATCCCACTACATATCTACACCACAGTTTATTTATTTTTCTAACAATGATGCTTTTGTTGCAAAATGTCATTCACCAAGTATATTTGAATCCTGAAGCACTTAAAAGCATATGTGTAATTTCATAACATATGACCAAAAGAAATGATTTTGAGAAAATAAAGGCTTTTAAAAATAAACACTAATATAAGTAAATTTTCTTCCTTGGCTATACTTCATTGTATTTGTTTCCAAAAGGTACTTTTTCATTTCTGTTACCAGTGATTATTCTTGTATTACTTCTATATTTAGATAAAAATAGAGCTGTATTACATTTTGTTTTCTGGGTCATATTAATTAAAACTCTTGGTTATATTTCCTAAGACACAGAGAAACAACTAGTTCTGTCATAAATAAACCTCAGTATATATAATCTTAGCAGCATAGTGATTCAAAAACACAATTTGTGATTCTTTAAATTTATATATTATATAGTAAAAGATCACAAAGAGGCTTTTTAAGTTTGAACTTGTATTTCATACAAGCTCTTATTTGTGGTGAATGAGTGCAAAGAGTTATATTTTAAAACAATTGTCGATTACAAAATTGAAATCAAGATTGTAATGTTACAGCAATTTTTTGAGTAGCTATTTTTTAAAGTTGCTTTTATTGTTGTCTAGTAGAGTAATTGAGACGAATGCAGAGACATGGGCTTCAGAGTGACATAGCACCACTCTTCCATCACATGCTAACATTCCCCTTTGGAAATATGAAGGAAAAAGTCACACTGCACTCATCACTCACTCACTTAAAGCTAACTGAAAATAAGAGTAAATAATTAAATTTTGTATAAGTAATAAGAAGAATGATGCTAAGAGAGGTTTTGACATATTTCTAGAACATGCTAAGGATGTGATCAAATACTGTTTTATGAATCATAGCATAAAAAGGAATTTTCAAGATCCTTGAATTATGCCAAGATCTGAACTGTTCAGCACAATCATAGTGATAAGAAAATATTTTCCAGATGCCCCACATTTACTTATAGCAGGAATTAAAAAAGAAGAAAGAGATAGAAATTCTTTAAACTAACAGCTTTGACTATGCTAACAAAACACATTAAGAAACAAACGCCCTGCTCCATATTCCTTTAGTGTATGTTAAAACCCTGAATTTTGTTTATAAAACAAACCAAGTAAGAATCGATAAGTACTTCTTATAAACTATGCCCCCAGTCCCAAGACTTTGTCCACTTCAACTTTTCCTGTGCTTCTTATCTATACCCAATGACAGTTCAATATGTGAAAGACTTATGCCTTGTTACCAGAATTTTCATTATCAAATATTCTGATGTTTGTTTTTAGAACTGGCGAGCATGTTTTTCAGCTGCTCTCTGACCACTCAGATGATGGCTTAGGGAGTTTGTCCCATGATTAGTCATTTATTTTTTTTTCTAGTATCTGTAACAGTTCAATAAACCCTGTTCTTTCTGAGAAATGCTGGTCTCTAAAATTAGATTTAACAATAGAGAAAGTTTAGTCACAGGATTCGATGTGAGGCATCTGGGTTTTTTCTGTAGCTATTTAAAATCCTGTCATTGAAAAAGTTAGATATTTTTTTCCCTCTTTCTCATCTCTTTTTTATTCCTACTTTTTTATGCTCAGAGTTACTGAATAATATAACTGTCATTGATAGGTGTAAAACTGGTGGGATATTCTTTAGGGAAATGGACCAAACACCTTAGGAGAAGCAGTACAGTTAATGTGGATTGTAGAGCCTTTAGGGTTCCCAGCAGTAATGTGCAGTTCACTGCTGTACACTTGTCAGCTGACATCTCGTGCCCATGGGATTACAGGCAATCTTGGTACTGTTCATTTGAGTAAGACCCAAGGATTTCCAAAATGCTGAGAAAAAATGGGAATGATTAAGGAAGAAAACAAAGATACACAAACAAAAAGTCTGATCATAGAAGATATTGAGTTATTTATGATAACTAAAGATGGAAAAATAAAAAGAAATTTAATAATGCCTTCTATATTTGCAAGAATTTTTCAGGCATTCAACAAGAACTTGTTACATAAAAAGGAAGATCCTTATAAAAGAGAGGCAGGCAAAATATTTATGCTTTAAATTAAAAATCCATTTTTACATTTAAGTATAAAACTAAAATGAATCTTCTTGAACTCAGAAAAATTATTGAAGAGAGGAAGTTACATGGTAAAGCCTACATACATAAAATTCCTATCCAAAATAGTTTGACTTTAGAAGAGAGATTTCAAAGGAAAAGAAAAACAAACATGTATGGGAGACAGCAATATTATTACCCAAAGCCGGCAGTATGTAAGCAGTGCAGACTGTGAAGAGTTAACTCCACGATTGGCTTCTTTTGAGGAGCAAGTTCAGCCAAAGCCTACAAAGCCTAGGAGGTCAGAGTAACTCTCACTCAAATTCCATTCCCAAAACTAAAACTTTCTTACTAGAAGGACAATGTTCTAATTACAATGTTCTAATTACAGCCATATTTTCTCTATTCTGTTCCTAATTCGAGAATCCTTTGTCTTGCACTTCACAAGGTTTGTCTGCATTAGTTTCCATAGAAACTGCATGAATGCTCATCCTTGCACCCTTGTGTGCAGTTTCACCCTTGCACGTAGCTCGCCTTTACCCCCAATTGATTACCAATAAAAGTCAGTACCTGGGACTGGCCAGTTTGTCAGTTGCACTGGCATTGGTTGTTCTGGCTCCCACTTTCTGTCTCTCTTACTTTTGTCTTTTAGTTTTGAGTTTTTGTTTTTTTTCCTCAGAGCTGCATCATACAGTGGACAGGAGACTGGAGCCTACTGCAGAGGGTTTCGGTAATGTTTCACAGGTCCCCAGTGAAAATGTTTGTTGGAACTGATAGGATGTTTCAGTCTTCAAACTGAAGTGGTTCACGTGATTCTTTCAGTATGAGTGAAAAAGCAACAAAAAATGGTAGGTGAAAATAGCCATAACCAGATAGATATATCACTAACAATTCAGAATGTTATGGAAAATAATGTTAGTATTGTCTTCATGGAGGACTACAGGCTGAGAGCATTGAGAGTGCTCAGGAGACAGAAAGCTGTGAACACCACCTGTCTCTAGTCTCCCTTTCTGAGAGTCTTAGCAGATGGACAAATCTCAACACAGGAGCACCTTCACATTAGAACACATATACCGACGCACTATCATTGTGTCTGCTTCTGAGATAGCCAAGCATATTTACAGGTCTACTATGAAGGCCTGATAAACACACATCAATCCTAAGTACAAGGAAAGTTCAAGTCATAAGGACCTAGAAGTTATTAACAGATTTTCAGATAAGGACAATTCCTCCCTTAGTTCTTTGACTATTTGAGGGCTCACATATCAAGGGGTTGAAGTTGTCCAAACATAGAATAACAATTAAATTCTTACAGACCACACATAGAGAGTTTCAATATAACAGCCACTTGGCCAACAGCTTTTATAAAATGCAAAGAAGCCTATGTGAAGAAACTGATGATATGAGAATTGCTAATGTGTGAGAAATGAGCATCATGTAACCAATTAACTTCAATACATTTTAATCCATAGAATTATACTGACTATTGAGTATGATGACTTAAGTAAAATTTTGAAGCACATTGCATACAAAATTAAGTAAAGGCCTGGAAAAATGCGAAAGATGAATTCAAAAATCTTAAGACATGTAAAATATCTGAACTACGTACATTATTGTGAGATTCATAGATTTGCTAGGGAGAGACTATACAACAAATTGGGAGTGAAATGCAAATTCATACTAGATCTAGTTGTATTTTGGATTATGTAGTAGGTAATTGGGTTTTTTCTGCAAAACAATAACCAGAAATGTTAATCTCTATCTGCGACAAACTAATACAAGACTACTTGAAAGAAAAATATGAAACGTGTCAAAAAATTTAATGCATTTAATTTCAAGTATTGCATAGCAAGCTGTTTAAGAATATTATCCTTTGTAGGACACAAATTGACAAAATGAGTCCCACCACTAATGTGACGATTTTAGACAGTTTTTGGACAATGGCCCACATACTGCTAACTTCAGGAGGCAGAATAAAGAAGCCTGAGGCAGATGGTCACCATAGAGGAGGGATCGGGGAAGCGAGCAAGCATGGAAACTTTGCATAAAGATTCTCTTGAATGTTGACTTAATCCTTTGCGGATTGCAGAAGATCTGGCCATAATCAGCTGATTTAGAACTGATGTTTGAATGGAAGTTCTGAATATCATAATGAACTGAGAAATATAGGATTTCTGAACATGCAGGGTAAAGAGACTGTTTATAATCTCAGGTATCTGCTGAAAAAAATTATTAGAAAACCATTAACCACCAATTATGAAAATGAAAATGTAATGTCTTAATAAAATAACTCTCAATAAAAGTTATAATTATTGAATATTCTTCTGATCAAATCTCTGTTCTTCCTGCAAAGGAAATAAAAGCTATGTATTGTGTGTAAATGAAGCACTCTTTAAGTCTGCCTTCCCTTTGAAGTGTTTGCTGAAAACGGGACCATAAACTGTTGAAATTTTGGGCAAACAAAATGCTTGGAAGATTGAACTCAGTATCTCTTAGGAGGGTTTTTAATTGAAATCTCTAAGGATAAAACTACATTTTTTAACCACACAACATAAAAGTAAAATATAAATAACTCTACTTTACGGGCTCGAAAATTTTTACTAGATAAAAAAAAAAATTCCCCCATATTATCTGCTGAAATGTCCATGAAAATTCACACTTACAGTGTGCATCTGAAATGGAAAAGGTTATATGTAACAAGACGTAACCATCTTAAAGGTCCCTGAAACACCAAGTCTTATGTGAATTCCCTGAGTGTTAAGAAGATGAATAAGACATTCTGATAAACTACTTCCAGCATATGTGCTTTGACACACTGGTGAGAAACTTAGACTAAAATATTATTTAGATCATCCAGTTATTTTAGAAGGGACTTGAGTAGTGGTAGGATTATTTACCAAGATTGCATATTCAGAGAAATGTGGGTTTTTAAACCTTAGCTGTAATATGGAGATATGAGAAAAGATCTGAGTAGTATCTCCTAAGGTTTCAGATAGAATTAATCTTCTTCTCACGGCAAGTGCAAGTGATGGAGGTGGTATTGAAATCAAGGTCTTTCTGGAGATATCAGCTGGCAAACGAATATCCTTTCAATAAATATTAATTTAAATTACCACATACAAGTTGGATGCTTTAATTATTAAATTTAATTCATGTTGGGATTGCTACCAACCACCACTGGTCAGGCATTGGTGAGTTTGCACTCAGGAACGTGCCAATTTAAACAGAAAGCCCAGAATGTTTCCAAGGAGATGGATTTTCATTTTTATGGAGTAATTGTATATATCAAACTTCCAGGATTAAAATCACAATGGATGCCTTACAGGAGAGCAAGAAATCAATAATGAAGAAATAAGCCAGGTTATTGTTCTCATTCACAGTGTCACATTCAAAGGTTGTCTTTTGAAATGTAAATACTTTGTGATGGCATCTGAATTTATAATATGGAACAAAATCAGATAAAGGCACCTTGGAGTTATACTGAACTAGTCTTTTATTTTTGTGACTTCCCAGTCTAACACAACTTCCCTTGTTTGTCCTATGTGTCAAAGTAATTGCCCACATGGACACACTCACAAAAGGATATGAATAAATATATGGAAATGTAATATTTTCATTTGTCTTTATAGAATCTGGCTCTCATAGTCATTGGTATTTGTAAGCTTTAAAACAATGTCCTGACTACCTTGTATACAATGAAGCACCCTATTCCTAATGGCTGGAAACAAGATTTGTCTTTCACTATTGATATAACTGAGTGACAATGTTCAGTAAATCTTAGCTAGTAATTCATTGTATAAACTTGTGCTTTTTATGAGTGGCACTTCTGTCCTTCCTGTCAGGATTGTCTTTTTTGTCATCGCAGAAGAATCTGCCTGGATATTCTGTCATTCTGCATGCTCTGTATGTATGCCTTAAGCAGGTTCTACTTTTAAAAACATCACTTAGAGGTTAAAAATAAAAGGTCTTTTTTGGGGGAACAAAATTTTGACATTTGACAGGGTTAGTTGGATAAGTTGCTACAACTGATAGAAATTAAGTTTAGGGCAATTCTTTAGTCAAACAGGTAGGTGGAGTTTTTAATAACTCACAGTCCCTGTCATCTTTGGGTAGATGTGAAAATGCCTCTCTCTTTGAAGTCCCAGGTAAATAAACTGTTTTGATTCCTTTTACTTTTTGTGTTTAGCATATATTTTCCTCCCAAAATCAGTCAGCCAGATAATCTGATGGTAGATAATTTTAAGAGTTTCAAATAGTTCATGCTATTCAAGATACAGACTAAAATTTGGCTTTTATTTCTTTCCCATTAGTACTTTCAATGCTTAGATTTCAAGAATAAATATCAGAATAGGGAAGCTTTATGTCATTTTTTCATGGGTTTCTACAATGTTTCCAACCTTTGCATATTTCCCAAGGGACTAAACAAAATCTAAAAGCACATACTATATTCTTTGCAGTAATTTAATAGCAATACAGTGTTTTTGTGTACTAGAAATAAAGATAAGTAACAATATAGGTTTTCTATGCATACACATTTAAGATTTTCCAGTTTTCTTCATGGATTGAATCTTTTTATAATTCTTAGTGATTGTCTTTATCCTTGGGAGTATTCACTTTTCTGAAGTCTGTTTGATTTAACACAGTTTCTCCAGCTTCATTTTGAGTAACGTTTGCACAGTATTTTAAATTTAAATATATTTTTAATGCATATATTTTTAATGCATATCACTTTCTTATATAGAGAGTACATAGTTTGAACTTTTTTACTTAATATTATAGTTATCTTAAAAAAGAGAGAGAGAGAGATTGAGTCTCAGTACATTGCTCATACTGGAGCCCGAGTCTGGGCTTTAGTCACCCTCCTGCCTCAGCTTCTTGGGCAGCTGGGGCTGCAGTTAAACATGTCTGATTTATTATCTTCATCTTTAATTGCTGGGTTTACACCATTTATGTTTTTATTGAGAGACAATTCACATACATAAAGTTTAACCAAATTTGTACAATTCATTGATTTTCAAACATTTTATTCACGAAGCCATGCACCCCAACACTGTCCAGATCTAAATGGTTTCATCCAACATGAAACACAATCCATAACTATTCACAGTCACATCTTTTTCCCCCTCTCAAGATCCCAGAAAACAATGACTTGTTTCCTTTTGCTACAGATTTACTTATTCTGGGCATTTTATATAAAAGCAACCATGCAATCTGTGGACTTTTGTGTCTGAGTGTCTTATTTACTTAGCCAGTTTTCAAGGTTCATCTGTATGTAGCATGCATTTGTAATTATTATTACTATTGTGGTACTGGGGATTGAACTCAAGGCACTGAGATACATTTCCAGGCCTTTTCCATTTTTTTAGCTGTTGAAACGTTCTCATGAAGTCACTGAGTCACCGAGAGGGGTGCACATTTTCCATCTTCCTGCCTCAGCCTCCCAGAGCACTGAGATTGGAGGCCTGTGCCATCAAGCCCAATGAAAGACTATTTCTTATCCACTGAACTGTTAAAACTTAATATTGTGAAACTCTGTCCTCTTTTTGAAGTTCATCTTTCACTTGGTTTTCATTTTTCTTCATACTGAAATTTATTGCTTAGCATTTCTGTTTTGGAATTCTGTAGGTAGGAAATTCTCTTAATTTTCCTTCAGTTCAAAATTTCTTTAGCTTTCATTTTAAAAGATGTTTCCCTAGGTTGAATTTTGGTTAATATTTTCTTTCAGCACATTAAAGATATTTTGCTCAGGTTGGCCTACAATGTGAGAAATTAGAGGTCATTTGAATTATTGCTTCCCTGTATACAAACAATATAGTTCCTCCATTTTTTCAAGTTTATTTAGAAAATAATTTGTTTCTAGCAATTCATCAAATTAATCTATGCAGGATTTTTTTTAGTTTACTTTTATTTGACTTTAGCTTCTAAAATCTGTCAAATTATACATCTTTAATCAAGTTCAGATTTGGGGGACAATTATTTCTTAACTATATTTTACACTTTCATTTTCCCTTTCATACTCTTGATATGTATGAAATTAAATTTTTGATTTGCCTTACAGGTTCATGGTGATGTGTTCATTTATTTTTCATATCCCATTCTCTACTCTCTATTGGAAGTTGGAAAATACTGTTTTTCTATGTTATACTTCCTGATTTCTTCCTCTGACATTTTCATTTTGCAGTGAGACCTAAATTATTTACTTGTTTTTTAAATTAGAAGTATGCATGTTTTTAAATAATAATAAAAATAAATTTTTACTAACATTTCCTTGTAGGTTTCATATGATTCAAATATTAAACTTCTGAGAAATCATAATGAATCTGAAGCTTAAACATCATGGTTTAGTTATATCCTCAAAATATAAATGTATTAAATTTATATTAATGTTCCTATAATAGTTTTATTATTCAGATACAGTGTTTTACTCATTTTACTTATTTCATGTATTTATAAATAATGAACTTGACTATCTGATATGAATAAAAATTGTTATGTGTTGAAAGCTCCTACAAATTTAATGTGTCTGAAATGTTAATTATTTTAACATTATTAAGATAAAATACATTTTGACTGACTTTCAAAAATTTATGAAGAAATAATATTACTGTACCATAAATAGGATTATTATATTATCTAAAATATTGCACCAAGCCTTTACAATGATACAATGAATTATAGGGATGTCAGCACTGGGGAATGTATCCAAGTCAAAACTGTGGTTTTTGAGCATATGCTTTTCATGCAATTACAGCCTGTTATTCCCTTGTGATAATTATCTATTGTCTCTTCTCTTATTGAAGCCGAAGAAACTTCATGCATTTTACTTAATAGGATGACATTTTAAAAATATGTTATAAACACCTTGCTTTACTTTCTTCAATTATTACTGAGATCCATACAAATTGTTACATGCCATTCAGCTGTCAATGTGATACACTTTCTTTTTACATTGGAGAAATTTGTTATCTAATTGATATTTTAATGTAGCATCTGTAAAAGCTCCTCTGAAATGATCATTTACAAAGCATGTTTACATTTTCAAGAGGCATAATAGGTAAAGCATCTGCTAGCTGTGTGTAGATTGCTCTTAATGTCTGTGTTAAAAAGTATGTATTTGAAAAAGCAAATAATACGAGAGTTGTTAATAATGTCACCCAAAATATAAAAATAGTAAGAAACTCTACAATTATCATTAGAAAAGATCAATTCTTCCTCTTTTTCTTGAAATTGCCTTTTCCCAGGTGGTCAGTTGCACTTGTCATCTGCTGTTTGGAGAATGTGCAGGATTTAATAGATGAGGTATATCACACTAACTACATTAGGAACACACCAGCTGTCAGGATGGCATCCACCCAACACCTTCTTTTGGGAAAAGCAAATTCCAACATGCAGACAGTACACTATTAGTCTGATAGAATGATTATAAGTTCCACCATCTGTTGCACATTTCCCAATTAATTGTGATGTATTTTCTCTGAAACTGCACATTTTCTTTGTTATATAAAAAATTAGATATCATGGCATATTCATTGTATTGTAGTGATACACCAGAAGTATCAGTTAGTTTGTAGTACATATTTGAATAACGATTATCCTGAAAACAAATAATGTATATAATATATATAAAGTAAAGGTAAATATACAGAATTGCTAAACATGTAAACACACTCCAGGAAAAGAAAAACTTGTATCAATTTTTTAATATTAAATTTACTGAGACATCATGAGATTAATATAAGTTGCCTTTGGCCTCTACAATTACAAGAGCTGCTCAGAGTGGTGGCCATGAGCTTCCAGACATTTATTAGTACAGTGAGCTGCTGCTTGGGTCACCTTGGTCACTGAGATTGCTGCACTTGCATTTTCAATTTCTTCTCTAAGGCCCGGCAGTGTAGTGGGTTTTCTGTGACATATGACATCTTGTAGGGTCCCCCATATGATGATAACAGCATCTGTTGAAAAAACATCACACTATTCTTCTTTTCCTGATGTGTGCATACTTTTTGGTAGAATATATGTATTTATTTAAAATATACACTTTTTTAAAAATAGTAATCCCACGATAATTCAGTGTACATTTTATATGGTTGTAATGTGTGTCTTAATTTTCTCTCCAAGTATTACCATTATGTATATAATATTAAAGTAAAACAAATAAATAAGAAATCACATATTGTTATAATTTTATACATATTTAGTCTGTAATATAATGCTTATGTTAATAATTTAATAATTTAATTGTAATTGAATAGATTTTATATAGTATACCATGTTAAATTGAATATTTTTAGTATATTTAAAACTATTTTATGAAGTAGGAACACTTCTATCAAATTGTTACATGGTTTAAAAATTTATCACTTAAAAATTTATATTCCAATTACAATCCAATTATATTGAAGATATAATAAGAAATATACTGATAGCATAAATAATTTAGAAAATAAAGAAGCATGCTACGAAGTGCTATCAAAGACAACCACTTTAGTAAGTCAACGTTTAATCACTGTCTCAGAAGGACTTATAGAAGTAATGGCATTTTACTGACATACTGACAATCAACCCTGTCAAATACTCTTCTCAGCTCTTCACTTCATATATTAAATTCACATAAATACCTCAGGAGATAGGAATTATATAATTCCTACAAATAAAGGAATTAAAGTTTGGTGAAGTTAGCTAAGTCTCTATACAATGCCGATAACCCCCAGTGCTAGTTTTAAATTTCGGCGTTGTTGGAAACATGAAGTAAAACTATTATAAAAAAGTCATCTATACATGGACAACATCAGTATTTTGAAGAGCCTGCTAATTATGTAACAGTTGCAAAAGGTGAGAGTTTTCAACATATTTAAAAGATCACATGCCATTTTCCATTTTTATTGAGATTAGCAGAAGACATGGGTCAGAAACAAAGGAGATCTTATAATTTGTATCAAGAGCAGTAGGCAGGTTTACATCATTGTGTTGGTTCCTTGAGTCCTACTCCTCCTAGTGTTTTGTGGTGTCAGGTGATATGACAAATTCTGTAAAAAATGTTAGAAGAAAGAAACCCTGATATTATGAAGCTGTATATAAGATGAAAGTGCCATAGAGAGAGATGTTATCTTATTTTCCTGGACATTTAAGATGTCTCTTCTAGAAAGACATACTATTCTTACTTCAATGTGTCCTTGCTATAAAACTACTTGCAGAAAATTTCAGCAAAAGACTGTAAATGTGTTTGTACAGAAATGTACAGAAATTTATGCAAGAATTGTCTCTGAATACTTATATTAATAATCATCTCCTATACATGATAATAAACAAGTAAATGTTAATTAATATTATTCTCAATTAAATAATAGAGGAATAAAATTGAAAATTAAAGATAAATTCAATCATTGCATACTAACTAGAACACTAATAAATTACATAGCATGACAGAGGCAATATTTTAAATATTTAAGTGTTTAAACTATTTCTATGATTAAGCTAAAAACAAATTGACTTTAAAAACTACTCAATTTGTGATATAATTAGTGGAAAATAGTTTCTGAATGTTCTGATTCATAGTGATCTTCATAAGGCAAGGGTAAGAGAGTAAGATCAACTTTGATACCAATGGGAGCCTATATAGAAAAGTAAGGTACAATGAGATGGAATCGTGTGGTTTCTGGAGAAGAGTTATTTCTTCCACTGAGGCAATTCCAGTTTTGGGGTCAGTAAACACACATAAACTAAGGTGACTGGAGACCAAACTTATTTCAGTTTTCATATCTTGGAAAGGAGCTTTATATATACAACCACAAGAGTTTAACATAATTTAGTGGCAGTAAATCTCCCAATAGTAGATTTTCCTTGCAATGTAACAGGCATAGAAGTGACAAGAATTAATCTGAGACTAGTAGTTATTTCTTAAAATATCAAAAGATGGAAAAAAACAGTTGGAGAAATAAATCAAGTTTTATTCACTTCTCTTAATTTTCTTAATTGTCGTATGGAAAATTTTATCTACTTTATGAAAATAGCAGCATGTGGTTTCTTTTCATACTGTAATGGATGTTTGATTTCAAGCTCTTTTTCTTCTTTTCCTCCTTGCTGTTTCTGGATTGCCAGCACCAGTGGCAAGAAAGCAATGGGTCATAAAAGTACATAGGATCACACACAGAGACATGAATGGTGTAGCCTAGGATGGTGATCCAGTTTGAACACTGAAGACATAAGACCAAGTTCTACTGAGTTTGGCCACACAAGGAAATCGACTTGACGTTGAGTCAGTGCCATGATACTGCTTATTGTGAGTGAGAACAGAGTTAGGGTGGTAATGAAAGGAGTGAAGATAAAAAAGAAATTACTTTGATGTGTCTAACTCTCTGATGGAATCAGAAAGGCAGCTCAGTGGCAAAAGTCAATGCATACCTTAGCTTTAGCTTCTGGGATCAAGTGTAGCCATTTTTGTGTCATAAATAAGATTATATTCTTTTGATATAAAAACAAAATGGGAAATTCTTTAAGAAAATGTTGCCTATATTTCCTTCCCTCTCTAGCCCCTGAACTTCTACTTTAAAAATATTTTATCAATACAATATACGGAGACATATAAATGATACGTATGAGTATATTCCACATCACTTAAAATAATATGACATTGAAAACAACTTAAATATCTTATGATAGAGTAACTAACATATGAAACATCCATACATAAGATTTAAAATTCTTCTCTAAAAACATTTTATCATACTGTATAATGCAATTCACATCATAAATGCTGCCTTTATTTCAACCTCAAGAGCAATACTCATGGAATTTCACAGTCATTCACAGACAGGCGTAGAGCAAAATAAAGTTTGAGTTGACCTAATACAAAGGCTTCCAGATGAGTGTGACTAAGACAATAATGGCACTTTAACACTGTTAAAAAAAAAAAAAAGGTGTATTTTTTGCAGTTGTAGAGCAACATTTGTCACATTTTTGTATTATTATCAATTTTCCTATTTTAAATACAAATTTCAAATATAGCATTGATGTCTGTGCAACGTTCCTATGCATGAAAAACCTATCACATGTTTTGTGAGAAAACATGTAGGTTATATAATTTTCTAATCTTTTTTTTTTTTTTTTTTGGTACTGGGTATCAAACTTGGGTCCTTGCACTTGCAGGGCAGGCGTCGGAACCGCTGAGCTAAATTCCCGGCCCTGGCTATGTAATATTTTTTTTAGTTATATTACTTAATTTTTAATATGCTGAATACTATGAATTGAAATGATTTTTATTTAATTAGTACATGTATGCAGCACATGATGTTTACCTTCATTTTGGCGGGCCAGTACATGTGCAGAGCACAGCTTGTTGTGGCTTCAGTCCTCTTCCCCTTCCCACCTCCCTCCCATTCCCCATTTTCTCCCCTCTTAGTAGTATTCTTGGCTCATGTTGATGGCATGTAATGTTTGCCTCCATGACACTTCTTTCCCTTCCCGTGTGTGCTAGTGTAGTCCTGGACTGTTTATAAATCGAGAGTCTGTATTAAAACGAGGTGATTTTAACCCTAAGCACACATACAAGTGATATCTTGTTGGTCAGAGGCTTGCAAGAATGTAACTCACTTCAGGGACGTTAGTTCACCACTCACATATTTGGTATTTGCTGTGACTTTAGAGATGAAAACTACAAAACTAACACAAATAGACTCGATACACAGATACAGATAGACACGTATATATGGAAGTATAAATGCATATATTTATGAAAATGTTGTTTGTACCTATTTCTAAATTTCTCTCTAAATACATATATATGTATAAATATATATCTACATACAGAAACATAAATATGTATGAAAATTATTTTATATATTAAAATATTTGAAAATTAGGTGGCTAGATCACAAGTGATTTAAAGGATTATTTCAATAATTTCCAGAGTCTACACTGACTATTGTTTTTACAGGTCCAAATGAAACAATCTCCCTTCTTATTATAATTTATCACCTTTTTTTTTTAACAATCATATTGTTAAAAAGTGTAGACCTTCCTGACCTAAACTTCTATTTTTAAAATGTATTATTAATACCAAATACAAAAAAGTTACATATCAATATACACACTCTATCACTTATAATAACATTATAATATTAAAAAGAACTTAAATATCCCATAATAGAGAAACTAGAGAGTAATACGTGAAACACACATACATGAAATTTAATCTTTTTCTCAAAGAGTATCTGATAATATGGAAAAATGGGTACATGTTATTAATTTTATAAAGTTCATAAAATATACATATCATACAACATACTTTTAGAAAAACACACACAATTTTAATATATTTTATTTTTATATACTGTTTGAAGAATGGTTTTTAAGATATATCCTAAAATACTTTGTCAAATTGTTTTATTAACAGTAGTTTTGCTATGTCTATACAGTTACAATTTAAAAATTTAGCATTCTGACAAATTATTTTTAAATGTTAAAGTAGTCAGCTTCTATATTGCTCTTGAAAGATACTACAGTCTGTATAATAATTCTGAAAATATTAAAAATATTTTCATCATTTAAATACTAATAAAATGCTACTGGTTTTACCAACAAGCTTACCAAAGTGTGGTGCTGTTAAGCCAGACATGGGGACTTTTATTTGTTTGTTTGGCCCCATGAGGTACATCCCTGGCGCAGACGCAGGCATCTTTAAAGTCCCTGTACATTATTGCTGTGATCTGCCCATTCCCTTCCATATTCACGTTGATATGTGACTGTTGTGTGACTGTGTTAGGAGACGAGACCTTTAAGAGATGATTAGGCCATAGGGCTCTGTCCAAATAAATGGAGCGTGTTCCTCATGGTGGGATGATTTTGGCCCCTTTTGAATCATTTTTCTGTCTCATTTGCTCTTTCTCTCTCTTGCTCTTTTCCCACCTGCCCATACTAGTGATATAAAATATATCCCAAATGCAAATAATTATAAATTAGGGTATACTTTTATTTGCAATTGGGATATATATAATTATTGGGCTACATATTTCTGTTTTCCAAACATTTACAAATACATCTTTGGAGAGAAGAATGAAGTATGGGGTGTCCTGTACAAGATATACAATTTTCACAGGAAATTTTAAGGAATAGGAGCAAGACTTAATTCCCCATTAAGTAGGGGTTAAGATTACACCAAATCCTGTGCCTAGTAGGAAACAGGTGGGAAGGAGCTCTTCATTAAGAATGGGATGGGGAAGTAATGGAGCTTCACAGTCTTTGAACTCCCTGAGTCAGCTTTCAATCTGGAAAATCAAAAGAATTAGCACCAAATGCAATGATGGAGAATGGAAATGGTAATGTGCTGACTTTCAGCCTGTGCCAGAAGTTTATCCAAAGACAATTTAGGAATATAGTTTACATCCTTCTGGTTTGAATAATGGTGTTTCTCTTTATTTCCTTCAGTTGTCTATGCATGGAAAACACATTTTACAAAAGCACTTTCTTCCAAATGGAAAAAATCACCTGAAAACTTTTCATGAAAAAAAAAATCTAATTTCAAAGATATTTTACAGACAATGTTGAATAGGGACCTATTCCTCTTACTTCTTGGAAATACTAGCAGCTAATATGTTATTGAGTATTTATCAAAAGGTAGCAGGCATATAACTGCTTTGCATATATTGATGTATTTATTCTTTGTAAAACTATTTTACAAAGTAAGCACTTCTTTATTCCAGTATTTGACCAATTCTGAGCCATACAGCTTTCTCCCCACAATGATAGACAGCTAGTGGCGGAGAAAGCTGGCTTCATACTCCTGGAGATCGGACTTAGCCTAGAGCAGCTGATATGCAAAAGGTATAACACACTGAAAATCTCACTGAAATAGATCTCATTGTATTCACTTTGCCATACTGGGTAAATATAAACATTCTTCACTGTTTTCTTAAATATATTATCCACATGTTTATTCTTCAAAATATTCTGACAAGGTGTGATATGGTTCAAGAAAATAATCAATAGTATTACTTCTTACCTGAAAAATAGCTTATTAAATTTATTGCATCAAACACATTCAACAAGCCAAATAACACCCTTGTGATCTTAAAGTATAAAACAATGAAAAAGGGCTGGGGATTGTTTTCATGAATTAAATGTGAGAAATAACATTTCCCATTTTGTGCCATAAAGACGTATGTATTCAATAGGTTTCTCACGTGATCAAGATACATCATGGATCTGGTTCCACCTTGTATTTTCTCCTAGTAACCTTACAAAGTAATATTAGTGCTGTATATCTTTATCTTTTTCAGGAAAATACAAACTTATTTAAATATTTTTAAGATAATATATTTACCCATATTATAGTTTATAATAGTAATTATTTTTTATTAGAATACTTGAGAGATTTATTTGAATTTTCACCAAATTTCTTTAGTCTTACCTCTAAAATATTGTCTGAAGTTAGACCTTTAATTGGCCAGCAAAAGTTGATACCAGGCATTCTGCCCTTGAACTCTGTTCTCTTGAATTTTAAATTAATTACCATTCTTGCTCTGAGCTGAATAAAGTAGTAATATAATGATATTTACGGAATATGTTGCCTTTGTCTTAAGAACAAACAAGGTTATATTTTCAGTGTACTATTGATGTTAATAGTTCTGATAACCTCCATTTAGACTCTATTAGTTTGAGTAATATTTTTCTACTTTTCGATAAGACAATTCCATGAAGCTTATGGGTCCTATTCATTGTGTTTAATTCTGTGTTACTGGTATTGATTACATTACTTGGAATGTATCAACAATATTTACTTAGTAGAGAAAGAAACGAATGAAGTAGTTGTCTGGATGGATTTTTCAGGTAATGTGTTTATATCAAAGAGCAATGTTATAGAAATCTTTACATTGAGGTATGTTTAACAAAACAATGTATAAAAAGTTATAAAATATGTAAAAATAAAGTATTCCTATATCTGTTTATCTCAGATTTTCTAAATTAGTATTAGGGAGTTTGAAATATTTTTAGAAGCATGAGTGATTTACATTGATTATTTCAAAATAAAAATGAATTCCAATTCAAACTGGGAATTACCAAAACACGTTCTTGTGCTATCATTATATTATTTAAACTTTTGTACCATTTAAAAAAGCTTTGATATATTTATATGGTATTTATACCTTTTTAAAGCATTTATATATTTATATCTATAAAAATATCATTCATTAGTATAATCAAGATTTATGACAATAGATCATATTTATTTAAAATTATTATGCAGAAGAAAATTGTTTTATGACATGCAAAATTTTCATCTCTGACATGAAAAGATTTTTATTTGCTTTTGCATTTACTCTATTGTCCTATTGATTTTGGCTAAAGTTCATGAAGAAAATGTGGCCTATAGCCATATGTAATTGGATAAGGGAAATATTTTAATAGATTTTTTTTAGATAACTGTGTATATTGTTTGACATTCCATCCAGATTTGAAATGTGATGTTTGCTGCAACTCGTAAAATAAGCAAAGTCTACAATTTAGTAGCACTCTGTAATGATTAATACTCTTATAATAACAAATATTGATCATTTGGAAATATTGTTTCTCTGTATTATGCAGATCCTTCAATTTGGGGCATATTTTAGTATATATAATCATCAAAAAATCAGATTCACTAACATATCCTTCCATTTCACCATAAAGATTTCAAAGTATTGGGCACTTTTAAAATCCATAGTAGCATATCCAACTTTTCCAAAATCCAAACTTTTGTATGAAAGCTGAAATATTATCTCTAGTCAAAATATTAGCACATATTTTTTTATGTGGCTGTTTCACTTTAACTCTTTTGGAAAATCTTTATCAAATATCCATGTGGAATAGCTATTAATTACTATTTAAACATTCTTTCACATAAAAATGAATTTATTGGTCTATGAAGTGATATTCTATGAATATTGGCTATTTCAGCTCACAACTAGAACAATCAAAGGCATCGTTATAATTTATAGAGAACAAAATACTGTATATGTTGTCTATTAATGTGACAGAAAAATAATAGACTGTACTGAAGAGGAAAAAATAAATAAATGCAATATTTTAACTGGTTTTTAAATGTCACTTTTTAGCAAATTATTTTTCATGTGTCTGGTAATGAAGAACACAAAAAATGCTCTGCTATGATGCTAGATACTAGTGATGGTACCTATCACTGATTTTGCATCATGAGCAAGAATATTAAGAGTAAGCAAATGGATAATATCTGGTATTATCAGAAAAATGTTTTCCTTTGCATACTCACTAAAATGGCAGCAGTGTTCCACATTAATGCCCCTGGTGGGAGGCAGTAAGAAGGTCTCTGGAAACATTTGTGGTTACTAAAGATTACAGTATTTATTTTATTTTATTTTATTTTATTTTATTTTATTTTGGTACCAGAGATTGAACTCGGGACCTTGAGCTTGCGAGCCAGGTGCCAGAACCACTGAACTAGATCCCCAGCCCAAGATTACGGTATTTCTAATGGATAGAGGAAGCTGATGTCGAGATTCTGTTAGAGATAGGCCTCTGACTGCTGTATATTTTGTTTCTTAATTTATTCATACAAATCTTATAAGAAATACAAAAATATTGAAATATCTTTTCATTTCTTAATCATTAGTAGTGATATATTCCAGGTATACAGTAGCTTTCAATAGGATTCTAAATTATCCATTCTATAAATCATTCTTGATGATTAAACTAAAGCTCATGGTATATACTATGTATTTTAGAGATTACATATTTCACTTATACAAATGGCTACAAGCACAGATACACATACAGAGGAACAGGTTCTGATTATATCCCATTTCATAAATATATAGACGAATGTAAATTGAAATCGATAAGCCAGGGAAAAATGATTTGGGCTCCATGCAAGTTAATCTTCATTATCAACTTGATTTGTCAAGAGTTACTGTGAGATGTGATTGATTGTAATAGCACTGAACATTTTAATCTTTGAAAAGTTTGTAGCTGAAAGGGCTGGTAAGAGGCAGGGCTTAGCTGGAACTAGTTGGCTCATGTGGGGGTGTGACCTTGAGGACTGTGTCTGGTCCTTAGCCTTTCTTTTCTAGCTCTATTCCTGGACTCTCTGCTTCCTGGTGTCATGAAGTGAGCATTTTTTGATCACATTCTTCTACCATAAAGCACTGCCTTATCTCAAACCCACAGCAATGGAACCAGCTTACCATGGACTGAAGCCTTCGAAATAGTGAGCCAAAACAAACAATTGCTCACTTTAGTGTGGGTGTCAAGTATTTTACTCCAGTGGTAGGAAAGCTGACTAATACAGACCCTAATTTAAATTAAAAAAGATAGAATAATAGGTATTATTCAAATATTTTATCTTTGTACTGATTATACTATAATCTACTGAAAGAGCAATACTTAAGTAATTATTATCTAAGCATAATAAAGCAGTAAAAGAAAATGATGTAATAGTTAATGGCATAAAATATCATAGTTTTGCCAGAGGAAAGTCAAACTATGGAATATATGAACATTTTCCAATAAGCTATATAGCCAGCACAATTTACTTATTGTCTTAGAGACATACTAGGGCAGCTAGGCAATCTCAAAAACTTGATTAAAATTTTACTGCTCTTTATGTGATTATCAACAGTTTCTATCTAATAAGTTTACATAGGTTAACTGAGAGTTCTGAGAACTAACAGTTCCTTTTATCACTAATCATAGATCAGCGCCCTTTTAAGATTAGTAAACTGTATATCAGAGAGTGAATGTGTTTAAATTATTGCCCTTTGGAGAGGAGAATGTCAATACTCCTTGCTAAATCCTCCTGCTGGCATTGTGGTGAAAACTAATTTATGTAGTTTTAGAGTTAGACAGAATGGAATCAGTGTCTTTTTCATTTATTAGTTCTTTTATTTACAATAGTTATTTAAATAACTGATTTTAAAACTTTTATATATAAAATGATGAAATAATCCTTCATCTTTATAAGAGTTATACACACTGCTATTGTTCCTTATTCATTGTCACCTATATTTATTAATAGCAAAGACAATGAGTTCCTTGAAAAAAGGTTTAGGAAGCCTGAAAAACCTAATTGATTACAAAATTATTAATTGATGTTTAAGAATACATTTTCCCTAAAATGAAATTTTCACCTATCTGCTTGAGAAGCACTTCAAGGGACATCAATGATGTGAAACAGCTGTACTGACGTGATTGGAAGTGTCAAGAAAGGAGAAGAGCAGAAGGTGTAATACTAACATCTGGAGAACAGATGAAATTAGTTTTAAGGATGTGGGACAAGATATATTTACAAAAAACTATTAGTTTTTTAAAAGACAGATTATAGGAAGATCAAAATCATAACTACCTAAAACCAAATATTTAAAGTAATTTATAAATTTGTAGCTTTAACAGTTACAAAAATCTGACTAATTGTATTTCGCACAGCTTTCAGGGACAAAAGCTTTCACTACAATTTGTATATCAGTTTTTATCATTCACAAAAATTTTTGTAAATACAGAATAAACTCAGTAAATATTCATTGAGTACAATGAATTTTATGAAACACTTCACTGAAGTAATTGGGGTTAAGACCTCACCTAAGACATTTTTAAAATACAAATTTGGCACTATGTCACATTGAAAATATATGATTTGCCTCACTATATCTAAGAAAAGTCTTTATTAATTATTTCAAATCTGTGAATATAAAAATTGTGACAAAGAAATGTGTAATTATTTTCCTTTTGGTATTTTAGTTCATGTACAGTATAACCTGCAAATACAGAGGTACCTGGTTTCACAAATGATTCTTTGCAAGATTCTGTGACCAGCATTGTGGAATTAAATATGAATCATGGTACTGCTCTATAATTTAAATATGTAAAATCTAAAGCAAATGTGAGTAAACTCAATAACACACATAAAATAAAGGGTGGGGTTAAGTAAGATGATGTGTTTAGACTAAGATTAAATATTTCATTAAAGAGATTGGCCTGTAGTTGTCTTTTTTTTTTTTTTTTTGAGTCCTTTTCTGGTTTAGGAATCAGGGTAATATTAGCATCCAGGAGTGAATCTGGTGGCACTACTTCCATTTCCACTGCATTAGAGAATGTGAGGGGCATTGGCATTAGATCTCACCAAAAATTCTTGTCAAATTCAGCAGTGGATGCATCAGGCCCTGGGCTTTCTTTAGTTGGTAGGGGGTTTTTTGTTTTGTTTTATTTTGTTTTTTGGTACCAGGGATCGAACTCGGGACCTTGCACATGCAAAGCAGGCAGCAGCACCACGGAGCTAAATACCCGGCCCCGTTTGGTAGTTTTTTGTTTGTTTTTGTTTTATACTTCATCAATTTCATTGCTTGTAATTGGATTTTTCAGTGGTTTTATATCTTCTTGGTTCAGTTTTGGTAATTCTTATGTTCTTACATTTTTTAGTAATTTTGCTAGGATTTTGTCTATTTTGTTTATTCTTTCAAAGTATCAGCTCTTTGATTCTTTGTATTTCTTTTTAGTCCCAATTTCTTTCACACATTCTGCTACCTGATCTTTGACAAAGTCAACAACAGCCTTAAAAGAAGGAGAAAAAAAAAAGTAGACAAAAGCCTTTGTTTTGTTAAAACAAAATCAATCTGGTGAAAGATAAAATAGGTAGAACCTTTACAGGCATAGGCATAGGCAAGAACTTTCTGAACAGAATCCCAATTGCAGAAGAAACAGTATCTAGAATCAATAAAAGGGATCATATCAAGTTAAAAAGCTTCTGCACAGTACAGAAAAAACATTACCAGAGTGAAGAGACAAGTTAAAGAATGTGGAAAAAAATCTCACTATTTTTAAAGGACTATTATCTACAATGTATAAATAAGTCAACAAACTATACTCCCTCATATAAATGATCAGTTATAAAATGGGCAACTGAAATGAACAGACTACTCAGAAGAAGGAATATGATTGACAAATAAATACATGAAAACTATTTTCAACATCTCTGACCATTTAATATAAATTAAAACAATGCCGAGATTCCATATAGGCTGTGGGGGAAAATTAAACATTATGCATTTTTTGTAGGTATGTAACTAGTACATTATGGAACTAGATATGAAGATGCCTCAGAAAACTAAAACCAGAAATTCCAATTGACCAAGCTATTACCTTTTTAAATATCTTCTCAAAACAGTTAAAGCCATCACATTGTAGTGATACTTGCATGTCCATGTTTACGATAGGGCCAATCATAATAGCTAAATATTGGAATCATCCTATTGTCCATCAATAGATGGAGGAATTAAGAAAATGTATATATACACAAAATAGTAATATTTTGCCATAAGGAAGCACAATCGTGTGTCATTTATAAGTAAATGGATGCACCATAAAACCATAATGTTAAGTGAAATAAATCAGACATAAGCTTAAATATCACATTTTCTCTTATATGAGAAATTCAAAATACAGATAAGGAGCAAAATAAGAAATGGTTTATAAAGAAAGAGGGAGATAGATCTTTTGCTAATGGGAAGAGGACTGGAAGGTGGAAAGAAGGAAGAGGGAGTAGAGGAAAAAGAGATTATAAAATAAAGAAAAATGTGCTATGTATATGTATCAGATCTCCTCAATGAAGGAAATCATTATGCACTGCAAATTTGTACTAATAGCATTAAAGTTTATAAAGAGAATAAAAAATAAATCTTTCTAATATTGTCACACTGTAGATAATTACTTAATAGGCTAAATTGAGCTTTTAAATGAGGAAGGCTCACAAATCTTTACATATTTATTTCAAAGCATGGACTGCCACAAGGACAGAAGTAGTTTAATATTATAATCAATAAAATAATATCATTGATCATAGCAATGTCTAGATGTAAAGCAAATAACAGGAAAGGATGACCCTTGTCGTTGAACCATGTGTGTTGCTACAATCTTGAAATTGATATTCATTTTAATTGTACTGCTCAGACATGAGTATTTTAGATTAGATAGAATCAGAGCACTGAAAACCAAAGTAAAATTTTGGCTTCCAGAAGTAGAAACCATATTTTACTAAATGAACTTTATAATTCCTGTGTTTTATGTCTCCATAAGCCTGATGTTCCTAGGAAAATGTTACGGTATAATTTTCCCCACCTCGCCACACTTATAGTGGAGCCCTACATATCCTTGGCCTACAAGAAGTACCCTATTTCTTGTTCACCACCTTCAAATAACTTCTATCTCTGTCATCCTGTTGAACTCAAATACTTGCCAATGTTTACTTTCATAGTCAGGTACCAGCAATCCTAAACATTTAGAAAAGGTTTAATTGTAAAAATCAATAAAATATTCCTCCTAATATATATAGAGTTTATAAAATATATACTGCCTATTAATTATAAGTATATAAAATATAATATGGATACTATTATAAGTGCATAGACGTAATCTCCTGAAGATGGAACTATATTCCAAAATTTAATCTAGAAGTTGTTGTGTAGAATAGACTTTCAAGAATAATCAAAATAGCCAACCAGAATATTCATTCTACATTTCACTTATAAAAATAAGACTCAGTACTGTTGAAGACTTATTTCTTTTATTCTTAAGTTCTTTTATTGGTACATTTTAGGTATACAATACGTTTACTTTTATCATTGGGTGTTTGTACATGTACATGATATATCTTGGTTCTTTTTTTCCCCATTACCTGTGCACCCCTCACCCCCTCCACCCTTCCCTATTTACATAGATTTCATTTCCATTTTTTTTCTTTTCTCATAATTTTTCATTTCCCTTTTTTTCCTTTCCCCTTCCCCTCCCATCACCCTTACCCCTTTGGGCTTTTCTTCCTATTTTGAATTATCAGTTATTCATTTTAATCATTTTAACCTTTATTTACACTTTCTGTTTCTCATACTAGAAAAACTATTCGGTATTTACATGTGTGTCCTATTTGATTCATTTAAGAGTATGGCCTCAATATGCATTCATTTAGCTATAAATAACTTTAGTTTCTCATTCTTTATGGTTGAGTAGTACTACATTTTATTAAAAAAAAACACATCTTCTTTATCTAGTTTCCAGTTGATGGAGACTTGGGCTGTTTCCAACCTTTAACTATTACAAACTGTGCCGCTATAAACATGAGTACACATATATTGCTGTGGTATGACTCTTTTAAATCTTTTGGGAAGATACCCAGCAGGGGAATAGCTGGGTCAAATGGGACCTCTAGTCCTAGTTCTTTGAGGTATCTTCACACTGATTTCCACAGT
This sequence comes from Heterocephalus glaber, assembly GCF_053883595.1. Lineage (NCBI taxonomy): Eukaryota > Metazoa > Chordata > Mammalia > Rodentia > Bathyergidae > Heterocephalus > Heterocephalus glaber. Next base: position 4,523,481 of record NW_028258151.1, on the reverse strand, counting down.
GATTGCACTAGCGTGCACTCCCACCAGCAATAGAGAAGGGTTCCTTTCTCTCCACACCCCTGCCAGCATTTGGTATTGGTTGATTTCTTGATAGCAGCCACTCTTTCAAGGGTGAGGTGGAATCTCAGTGCTGTTTTCATCTGCATCTCTCGAATGACCAGTGATGTTGAACAGTTTTTCATATATTTTTTGCTGTTTTTTTCTTCTTGTTCGGAGAAATGTCTGTTCATTTCAGATGCTCATTTTTTAATTGGGTCTTTGAATTTGGGGGGGGTCTGATTTTTTTCAGTTCTTTATATATTCCAGATAGTAGTCCTTTGTCTGAGGTACAGCTGATAAAATTTTTTTCCCACATTGTAGGTTGTCTCTTAGCTCTGTTGGTGGTTTCTCTTGCAGTGTAGAAGCTTTTTAATAAGGTGAGATCCCAATTGTTGATTCTTTATGCTAGTTCCCGTGCTACTGAGGTTTTGTTCATAAAGTCTTTTCCTATGCCAATTTCATCAAGAGTTCTACCTAACTTATCTTCCAGCAAGTTTAGTGTTTCTGTTTTAATATTTAGATCTTTAATCCAGTTTGATCTTAGTTTAGTGCATGGTGATAGGTATGGGTCTAGTTTTAATCTTTGGCAGGTTGAAATCCAGTTTTTCAAACACCATTTATTAAATAGGCTATCTTCCCTCCAATGATGGTGGTTGGCTCTTTTGTCAAAGATGAGGTGGCTGAGTATGTCTAGAGTTGCTTCTTCATCTTCTAATCTATTCCACTGATCCTTAGGTCTGTCCTTTTCCCAGTACCATGCTGTTTTTATCACAATAGCTTTGTAGTTTAGCTTCAAGTTGAGGATTGTGATATCCCCTGCCATGTCTCTGTTACCTAGAATTGCTTTTGCTATTCTAGGTCTCTTCTGGTTCCAAATGAATTTTTGGATTGTTTTCTCTAGTTCTCTGAAGTATATTGTTGGAATTTCAATCAGGATGGCATTAAATCTATGTAGTAGTTTTGGAAGTATGGCCATTTTCACTATATTGGTTCTTCCTACCCAAGAGCAAGGGATGTCTTTCCATTTTCTTATATCCTCTTTCATCTCTTTTTTCAGAGTGCTGTAATTTTCAGTATAGAGGTCTTTTGCTTCCTTTGTTAGATTGATTTCTAGATACTTCAATTTTTTTGGAAGCTATTGTAAAAGGAATTGTTTCCCTAATTTCTCTCTCAGTGATTCTGTTATTTGTGTACAAGAAGGCTATTGTTTTTTGAGTGTTGACCTTATATCCAGCTACTCTACTGAATCTGTCAATTAAGTCTAGAAGTCTTTTGGTGGAGTTTTTTGGGTCTTCTATGTAAAGTATCATATCATCAGCAAATTATGACAGTTTAATTTCTTCCTTTCCTCTCTTTATTCCTTTTATTTCTTTCTCTTTTCTAATTGCTGTGGCCAATGTTTCCAGAATTATATTGAACAGGATGGTGATAATGGACATCTTTGTCTTGGTCCTGATTTTATCATGAAAGTTTTCAGTTTTTGACCATTTAGTATGATGTTGACTGTTGGTTTTTTATAGATAGCCTTAATCAGGTTGGGATAAAGACCTTCTATTCAAATTTTCTGTAGAGCTTTTATCATGAATGGGTGTTGGATTTTGTTGAATGCTTTTTCTGCATCTATTGAGATAATCATATGGTTTTTGTCCTTGACTCTGTTGATATCGTGTATTACATTTATTGATTTACGTGTGTTGAACCATCCTTGCATCACTGGGATAAATCCGACTTGGTCAGGGTGTATGATCCTCTTGGTGACCCTCTGTGTTCTGTTTCCCAGTATCTTGTTGAGGATTTTTGCATCTATGTTGATTAGGGAGATTGGCCTGTAGTTCTCTTTTTGGGTTGGGTCTTTCCCTGGTTTTGCAATCAAAGTAACACTTGCTTCCAGGAGTGAATTTGGAAGCCTTGGTTCCCTTTCAATTTTCTTGATGAGTTTAAAGAGTAATGGCAATAGTTCTTCTTTAAATGTCTTGTAGAATTCAGCAGTGAAGCCATCAGGTCCTCTGACTAGGACATTTTGAAGAAAATAAATAAAATAAATAAATCAAAATTTCCACCAAGAAAAGTTGACAAGAACAAACACAAGCTTAAACTATGATCATCTGAGGAAATGTATGATAGCAATTTTCCTACAAGGAAAGATTTATGTCCTTTACTGGTAGAGTTGAGAAAAGTAGTACATTCCACTGTATAGAAGCTCTCAAATAATTGTTGGAAACAGGTGGAAATACAAACTGTACTTTCTTTCCCTGAAGGCAAAACATGTCTATTCTCGATGTTGTGAGTTATCTTTGGGCTTTAGGATATCTCTCATTGAGATTGTTCTAAGAATGATTCTCAATTGAGTACATTATTTTACATGAGACATGCATGTGACAGAAAGACCACAGGCCATTTAAAAAAACTAAGTCTTTTAGGTTTCCTGCTTTTTTTTCAAATCTTCTCTCTCCATCACAATTTTCTATGTATTTATTAAAATATCCACAGGTAGTATTTGATTCCATATTCTGCTAGTGATCCTATGGGGCTCTCCTTTTTCTATGTGTCATTCAAACCTGTAGGAACTTACCCATTTTATATCTATTCCCACAGAGTTCATTGTCTCTTTTCGCTCCTTCTGAGATAGCTGCATCATAAATTATAAACACCTGTTACTTTGAATCAAACCCATATAGAACATCTGCATAGATGACTTCCCATGTTTCCCAGTGGTATCCTACATCCCAAATAAGTCTGTCAGGAAAAGTGCAGGTTGGCATGAAAACCACCTGTTGGTGTTCTTTGTAACCAGTGCAGCTGAACTGCTTAGTCAAATGCATCTAGTACTCTAACAGTAATTATTGTGGGACATGCTGGTGGAACAGTGTGCGGCAAAGGTAATCTAGGCTTCCAGACCTCTCATGGAGCTGCTAATGGAGCTCCCAAGAGAGAGAACTTGGGATCATTAATGTACATATGGAATACATCAGTGGAAGTCTCTGCAGAATCATAGAGAAATCCAGAATTTCATTTTACTTGCTAGACTTCATTGTGAATAAACACATTTATTTCATGTTTTAAAAGGCATTGTAGTTTTCTTGATAAAATGTTTATAAACAAGAAACTACCCAGGGTCAATAAAAGCATAGTAATATTCCATTTTAGATTATTTCAAGAGAGAAATTATTGTCATGATGAGAAAATTGTTATGAAGTGATTATATAACATACAGTTAATATTTTACTGTCTGATGATGTATACTCTAGGAAAGTCTCCTCGAAGATGTTACATTAGGCAGTTTTCCCTTGGCTGGGAGAAAATGCTTGGCATCCAGAACTTAAAAAGGAGAGATTTATCTGGCTCACCTTTTCAGCCTGGGGTAGGGTGGCTCCATGGCAGCGACGTGGAGGCACAAGGACCCAGTGAGCCACAGTGTTCATTTCATGGTGGCCAGAAAATACAGGACAGGGAAAGAATGCCAGAGAGAAAGAGCTCAGACCACACAGGGCTCCCAATATTCTGCCTCCTGATCCACCAGACACATTCAGTAGTGACACACCTGCTAGTATGCTTTACTCACTACCTAGTGTCCCTAATTCCAGTCAAGTTGACACATGAATTACATTGCAAAGGCTGGTAGTTTATAATGGAAAACTTCACTTCCCCTCCATCTCATCTCTAGCGTCTTTCTAATTTTCATATCTTTGATGAAGATGCCACGATACTTACATGCATCAACTTGCTCATCCATTCAAAAAATGGTTCTTAAGTACTCGATATTATGTTCCACAAATAAATGATCTTATATCTTAACAGTGTCTTACTACTCACCTGGGTAGATTGATGTTCTAAATCTTTCCAGTCTTCCTGACGGTCACAGACTGGTTATTTGTAGGACATTAGTGGAACCCTCAAAATTGAGAAATATAGATCACTGTTCTTCAGACCAAATCCCAAAACCTCCTAAAATATTTTGAAGGACTTTGGAGAAGCTCTGACCTATCACAGCACTATTATGAAGCCAGCTTTGAGAAGCACCTCATAGCTTTGGTGAGAATTTTCTAAGTGTGCATGTATCTTCCCTCAGCCTTATAAATGCAATGCTAATTGGCTTCACATCTAATTACTAGTTCTTCCTTTCTTTGTTTTGAGTGCTTTGTCTGCTACTGGGGCCACCTTTTTCAATTATACAGCAGGTTGAAATGCTAAGGAATTAATGTTCATGTTTAGCTTTCAGCTGCTATTTTACAGAAACCGCTGTTTAAATATTCCTTCCCTTTTCCTTGTTTGTGGCATAACTCTGCGACAGATGTTTCCCAGTAGTGTTAACCTTCACCAACCCTCCATGTTACTGGCAGGATCATGAATAATGCGTCTACATGTGTTCCTTTTCTGGTCTCATTTTCCTATACTCTTACCTGTTTTTCCTTCAACTTCTAAATAAACCACTTCTAGTAGAATTGTTGTCTTAGACACTGCTGCTGGGAAACCCACACTAAGACAATAATAAAATAATTTTTAGAGTTGAAAGTTAAAACTTTAAAAGCATTTGGGTCCAACATGGTTTGTAATAGTCAGGACATAGTTGAATATTTTAATAATGGAAGTGATTCTGACTATACCATCACTTTTTCACAACCACGGGGACAAAAATAGTATCAACACAGCTAATTCTATATATGAATTGTGTGATGCATACCTATATTTTTCTAAATTGGAAAAGTTACAGGGTCAATCTCCTGATCATAAGCCTCCGCTACAGCCATTTTTCCCTGCTTTTATCATGGAGGTATGATATTATACTGTACTTTGCCTATAAAAAGAAATGTAGAAGATTAAAATACTTGTTTTCAAAGTGAAATCTCAAACTTGATTTTTCTGCTTGCTATCAGAGAACAGGCTGAAATGCAATTACTCCAGAGTCTATGACAAAGGCTGTAGTGATCCCTCTTTTCTAACTGGAGATTTATCCATTACAATGTGTGGCACCTTACTTAGTAAGAAAAATAAGACACAATTTCAAGAGCTGTTTTTCCATGGCAAGTGTGATTTCTTTGTTAAAGCTGTGTGTGTGTGTGCGCGCAAAGAAGTTTCATGAGTTTGAAGCAAAAGAATATTAGAAAAGGGAGGTCACAGATTTTATATTCCTTCATTCTCCATTCAACAGAGAAACAAATTGAAGCCAGTGAATTTAAATAAACTTTCCAAAGGAACAATACATTCCTAATCTACGAAACATTAAGAAGATATTTACATATTCTTAATCTCAGTATCCTACCTAGTTTTATTCTTGTATCTTTATTGTCTGCTTCCTCTTTTATGAGTTCCTCACTTTTTCTCCCAATCTTTACATCTCTCTTGGACCTTTTATCTATTTCAAGGAACTTTTTCCTTCATAAAGGCATCAAAATTTATCTATTTACCATAAAAAGAATATGATCTACATTAATATATTAGGAATTAATTATCCCTCATTTTCCCACTTTTTTCTCCTCTTAAACACACACACACACACACACACACACACATATACACACACGACACATTATACTTAATGGCCTTTGTTGAGTTTTCAATGATAACATGTTAAATTTTAAATCTTCCTCATTTTTCATGGGCTCCCAATGAGTTTTTAATATTGAATATTATAGAATTTTTAACAGGACTTTTTTTCATCTTCTTGGCAATACAGTATTTTTCACTAATATTTACAGATAATATACTGAAATAAAAACTATTTTTATATCTTCCCACAATCACTTGACCTCATTTTATCTTTCATCAGTAAAAATCATAACAATGTTTAAATTGTTTAAAAATCTTACTTTCTAAATACATTTCTTTATCACTCAAAGAAAATCCCAATGTATACACTGCTCTTGGAGTCACTTTCCTAGATAGCTTTTCTCCCAGCTGTGAATCTAGGGTCTGTACATTCTATCTTAGGATGCTGCCCCAGTCAGCCATTGATCTCCACAGTAACTAAGAGGTGAACCTAACATAAGGAATGGATACAAGATGTTTAAATTTGTCTCAGATAAAAGGCATACACCATTTCTGTTTCATTCCCTTGATCAGAACACTTACACTTGGTATGTGAGCCTCTTCTTAGAATCAAATATACAGAATAAAATGGACAAAAAACCTTTGCATTAATGCATATTGGGAAAACAGAATAGTCAGGTTCATTTTGCTATATTTGTACGTGTATGTAATATATCTGGATTATTTCAGCTCCATTATGAACCCATCCATTCCTCACCTCTCCTTTTGGCCTCCTTTTACATCTCTAAAGGTCTATGTTCTAGTTTTGTGACATTTTAAAAGTTTTATTCATTTTTCTATTATATTTTTAGATTTCTCATGTAAGAGATGGCATGGGATATTTACTTTTGTGAATCTGCCTTATTTCATTAAGATTTATTTATTACATTTTCAAATTTCTTATATACAAAATTGGACATTAACATTCAGCATATGTCTTATTTCACTTATAAGATGTTCTCCAATTTCATCAATTTTCCTGAAAATTACATGATTTTATTTATTTTTTTTATTTTTTGGTACAGGGGATCGAACTTGGGCCCTTGCACTTATGGGTCAGGTGGCAGAACCACTGAGCTAAATCCCTGGCCCACATGATTTTATGTTTTATGGTTGAGTAATAGTTCATTCTTGATAGCCATCACATTTTCTTAAAATTTCCTAGTATATTTTATGTGTTAATCTTCTGTCAGAAGAATTACTAGCAAAGATATTTTCCCAACCTGTAGATTTTCTCTTTAGTTGGTTGTTTGGTTTGCTGTGCGGAAACTTTTAAATTTGATGTAATCCCACTTTTTGATTAATCCTGTTATTCCCTATGCTATTAGAGTCTTATTCAGGAAAGCTTGGCCTGCATTTATGGCTTCAAAGTGTTTCTACTTCAATTTCATCTAGCAGTTCCAAAGTTCCAGTTGTATATTTAGATCTTTGATCATTTCTGAGTTAATTTTAGTGGAAGGTGAGAGAGAGGGTCTAGTTTCAAACTTCTGCATAAGACATCCAGTTTTTCCTTTCTCAGGTAGCTGTTTCCCTCTCTAAAAACTTTTAATTTTTCAGGGGAAAGATCACTGTTTTCCTTAGTTTGGTTGGGTATATTTAAGTTACAGTATCCAAATAAAAATTTACTGCACCTTTTTTTTTAGATTTTTTTTTTCTTTTGGATTTATTACATTCAAAATTGTTAAAGCCTCTGAGAAAATAAATTCTCAGTTTGTGGTGCAACTATTTTTGTTTCTTATTTGAGGAAAACATAAGAAATTATCTTATGGAAGTATGGTGGCACAGACTTAAGAACCAGGACTTGAATTTATTATTTGTTGCAATGGTTGGAAAATTGTGTATTCTAGATCTTCTTACATAAAATATGTAGATTATTTTTTAAACCTCTTGGTCTTGGCTGGATCATTAAATATGTAACAATGTTTTCAACCCAGTTAAATCAATTAGTATGTACAGTAATGGACCCCAAATTGCCCAACCCCACCATGGACCATCCTACTCTTTGACCTCACACAGCAGTAGGGATTATCTTCATCAGTCTTGCTTCCTTCTCCCTTTGAGCGGTAGGACTACAAATATTTATGCACACACTCAAGCTTATCTCAATTCTAAATTTCATTTTTTATTAATGCAAGAATTATACTGAACCCTTAATTTTAGGTCGGTAACATTTTCAGTTTTGGAAAATGTCAATTCCTATAAGGAAATCATTATACTAACAAAAAATGATTGCTCCCTACATTCTGGCAAGACAAATGTGTCACATTTTAGATAAAAAGAAGTGAAGTGGAACATTTGATAAGTACTGGGAGGTGATACATTAGCATATGTTGTCACTTGACAGACTAACCCTGTATTCTGAATGGATGTCATTAACATCAGTGATGATTAAGGCTTTTAATCGGCAGGAAAGCTTTTTGGGTTGATGATGTAGCTCAGTTTAAGGACATTTGCCTAATGCAGTGGTGCCTCCGCTTACAAACTTAATTTGCTTTATGATTTTGAGGAAGAAGTCTGAGTTTGTGTTTGTGTGGGGAAGACGGTCCTGGTTGTTTTTGTCACCGGATGCAGAGTTTGCAAACAGAAGGAAAATTTTGCTGAATACTCTTGTTTGTGAATCAAATTGTTTGCAAACAGAAGAGTTGGTGAGCAGAGGTGTTACTGTGTATATGTGAAAAGCCTGGGTCATTCCTGTACTTCAAACACAGGAAAGTAAACTTTCTGCTGTTCACAGAAGAGACAATGAACACTATAAAAAAAAAACAAACTAGCATACTTTCTAGGGAGAAATATTTTCAGGTCAATTCATACCTATTATATTACAGCACTTACATGAATTACACAAACTGAAAAAGAGTTGCCCCAGGGTAAAAAGAACAGGGATTACTTTTGGAAAATATTGTATGAGAGGGACACAAAATGGGTTTTTGTGATACTGGAATTTTTCTATATTTTCATCTAGTTGGTGATTGTACAAGTATATTTACTTGTATTAAAATTAGTTTTATACTAGCTGAGCATGATACTGCATGCCTATAATCCCAGCACTTGGAAGGCTGAGGCAGAAGGATCACTGTGAGTTCGAGACCAGTCTGGCCTACACAGTGAGACCCTGTCTCATAAAAAGCAAGGATTGTTATTATAATACACATTGCTATATGAAATTTATGCTTAAACTTTTAAAAAATTTCCTTGTTCCATAATTCATAAAACAAAATCTTATTGAGGACATTGTAAGTATTTGACACTGTGCTGAGTATTATGGACAAAAATAAACAGTTGATCATCTCTTTAGATACTACAAGGAATATACATTTATTAATCTCATTCTTCATGCTAATACCTGGATGCAGACTGATGCACACTTTTCCCACTAGTCCTTAGCTGAGGGGAAGGAACATTCTGTTAGTCACATTTTTATGGTAAGGAATTGCTGCCTAGATGTATCAAGCAACTCATCCAAAATACTAAAACCAGGGCAGGAATTTCCACTCTTCAAACTCATATTTTAATCATTGTGCTTTATTGTTTCTTTGCAGACAGTTTTTGACATTTATTATTATCATCAGCAGCAATACAGTTCTACTGTGCGCTTTTGATTTTGATTTTCGAAGGCATGTGTTCTGGTGTATTCATTTTTATATTCCTGTTTCCCACACAGCACTCAGCACAGGGAAATCAGTCAGTAATGTCTGATGGAAAGTGAATGAACATAACCTACTGAAGTAGTTCAAACATGAATATTTTATGATTTTTAAATTATCATTATATTATTTTTATTTTATTTCAATGATTGCATTACAAGGTCTTTTAGAGTAAGGATTCTATTTTAATGTATTTTCTTTCACTTATCAGGCTAAAAATTTTTAAGGGTAATTGAACATAATTGCAATATAAATAATTATATTAGAACAATATGCATCAAGCAAATATTTGAATAAAAAATAGCATTTTTAAAGAAGTACTGAGTATTCCTTGGCTTATCCAGATTTATCTGATTGTTTAAATCATTGAATTTTTAAAAAATAATCATATACCTTACAGGGTTCATATCTAAATAATTTCCTTTTGGAATTGATGATAGGAGCTGGAATCAAGCTGTCAAAGAAAAATTAATGCAAATTTCTCAGAGGGCAGGAAAACCATAAATAGAAAATATGCTTTTCCCTTTGCTGAAAAAAAGAGTGATTATTGCTTCATTAAACTGAGATAACAGTGAAAAACACATTTTTGGAATGAGACACCCAACATACCAGTGTGGGAATCTGCACCTAAAAGAAAATACCCTGAGGACTGGATCATAAATACTTATCCACATTGTCTCCTAGAATGTGCATATTCACTAATAATGATTACTTTCTCATTCTTCCTGCTGCTGAGCAGCCATGGGTCACTTTCTGACCTTCAGATGAATTTGAAAACAATTAAGGTATGTCATGTACATGTTCAAACTACTCATAATGAATACACTATAAACATATACTACTACTAATATTAATAACAATAATTATAATAACAAGTAGTCCTACCATCTTGAGAGCACATAACTCATAGGTTTGAGTATTATTCTTACTCACTGTAACAAGAACATCTCTTATAATGTCTTCAAAATACTTTCTTGAATTAGGATTTTTAATGCCATTGTTTGTATAACTTTTTCATGATTTCTTTTTCTGTTTTTTCTACAAATGTAAATTATTTACTATATTTCATTAAAATAAAAAGGACTGAAATTTTTTAAAAAAGAGTTCCTTGGACATGCTTTCAAGATCATTCATGGAAGGTCACTTTCACACAGATGGTGATGAACTAGAGGAAAACAGAGTTAGCATTTTGCATTGGACATAAAGGAGCAGGTAGCCAGAAAGCAACCCTTGAGAAGGCAGAATCAAGTGGGATCCAGAACAAATGAAATGATTTGCTATTAGTAGGATTAGGATCCCATTTCCATCTAAATGGGAAGCAGATAAGCTTCTATAATTACAATTTATTTTTATTTATAATTTACAGTCCATGAAAATTTTCCCATGTCTGATATGTTAAACAATATTACCAAATTTCAAAATCCAAGGGGAAAATCAGTTTGGTAAGTTCAAGGAATAAAAATGATGACTATTAGCAAAACTAAGAGTGAAAGTTTCTTCTAGTAGAATTCTTAATGCTTTTGAGGGGCTTCTGGGTAAAGTAATGATCATAGTGATTTAATTCACTTAAAATATCTTAATGCATTAATTATACTTGAAAAGATTTAGTGTTAACTGTTTTACCTTCTGAATCTGAGTCTAAGGAAACTTTATAGGACAAGATTAGTGAAAATGAAGTGTTACCTGTCTGTCCATTTTCCTGAAGCAGCTTCAGTTTTATAACTTCCTCATTCTCGCTCAGTTTTCTTTTCTGACAAGAAGACACTCATCTTCTTGCTACTAGCAAACCACAGAAGAGTGCTACAATCACTCATCATTTCAACTTTGGATAAGTTATTTTACTCACTTTCCTCCAAGCCCTAGCACAAGCACGTACATGCTCATATACTTAGATTCAATAATATCTACTACATCCAAATATATATAACAAATATTGTACATGTGAGTTCTTCAATAGTATTGTTTGTTTTCAGATAAATTCTGCAGTACATATCATTTTCTTTTTTACCTTTATTTAGGTAGGAACTATTAATTCGAGACTATAAAATTTCTTAGTATGATTAAAAAGTGTCCTATTTCTACATAACTAACTAGTTTAATGACTTTAAGACTTACAGACAAAAATTTCTGACCCTATGAATGTGTCATATTATGTTTCATTTAAATGTTATTTGGGAATTGTAAGACCATTATTTGCAACTTTATAAGTTTAATTAGCAGAATTATTGCATTCTAAAAGGAGAAATGTTTCATTCTCAAATGTGTTATCACATTTGACATATAATTCATTACACAGTTACAGTTATATAATAAGTTACATAGATCTGGTATCAGTCAGTATTACATCTCTGGGACCAAATACTTGACATGCCAAAATTAAAGGAGGCTGGGTTTATCTTCACTGACAGTTTCATGGGATTTAGTCCATAGCAGCCTGGCTCCAAATAAAGACCATGATAGTGGAAGGGTGTGGTAAAACCAAGATGCTTAGTCCATGGCAGCAGAAAGGACAGCAGAGGAACACAGCCAGAAAAGAAGAGTCAAGATCATTCTTCCAGGATTCACCAGACACACGTAGAAGTATGCTTTACTAATTCCCTCCAGTCATACTGAGCTTCTTTGAAACTCATAGAATTTGGTACTCAATTTATTTTGATGTGAAAATTTTGTCCTGGGGGTTGTCATTTGTTTAGTACGTTGCAAGCAAGCTAGAACTTGTCAGTATTCACTTTCTCATTTCTTGCTACCTTTGCCAGCCAAAACAATTTGTTTGGTGCTTGTCATTTTGGTACTTGTTATGGCTCATGAAATCAATTAATAATGAGTACTCAAGTACCACAGTAGGTGGATAAAAAAATAGTCAAATTGACAATCCCTCTCAACTGTCGCATTCCAGCCTTTGTCAGTTTGACTCTTAAACACATCTCCTCAAACCATAGTCTCCAAGTCAACACAAGGCCATAATTCAAGTTTACATAACTATCCCACATAGAGCTGAAAACCCAGTAATCCCTTCACTCAAGTCTCAACTGTTCTAGCACTGATCAAAAATCTAAATCTAAAATCTCCCCTGAGATTGAAGTCAAATTCTTATCCATGAACCTCAGGGAAGATAAAGTGACATATCTCAATATACAATGTTATAAGCTATGCATTCCCATTCCAAAAGAGAGAGATAGTATAGAAAAAGAATGGGATCAAAGCAAGACCAAAATTCAGCATGGCAATCATTAACTCCTTCAGTTCTGTGTCCAATATCCAGAGCACATGGTGGTAATGTGTGAGTTCCAGAGTGGTTGTGTGGCCCCCACCTATGGCCTTGCTGGCTATAGCCCACATGCCCTGTTTCTTGGGCTGATTCTACTGGTGCTTGTGGGTTTCCTGGGCATTTATTCCATGTTCACTGCACATTTGGCCTCATTCCTGCTGCTTCATATACCCTATTTTCAAGAGTACACTGCCTGGTCTCTAAGGACTTCTTTCTTCATCTGGATGGAATATTTCCTGACTCTATAATTCTTTCCATCTTCATGCCAGGAAACTAGCATCCATCGGATGATAGTAAGGTCTGATGCCACCTTGATCAGTGACAAGACACTCTTGGATCTTGGGTGCCTTGACATTTGAGTGCCTAGATGGCTGAGCATAGTGAAATTGGCCCTTCTTGAGCAAGAGATGTAGGGGTCTTCTTCTAATGAACAGTTTATACTTTTATACCCTCGAGATGCAATAAGTAGGGCTTACTGATTCCTTAGATGACCCATAAGCGTCATTCTTTTTGTCCCAGTTCAAGGAACTTCATTTATTTTTAATGATGTTAGCATCTTAAACAACTATTTTCTTTTTGGCTCTGATGTTGCATGTGAATTTTGGAGGACAAAATTTTTGAAATCACTATGATCTGAGTTTTGTTCCTGATTCTCACCAGACTGCTACCTTTATCTGAAAGAAACCTTCAACACCAAAGCCACAACCTCAACATTGGAGTGCCATAAAATTTTCTGCCCCAAAACAATTTGTTCACCAGTCTTATATTAAGCCTTCTGCAAACTTATGGGAAATGGGAAAAATGTAGACTTTTTTTCTGCAGTTTAATACACATGACCTCTACTCAAATTCTCAATGGAATCCTCTTCTGAAATTTCATGAGTGTTGTCTTTACAGTTTATATTTTGGTCAGCATTCTAGCCTTCTGAGCTCTGGTCAGAACTGCCCAGCAGACTCTGTTTACAGAACTCCAAGGCTTCTCTACCTTGCATCTCTAATCCCTTCCAATCTCCTTTAGCATAACAATTACAAAGTGTTGTGAACCACATGATGAGGAACAGTCACTGCAATGACCCTACTTCTCTGGTACCAATTTCTATATTGGTTGTCTTTTCATTCCTGGGATCAAATACCAACATAAAGATCTTAAAATATTTTTGGTTCACAGTTTCAAAGGATTTAATCCACAGTAGACTGGCTCAACGTGATGATAAAAGAGAATGATGGAGATAACCTACTTGATTTAAAGTGGCTAAGAATCAGAGCAGGGTAATAATGCCAGATAGGAAAGGGAGAGGGACTAGCTATTGTAACTAAGGTCATACATCCTTGACCCACTCATTCACACAGGAATGTGCATTACCAATCTCCTAGGCAGCTCAAAAGCCAATCACTCTGATAATCCAGCATAACTCTCAAAATTATCAATTCTAATATGTTGAATTTATGGATATTTATATCTATTTGTATCTATGTATGAATAGGATGAGAATAATAGTTTTTTAAATTTCTGTAAAATAATGAGAGATAGGGTGCTAGTATGTTGATAAGAAAATAAACATGATAAAATATAATAGTTGAAAGTAACATCAAAAGAATAAAATATGTATACCATACAGTTTATATTCATATTATACTAACTGGAGAATTAGTTCACTTGTGCATGGTATTTCTTACATTCTTCCATATACATTGCATTAACAAAACTTCCTGATGTTTATGGAAAAGGGTTTTATTTTGGAAAATAATGTAAGTGTTATGGGTTAGGTCTAGATGTCTTCTCAAAGCCTCATGGGTCATAGGTGTGGCTTTACAGAGGTGGCTGGATCCAGGGTGTATGATGCTGAGATTAAATATCCATGGTGGAATTTAATGTATGATGCTGGGATCAAAGGTGTGTGATTACTAAATTAGTCCATTATTGTTTTGGTGTATTTTGGGGTGTGGATAATGGGTGTGGGTGGTACCACCAAAAGGATGGGTAGCCTAGCAAGGAAAAAAGGGAGAGTCAGGTTGTGGCTGCTATTTATTTGCTATTTTGCTGCTTTCTGCCCACCATGAATGTTTTTCCTTTTTTATGCCCCTTTGCCATGCCAACCTGCCTTGGAGACAACCAACTGTGGACTCACAGCTCTAAAAAATGTGAGCCAAATAAACCCTTTCTCCTTCAACTTTTGTTGTGGGATACTTTGTCTCAGAAATAAAAAAGGTACCAAGACAGATTATGGTCTGAGAGTCAGGTCCTTTCTGGGACTCTGCCTGATCATGTGCTTCGGGGGCCTTTGAAACTGGATTATTGGAAGAGTTTGGAAAGGTTTGGAGATGCCAGCTGAAGAAGTGGCCCTGGAATCCTTTAAACTGTACTTGATGGTAGATTCTGTTCAGAGCTCATGGCCAGAATGTAGATAGAAATGCAGCAGTTAAAGACCAGGCTCAGGAGATTTCTGTTGGGAAGAAGAACTGCAGTGACTGTTGGACTCCAGTCCATGTATGTTATGTTTGAATGAAAATTTGTCCAGAAATTTTGCCAGAGACTCAAATGAATGAAGGGCAGTGGACTAATTAAAATGATGGAAGAAATTTCAAATCAGTCTAATGTTGAGATGTTGGCATGTCTATTGTTGGGGGCTTTTAGTCAGATCTGTTTTGAAAATCAAGAGCAAAGAATCCAGGAGAAAGATTGAAATGTTTTTAGTTCAGCCACAAAGAAAGCTCCAGCAAAGTGCAGACTGCAAAAATGGAGCAAAGGAGAACTTGATTTCTGTGAAGGAAGAGGACAATAGAAAAGATGACCTGAGGACCTCACAAGACCCAGTAGAACTCCAGCCTTTCCAGCCAAAGAGTTGCAATGTTGAAATACTTTACTTTGAGAAGAGAGCCTCAGAGCCCCATATTCCAGAATAGCAGTGACCTAGGAAAGTTGTTCTTGGGATTGTGTTCAGAGTGCTGAGTAAACCAGGCACTTGACACCTACAGCCAAGAAAGAAAGAATCCTGGATACTACTACAACTGGAAGCAGACCTTGGTGTCATCCATATGGTCCTGGTTTTATGTCCATGCAGAATACAAGAGGTGTGAGGTCAGGAAGGCTTCTACCCAGATTTCAGAAGAAGGCCTGAGAGGCCAGGAAGTGTGCTGCTGAGCAGACAGCATGTGAAGCTGAAGGTACAGTGGAGACACCAGAAGGTTGGAAGAGCCAAGAATGTGGATCATCAGAGGAAAGCTGCAAGGAGTGAGCAGACCTGGCCCAAAAGAGAAGCTGTGAGAGCTGCAACCATATACCATGTCATGGGGGCCGAGCCACCCAAGCTGGTTGGAATTCAGATCTTGCCACAGAGAGCCTTGGATGCTAGAGGTGGAACTTCAGTACTTAATGTTTGCCCTGCTGGATTTTGAACTTGATTCACTCCCATTCCTTTCTACCCCCCTATTTATAACTTTTGGGATGGAACTGTTTATCTTGTGCAGTTGTATGACGTAAGTGCCTAAATTTTCATTTCTATAGGGGCTAGGAGCTAAGGGTTTGATTTAAATCTCAGAAGAGACTTTAGGCATGGATTTTTCAGCAATGCTGAAACTGTTAGGACTTTGATGACTCTTGGAGACAGACTAAATGAAGTTTGCATCAAGGCATGTACATGAATCTTTGGGGGTGCCAGAGGCAGATTGTTATGGCTTGTGTCTAGATGCTCCCCCAAAGCGGGTCATAGGTTAGGCTTTTTCAGAGATGGCTGGATCTAGAGTGTGTGATACTGGGATTAAAGGTGTCCACTGATCAGCCCACTGATTGGTTTGGCATAGTTCCAAGTGTGGTTAATGCTAACTCACCCTGATCATGGGTGGCACCAACCAAAGTGCAGGTAGCTTGGAAAGGACAAAAGAGAGAAACTGTCTGCTGCTGCTGCTGCTGCTGCTGCTGCTGCTGCTGCTGCTATTGGTGGTTCTCTGCTTTGCTGTTTTGTTGCCTTCTGCCCACCATGAATGTTTCTTCTCTGCAATGCCCCTCTGTCATGGCCCTCTGCCTTGAAGTTAGCCAGCTATGAATGGGAACCACTATAAACTGTAAGCTACAATAAGCTTTTCTCCTTAAAATTTGGTTATTGGGTATTTTGTCTCACCAACACAAAAAATAAGGAAAACACACTCTATTTGTACCTTTGGGGTCGGTAATGTTTATCTTATGCTATTGTATGTTGGTAGTTTTTAACTTTCTTCTCATTTGTACAGGGGCTTGAAGTTGAGTTTTCCTTAAATCTCAGAGGAGATTTTGGACTTGAACATTTTGGCAATGCTCAAACTGTTAGGATTTTGGAAACTTTTAAAGATGGACTAAATGCCTTTTGTGTAAAGGGATATGCATGAGTCTTTGGGGGGGGGGCAGGGACAAAATGTTATGGGATATGTATAAATGTCCCTCAAAAGCTTCATGTGGTTAGAGGTGGGGCTTTTCAGAGGTTCCTGAATCTACAGTGTAAAATGCTGGGATTAAAGATGTGATGCTAGGATTAAAGGTGTGTGATTACTAAAATAGTCCACTGATTGTTTTGACATAGTCCTGGGTGTGGATAATGGGAAGGGTACTCTGAGTGCATGTGGGACCACCCAAAGGGTGGGTAGCCTGGAAGGGATAAAAAGGGAGAGAGAGACTGCTGCTGCTTCTGTACTTCACTGCTTGTGAACTTCTGCCCACCATGAATGTATTTCCCCTTTGATGCCCCTCTGGTATCCCACCCTGCCTTGGACTGAAACCTCTACAAATTGTGAAAAAAACAAACCTTTCCTCCTTTAACTTTGGGTGTGAGGTATATTTTTGCAGCAACAAGAAAAGTAACTAAGACAATAAGTTGATTTCTTGTGATTCATTGAAAGGAAGATATTTGATAAATTAATATAATAGTAGATTATATATACATGCATTTCTCATTTTACCAACACTGATTCACTTTAAAAATATGTTGCCTTTACTAAGGTGGAGTCATATTTTAAAATTTGATTCTATCATTTCCTTTCTTAAAAGTTATAACTAAATTTTATTTAATTTTTTTTTTTAACTAGGGATCGAACTGGGGACCTTGCACTTGCGAGGCAGGCGCCAGAACCACTGAGCTAAATCCCCAGCCCAGTTATAACTAAATATTAAGACAGAAATACTTAACTTTCTGGAAGACAAAACATGTTCAATGCTTGAAGTCATAGATGCAGGCAGGGACTTTCTGAACAGAACCTCAGTTGCACAGGAAATAGTTTTGAAAATCAACAAAAAGGTCCATACCAAGTTGAAATGCTTCCATACAGCAAAAGAAACAACTAATAGAGTGAAAAGACAACTTGCAGAATGTGGAATATTTTTTTTGCCAGCATTTCCTCAGAAGATTCATATTGAATATATATAAAGTATTAAAAAATAACCCCCCAAATAAATGATGCAATCTAAAAAGCAAACTGAAACAGAAGTTGCACAAATAGCCAAAATAAGTACTTGAAGAAATGCTCAAAATCGCCAACCATTAGAGAAATGCAAATTATAACAACACTAAGATTTCATCTTATTGCAGAAAGAATGACTATCATCCACAAACCAAGTAGTAACAAATTCTGGTAAGACCGTGCAAAAAAAGGAACTCTTCTACAATTGTTGGTGGGAATGAAAACTAATACATCCTCTATTGATATCTCTATGGACATTCCTCAAAAAAGTGAAATTAGAAATTCTATTTCACCCAGCTATTCCCCTTCTAGGCATATTCCCAAAAGAGTTAAAATCATATTACAGTGATGCAAGCATAGCTATATTTTATACAAGCAAAATTCATAATACCTAAACTTGGAAGCAGTCTATATGTCTATGAACAGATGAATGGATAAAGAAAACATAGTATTTAAACACAATGGAGTACTACTCTGACATAAAGAAAGATAAACTTGACTCATTTATAGGAAATGGATGCACCTGGACTGTAATGTTAAGTAAAATAAATCAGACAAACAAGCTTAAATATTGCATGTTTTCTCTTTTATGAGAATCTAAAATGTAAATAAAGTGGAAAATAAAATGTAAATAACAGGAAGGAGGTAGATAAATCTTTCTCAAATGGACAAGGGATCAAGAGATGGAGTGTAGGGAGGAAAAAGAGGATGAAAGGGGAATGAAGATGTGTTATTTCCATATACCAAATGTCAGGAAAGATGTAAACACTGTGTATTATGCACATGTACTAATAAAATAAAATACAAATCTGACTTGTGTTTCTGGTCCCTTGATACACATGTTGCTTAGGCGTAAAGATGTTCAGAGCATATTCTCATCATATACTTGTTATTCAGCAAAACTTCCTGTTTTTTATAATATTAAAACTTTCCAGTATGAGTTAGCTTTAAAAATAAAATATATGATTCATTCATAAGTCTTTCAGTTAAATTTGAAATTTTTTTCTAGATTTGTGAAAAATTAAAGATTCATTTCTTTATAAGTTGATGAGTTCCTGGAGAGAAAAATAATTAACTTTGTCTTTCATCATTTTTTCCTAAAAAGGTAGCATCTTTGACAAGTCTTACGTACACAATTCATAATTTTTTCTTAAATTGATGAGCATCACTTTTATTAATATGTAAAAACAATGAATATATTGCATGTTTTACATACCTGGAACATATTTTTACATGTTTATGAGGATAATAAGGAATATACATTTTTATTTTGAAGTCTTGGTTACTGTGGCAAATTATTCATACAGATGAATTTGTGAACATATTTTCTATATCCTTCAAATCATAAAAACTAGATCACTACCTATTCTTTCACTTCATAATGGAAAATGTCTAATTAACATTTAGTGGCTAATTAATAGCATTTATACAAAATATACATATATTAATAAATATATATTTACATATATTTGATTTGGTATATATACTACTACACAAATAGGTATGTAGTGGTTGAAAACATTACCTTCAAATTCTGAGAGTATTTTAATCCACTCGATTTATTACTGTCATAAAAGCAAAGACAGTTTCTGGAAGGTAGAGAGATAAATCAAGACAATATTTAAAAGACCCTAGAATATACCTCAGTTCATTAAAAAAAATAAAAGGTTCTACTCCTCGCTTTCTTTATTCCTCCCTTCTTCATTGCTTCCTCATTTCCTTCCTTCCTTTCTTCTTTCCTTCATTCTTTCTTTTCTTCCTTTTTTACCCTTCCTCTGCAAATAAAACGTATGTGTGTTTTAGCTAGCACCACTCAAATTTGTCCA
The DNA here is from genome assembly GCF_053883595.1 of Heterocephalus glaber. Lineage (NCBI taxonomy): Eukaryota > Metazoa > Chordata > Mammalia > Rodentia > Bathyergidae > Heterocephalus > Heterocephalus glaber. The sequence goes on along the minus strand of NW_028258151.1, from coordinate 4,503,752 downwards.
CATAACTTTTAAAATTTGGATAAAAAAATCATGCTCATTCTGAGTTCTCTGTTTTATTTCAATCCTTTTGATTTTGACAAATATATACCTATGATGTGAAATATTCTCTTCTCCATTAAGGGCTATTCTGTTTTGTCTTTATGAATCCAATTCAACTGATACATCCTTATTAGTGTTTGCCTACAAATTCCTCCTTCATTTTCATGCAGGCAGAATTTTCTCCTTATCTGGGCTTCATAGTATTTTGTTGATAGCAATATAGAGTAGCAATTGCTCAGTTATAGAAATGTCTCTTCTAATAGTCCCAATATTTCTAAAGCAGGGAGCATATGCTATTTCTTCTGATTATTTCCATGGTGCTGTCATTGTTTATTCACTATGCATGAATACTAAATTGTTTTTCAGCCATAAGTTGAAGGAGTATGATAGTTTTCAGACTTAATTGTAACTGAATCTTGAAATAAAGATAAGCAGATTTACCAAAATGTACAATATTAATTGTACAGTTTTCTAGAATACAGTATTATTAGTAACTGCACATAAGCCTTCAAAATTTGCCTGACTTTTTGCCAAAATAATAAAATTTATTCTGCCATGTATTGCATAATGTACAAAACTATATTAATAAATATGAATACAAGTGCCTGTCTTGTTTCATCATTTCAAAGGAACTATCACTTTGGATTTCAAATCTGTGTTTATCAAGTAATATAGTAATGAGAAACACTTAGAATTTGAACGGGACTCCTAATCAGTAGTGTTTTTTTCAAAGATGTAAAGTTATTTTAATTTGCTACATTTCAGCATGTTCAATAAAACACTACCATATCTAATTATGAAACAAATTACTATGTATGAAGCTCAATTGCTACAACTCTTTGTCAGAAGTCATATTTCTAAAGTTACCATAATCTAATAATGTTAAAATAAACACTCAAATGTACTAGTTATCAATTTTTCAGTTTGTAAATGTTTTGCACAGCTACCAAATTTGACATTTTAATGGTGATTCACAAGAATGTACGACATACATATTAGCATTCAAATATTTTGGCCCACATATTATATATTATGCATGGTATATACATACCTATGTGTGTGTGTATATATATATACACACACACACACACACACACACATACCTATGTGTATATATATATATACATACCTATGTGTGTACGTATATATACACATACATTATATTATATATTATACTATTACATATACATCTCCTAAATACTATATATTACTATATTATATATATCTTATATATTATATTATATATATTATTATATTATGTACCCCTTATTATTGCATTATGACACATATTTTATATGTTATTATAATGTATTATATGGTAGATATTATATATACTGATCATATATCTATACATATATATACATATATATACATATACATATATACCTCTCTTAAAAGGAATTTCAGCAATTCTTTTTCACAGAGCTACAGTTATTTTAGAGGAACTTTGAAAATCTTTGAAAATCTTTGAACTTTGAATCTTTGAAAACTCTGGTTTATGGAAATATGAAGAGTCAAACTCACCATAGTGAGTTGTATGATATTTTGAAAACAAAACATATGATTGTTAACCTAGAGCACAGAACACTGTCAACATATTCGATCATCTTATATTTTTAAATTTGGTAGAATAAAATTATCTACTAAACTCTAACACAAGCAAGCAAATATTTGAATCATTACTCCATATTTTCCTACTTGTTCAACTACTTTCTGTACCTTTTCACACACAGGTAAGTTTGGACTTCACGAAGTATTTTTATTGTGCTGTCCTTTTTACTTCAAAGCCTACCACTATTTCCTGTGTCTATTAAGATTCCCTTGGAGTGGGGATCTCTCCACAACTTTAACCACAGACCCTGTCCAGTACATATTTCCTTGGGGTTCCTTCTGTGCAGCAGCCCTGTGTGACCCACATTTTAGCTGCCGCTGCCACCTTCTATGTCATCCTGGCTCTTATTCTCTGCTTGCTCCTTAGGCTGCAAAATCAGCCAAACTCACCCCATCATGGACTAAGAAATTCATTTTTCTAGTAATAGAACTGCGTGGCCTGACAGATTTAGAAACTGAGTAATAATCAGGAGTCAAATATAATCAAATAAAGAAGCAACATTTTCAACAGGAAAGTAAGGTTTTCATCATGCAATTTATTATTTTCATTTTTTCTCCTTTCAAACTGTTGCTTTTAGGAAAGAAATTTAAGGAAAGTATCTTAAAGGAAAGTTTATGCTGTCTTTATGGAGTCAAACAAGAAAATTAGCAATTACATAAAACATGAGTAAATTATTGAACAGATTATTGCATTTTATACTAAATAATATAGATGGGGGTGTTGATTGTCCTACAAAATTAAATAGCTAGTTTGTTTTTATTTTAAGTACTTTTAAGTACAAGTTTATGGATAACCATAGCTGCGGTAGAGCAAATATAATAATAAATACTAAAAGTATGTCATTAACTCTGGGTCATACATTAATTACCCATTGGGTCTCCTCTCTTTGATATTATAAAGCATTTTATATTAATATGCCTAAATTAATTCACCAACATGATCATGGCATTCCCCCACATAAATATGATTAGAAACTCTATAGATATATCTTCAGGAAAAATACCAAAGTGTGTTAACATTTTTAGCATATAATGTGTGCATGAGTTTTTAATTTCATGCCCTTAACCTCACTGACAAGCTACTTTTTATTATGAATGGACTGCATGCTATTTTCCCACTTTTTGCTTATTTTATTTCTCCTACTGGCACAGTTGTTCCTCACCTATGGAGGCCAGAATTTCTTCCAATTTCAGTCTTTTGCTTTCTTAGTTCCAGCTTTTATGTGATTTAAATTTTTGTTGACCAAGTTTCTTCTAGAAAATCTCCTCTACCTCTCTTTTATTTTTTTATTTAAGTTTATTCATAGATTTTAGGTATACAATACCATAACAGTCATCACTGGGATCTCGTACCTTTACATGATGTATCTTGGTTCTTATTTTCTCCCCATTCCCCTGCCCTCCCTTCAACCCCTCCACCCCTCCCTATTTACAAAGACTTTGTTTCCAAGTTTTCCTTTTCTCACATTTTTTTCTTTTCCTTCTTTCCTTTCCCCTATGCCTCCCATTTCCCCTACCCCTTTAGGCCTGTTATTCCTATTTCACCTTATTGATTATACATTTTGATCCTTAATTACTCTTTCAGTGTCTCACACTAGAGAAACTATTCAGTATTTACACACGCGTGACCTATTTATTTGACTTAAGAGTATGGCCTCAATGTGCATCCATTTAGCTATAAATGTTTCTAGTTTCTCATACTTTATGCCTGAGTAGTGCTCCACTTTATAAAAAAAAAAACATATCTTCTTTATCCAATCTCCAGCTGATGGGTATTTGGGCTGTTTCCAAGATTTAGCTATTACAAATTGTATTGCTATAAATATGTGTGCACATATATCACTGCGGTATGATTCTTGTAATTCTTTTGGGAAGATACCCAGCAGGGGAATAGCTGGGTCTAATCGGACCTCTAATTCTAGTTTTTTGAGGTATATTCATATTGATTTGCACAGTGGTTGCACCAGTCTGCATTCCCACCAACAATGGAGCAGGGTTCCTTTCTCCCCACAGCCCTGCCAACATTTGTTATTGTTTGATATCTTGATAGCATTAATTCTTTCTGGGGTGAGGTAGAATCTCAGTGTTGTTTTCATGTGCATCTCTTGAATGACCAGTGATGCTGAACATTTTTTCATATGTTTATTTGCTATATCTACTTCTTTGTCTGAGAAGTCTGTTCATTTCAGATGCCCATTTTTGAATTAGGTCTTTAAATTTGGGTGATCTAATTTTTTAAAGTTCTTTATATTCTAGATAGTAGTCCTTTGTCTGAGGAATAGCTAGTAAAATTTTTTTCTCATAGTGTTGGTTGCCTCTTAGTTCTGTTGGTGGTTTCTCTTATGGTGTAGAAGCTTTTTGAGAAGATGAGATCTCAGTTGTTGATTGATTGTGCTAGTTCCCATGCTACTGAGGTTTTGTTCATAAAGTCTTTTCCTATGTCAGTGTCTTCAAGAATTCTACCTAACTTATCTTCCATCCAGTTTAGTGTTTCTGTTTTAATATTTAGATCTTTAATGCACTTCAATTTTAGTTTAGTCCATAGTGATAGATATAGTACTTGTTTTAATCTTTAGCAGGTTGAAATCCAGCTTTTCCAACACCATTTATTAAAGAGGCTATCTTTCTTCCAGTGAGGATATTTGGCTCCTTTGTCAAAGGTGAGGTGTCCTCTACTGCTCTTTCTAATGTCCCTAATCACATGGAGTTTTGGTAGGTTCCCATAGTCTACAATTGTTTCATTAACGGAGTACTTGGTGTTTAAAAATGCTCTTTCACTTAATATGCTTTGGCATAGCCTAGAAACCCAAAGAGGACAATATTGTGCATGTATACCATTTTCCTGGTGTTTTAATTAGTTGCTAGCAAAAATACAGGAGACAAATTATTAAAGAGAAAGGTTTATTTTGGCTCACAGTTTGGGTAGTTTCATTTCCTTGGCTTGATCTCTTTGGGCCTACAAAAAAGCAGAACGTGAGTGTGGGGAGAAAACACCACTCCATCATGGCTGGGAAGTGCAAAAGGGAAGGGACACAGGCCCCACTGTTGCCTTTAAAGGTCACCCCTCAAGAACACAAAGACCCCCACCAACCCCGCCTCTCCAGGCTCCAATGTCTCCCAGTAGCCTCTCCCTGGGACCTAGGCCTTTTAAACTTGGCCCTCTGGGGATACCAAGGATGCACACAGGACACTTGATGTAAAATTATAAAGTACTCAAATATTGTACATAAATATACAGGTATGGATTCCACAAATTGTAGCATTTATGGTGGAAACATCTACTTTCAAAGAGAAAATCATATAGACGATATTAAGCACAAGACATGACAAAATATAATATCAACAAAAAATAAGAAATATGAAAGCAGCATGAAGTAAATGAATTCCTCTGAGGCAACAGCACTGGTGATTTGAGCTGGAGATTTGACTCCTCAGTGATCAGTTCTCCAAAGATCAATGTGGAAGAGAAAATGGTAATAGCCACTCAGAGGTCAAAGAAGACATAATGAAAAGTGTAAATTTATTATTATGAGTTTCTGTGTAAAGATCTTTAGGAACGACTCTCTCCTGTATGCTTGAACTTTCCGACGCAAACATAAGTAGTGCAATAGTCAATGTTAGGGAACTCTTATGGACTGTTCATGGCTCCTTCCTCAATTTCATGTGTGAGAACCCTCTCCCACATTCTGATGGCTTTTGGTAGTGGTGCTACTAAGGTGAGGAGATTTGGAGGAGGACACGAAAACAACTCATGACGGAATTTTAAGAAGTAGAAGATTTCTTTTGCCTGAGTGCAGAGAGAGAAGGTGGCTATCTGGAAGCCAGGATGAGGGTTTGTATCAGTCTCTGCTAGAATGTCCGCTATAACCCTGATTTTAAACTTCCTAGCCTCTAGAACTGCGATACATAAATCTATGTTCTTTAAGCTACCCATTCTGTTAAAGTAGCCTGATATGGTGACTGCAGAAAGATTTACAAAAAGATTAAAGAGAGATTTATGAAAATCAAAGCATTTGGGTCTGTAGTGGACAACCTTATTTTAGAACTGAATCACAAGCCATTGGTTGCAAAGAAAAGAAGTGCACAAACTACTAAAGATCAGCTGAAATCATTACAACTGCAGGAAGAAAACTTGGGTAGTAAAAATATGTAGGCTTTACGTCAGATGACTCTTCTGACTGGATGAGGCCAAGAGGTGTTCACTGGACGTGTAACATCATTCATAGAAGCGCAGGTACCGAAAACGTGTTAAAATATAAAGTTCCCAATTATCTTGTTTGGGAACACAACAAAATTTCCAGAACATATATGGAAATTATGATATATATAATATATTATAGTATATGTAGAGATTATATTATTATATAATATATTATTATATTATTATATATCATTATTATGTATTAATATATAATTCAGGTCATTATAATATATTATATTATATTAATATAATTATAATAGAATAGAATAATTATATAATATATAATAATTCAGGTCAGTGCACTACTTTAAATAAAAGGAGGATTATAGTACTGACATAGCATCATTATAAAAATTAAATAGTATACTGAATAGCTGTATATCTATATTACATTATTTATGTATGCAATAGGTGGCTATAAATATATATATATATATATATATATATATAATTTTCAAAACGCAGTGATTCTTTCCAGCAAGAGCCAAGGAATATTTCATTAAGCTTATAGAACTCAGACAGCCATGTGGGAGGTAGAATTTTTTGAAAATGGCTAATTTTTATCATTTAGGGTTATTTTAATTAGATTACTATATGGCAAAAATCCTGGATTATGAAAATCCTGTAAAGATGCTTTTGCAGTAGTTTAGGAATAATGTCAAAAAGACTTAAGAGAAAAAGTAGTAAAAGTGGAAAAAGCCAGCACGTGCCCTATGTGATAAGCGAAGAATGTGCTGGACGTGATACCTTATAAGACAGGAAGGCACAAGGAAAGGAAGGTGTGGTAGATGACTGGAACATTAAATAGGGAGAACTCTGATGGATGCGGTTAACCAATCATGTGCTACTATAATAGATACCTGATATAAACGGTCTATAAGGAGGAACAGTTTATTTCCCCTCAGTGGCTCAGAAATTTTATTCCAGGGTCACTTGCTGTCACTGGGGCCTGTGGGAACACAGCCCGTCGCAGCAGAAGTGGGTGAAGGAGTTGCTGCTCATCTCATGGTTTCCAGTAAGCAGACATATACAGAATGAAATAAAGGTCCAAGGAGTTCCTTCCAGATCCTCCCCCTGTGACCTACTCCTGCTACGCCCTTCCTACCAATACTGCCACAGGCTGGAGCCAAGCTTTCAGCACACACGCCTTTGGGAAACATTGAAAATTGACACTGTAGCAGATGCAGTGGATAGCGGACTCACCTTTCATTCCACATTTGTACTAGGGAATTTTCGCTGCAATAGCCTCCAGAAAACTATAAACGGTAGAGTCTGGCTTTTGTTGATGTTAGAAGTCTGAACATAATTTAAGTATTGCTAATCAGATCTATAAATCTGCTTTACTTGTGTAATATTTACATCTGCGTTGGAATAAATGACGGGAAAACAACCAGGTAGTTGCATTAACTCCCCGTTTTGCAAGTACAGCTATGAACAGGGGCAGGGTAAGTCTGTGTTCCCCGGAAGCTGTGACTTCCTGCACCAGCAGTGGTAAAAGCATACTTCTGTCCTCAGATGACCAGATCCCGTTTCAGCCTTCTGCTTTCAGGCAGCAGTGAGGGGCCGTTGCAGCCTCAACAGAGGTAAATCAATTTCAGGGAAAGAGACCTGCTTTGGAAGATTTACCTAGAATATACACTTCAACCCTTCCAATTACTTTATAAGAAAATTGCCACATAAAATCTTTTCTACTCAAGCCAATTATTTTTTGTAATGGAACCTTAACTATTGTAATAATTCTGGTATTTTAATGCCAAAATTAGAAGAATGAATATTTCAATGAGGAAAGGACAAATTTGTATTTGAAATACAGCATATTTTTTAAATGATCAAAGAGTAAATATCTCTTGGATCCAGAATGACCCCTTCCAAGGTCTCATAGGCAGGGATGTACAAGGTGACTGAATCATGGGGGAGAGCAGACTTGGTGTCAGTAAGTGGTGTCTGGTAAGGGGAGGAGGTAAGCAGGGGCAGGACCCAAAGGATGTCTCCCTCCCAGCTCCCTTCTCTCTTTACTTCCAGCAACCATGCCATAAGCAGCTTTCCTCCATACACCCTCACCCAGGGCCTTTGTGTGTGGAGCTGGCAATAGAGTTAAAATTTAGAATGAGAAAAACAAAAATATAGAGAAAGAACAAAAACTATTGGAGTAATTTTTTGTGGTTACATCACAGACAGAGAGTTAAATTGTTGACATCGCACTACATTTGCTACAGTGTTTACCATCAGCACAGGCTGATCCAGTAGTAATATCTTCATGAGGTACCATGTGAACCTCGTTTTACTAGACTATTAAGTTGTTGAAATAATCATAGTAATAATTCCATGTGTAGCTACACTGATCCATTTAGCATGAATTTTTCTTTCTGTTTAAGGAGACAAGTGAATGAGGAGTATTTCAGTAATCACATACAAGTTCTGTTTTCCAAAATCCCTCTGTGGAGCTTGGCTGGAGTTACTGCCGCTGTTTCCGTTTCCCAATCAGAATAGTGCTATAATTACTTTGCATAACTACAATTACAGAAGCACTATGTGAATGGGATAATGTATAAAAAGTAATAATCATAATTTCTCTTTAAATTTGGTAGTTATTAATGGTTTGATCATTTGCTAGCTTTCTAAACTTTTTATGCCACAGCCCATATTTTTTAACTGTAAAGAAGTGTATAATTTTAACTTCTGAGGAACTGTAGAAAATAGTTTAGATTTTGTACTGTAAATTTTGTAGACGGGTTCATTTTAGAACTGTAAAATTTTTAGTAATATAGATTTGTAATTTTAATTCAGGTCATTACATCTCTTTAAATAAAAAGATTATAATACTGACAGCATCATTATAAAAATAAATTAAATAGTATACTGAATAGCTGTATATCTACATTACAATATTTATATATAGGTGAAAACATTTTTAAATGAAACTATGTAATAGTTCAACTCTTAGTGATATAACTGTTATGATTGCTTAATGATCATATCAACTTTAGATACACATTTACACAATAAGAGATTATTCATTAAATAATAAACCATATTCAAACATTTTCTTTAATTGTTATATTTTCACAAACAGATAAATTAATTTGTAACATTGTATAAAAAGTCATTCTACATAGCCACAATAAAGACAATGGGGTTTTGGTTAAAATTTTGAAAATTATAAATGAGTATATAACACACTATAAACAGTAACTCCATATATTAGCAAAATGCATATTTTCAAGAAAGAACACAATAAAATGAATATAGTTTTTAGAATAGTGATTATTGATACTGTTCATTTTAATGGAAGCTTGCCTTTCCATTTATTTCTCCTTAGTTTTGAAAGCAGTGGCTACTCTAACCTGCAAACCAATGAATGACTTCAAACTTGGAACACTTTTGTGTTTCTGATAAAGTCATGCTCCATGTAAGGTGCAGCTTACCTGAAAGTTGCTAGAGTTTATGAATCAGAGCACTTAATAATCACTTTTTTTCATGTAAGGAAAGAGAGATCTACAGTTCTAAATTATTTACAAGGAGTGACAGAGCATTTTGAAGGTATCTGAATGAATTAAAATTACAAAACCTGGGGAGCCTTTCTGAGCTGTGAAGAGGTCCTTTAGCAAGATCTAGTTTCCTCTTCAGTTGGTGACATGAACCATAAGCGTCTCATTGCTCACATGGAGGGCTACAAAGTCAGAAAATTAAAGCTAATTGAATAGAGTTAGAAATTTGGCCAGGACAATCTCAAGAACATGCATTTAATTTCTGAAAATAGTATTATTTGTATTATTTCACTCTAAAATGTGTACCATTGGATATAAAATTATAGAATCAATGCATTCATATCCTGCACAAATTTTATCTCATCCTTTCTTTGTGATTTTTTAAAGACTACTCATCCTTAGAAATGAGAAGAGGCTCTGTCTTCTGTGATTTTCATATATGCTATCTGACCCTGGATATTGCTTCTCAAGTAAACTTGATATTTTTAAATATCTGTCATATATATAGAATGTCATTATTTGTAGATAATTTGTTTTTATAAATAGCTCCTAAAATGATCATTTTGAATATATTCTTTTCTGTGTCTTCAGACTATATGTAATACAATGTTGCAGAAATACCTTTCAAATATCCAAGGTACAATTGTATTCTGTTTTTAAAGCTATTATATACATAGAAAAATTTTATTATTGTGTTCATGATTTACTTCTCTTTGGCTAAATGTTCAGTGTGCTAGTTTTAAAAGGGGATCTATTATGCTGTTTATTACAACTAAATGTACCCCCTTTTATAATCACATATTCTTTATTAATGATTGTTAGCATATACTGTTATTTAGAGTCATATTATTACCTATTGTGATGGTTGGCAAGATAGATATAAGTGGAAGAATTCCTAACACTGCAGTAATTTAATTAGCGTAACTGGTCACTATATAGAATTAATTCATCCTTTGCTAGATAAGAAAATATAAGTTTACCCTAAAATTCAAACCAATTGCAATATGAATGCAAATACTTCATGCTACCAGTGAACAGCTAGTGAACACAATCAGGGATATGTTCAAGTTTATAATGTACATATGAACATATATGTGTTATTTATATTGACATATATATTTAATTTGTAACAGCACCAAAATATGAAATTTTTTATTTATTTTTATTTATTTTTATTTTTAGGTACCGAGGATGGAACTAGGGTCTTTGCGCTTGTGAGGCAGGTGGTGGAACCACTGAGCTAAATCCCCGGCCCCTGAAATATTTAATTATAAATGTTATAGAATATTGTCATATCTATGTGCTTCAAACATTAAGAACTGATAAATGCAAATAAACAAAAAAACTGTGCTTAAAGATCAAAGCCTATTAGGAAATGTCAAAATGCTGAAATAGATAAAATAATTCTGAAAATGAAAATTTTGTAAAAAGAAAAATTTAGAAAACTAGTATTAATTCCTTCGTAAAGATACAATAAATCAATGATAATCACAAGTGTTGTACAAGAGAAATGACAGAACAAAAATTCAGATATAGACCTACATATAATATACAGTCAACTTATTTTCAATAAGTCTGAAAGTAGTTTAATGTAAAGCAAAACAATTTTCAGAATGGTTCTAAAGCAATTTAATATGCACTGAGAGAATGATGGAGAAAAGAGAAAGAAAAAAATTAATAATCTTGATTTATAAACTATTCTAAAATGTAATGGTTCAAAAATATTTAGACAGATATGTACATTTAATTGTCCTAGAAATGGCAGTGAGGTGTCATTGTGATTCTGAATTAGTAAAGAGTTTTCTTATACAAGGAAAACATTACTCATGAAGTAAAAATAAATGATTATCTTGGCATTATCAAATAGGGACTTAGCATATGATTGAGAGAGTGGAAAGACAGAGTACAATAAAATATCTGTTTATCACATTTCAGTTAAAGGACTTTTATATGGTAAAAACCTATTATGCAAAATCTCATACTCAAAATACACAAAGGATTCAAAGTTAACATAGTGTAAATACTAACAATACTTAGCCAAATAATAAATCAGAATCAGTATATCTAGAGCAAAATATTTTAAATATCATTAATCATCAGAAAAATACAAACTAAAACCACAATAACATCCAGTAGAATATCCAGTAGAATAGCTAAAAAAATAGAATGTAGAGTAATGGGCATTCTGATACATTCCTGAGAAACATGCAAATAAATGGTCCAGATATCTTTTTTGTTTTTAGGTTTTGGCAATTCTGATTATTTTCTATAACAGAAGCAAAGAATTTTTATCCAAGTCAGCTATTCCACTCCTAGATATTTGTTCAAAATAAACACAGATATACACATGCACCTGTGCACTATTTTATGCAGAAATTCTTTGTAATTATGTTTGTAATTACCAAAATGCAAAATAAACTGAATGTTCAATGGCTAAGGAAATTGTGTTACATTTATACAATCAAATACTATTAAGCTATTAAGATGACCTACACAGATGGAAAAAAAAAAAAAAAAAGACTATTCTTGCCAGGCAGAGTGGTGCATGCTTGCAACCCCAGCACCTGGTAGACTGAGGCAAGAGTATTGCAGCATGTTAGAGGTGAGCCTGGGCTACACGGTGAGTTCCTGGTCAATCTGTTCTAATCTTTTCTCAAAAAATTAAAAATAAAATGTGAAATACTCTCAAAAACATTTTGCCAAGCAAAGGAAGCCTGACCCATCCCATATCTTTACCCAAATGAGTCTGGCTCCGAGTCAGGGCACATGAATTTCCAGGAAACACTAGGTGACACAAACAAGGAGAATGGTTTCTGGAAGCTCAGTGCAGGAGTACATCGTCAAGGTCAGGAGAGTGCATGCTCCCAGTGAGCAAAACACCCTAAACCTCATTTCTGGTTGGTTTTCATGACCAACTATGCTTGTCAAACTCATCAATCTGTAAATTTAAAATGTTTGCATTGTATGTCATATTCATTTATTAGAAGTCTGCTTTTGTGTAGGTACTAAAAGGGCATGGGATGCTTGTGAGAACACCAGAAAAAGTGGTATAAAATAAAAATCATATTTCATCAAGATTCTCGGATGTAGAGAGGCAAGCTGTGTTATTTCCAGCAGAAATTGTTGGTAACCCGGGGTTAATAGGAAGAATTCCTCACAGAGGTAATTCACTCAGCTTAACTAATCACTGTGTATCTTCCTGCCCAAATTTATAGTGAGGAAAGGAAGGCTTGGTTGCAACACGGGCGAAATTCATGGAATTTAAAACATATTTGCTGTCTCCAACTAGATCCCAGAAACACTCATCTTAAAATTTTGATAAAATCACTTTTATTGTCCTTCAGAATTGACTACAGCAGTGAATTTTAAAAGTAAATTTTAAAAAATGATCTTACATTTATTAAAGCTGCACTCAAGTTCCCAAACAGCACTTCCTTAAGTTATTTAATGAAACTGTAGTTCTCTTCTCACTACAGTCCACGGACTAGGAAAATCTTTCTCACTTTAACCTTTATTGTTCTTCTCTACATAATGGACCACGTTGAGAATGAAGTTTTAGGGCAACCAAAGAAGGCAAAAAGAAAAGAGGAGGAGAGAACCTAAGAGAAAATAATCTGTGATAACTATACTAGTTATATTAACTAGAAGATATTTTAAACAGATTTATTCAGAAATTTACACTAGCCATAGAATGAGTGAACAGATAAAGGTCTTCCTCTGGCAAGGGGACATTAAAAATAAGCCTATAGAAATTATACAATCAGAAAAAACTGTCTGGAATCAAGACCACACAGAGATAAGATTAAGAGCGGAATTAATTCTACAATGAAAAATTTCCAGAAATTTCCTGAGTGAAAGTTATTCAAAATGAGGAAAGAAGAAAAAAGATTGAAAAACTAAAATTAAGTAGTGAACCCATGACTTTTGAGAAAATGTTTAGTAGTTCTCTGTACTTTACCAAAAGGACAAGAAAAAAAATGAATTAGAAATATAGAGTTATAATGGTTAAAAGAAACAAAACCATTCACAATTAATAAAAATCATGAATATACAACTTCAAGAAACTCAGTCAATCTATGATAAAATACATTTAAGGAAAACTACATAGAGGCAAAATGAAATCAAACTTCTAATAACAAAAATAAAGAATAGATTCTAGAAAGCAGAACCCAGGAGATATATTCCCAACAAGAGATCAGTGATAAGACTGGAAAATGCCAAATCAGGGAACACCAGGAGGACAACGGGATGACACGGATTTCCGTGCTCACAGGAGGGGGCATCTTTTACTCAGACAACTGCACCCTACAAAATTATTCTTAAAAAATGAAACTGAATTACAGACATTTTCAGCTGAACAGTATCCCTAGTAATTTATCACCTACAGCCTACACTAGGATGAGGAAGATTAAAGGAAACGGTTTAGTATTTGTGTTTTAGCCCATTACGAAGTTTATCATTGTTGACAGTTGAGTTTTAATTCTTACAGTGTTTCGTCTCATAATGACTGTGTTTCATAATGTTTCATAATGACTGTGCCATGCAGTGTTCATTCTTCCGTGGGAAGTTTTATATTCAGTTAATCTACTGTACCAAGTATGGAGAGAAATAGAAAAAGCCCTGAGACACAGGCTTCTTTACACTTCTTATAGAATATAATTTATCATTTAAAACATTTTATATTGTAGTTGCTTAAAATGATTTCTAGACTTAATATTTTGTTTAACCTTTGTGTTTAAATAGCCTCAGGTAGATACATGTATTCCATCATAAAATTTCACATAATATACCTCAATTTTTGTTTCGTTTTCATAGTAAAATCTAGATGTTCTGAAAATTTTACAACATCAAATGTGGAAATGTCCTGACACAAGAAGTACAGATGTCCAGTTCGATCATCTTTGTTAATTCAATAAAATCACAGTAGCATAAGGATTATTGATTACTTGTTCTATCTGAGTCTCAGTAATAAAGGATTTATATTCCCTTTTTTCTCATTTACCTCTGTGAACAAACCAAAGTGCTAGGTTTTATTATTATGAGCTGTGATTATAAGGGAGGAATGAGATTAGAGGAAAACTGAGTGACTTGGAAAATTCCAAAAAGAAAAGAAAAGACCAAATAAAATATTTGGCTCTGACTCCAAAATCTTTAAAAGTTATTTCTCATTCCTAACCATAAAATCTCTCTTTTTATTCTTCTTAATCCTTTCTGTTTCTGCTGCTTTTCTCTAGTGATATTGAGCATTTGCACTGTGCTAATTTACCTGCCATAATTCCTCATTTATTCCTTGTGATAGTCTCTTAGCAAACCAGACATTCTGAAAAATGCTGCCAAGAAAAAAGTGAGAGGACAAAGATGGCCACCGTCCAGCCTGATGGGATTTACACTCTGCATGAAGCGAGAAAAGATAAAATTATAAGTAGACAAATGAATACAAATACATTTACAAACTTTATCTGTTTTTAAATCTTTTTAAAAAAACCAACAAGCACTGACCAGAATTCTGGGCACACGTTATAAAGATGAGTTAAGGAAAGTTTGCTTGGAAAGATGTAATTTGTAAACCAAATGCTGAGAAAAGGTACCGAATCCTAACTTCTGGTGGAGGAGGGCTGGTGCTCAGGACCACAGGGACATAAGATCCAGACTGCTCCATGAGTCACCAGAGGTCAGGACGGCTGCAGGGGTGTGAGGCGTCCCAGGCTTGATCTTCTCTTTTGAGGCCGTGCTGAGAACTTGTACGTATTGTTCTATGGAGAATGGGAAATAGAGAAGTGCGGAACTAGACAGGTGACCTCGTTCAACGTACCTTTTACAGATCCTATTGCTGTCCCCATGGGAGTGCTTGTTGCCTACTGGATTAATACGATACAACTACTTAAGAGGAGTAGTCCAAATACAAACTGGTTTCTGTTTGGTGAACACGGTGCTTTCTGACCCGGCATGGCCAAGTCCCACTATGGCTGCAGGTAAGACCTCCAATCTGCTAAACTTCCGCCTAAAATTAACATGCTCTTGATGGTTAACAATAACTTCCAGAATGTTTCTGAATTGCTGATTTTCCATTTTATTAAGAAATAAGAAGTAAAATTATAGAAATACTATGAAATGATCCTGGCTTCTTTATTGCAACAGAGCTGAATTTCATTTTGATCTGCGATATGTCCCACTTAGCCTCTAGCTTTTGTGTTAATTCTTTCTTAGAGAATTTAAGCCAGAGAATTAACTGAGTGTATAGGTGGTGGTCACTTTGCGAGGAAGCCTAGTGGTCCATATATGTATGTAAACTTGTCCCAACTCAACTGTAGTTGTAATATAAGCCTAGAATTTAATTTTGTGAATTATATAAATGTCAGGTTAACATTTCCAGTGCTTCACATCCAAAATTTCTCAATGGATGTTTACTTAACATAAAGGGTCTTTCAACTTACAATTAATTAAATTTTCATATTAAAGGCTATTACTGTCATACCTATGTTTATTTATTGTAAGAAAAATTTTAATTTTTACTAAAGTAACCATCTGAAGATGTAACTATAAAAGTTTGAGGTAGTATTTCCAATATTGAAACAAAAAAGTTTATAAAATTTATTTTCTGATATGATTAAACATTTATGAAATATATTACACAAAACTTCTTATAATTTATCTCTACTGGAAGATAGATAATAATAATATTACTTGAGTGCAGCTTACTAATACATAATTGTGATGTTTGGGGAAACTGGTACATGCACATATTTTGATCCTTCTCAATACCTTTACTCTCTTCATCTTTCCTCTGATCCTCTTTCTCATTTCCAAAAGTCTATCTTCTAGTTTTCTGTTATCTCTCCATTTATTATTCATGCAGTTATTTATATGTTAGGTTTCTCATATAAAAGAAAACCTTGTACTTTACTCTTCGAGTGTGACTCAGTTCACTAAGCATGATGGTCTCCAGTTCCTTCAACTTTCATCCAAACAACATGACTTCATTCTTCTTTTCAGCTAAATAATATTTCACTGCCTATTTACACCACATTTTCTCTACCCATTCATCTGTTGATGAGCATGTAGGCTGTTTACAAGCATAGCTATTGTGAATTGTGTCATTATAAACATGACTATGCACTTGCAAATATAATACACTCTTTTCGCTTCTTTGAGAATGTACTCAGAACCAAAACCTGGATTGAATAGTCTTTCTATTTTTAATTTTTGAAGAAACGCCATACTGACTTCTGTAGCATTTGTACTAATTGATGTTTCTAGTAGGGTTCCCTTTACTTTGCATTCTCATGGGGATTCATTTTACTTCAAATTGTTTTGCTGTTTGTTCTTCCTTTTTTTTTTTTTTTTTTTTTTTTGGTTTCCTTGATGATAGCCATTAGCAATTTGGATTTGTATTTCCCTAATGACTAATGAGGTTAGACATGTGTTTATATACTTATTGACCCATTGTACTTTTCTTTTGACACATATTTATTTAATTAAATCGTCCATTTTATTGGGTTGTTTTGGAGGTAATTAATTTTTGAACTCTTTATATTTTCTATGTATTGATCATTTATCAAGGGTAGCTTGCAAGAATTTTCCTCCATTCTGTAGATTGTCTCTTCATTCAGGTAATTGTTTTCTTTGCTGTACAGAAGCTTTTCAATTTGAAAAAATTTCATTTGTTTATTCTTAATATTATGTGCTGTGTATTAGACTACTAGTCAGAAAGTCTTTACCCATGTGTATGGTTTTAAATGTTTTTCTTATGCTATTTTCTAGCAGTTTTAAAGTTTCTGGTTTTATAGCTAAGTCTTTCATCTATTTTTATCTGGCTTTACTACAGGGAGAGACGTAGGGATCTAGTTCCAATCCTCTGCATATGGCTGGATGTCCAATTTCCCCAGGATCATTTGTTAAAGAGCCTGTCTTTTCTCCAGTGTGTGTATTCTGACCTTTTGTCAAAAGTCAGACTGCTACAGGTACATGGGCTTATTTTTGTGTCTTCTGTTTTATTTCATTTGTTTATGTGTCTGGTTTCATGCCAGGATCATTCCATTCTTTTCACAATGACTTTGTAGTATATTTTGATATCAGGAATTGTGATCCCTCTGGCAATGCTCTTTTTGCTCAGAATTGCTTTGTCTATTCTGCATCATTTCTGGTACCACGTACATTTAAAGGTTCTTTATGTAATTTTGTGTCATTGGTCTTTTGATAGGAATTATAATGAGTCTGTAGACTGGTTTTGGAATTGTTGGTATTTTAACAGTATTACTTATGCCAATTAAAGTTCAAGGGAAATCTTTTTATTTCCTCATACAATATCTTCTTCAATTTATTTTGTTAGTTTTCTCTCAGTTTCAGTGGAGAGGTCATTCACTTCTTTGGTTAGGTTTATTCCTAGGTATTTCTTTCTATTGGAAGCTATTTGGAATAGTATTACTTTCCTGATAATTTTCCAAGGGAGAAGGGAGTCATGTTTGGTTTATGTGAATGCTATTGATTTTTATGTGTTAATTTTCTACCATTTTGCTGACTATGTTTATTAGAAATAATAATCTTCCATGTAAAGAATCACATTTTCTGTAAATAGGGATAATTTGACTCCTTTCTTTCTTTTCTTTTCTTTTTTTTTTTGTACCAGGGATCTAACTCATGACCTTGTGCTTGCAAGGCAGGCACACTGCCACTGAGCTAAATCCCTGGCTACTCCTTCCTTGTTAAACTCTAGGTTCCTTTTTTTTCCTTGTGAAGTTGGTCTGGGCAGTTTCAGGTACTATCTAGAAGAGACATGGAGCTATTAAAGATTTGATAAAATTCAACAGTAGTAAATTCAACAGTGGTAAATTCATCAGGTCCTAGACATTTAATTAGATTGTAGAGTTTTTATTATTATATCAATCTCATTATTTGTTATTGATCTGTTGGGATATTTTAAATCATGTTGGTTCAATTTGGGTATTTGATATTTGTATAGTAATTTATACATTTCTAGATTCTCCAATTTGTTGAAATAAAAGTTTTCAAAGTAATTGTTAATAATTTTTTGGATTTCAGCATTTTTGTTAGAATTTTACCTTTTCATCTCTAATTTTATTAATTTGGCTCCTCTCTATTTCTTCTATAATTTTACCTAAAGTTTTATCAATCTTGGTTATCTTTTCAAAAAAAACAACTATTGAATATAAAAAGAACCAACTCTTGGATGCAATGATTCTGTGTGTTATTTTCAATCTCAATTTCATTCATTTCCACTCTGGTCTTTAGTATCTCTTTCCTCCTACTAGTTTGTTCTTATTTTCCTAGGAGCTTGATATGCATCATTAGATTATGAATGTGAGGTGACTACACATAGCTATAAACGTTCTTCTAAATATTGCCACCACATAAATTGACACGTTGTGTTTCTTTTATCATTTTATTCTAGAAATTTAAAACTGTATCCCCTGATTTCTTCCATGACCTGTTGATTATTCCATAATCTGTTTTTCTCTAAGTATTTGCATAGTTTATGTGGTTTCTTTATTGTTAATTTCTGTTTTCATTCAATTTTGATATGATGGGATGCATGAGATTATTTCATTTCTTTTGTATTTGTTGAAAATTGTTCTATGGCCTTAAATACAGTCAATTTTGCAGAAAGATTGGTGGGCTGCTGAAAAGTATTTGTATTCTGATCTAGTTGAATGAAAACCTTGTAGAACTGTGTTAAACCCATGTGATCTATAATATAGTTTAATTCTGACATTTCTTTATTATGGTTTTTTGGGGGGTTACCTTTTATTTGTAAGAGTGGGCTACTGAAGACCAGTAGTTGACTGCATTGGGGTCTATCAGTCTTTTTATGTGGAGTTATTTTATCTAATGAAATTGGTTGTGTTAAGTTCAGTGTGTATATCTTTACAATTTTTATATCTTGGTGTCTTGTTACCCGTGATCTTCATTGTATCTTCTTAATAATTTCCTTTTGATGGTTACATTATCAGATATGATTATAGCCACTTCTGCTTGCTTTTGAGATCTAGAGACTGGACAGCCAATTTCCATCTTTTCATTTACACTCCACAGATTTCTTTACAGGTTACATTTTTTGTTTTTGCAGTCAATATGTAGATGGTGTGATGATTTCAATCTCAAGTGTCTCCAAAAGAGTACATGTGTGTGGAAAGTGACTGGATCCTGAGGACACTCTACTCATCACTGGATTCATCTACTGATGAGTTCAATAGGTAAATGTGCTGTTAGGATCCGGGGCCTGGTTGGAGTTGGGTCACTGGATGGGGAGTATTTTTGTCCCCTGCTCGTCCTCCTCTCTTTCCTCCCTGCATGCCATGAATTGAGCATCTTTTGCGTGCCTTGCCTCTCTACTATCCTGTTTTTGGCTTGAAACTGCCCAGCCATGGGCTGAAACCTTGAACCAAAGTAAAGCCCTCCTTTAAGCTGTGTTGATCTGGTATTGTGTCCAGTGACAGAATAGAGAAGATAGGTGAGTTTTGATTTTTATCTAATCTTCCATTAGAATTTTTTAATTGGAGGGATAAAGCAATTTATATTAATTTATATTATTGAAAGATATGTTCTAATTCCTGTCATTTTATTGTTCTCCAGTTTTTTCTTCATTGCTTTATCTCTTTTATCAACTTTCTGAGGTTTATTCCCTTCCTGGGTCTTCTGGTTATTGTTGGATTATTCATCAATGTTCAGGTTTTCTTTAAGTTTTATTTTCTTTCTGAAATTCTGGTTTACTGGTCATGGATTTATCTAGTTTATACTTGTCACAGAAGGTCTTTATTTCTTCTTCAATTTTGAAGGATAGCCTTGAATAATATAGTAATCTGGATTGGTAATTTTTTTTTTTCAGTAAATGACATACATTGTTAAGGCCCTTGGGCCTTTAAGGATTTTGTTGAAAAATCTGATATTATTCCAATGAGGTTGTTCTTAAAAATGATTTAGCACTTCTCAGTTTCAGCTTTTAATAGTCTATGTTCTGAATTTTGGGCAAATTGCCCATGGTGTGTCACAGACAGATTCTCTTCTGGTCATGTGTGTTTGGTCTTCTAAATGACTCCAGTGGCTGGGTATCCATCGCCTTACCCAGATTTTAGAAATCTGCCATCATTTCAGTTAATATATTTTATATACATTAGCTTCTACCTCCTCATTCTCTTCGGTGCTGAAAATTCTTAAATTCCTTCTTGTAGAGCTAAGTGCTACTGAATTATATTTTTATTGCTTCTTTTATTCATTATTTTCTAAATGTTTTATTATATCCATCTTGTCTTTAAACCTTGATATCCTTTCTTCTGATGCATCTTGCCTGCTGCTGAGGCTTTCCTTTAAGGTTTTTGTAGTTAGTAAGGTTTTAATTTACAGGAATTTTCATTTATTTTTACATCTGTCTCTTTACTGAAATGGTCATTCATATCCTACCTATCTTCTTTAATTTCTTTATTGCTTACTCTATTTCCCTTGAGTTTATTGATCATTTTAGGAATTGGTTCACTCAAATGCTTCTTTCTCTTTTCTTTAATTTCATTGATCATCCTAGCTATCATTTTTTTTAATATATCTTTGTCTAGGATTTCATCTACTTCCAAATCAGTGGGATTGGGTCTTGAGAACTTATGATTTTTGGAGGCATCTTGTTGCCTTGTTGTTTGCAGAGTGTTGTGTTTTTGCATTGAGGTTTGCAGGTCAGTTGTGGAGTATGCTTTTTCCATTGTCATGTGGGAGGCTTCACAGGAAATGGCTGAGTGTTGTGGGGTGTGCTGGGGTGTGGGGGTGTTTCTGTGCAAAACTAACCACTCAGTCTGTTGTGGATGCTAGGACCAAGCACTAGCACTGCTTAGAGAGGAGAGAGTACTAGAAACAGCAACAACTGACTAGGCAACCATACATTACCACATAACTAGTAACTTGTTTAAAAAAGTCTCTGCTATTATCTTAACTCAAAAGACAGAGCATAATAAAATATAATATACTAGAAAAAGTAAACAATGATGTTATTCAGATTAATATACACATGAGGGAAAGTTGAAAATAGGGAAGGGGGAAGATTGGAGAGACAGAAGAAGATATGTGAGAAGAAATTTTAAAAACATTGAAAGAAAAGGAACATAAATAGAGATGGGAGAAAAGATAGGGAAATGATATTCAATTGTTGAACTAACAGGCAAAAGCAAAGATCCTTTTTTGGGCAACTATTGGTGTGGAAATTTGTGACAATATAATGCAGAACATCGTGGGAGTAAAAGTAGAAAACTAATCTGTACAGTTATGCCCTCGTGCACATATCTAAGAAGACCAATTCTAATAAAAGAACCACAGCGATATCAGACAAGCAGCAAAGGAGGGCAGTTTCTCTGGTCTCTTGGTTAAGTTGGCAGTGTTGCTGCTTTTAGACTTCAACATTCTCTGCACTGTGGCTGATGGGGCACTTGGTCAGGTGCCCAAGGCAGCCTTGGGCTCCAGTGCCCTGGCAGTGGCTTCTCTCTGCCCTGAGGCCAGTGGGTCCCCCATGTTGACCCCAACTCCGTTATCTTCTTTCCTTGCCCAGTCTGAGGCAGGACTCTCCAGTCTGTCCGGCTTGGCCCAAAGGTTCTCATCTCCAGCTCCACTGGAACCTAACCGAGTTTCTCCCTACTTCTGGGTCCCGAAGGGTCTGAGACTATGGCTTCTGCCTCTTTTTGTCCCAGCCTGGGGCATTTCTAGGCTGATTGCAGAAACCCTCTAGCTTCTTCTCTGACTCGCTGTCTCCTCAATGTCCAGAATCAGAGAGGTTTTCCTTGGTAAATATTGCAGACTCACCTGGGCCTCTGGGTGGGATAAACACTGGGCTGTGCCAGTACTGGAGCCAGTGGTGATTATTTAGTGGTCTCTGGCTGTTTCCTCTGGAGAACTTTCACACACTGCACTCTCAGCAAACCTGTGCTATGGACACGGCCCCTGGGTAGGGTGCAGTTCACTTCTTATTCTAGCCACAGTTGCTTCTGAATTTCACCTGCACCTTCAAGCTGCGTTTCCTGTCTTCCTGGTGCCACCTGCAGAAATATCGTGCAAACTCTGGTGAATGCCTCCCTGCCAGGCCAGAGTGCAGTCCTCTCTAGTCCACTGTGCTGAATCTCTGGTATTATAATTTTGCCTAATAAAAATAAGACATCCACATATCATGTGCTAACTGTACTTGTAGCAAAATTATTCTTCAATAGTCAGTATTTTAATGTTAGTTACAGATACAAATTGATTGTTCTTCACTAAATATTTTTGCCAAGGTATAATTCTTTGATGTGAGCGTGAAGTGCTTAACAGTCTCACATTTTTCATGATGGAGTTGTATCAGCATGAATATTAACTTCATCAAGAATGAACTCGTCTTTATCATTTGAGCATGGTGGTACATCCCTGTGTTCTGAGTGCTCCCAAGACTAGGCAGGGGGTTTACAATTTTAAGTCAAGGGCAGGATAAAGTAAGACCCTGTCTCAAAAATATTTAAAGAAACACTGATTTCAACCTTCTGAGTATGTGAAAATAATGGTGTCTCATTACCTATGTAAAAGATTATTGATCTTTCATAATCTTTACGTCCCCTAGCATTTGTATATATTATCATCACCAAAAGAGTTGAAAATTCATTTCTCCATAAATGTCCAGTGATTTTATTTACATTTCATTAATTTTATCAGTAACCAAGTTATCCTTTTCTTCACTCCTTGTAATATTTGGAAGTAAAGATGTCTGGTCCATTTTGTGGTCATTTTAACTTATTTATGCTTGTAAAAATTCATTGTGCAAACATCTCGTGCAGCTAAGGTGTCTCATTGCAAATTATAAAGTTCACAGTCACCTTCTCTGAATGTGGTAGTATATAATGCATGCACGCATATGCACATGCGTTAAGTACACTTATGAGACAAGGATATACTTCCTACATGCTTTTTGCTAAGGGGATACAGGTAATTATCTTCACTTTAATATTCAAACCCTGAAATTATATTCTTTTAAGACTTTACAGCACAACTCTTCTCATATTGACCATCTCCAAAATCAGCACACTGCAATAATGTAGCAAGAAGAAAAGTACAAAAAGAAAGTTAAAAAGTACATGGGATTTCAACATATTAGATACTGAAGGAGAGGATTGTAGAGTGTGTCCAAAAATGGAAATGATGTAGTCCTTACTCAAATCTTAACAACCTATGACCACTATGACCAAAAAATAATAACAGTAAAGAACACAAAAAAAGGATAAAATTTCCTATTAACTTTGCAAAAGGGAAATTTCTTTTAAGTTTCATTCTATGAACAGTTAGTGTGTCATGAATGAATGATATTGTAATATTTTAATAATAAGTAATTGTGACCCTGAAGGAACAAACTATCTGACAGTATACCTTGACTTAGTATCATGGTCTTATGTATTTCATAATTATTTGTCTTATTAGTCTGGCTCTTAATCTGTATGTATGATAATTAGCTTCATAAGGGCTTATAAAATTAATAAATGATAATGATGCTACCAAGTAGGAGCTGAGAGGAAGGGGGGAAATAATTGAGATGTTTGTGTCCATGTACCAATTCTCCATAATGAATGCAATCATTATGTACTGCAAACATTCACTCATAAAATTAAAAAAAAATTTTTAAGTATTGCAATAAGTATACTATGTTTGACCAATGTATTGATAAATTCAAATGGTAAAAATTGAGAAGTCTGCTGTGTTTCTGATGGGCTTTCCTTTGTATGTGATTTGCTTCTTTCTCTCACTGCTTGTAAAATTTTGTTCTTCTGTTGGATTGCTGGAATCCTAACTCTTATATG
The DNA here is from genome assembly GCF_053883595.1 of Heterocephalus glaber. Classification (NCBI taxonomy): domain Eukaryota; kingdom Metazoa; phylum Chordata; class Mammalia; order Rodentia; family Bathyergidae; genus Heterocephalus; species Heterocephalus glaber. The sequence continues at coordinate 4,479,609 of NW_028258151.1, read as the reverse complement.
CCTATGTGTAGATTTTTTTTTTGGTACTGGGGATCGAACTCGGCTCCTTGCACTTGCTTGAATTGCATTGAAAGAGCAATTTTTTTCTTAAAGTATTATTGAATAAATGCTTAAAAATGAATATCAAAATATTAAAATATCAGTTATCCTTTCCAATGTTTCTCATATATTTATGTATTGAATCATACATTTTGTAATGTTTAGCATTGCTTCATGAAAATCTCTTCAGTACTAAATATCCTATCACTACTATTGTAATTTACACTTATTCGACTAATTTGCACCTTATCTATCGCTTCCATTGTTTAATGGGCAATTAGATTACTTTGGTGAATTAACTGTGCAAATCTCATGCATATTTATCTTCTATGTATTTCCCTATTGTACATCATGCTTGATACATAAAGGTTCTGCTTGACAAATACAACTTAATATCATCTAGTATGCTATGTTTTACTTCTTCTTTTGATTTTTTTATTTTTATCTCTGTATCAATAGACAACACATAAGAGATTAAAAATAGATATCCTATTATAAATACGTGTAGAAAAAGGAAAAATCTCCACTCATCTAAAAGTCTTTCTCTTTTCTTGTCTACCTCTGATTGCAAACCCTTTCCAGACTTTGGCTTCCTTCAGAGAGGTCTCTCTCTCTCCTACAATAGTGGGGATCCACTCACACTGAGATTGTGCACTGCCAGTGTAAAAGGCCACCTGTCCTGACAAGTGACACCTCTGCTGGCCACTGCAGTGCCAAAGCCCCATGAGAGTAAGAGTCCTTCTTCTTCTCACTGTGTTCAGTCATCACAGGTGCTGCTGCTGAGAACACTAGGAAACTGTACACAGAGCTCCTTCAGAGGCAGCCTCCCCAAGAAATCCAATTTAAAACGCCTTTATTTCCCAGCAAAACTTTTAAAAAATTGTCTATTTTTTATTTGGTACACGTTTAAGGGAAATATTATGGTCATTCAATGCATGTATAAACTGTGAAATAATCAAGTCAAGGTAATAAGTGTTCTCATGTCTTAATTACATTTCCAGCCACTAATCACATGTATTGGTAGTTTTTTATTCTTCTAGTCATTTTCAATTTTCAAGGAAAGTTTGTTCCCCAATATTTACCTTGCTGTGTGTACAAAATAAGAAACAAGAGAGATTCTGTGTTTTCCATGCTCTTTATGGAACTTTTTTCTGTCACTCTTCCCCACTATCTTTCCCAGTCCCTGATGAAGACTGTTCCATTCTATTCATCGATAAGGTTGACTTAGTTGGTTCAGAAATGTGTGTGGATACATGATGTTCGTCTTTTTGTGGTTGGTTTGTTTAACTTGATGATCTCCACTTGTATTTATATTTCTGCAAATGACAGGACTTATTTCTTTTTTTGTGAGTGAATAGTATTCCGTTGTGCAAATATACCACATTTCCTTTATCCATTTATCCAAAGGAGGGCAACTGGGTTTAGTCCAAATTTTGGCTATTGTGAATAATGCTGCAATAAATATAAGAGGTAAGTATTTTGGGCATAATTATTTTATTTTCTTTGAAATATGCCTATTAGAATGGCTGGATTCTATGAGTTTTAATTTTAGTTTTTTCAAGAATCTCTGTATTGTTTTCCGTATCAGCTATAATAATTTACATCCTGACCAAGAGTGTATATGACTTCTCTTTTTTTCTGAATCTTTATGTACCTTTCTTTCTTTCTTTCTTTCTTATTTATTCTAGCCATTCTAAATGAAATAACTTGATATCTCAATGTGATTTAAAACTTTTTCTTGTTTTATTAGTTTACATTTGTGATACATAAATATATTCATTGTGGAGAATTGTTATATATACTTAGCAAATCTTAATCTATTCTATGTTCCCTTGCCTTCCCTATCCTCCCATTTCTCCCAGTTCCAGATCACCTTCCCTCAAAGAATGCTTTCCTGTTTTCTATCATTTTTCTTTTACTTTACTCATTAAATTACTTATACTTTGGGTTTCTGACATTTGCTTTGCATTTCTGTGGTGATTCATGAAACTGAGCATTTTTTCTTGTATTTGTTACTTGTATGTCTTTTTTTGAGAAATGTGTGCTTAGTTAACTACTTCATTTTCTGCACTGGATTGTTTGTGATTTGGTAGTTAGTTTCTTAAATTCCTTATTTATTTTGGATGTCACTTGTTAGATGAACCATTTAAATATATGTTCTTTCATTCTGTAGATTTTCTCCTAATTCTCTTGTTTACTTTACTCTTCTTTGATAGAATCTCATTTGTCTATTTTTATTTTTACAGCCTATTGTTTTCAAGTCTTAGCTTAAAAATAATTGTCTACATCAATATCACAAACTGTTTCCCCTGTGTTTTCTTGCAGTATTTTCATGAGTTCAGGTCTAAGATTTAGTTCTTTGATCCATTGTGAGGAAATCTTTGTGTATAATGAGGGAAGGGAAACTAGTTTCAGTCTTTTTCCAATGCATATACAATTTATCCAACACCATCTATTGAAGAGTCTATCTTTTCTCCATTGAATGTTCTTGGTGCTTTAATCCAAAATCAGTTGGCTCTTTGAGTGTGGATAAATGTCTGTGTTTTCTATTCTATTTCTTTATTCTACTTGGCTATTTTTATGTCAGTCCTACAATTTTAGGTTAAATTAACTTTTTGGTACATTTGGAATTCAGGTATTGTGATACTCTAGGTTTGATTTATTTTACTGTTATTATTTTCATTGTTGATTTAGTTTTCTGTTTGTTTTTGCTCAGGATCACTTTGAAAATTCTGCATCTTCTGTTTCCTCGGGAATTTTAGAATCTGTAATTTTATTTTTCTTTGAAGAAAGTCATTGGTTTTTATTATTGGAATTACACTAAATCTATAAATAGCTTTTAGCTGTATGGTCATTTCCAAAGTGTTCATTCCTTTAATCCAGGTACAGAGGTATCCTTCCATGATTTTGTGTCCCCTATAATTTCTCTCATCAGTGTTTTAAATTTTACTTGTAGAGATTTTTCATAGTCTTGGCTACATATTTCTATCTTTCCTTTTGTTTTCCTTTTTGGTAGCTATTGGCAATGGAATTGGTTTGTTAACTTTCTTTTCAGCAAATTTATTATTGGTGTGCAAAATGCTACCTTTTTAGATGTTGATTTTGCATTCTGTAACATTACTGAACTCATTACAAAATCCTAACAGTTCTTAGAGAGTATTTAATTTTTCCATATATAGAATCATGCCATCTATAAACATTGGAAATTTAATTTCATTCTTTTCAGTTGCAATGGTCTTTACTTTTCTTCTTGCCTAACTCTCTGGCAAAGACATCCCTTTCTGTACTAAACAAGTGTGATGAAAATGCAAACCCTCCTCTTGCTCCCAACCTCAGAAGAAACACCTTCACATCTTGTCATTCAGTACGCTATTGGCTGTGTGTGTTTCATAATAGCTCTTACTATTTTGAATAATTTTTTTCTATATCTAATTCATTGAGATTTTTTATCTTGACATGATATTGAATATTGTTGAATAATTTTTCTGCATCTATTGAAATGATTATATGGCTTGTGAGAACTTTTGCATATATTATCAATAGGCATGTAGGTTCTGTAGTTTTTATTCTTTTTTTTTTCCTTCTTTTTTCTTATGTGTATGTCTGGTTTTGGTATCAGGGTAAGGTTGACCTTGTAAAAAGAGTTTGAAATAATTCATTCCATCTCAGTATTCTTTTGGGATAGGTAAAGAAGAATTTAGATTAGTTCTTCTTTAAAAGTTCTGTAGAATTCATCTGTAAAGCCATTACATCTTGGAAATTTGTAATGTGGGAGATTTTAAGCTACTGCCTCAATTCTATTATTCATTATTGATCTGTTTAGATTGTCTACTTCTTAATTCAATTTTAGTAGTTTGTGTATATAGTCAGAAATTTGTATGTTTCTACTAAGTTTTCTAGCTTGTAGCATATAATTGTTTTGAGTATTTCATTACAATCTTGTATTTTCATGGTATCATTTATGCTGTTTCCCTTTTCTTCTCTGATTTTATTCATGGGGACTTATTTTTCTGTCTTTATAAATCTAGCTAAAATCTATAATTATGCTTTATATTTTCCAAAAACCAGCAGTTCCATTAAACATTTGTACTGTTTCTTCAGTTTTAACTGTATTTGCTCGTGCTTTGATCTTTATTATTTCATTCCTCCTGCTAACTTTGTGTTTGGTTCAAGTTCACATCCTAAGTCTTTGAATTTCATTGTCAGATTGTTATTTGAGAACTTTCTAGTTTTTTTATGTACATATTTTATGTGGTGAACATTTCAATAGTTCTGATTTTCCCACTTAAAAATATAGATTTTGATTTCCTGAAAAGTTCTGCCAATTTATTAGTGTTTTTTAAATCACATGAGTTAATATTGAAAGAACTTTTTTTACTGTCTCCATTGTACAGTATTTTAAAAACTAAATTATTTATTTAAAATGAATGAATGAATTTTATAAAATGTTTATTCCATGATCTATTTTCCAAAACATATTCACAATCTCCAATAGCAGAAATCTGTTATTTTGGCGCTTTTTTATTACGTAAATGACAAGTGAAGTTTCCATTTCTATTATTTTTTGGAATTAGGCATATTTCTCAATATCAGTTTGTCTACATTGCCAAGACTTAAGCATTTTACGCTTATTTTCAGTAGTTTTCATACTTGAAATTTTATACTTAATATTGGTCTGGACCAAAATGTAATGTTAATAAAATAAATATATGCTATTGAATTATTTGTCATATTTAATGGTTATCGATAGATCAGATAATACCAGAAAAATGTAAGTTTGTGTGATGGTTCACTTGAAATGAAGCTGTATTTATTTATGTGTCTAATAGTATGGACAGCATGCCCAGCTTGTTGTTTTTATGAAAATTATATTTGCCTATGAAAATTATATTGGTTTCTGGTGAGATAAAAATAGGCTAGATGTTAAAGTGTAATGAATCTGTCTGTTACAATATTTTTCTTCTTTTGAAATATTCTAATGCACAGGACAATGACTAGCTGTACAAATCATTATTAAAGTATGTGCAAGTGAGAAAGCATTATAAAACTACCAGTCTAATTTTACACTTTTTCCTAACAAATGCAAAATAACTATTCTCATATGAAGGGGATATGTATTTGTTATGATTTATCTTTCTCTGTCATTCAAGATTTCCTCAGAAGTGAATTTTGTTCCTAGCCAATGGAAATTATAGAGAAATACTCATAAAAAAGCCATATTAAAGTTTTGGTATTATAGCTTTTTTACTAAGGATCTTTTGGATTAATATATTTTTATCTTTGGTAAGTGGGGGGGAGGATGCACAGTTTATAAAAATAATGTTTCAGAAAATCTATTAATCCCATGAAGAGTAAGAGAAGGATATGTTTTTAGATTTATAATTCAATTACATATGAACCACCAGTAATGAACAGGGCCATTTGGATGGTAATAATCAAATGCCTTCTTTCTTCTCTCTACTCATTTCCAATCCAGCAGTGCCAAGAAATCCATTCATTTATCTTTTCTCTTTCATTTACTTCTTTTTTCTGAGCCAACACAATGAATTTAAACCAATAACAAATATTTAACTAAACTGATAAATTTCGTATGCTATATACAGAAAGGAAATTTTCTAAAATATGTGAAACTTGAAGGGTCGTAATGGAACACTTAATTCTTTTTGAAAAGAACAAATAAAATTTGTATTTCTAAAGTCTTCACAATTTTCTTAGCCAGCTTATATTTATACATTTTGAATTCTATATATATGACTACATAACCCTATATATAATACCATATAATATATAACACATATATACTATAAAAAGGGGGATTCCAAAGATAAACTTCTAGCTACTCTTAATTCTGAGCCAAAGAGATACTAGCTTGAAAATAGAACATAAAGAAAAGCCTTCAAATGTCACAGATCCTATGGTCACTGATCACAGTAAAAATATTGCAGATTTTCTCTCTGCAGAAGCTATGTTCAGTCTGTACACCTTTGTAACTTACTTAACATTAATTTTGTATCAAGTACAGGCACAATTTTATGCACATTTTACTCCATTTAGTTTATGAATCTCCACAAATACTCTGGTATTATTAAATTTATTATATAATGTAAGGAAAACATAGAGTGTTTTTATAGCTAACTAAGCAAATAGTTAAAAGGAATAAAAACAATTATCTTAGTTGCTTTTCTCTTATTTCTCAGACAAAATACTCAACACTTAGAGTTAAAAAAGGAAAGGTTTATTTAGATCACAGTTTGTAGAGGTTTCAGTCCATAATTGGCTATCTTCAAGGCAGGGTGACATGGCAGAGGAGCATGACAAAAGAGAAACAGTTCATGGTGGGCAGAAGGCAGCAGACCAACAAGGGGTGACCACAGCTCTTTCTATCCTTTATATCTTATGCAGTCTACTTAGGGGGGGCAGCTCTCTAACCCTTAACCCTAGTGCACTTGATCCTAGCATTGCACCATGAATCAATCCCAGCATCACACACTCTAGATCCAGCCACCTCTGATAAAAGTCCACCTATGACTGCATGAGGCTTGGGAGAGATATCTAGACACAAGCCATAAAAGCAACTTATCTAACGCTAAGACTTTAAGGGCCAGAACTCACAATTTCAAATGCATTATCTATGAAACAAAGGGAGAATATAGGTAAATTCTCCCATACAAAGATGATTTTAAGCATACTGTGCTGCCTTCTCTTCTGATTAAATGGTTATAGATTAAGTTTCCCAGAATTATAGTATTACACAAACTCCTTTCTTTAGTTTTTTCAAGTAATAATATTTCCCTAAAACAAGATTGTAGAAATTATGACCTTGGATCTCATGCTTATTGAAATTTTTGAGGCTGGCATTCCACTGTTCCCAGGGCAGAGGAGGTGAACCAATCCCAGCAACCAGGAGGAGGCTTCTCAGCTGCCATTCCACTGTTCCCAGGGGTATGGAGGTGAGCCAATTCCAGTGCCCAGAAGGAGGCTCCCCAGCTGCCATTCCGCCTCTCCCAGGGTGGGAGGTGAGCTACGTGGGTGCCAGCAGCACCCCCCCCACCCTGGTAGAAATGAGAAGACATGTAAACAAGCCTCCAAAATAGACTTCTAGGGCCAGGGATTTAGCTCAGTGGTTCTGCCACCTGCCTCACAAGCCAAGGACCTGGGTTTGATCCCTGGTACCAAAAAGAAAAAAGACTTCCAGATCACCTACAGCAACCCCAAAGGAAAAGAGATGGAACAGTCTGATATCTGATACTCAACAACCTGGACTTCCTAACCTGGAAACAAAAGAGGATGTGGAAAAAATGAAATCAGAAATAATTTTTCATATAACAGCAGAGATTGTGCCCATAGTGCAAGACATGATTAACAAATCTAGAGAGAACACAGATAAAACAATAGAGGTACTTAGGAACGTGATGTAATCCCAATATAGGAAACAAATGGAATCCATAAAACAGATACAAACAGATTTCCAGGAGATTAAAAACTCCATTGAAAGTCTATGTAGCAGAATGAACCAATGCGAGGACAGAATTTCAGATATAGAAGATAAGATTGCAATTAGTGACCAGGAAAATAAAGAATGTTTTAAAATTTTAAGAGACCAAAAGAAATCGATCCAGCAGCTGCTAGACAATGCAAAGAAGAATAACATAAGACTGATTGGAGTCAATGAAGAGAGAGTGCAGATGACATAAAATATCTGTTCACAGAACTGACGGCAGAAAACTTCCCAAGCAACGGAAAAGAACTTGACTTACAGATAAGTGAGGCATATAGGACTTCAACTAGCCTTGATCAAAAAAAAATCTACACATAGGCACAAGATAGGATTCCAGAAACCCAACAAAAGAACAAAATTCTACAAGCAGTGAGAGAAAAGAAACAAATCACATACAAAGGAAAGCCCATCAGAATCACAGTAGAATTATCAGTGCAAAACCTCAAGGCAAGAAGAGCTTGGAGTGACATATTTCAAGCCCTAAACAAAAACAGCCTCCAAACCAGATTGATGTACCTTGCAAAACTATCTTTCAGAATTGATGGAGAAATAAGATACTTTCATGATAAACACCATGAATACCAAACCAGCACTTCAAAAACTTTCAGACAATATCCTAGGAAAAGACAATGAGGATCACAGCAGAATGAATCCGTTGGGCGTGCCAAATTAAATACAAAACAGGAGAATCCAACAAAAAGAAAGTCATGACAAGGCTTTAAAAACTTTTAACTTTTTCTCCCTAATGAGTGTGTAATTCGATCTTGTTATTGTACTGATCAGTATTTTTCTGATTCAAGTGTTGCACAGCGTTCCTTGTGCTGTACTGGCTATCTATCATATTCTTGTGTCTACTTTTTGATCGGGTTGTCTATTAATGAACTGTAAGTGTTCTTTATATATTCTGGTCATAGATTATATGCATTGTAAATACGGTCTGTTTAACGACTACTTTTCATTTTAACGATCTCATTTAAAGTTCTAAATTTTGATGGAATCTTATTTATCAATTTTTTTCTTTTATACATCATGATTTTAGTCCTAGGAAGTTCTTGCCTACCTTAAATTCATAAACATTTTCCCTTATAATTTCTTCTTAAACTTTTATAGTTTTAGTCATTCATATTTAGGTTCATAGATCCTTTCAAGTTATTTTTCTGTATGGAAATAAAGGGTTGGGGTTAATTTTTTATATACAGTTACCAGGTGTTCTAGTGCCATTTGCTGAAAACACTGTCTTTTCCTCTGCTCTTAAATTGAGTTTATATTCTATGAAATTTTAATTTTAAATAATCTTTCAAAACTCAGTGGACCATATATGTGTGGTTCTACTACTAGATTCTCTGTTTTATTCCAATGATCTATAAGTCTTTCCTTACACCAAAACACCTTGATTACTGTAGCTTTAGAAGAAGTCTTAAAATTAGGTACTAAACATCTTCCAACACTGTTTTTCTTTTTCTTTTTCTTTTTACTTTTCTAGGTCCTTTGTACTCCTACATAACTTTTAAATTTCAATATCCAATTCTTCATTTATAGCAAGTATACATAGACCTGAATTTTTATATATACCTTGTGTTTTCTAATTCTGCTAATTTCAAATACAAGTTCTAGGGGCTCCTAGAGATTTCTTAGTATTTTCTCTGTAGATAATCATTTCATCTACATATAAAGATTTTACTTCTACCTTGCCAATCCTATCCTAATTGTGTCATTTTATTGCCAGACTATTTTGGTTTAGTCCTATGTTTTAAAGTGTAATGAATAGATGAAGAGTAAGCATATCTGCCCTTTTTCCCCACCTTAGGGAGAAAGCATTGTATCTTCTCCAATCATATAAGGCATTTTTGCTGGAAGCATGGAGTATATGTCTTTGATCTGTTGAGAAGGTTCTGTTTTACTTCTAGTCTCCTGATAGCTTTTACCATGAACAGCTGTAGAATTTAGTCCAATACTTTTTCTCCAACTAGTGACAAGATCATATGACTTTTTCCTTCCCTCTGTTAAAATGATGACTTTTGGGAGTGGATCTTCCAATGCTGAACCAACACTGCTATCCCTATAATAAAACCACTTTCTACATACTGCCAGATCTGACTTCTAATAGTTTGCTTTGTTAAACAAATTTCTATCTATATTCATACTTTTTTCTCCTATTATCTTTATCCAGATTTAGGATTAGCACAATGTCGATTTCCTAAAATGAGGGGAGAAGTGTTCCTTCTTTTTTCTGCTTTAAATGTTTGATATAATTTATCAGTTAAAATGTATATGGCCCTATTGTTGTCATATAAGTAGGTTTTCAAGCTAGGTATATACTTTCTTTAATAGATGCTGTTCAAATTTTATATTTCCTCCAGAGTTAATTTCATTAATTTGTCTTTCATGGTACTTCTTAGAAGTTGTCAAATTTATTTCAAAAAATATTTTTATAATATGCTTTCTATATTGTTTTAAATTCTGTAAAATCTGTGGTAATGTCTCCTAGATCTTGATATTATAATTTTAAAAATATATAATTGATATTGTGTAATAGGATGAAAAAGTCTAAAGGTGCAGGGGAAGTGGGAGGGCTAGGGGAAGGGAAAGAAGGGAAAAGAGAAAATATGAGAAAAGGGAAAAAATGGAAACAAAATCTTTGCTAATAGGGAAGGGTGGAGGGGGTGAAGGGAGGGCAGGGGAAGGGGGAAAAAATAAGAACCAAGATACTCGTGTCATGGTACAAGATCCCAATGATGAATGTAACTCTATTTTATTCCTAAAATGTACTAATAAACTTAATGGGAAAAAAAAAGAAATTTTTGATGTCAGGTGTGTGTGCATGTGTGTGTGTGTTAAGGAAACAATTATATCACATACATATACACAACATATACACAAATAGACACATATATACAACATATAGAAAACATACACATATAAAAATTTCTACAATTGTTTCTTTCAACTGAGAAATGTCATATAAAATCCAAAAATGGTAAAATGTATATTGAAACTTTTAAGAATGCTTCATTATTGATGAAATCTCTATAATGTATGACAATATTCTTCCTGGGATAATTTATAACAGTTGGTATTTTCCTACTGACAATCTCTCACATTTAACTCCTAATGACCAAAAATTTCTCAGGTTGCAAAATTTAACTCTCATCTTTAAACACGAACACACACACACACACACACACACACACACACACACACACAGAGTAATAGAGAGAGAGAGGTCAGTTTAGAAAAGAAATAACTATAGTTCCACCATACTTGAAGTGAACTCATCAACATTTCCTCACTTCCCTATGCAGCATGGCTACAAGCAACTATGCAAGACCAGTGGTAGGTTGGTTGTAGCATACAGAAGCTGTTAGCAATCTTTGTAGTCAAAATAGCGTAGCTATGAATCCTTTTTGATTACCTATAATTACTTAGTCTCTCTGAATCTATTTTTTCTCATTTTTAATGAGAACACTGGATGGATAATTTTGAGGGTTAAGATACATAATGGAAGTAAAATGCTAAGCAGACTACCTGGCATGTAATGAGGGCTCAATAAATGATAGTGATTATTACTTTTATTGAGACTACAAAACAGTCTTGCTGATGGTTCTGAAAATCATTAATAGCTGAAGAACAGTGTGCACAGCTAACAATCAAGTGGTTCTGACAGCCAAATGAGACAAATGCACATAAATACTTCATTCAGAATCTGGTACTTTTTCACTCTTTTCCTCCACCTTCCCCCTGACCTGAGGGTAAGGGAGAATTTGGAGTAGTGTTTTGCTCTGTTCACATTTTAGGGAAAAACAGCATATTCAGGTTTTTTTAACAATCACTTCATGGATGGTATCATTTCTGATATCATAAAATATCCAAAATATTCTTTCTTTGTTAATATCTTGCCTATATTCAAAAAAAGATCATGAAATTATTTTCATGGGTCATTTTAATGATGCCAAAAGAGACAGGAAGTATTTCTTCCTCCTTTTAAACCAAAATCTGCTTGGCATTAAGCCTATTTCCTTCCTGTTTATCACATTTTCAAATAGTTACTTCTTAACATCTACATGTACATGTGTTAACTACTACCACTGATATCGTTTTTTTCTTAAATTCTTTTATTGGTACATTTTAGGTATACAATACGGTTACATTTATCTTTGGGTGCTTGTACCTGAGCATGATGTATCTTGATTCTTATTTTTTCTCCATTACCTGTGTGTCCTTAATCTCCACCATCCTTCCTTATTTACATAGACTTCATTTCCACTTTTTTTTTCTTTTCTCATAATTTTTCCTTTCCCTTTTTTCCTTTCCACCTCCCCTTCCACCACCGATGTCCTTTTGGAACTTTTCTTCCTATTTCAAATTATCAATTATTCATTTAAATCATTTTAACCCTTATTTACACTTTCAGTTTCTCACAACCACTGATATCTTATTCACACCAGGCTTTACTGCTTTAGGAATGGAAATTCTGTTCTTTTGTGATTCTAAGCTTCATTCTTTATTGTTCATACCCTCCTTATTTTAAAGCCTGACAAAAGCCTTGAGGAGAATGCTGCACCCTATGGTTCCTGAAGTGGAATTTGTCTCCTAAGTGGTAAGAATGCAAGACATTTCCCTCAGTTTTCCTGGGCAGTCTCCCAGTCCCTTACAACTTCATAAACATCTGCAGCAGTCCAGTAGGAAACATCAGCAGTGTGTTTAAGGCTTTTCTCTCTTCCAGTGTGTTACACTCACCCTGCTGATTTCCTTGCCCACAGTAGAGTGCCTCTGGTTGAGCCAACCCAGAACACCAGTCATGCTCTGAAAAACCCAAATGCTTTGTAGGAAGAAAGCATGAATCAACCAGAAAGGATGAATCAACCAGAAAAGATCCTTCTCACACCAGAATTCACTTCTAGTCCACATATTCCAGTTCCCTTCTGTCTTTTAAAATATAAATTTTTTTGCTATTTCCCAATTTCTTGGTATTTCTAAGTATAGTGATGGTCTACCATCTCCTACCTCAAATTAGAAATTTTCTATTGATTAAAAAGTCCATGTATATATACTGACAGAATCATGTATCAATATTAAATATTTATTGTTTAATTCTTTTCATGAGAAAAAAATCTATGATATTATTATTTTGTATTAAGAATTTCTTTTAATGTTGCTCCTTGCTAATGTTGTCAATGTTTCTAATACTGATTTTAGAAAGTTTGGTATTTATTAAGTTAGCTAACAATGTAGGGAGGTCATGCTAGGCTGATTTTCCTCAAATGAAAAGTGGAAAGCAGGGAAAGGAAAAATTATGAGAAAAGAAAAAAAATGGAAATGAATTCTATGTAAAAAGGAAAGGGTGGAGAGAGTGAAGGGCATGCAGGTAATGGGAAAAAAATTAAAACCAAGATACATTATGTACAGGTACAAGCACCCCAATGATAAATGTAAATGTATTGTATAACTAAAATGTACCAATAAAAGAATTTAAGAATAAAAAAGAAAAAAAAATAGTAGATGCTCTGCTGAAAATTATAGTCACTTTACTCGTAATTTATTTGACACCTTTTACTTTGTTATTATGTTTAAATAGCTGTCCATAATTTCTGTACTTTGATATGTAGGCTTGTCATTAGAGGTATAACAAAACATCTTTAAAGATCAATTAATAGTGTAGGAAAATTTAATGGCATCAAAAGCATTAAAATGTACTGCTGTGTTCTACACCATCAAGTTCAGGTCATCCAGAGCCTAAAGTTCTTTGTGGTTGTTTGTTGCTATTATTTCAGCACAAGTGATTGAACTGGAGTCCTCATACTGAGCTACATCTCTATCCTTTTTTTTTTTTTTTTTCATTTAGAGACGGAGTCTCACTAAACCGCTAAATTGCCCAGACTGGGCTAGAATTGCAATCCTCCTGCTTCAGTCTCCCAGAGTGCTCAAATGAAAGGCATGTTCCACCACACTGGGCTATAAAGCACAGTTTTATTAAACCTATAAACACACTCATTATTCTATTCCTGTCCAAACGGTAGGTTTTCTCTGTTCATTTGGCTCATGGGATGTGCAGCATTGTGCTAAAACTTCCTGTAAACACCCCTTGCAGTCCTTCAGTTATATTTTCTTTGTTAACATCCCTACATGAAAGACTAAACAGCAATGATATTTTAGATATAAGGATCATTTTTGGTGGGCTGCTTCTTCCTTTTCCTTTTTTTTCATATGAAACCAAAAGTCTTATAGACCTACAGAAAATCCTTATCCTGTGTGAGGTAAAGATATCTCATATATTCACAGGTCCTATTTTTATTTACCCTTTGATTCAAGAATAGCTAAGTTATTCATTATGTTACATGATTATTTTCTATTCTATCAATAGAAATTTACTCGGATACAATTTCAAAGATCATAGAGAAGTTAGTAGAAAAAGTAAAATTTATCTAACTGTAATGAAACATGAAGCATAAAAACCCATAAAAATGCTTGTGCTAGTACCATAGCCTCAGTATGTTCAGCTTGATATGCTGTCTCCAGCATAGGAAGTCACTATGAGGTAGACAAGGGTAACAGAAGGTACATTTTTCTTAAAAATTTAATTTTCCTCTAGTGAAAATTTCAAGCATTTTAAAAAATACAAACCTCTTTTTCATCATGGCTATTCTAACTCTATTGGTCATATTTTTTGCTGAAGTTTTTTTAAATAAAATACTGTACTTTTTTTTTTTTTTTGGTACCAGGGATCAAACTCAGGACCTTCCTCTTGCAAGGCAGGTACAATGCCACTGAGCTAAATCACTGGCCTTCAAATACTGTACTTTTAACCTGCGTATTTTATATACAGAGCTGAGGAAGGAGATTTTGAAAAACACATTGACCAAGAAATAAAGTTTGCTTTTTCGAAAGAAAAAATCCTTACAATAAACATCTTTCACTGAGAGTCAGATATTATAAAGTCACTTTGTTAGACTCTTCCATTTGTTTAATCATCTCATAGCTCCTACAACTCTTCTTTTTAATTCATGGGAGATCCATGGGGCATCTTCACACGAGGAACATGACATGTGGCTGCTCAGTTGGAAAGAGCAAGCTTCATTCCCCAAGGAACCAACTCTTTCATCAGTTACCTCTGGACTTTCAGCTTGTCATTATTTTAATTTCCCTTCAATATTAACTGAAGCAAAACGGCGTATGCTGAAATGTTGCTGTACCTAGAGGAGGAGTTAGGGCAGAGAAAAGTCCTCCATTCAAACCTGGGTGAACTTTGTTATGGTTCCCTACTATATGTTTAAATTTTCCTACGATTGGGGCTTATAAAACCTTTCAATATACAGAGAAATAGGAAGACATATTTAGAATATTAATGTTTTTCTTGGGCACATTCACAGAATTTCAGCAAGTTTATAGAAAGAGGAAAGATGCAAGTTAAAGTTTGTTTGTAACTGATTTAAAAATGGAAAAAGAGCACCTGGTCTTGATAAATGAGCGTTGAGCATCTCCTCCAACAAGGAAAGAGGTACAGTGCTGGCTCTAGGATGATGTGCACCAGAGCAAGTGTGAATAAAAACAGAGAAAGCTCTGAGGGGACGTGGAAGAAACACTCTCAGTGTGAGCTATACTGTGTATGATCAGTGTGTGCACACACATGTGCAAGGTTCATGAATGCATCATTACCCAGCATTCTGAGGGTTTGGGAAGGGGCCAGGCTAGCTCAACATCCTGTGGTTGGGTTTTATAAGTCAGAGAGAAAAAATGACTTCCAAACTACACCGAGTGCCCTCAGAGGTGATCAATAATTATTTTTTTAGAAAAGTTGATGAATGAACATAAAAAACACATACTTCCTTTATCTTACAGTCAGCTTTAACTCTTCTGAGACAGTGCATCTTCTGCTTTGTTCAGATGCTTTTCACACACAGGGAGTTCAAAGACAACACACACTGGAGCGTTCATCTCCTAAACTCTAGCAGCAAACATCAAATTCTCAGCTCTTTCTTCTTTTGCTACAATTCGGAAAATCTGTGACACAGAAGGCCACTGAAGTGGGAAGGAGCGAAGAATCAATCCTGGCAGCAGTGGGGAGCCCGTGTGCATGGCCCCGCTGCACTGCTCTGCCCACAGGTCACACAGGGGACGCCTTTGTGCCACATGCAGTGGAAAGAGGATTGAAGCAAACCACCATCACTGCCTTCATTTGCACACAAAGTCAACTGGTACATCTTGCCCCAGTAAAACTCACATATGATTTAACCACTTTTGTAGCTAATAAACCAAGTGAAGGGTGAAGGTGAGCAGGTACTTTGTTGCACAGAAGCTTGATTCATACAGAAAATTCATCTTTGCCCTTTGAGAAGTTTCAAGTAACTTCATGCAATCAATGCATGTGATGAAGAATAGCTGTGTTTTCAAAAATTATAGTAATTTGAAGAATTGGTAATCAATCTAAAGAAGAAAAAATGAAAAATGAGCAAATGAGTAATCTGAATAATAAAAAATAGCATTATATCTTCTCAACAGAACATTCACCTAACTATATTAAATAAAATATTAATCCAAAATAGAAATAAAACTGACAGTTTTTAGTAACACCATGATCTTCTATTCCTGATATGATTACAAAATTCTATTTTTCAAATGTAAATCTATTACAATCTTATTTTCAAAACAGATCTGAAGACTATGAACAAAGCATAAGTTACCTCGAAAAACAGAAACCAAAACTTGATTGCCATCAGTTTCATTAGATACTATTTACAGTAAGGTAAAATATGCCTGACATATAATGGGATAGAGTGGACTGTATTTTAGAGAGATTCTTTCATTTACATACTGTCCAACTTTGGCTTTATCACCAGGATCTGAATACAATCTTTGCTGTTGCTTGATTCATTTATATTTTCTAGGTTTGCTTGTCTTCAGTCTTGCCCAAGATGAGTTTTATTTTTTTTATCTGGATGTGTCTATTGTTGGCTGATTTGCACATGGATGGGCTAACGGAGCAGGATGTTTTGGAATCCCGCCCTGAGTTAGAGGCACTGACTCAGGGTGCATATGCTCCTGAGCATGCATTTAGATGTAAATTGGAATTGATCTAAAACAGCCACCTCATATTGTTTATTTCTTTGTACCCTACTTAAATAAAGAGTAGCTTCTGTTGGTGTCCTACTGGCTGCTCTAAGAGCAAATAAATTTTATTGTTGAGCTCCCAAGGGGTAGTTGTGGAAAAGACAAAAGTTAAGAATTCTGTGCAGAAGCCAAAATTTTTTTTTCTGTAGATAACTTTTAGAAACAATTTTGTAGCTAACCTGTGTTTCAGGCTTCCTCATTTGAAGCTGTGCAAATACAATTTAAGGTGTGAAATTAAAGACTCCTCGTGTCATTCTAAGTTCTTGCGATACTAAACTGCACACCAATGTTAGAGAAATCAGTAAAATTCTGATCACTCCTGATAATACATTATTAATATACAGTTAATGCACATTATGAATATGTATTATTAATATAGGTTTCATTAAGTTTTGAGTAGCCCTTTTGCTTGTACTCTGAGTGTGGGCTTTGTCTCACTCTTATACAATCAGTAAGGTTTCCATACTTTCCAGAAGCAGCGCTGATGTCTCAAATCTGCCTGAACATAAAGGTGAGCTCTCTCAGACTACAGGTGAAGGTTTTGGTTTTTAATGTAAAGATGTCTGAACTCAGCAAGAGGATTGAGGATGTCCTTAAATCCCCACAATAAAGGGCATCTCTAATCAATGACCCTGAGTCAAATACTCCACTAGGAAGGTGAAATAATGAACTTACCTATAAGAAAGTTTAATGGAAGTATTCTATCACATTGTTTAGTAATTTCAAGAATTATACTTTAATTGTAGCATGTTACAAATGCCACTTACAATGTAAGAAATCTCATTCTCTGCTATTCCATCCAGCTCAATCTCTTCATACATTGGTCGCTTACAATGATCAGCTCTTTCTCAAGCAGACATTGGACATTTGGACATATAGGCCACCATACTATTGTAACTCACATGCTGAAGGTAGTGCACTACTCTACCTTCTGCTTACCTGCTAAAGTTCTGCTAATCTTTGAAGAAGAACACAGGTGTTGCCATTTCCCAGAAACTACCAAGTATCAAGGAAATTTACTTGCTCTCCCACATTAGTTTTCATTTACCTGCATTTTAATATAAATTATACTATAATATAGAAATGTATCTATTTTCTCAGATGTACTGTAAGGCACAGAATGGTGGAATTTTCACTTCATTAATTTTCAGGGCTTCAAATGAGGCACAAAGTCCAATACATTGTTAAATATTAAATAGGCTTTATCTTTTACTCAAGAAAATATCATTCAGATGTATGAGATTATTGCTTATATTACTGCTTTAACCAATTGACCCAGTAGCTCAAGAAAAAGCTTAAGATTCAGAGGTGCTAAAGCAGATTGCCTGAGTTTGAAGCCTAAATCCAAACCTACTGACTAGAAATTTACTTTCTATGTCTCTGCATCTATTCCCTATCTTTTAAACTGAAGTGATGAATTGTGTTCACTAGATAAAATGTTAGTGGATATTCAATGATTTAATTAATGTGAAGATATCAACACAGCATTTTTATGAAAACTAAATTATAAATTAATTTTAATTATGACAGTGTTATTGTTCACAGTACTTAGGTGTTTATCTGGGGAAACTGTACAATAAGATAAAAGCAGCCTACTAAATTCACCATATGGTTTAGTCCAGTAAATTTATATGAGAAGTTTTATGACTATGAAGTTAGCATCATGGCTATAAGAGTTTAAATCTAGTGCTAAAACCACTTAAATTGCATATCACTGAAAACCTTAGTTTCAGCAAAAGTGCTAATATGAAATTAAAGTGTGACATGTAATTTTAATAATCACTATCATTTGCTCTTTCTTAGAAAATATAATCTTTATCCTATTTCATGTATCCCAACTTTGCCAATGTCTTGTAATCGAGTGTATCTTTCTTAAAGTTGAATGATTATGTACCTTATATGGCTATGTAGCGTTATGAGTTCCCTGCATAGTGCAACAAATTTCCAAATTTATTTTAAGCAAAAACCACAGCCTGTAGGTCCTATCTTAACTCACTGCCATTAGCATTCCTTACTTGATAAAATTTTATAGTGGCTGTTCATGGGTATAATTTTACCATATTTATTAAAATGAAAATAACCCTCAAGAAATAAACCAAGTTAAATAAAAATTTAAAAGTGATATTGTTGCATTTGGAAAAACTAGAATCAAAATTATTTCCAAAATATTTTATGAAATAGTAGCCAGCTTCATATGGTATTGTAAAGTTTGATCAGTTTAATTTGTTAAAAACAAAATTCAGATTTACATTACATTATATATTTATTCACAATAGGTAAAAGTAGATACTTTCAGACAAAGATAAATTTAAAAACTACCCCCACACCTGCAGAAAAAGATACAATAAAGTATAATTTTTTCATAAGAAAGAAAATATTGTTAGATGACGTAATCTTATCATAGAAGTGAAAAAGTAAATGAAATTGAGTATTCAAATTTATGCTTCAAATAAGGCAAGGAAAGATACTATGTGTCATTGATATAATTTTTATGTAATATATAAAATCTATGTAGACATAAAATATATGAACACAAACATAGAATATGTTAAATTGATTTAAAGTGCTGTAAGGTCATTTTTTTTGTCTCTGAAATAATAAAATATTAGTTCATGGAAGACTCTAATAATTAACGTATGCTTGTTATATATAATATCTCTTGAAGGACTAATAAAAGTGTGTATTTATCAAAATAAACATGGAATAACTACACTAACATAAAAGAATAAAATATTTCAAATAAAGAAATAATGAAAGAAGTGAACAGCATGAATACAAAAGAAAATAAAAAATAAAACTTAGCTTTCTATATAAGTATTGCACTAACTATAAATGAACTATGTAATCTATTTATGAATTGCAATCACCAACTTAGTTTTAAAAGAAAATTCACGATGTTTTACATGTTAGACAGACAAGACCCCTCAAAATGCCTACTTCCTGTTCCTCTGCTCTTTATGATTTTGTGTAGTTCTTCATCCTTTCTGCTCCTGTCCTGATTTGGGGACAGAAGTTATGTTCTGAATCTAACAACTCAGATTAGAACAGAAGTGACAGATGTCCCTTCCTTCTTTATATCACACTGCATTAACTGAGTGTTCAGCATCACAGTGCATTCTCTCTAAAGCCTCTTGAGGGCTTGGTGCAGTGAGCTAGCAGGGTGGCAAGGCCAAACAGGAGGTAACTGCACAGAACTCACCTCAAGGAACCTCAAGTGCCTTCAGGACTGGTAGGGGCTTCTGGATGACAATGAGGAGCATGGGGCTCAGACACATCACTTCAAAGAAAATGATAGTGTCCACAGCATCAATTAGCATGCAAGAAGATGTTTTCCCAGTTGAACCTGGAGTTCAGGACACACCACAGCCAAAATGTGCAGGTGACAGAACCAATGAGCTAAATCCCCAGCAAAAGACAAAGTGTTTATAGCAGCTTCTTGAGTCCCAAGCAGAACAAACACCCAGTGGGGGAGGCATGCCGAGATTGCTGATCCAAGAAAGTGTGAGATAATAAGTGTACATTGTTTTAAATTGCTTACGCTTTTGTAATTTGTTGAGCATCAATAGAAAATTAGTATACTTCTTGTAAAAGAAAATCCTTAAATATTAGAATGTGGAAAGGTTACAAATAGAAATATAGAGAGGTACATCTCAAGCAAACACCAATTTGAAAAAATCATTGGGCCAAGTGGACTTTAACAAAAGGGGCATAAAAGTAACAAAAATATCACTTACAGTGAAAAAGAGTCATTCCAAATAATGAGATGAATTTTTATTTCTAACAATTCAGCTTCAAAATATGTGTAGCAGGAACTGAATACTAAAAAATCGTTCTAGACAGATTCATAAGTGTTCAGGACTACTTATAAAAGTGCTTTTAAAATTATATTAAATTTATATTAAAAAACAAAATTTCTACTGAAATATTAAATATCCAGAAAGCCAGTAATAAACTTAAATTAGAAGTGACAATATGGAAATTTACTTATCCTCTTCAGAATACATGACCTTTGCCAAATTTAACATAGAGCACTAACATTGTGTCTCAAGAATTGCAAGTAATGTTAGTCATATGCAGTTATATATCTTACATAATTATACATTTATGGACTCAAGATTTAATTACCAAATATCCAATTGAAAATTAGCATAATTATATTTATTATAATAAACTATATACTCCTAATGAACTTACATATCAAATAAAAAATAAAAACAAAAATGGAGTATATTTTAAATGGAATTACAATAAAAATATAGAACATCAAAATTTGTAGAACATTGTGAAATTTGTTGTAAGTTTGAAATATATAATGTCAAATGCATATGTTATAAAAAGGAAAATGTCAGTTGAATTAGTCTGGATACCATCTCAATAAGCTGGAAAATTATGATTAAATTACATCCAATAATTATATGAGAGGCAATAATTTCTAAAAGATGGGACGTGATAACATAGAAAATAAATATATAGTTAAGAAATTTAAGAGAACAAAAGTAGAATCTTGTATTATTCAAATACATGTACATGTTTCAAGTGAATACAACCCAAAAATGATTACTGAAAGAAAAGTTTGCACGCACTATCAGTAATAAATAAAAAATCAGAGGAGGGAATTCCAACAATGTTAAGTGAATAATAGAGTATCATGAAAAAATCGTGTTAGGAAGAGTTGACAAATCTTTTGACCAACACAGTTTTCAAAAATTGAAATAAAAAGTCTTCAATAGTCTCATAAATATTAGGGACACTTAACCCAAAGAAAAATTCAAACTAAGGAAAACTCAGGGTCAGATAATGTCCAACATAAAAATATGTCAATTGCAAATCAGCATCTCCCCAAAGGTGCAAAGTTGGTAAAAATACAGAATAATGATACAGCTTTTTTAACAGAATGAGAAGAAAACTTAAGAAGTCATGAAATTACCACATGTAGAAAAGGGACATAATAAAAGTCTATGCCTGTTCATGATTTTCAAAAAGAAATGTCTTTAGGAATATATCATTACTATGATTAAGTATATGTTGCAGATTAAATGCATTTACTACCACAAAATCTGCTACATGGTGAATGTGTAAAATTTTCCACTCCTGATTAGAAATGAAATAGTAATGACTATTTCCAACAATTTTGTTTGAGAATCCCTAGTCAGATTAAAAAGATAAGAAAAAAGTAGAGAGGCATATCATTGGAAGTAAGAAAGAATATAACAATATTTACAGATAATAAATATAAATACATAGAAAACATGGAAGATTCTACAACATTATTACAACTAAAACATGATTTTATTATTATTTCATTATTTATATTAACAAATTATGATGCATTATTGATATGTTGAATTATTTACTAATAATATGAATAGAATAGAATATAAACATGATATTGATCAGTTATATTTTTATTTTAATAGTATTAAGAAATGAAATATGAAAGCCACAATTTTTGATCACATAAAAAACTGAATACCCAAGAGTATTAGAAGAGAAATAAATTACCTCTGTGTCAGAGCTCACTAGAGTTACAGATTTAATATAACAATAATTATATATATTTATATTTATATGCCTGCAATGGCCTCCTACAGAGTTGGTGTGGAAGGACATGCTGCAGAACCAAATGATCTGATCCAGGGTTGAAGACCTGGAGCTTGCTGCAAAGTCCTGTGGGAAGCCCCTTGGAAGGCTGGAGAGCCTGGGATTTAGGTCAGTGGTGCTGTCACCTGCCTTTCAAGCCCAAGGTCCTGAATTCAATCCCTGGTACCAAAAAAAAAAAAAAAAAAAAAAAAAAAAAAAGGAAGGCTGGCGAGATTGACCTAGAGGGCTTGTGTTAGAAGCTTGGAGACAGACATTCCACCTTGGAGGTGAAGTCTGGAGCTCCTCTGAAGAAACGGAAGAATGAATAACTTTTTTCCCCCCCTTTTCTCTTCAATCAAGCTACAGGTCTATTGGATGGTGCCACGCACACCCAAGGTGGGGCTTGCGGCTCCAGCAAATTCATCCCACCGCAGCTAGTAAGGTGCTAATCCAATCAGTTGGGCATTTGCTACTTAAGCTGACATGACAGCTACCTATTACCACAAGCAAGAAAATGTAACCAAGAAAATGTAAAAGAATATAAGGTGACACTATATTCATGCATTAGAAAATACATATACAGTAAAATATGAATACTCCGTTTTTCTACAGATTCATTATAATTCCAATCTACATCCAAGTAGATTTTAGTGTGTGTAAGGAATTTATGGGTCAGTTCTAACATATCTATGGGACAGAGTGTAATCAAGGCAAATTTGAATTAAAACAAAATTTAAGAACCTGACTCTTGCAGCAGTAAATCACTATGAAGAGGAGGAGGATAATTTGTATATCATACTTTCATAAAATAATAAAACTTTTATTGGTTTCAGTAAGAAAAAAGTGAGAAAAAAGAATATCCTCTGTTCCTACTATGATATTCAAAGTATTTTCAAGACTTCTAATGCAATATTCAAAATATCTTAAAATAATACCCCAGAGCCATTACTTTAACCACTATCGATATAGCAAAACCAAATTACAATCAATTTAAATCTAATATTGTCATATTTGCTGCTTAACTGGAGTAAAGTACAAAACAATATCATTAAGTTTTTAACACTGGGGAGAAAAAACACGGATTAGTTGAATTTTGAGTAACCTTAATGGGAAACCACACTTTCATTTGCTCATAACCTAAATATAATTAATAATAAAAAGAAGCTCAGGGGATGTATATAGTAACAGAGAAAATTATGTCTCCTGTGAATTTAACCTGAATAACTCATTGGGAAGTGCACTTGGATACCAGAGATAATCTTTAAAAAGTGTACTATGAAATATAAAGGAAAAATTCATTCTACATTCACTTAACATGGATTTTCAGTGGCTACAGTGTACCAAGCACCATGATTAAATTTTGAGATGAGGCAGTTAACAAAGCAAAGATCTCTTGCCTTGTATTGGTTACATTCTACAAGAGAAATTTGAAGAAAATAAGGCTAAATGGATTGCTATAACTTTTATACTTTTTCACATTTGATGATATTCTATCATAGTAAAAAAATTTAAAGTTTGTCATGAAATAATTTGATTTAATAATTGTATGATTACCTTCCATCAACCACAAATCAGTATTGTTTGATGAACTATAGTAATAACTTTTTGTTTGATTTCTATTATTATCCTTGTTTGTAAATCTTTCATAAGAATTTTTGGTTTGGAAATTTTAAAAATGGAAGAAAGACTTCCATTTAGAATATGCTCTCTCTTTCTAAAAGGGAAAACAATCCTGGATCTGAGAAACAAGTGATTTAAAGCTCTTCTCAGGGAGAAAGGAAGATTTTTATGATTGATACTACAAATTAAATTGATCAAAATCAGAATATTTAAATTAATATATTGAGTAACATTATTTTTAGCAGACATGGATGTATTTATTAGTAGGTAATTGGACATTTATATTTCACAACAGGAAGCAGAAGCCCTGATATTGATGTATCCATGCTTGCATGACAGCTGCTAAAATGAGAATACATATCTCTGTATTCCCATCTCTGAGTACTGGGTTAGTCAACACTGGTCACTTTTCACACATGTATTTTAACTAAGCAAATTTGAGATTTTTTTTCTTGAATTTCCTAACATATATTACCCCAGCTCCCACTTTATCTTTGTTTTAAAATTACTAAGCTTTTTCCTATTTTCTTCTTTTAGAAACTTGGCTTTATAATTTTCAACTTCCACACATGCTACAGACAAACACAGCTTCTTGTTATACAGTACTTCATGGCATCTCAAAGTTCATATCTCTGTGAAGATAGTGAGATATTTGTTTCTATATTATTTCACATAGAACTGGAAATTAGTTTGAGAATACAAGTTTATGTGCTAGAGGCATTTTCAAGCTCAATCAGCTAGAAAAAATAGTAAAAAAAGCTAATTCATTATGACTACTTTAAAGTAAGTAAAAGATGAAAAGCACATTTTTAATGTCCTTTGTGAGTTTATGGCTAATCATGTTTTTAAGCATTAGTTTCTATTGTCTTCTTAGTGGATCAGAGTCAAAAATCAAAGAACGTCTTGAAGACTGAAACTGCAATAAACTCATCTGTAACTTTTTAAATTCAGTTTTCTTCTAAATGCATTTTATTACACTTTCATGTCATCAATACTAGTATTTCTCAAAAGTAGCATTCTTTAAATTATAGTAGGAAACTATTGCCACACCACAATGCCCTTATTCTTATATCATTTCGAACCTAGTATGAAAACTAAAAATTGTATGATGCACTAACATTAGAGACAACTGTTCCAGAGTACTGGGCTGTGCACATTAATAAAGCCAGTGGCTGTCATGACAAATGTCCACTCATTAAATGTATGCAGAGAGAATTCATGAATGAAAGACAGAAGTATGCTGAACAAAACAATCTCTAAATTTAAAAACTACTCTAGATTATTTTAATTCATTTGTAGGAAATTCTAAAAGCAAGCATCAAATTTATTCCAATAATCCATGTTTTTTTAGAAAAGTGTATGAATTGAGTAACATATCTCATGGGAAATAAAGGGGAAATACATTTAGGAAAAATTATATGCAAAATTCTGAGAAATTACACAGAAATTTGGCAGAAAATGCTGTCCTATTATTATGGGTTAGATGTAGAGTAACCACCAAAAGTCCCCCGTGGGAGCAGTCAGAAGCAGATGTCACCGGGGCTATTACTTGTATGTGGATTCCTGTCCCCAGCACCTCAAGAGTACTACTCACCACAGTGAGGTGGTGAGTAGTACTCTTCTGTCATGCTCTTCACCATACTGCTTCTTCATTGCAGGTGGCTGTCCATTAATTAAAACCCCAAAGCTACAAGTCCAATTAAACCTCTCTCCCTTTAAGTTGTAGGTGTGAGGTATGCTGTCCCAGTGATAAGAAAGCAATTTATAGGTAAAAGTGCTACCAGGAGAGGGGCTGTTGCTGTGACTGTACCTGACCATGTGATTTAGAAGCCCTTGGAAGTAGTTTGTTTGAGAGCATGGGAAGCTTTAAAGATACAGTCTGGAGAAGCCCCAGAATGCTGCAAGCTGAGCTTGTCTTGTGTTTCTGCTCAGAGCTCAGACTAGAATGATGATAGGAACATAGACAGTAAAGTTCCGGTTCAGGATGCTTTAGATGAGTAGGAGGAGTCTATTGGAAACTGGATGAGTGTTCTATTCTGGTAAGAATATGTCCATATTTGTCATGTCTTGACACTTTGTGTGGACCAGATGTATAGATACTGGTCTGTTCAGGCTTGAATCTGAATGTCCCCCCAAAGCCTCATGCAGTCATATGTGGGGAGTTTTGAAGGTGACTGGATTACAGCGTGTAAATATGGACTAAGGGTCTGATACTGGGATTAACAATGTGAATAATGGAAGCCCCACTCTGGGTATAGGTGGCACCAATCAGTAGGCTTGTAGCCTGGATGGAATATAAAGAGATAGAAAGAAGCCAGAGTGCTGGTGCTACTCGCTGCTTTGGCTGCTTGCTGCCTTCCTGCCTGCAATGCCATGGCAAGTTTCTCCTCTGGGATAACTCTGCCATGCCACCCTCATTTGGAACCAGCCAACTATGGATTGAAACCTCTATAAATTGAACTAAAATAAACATTTACTCCTTTAACTTTGGGTGTCAGGTATTTTTTCTCAGCAATGAGAAAAGTAACTAAGACATGGACTATTTGATCCAGTGAAGAAAATGCCAATCTAGCCCCATATTTAGGCTCTGGCATGGGTACTACTGGATGCTTTTAGCTAGATGTATTGTGAAAAATAGGAGAAAAAATCAGAGCTGAGTGATTTCAAAAGTTCACCAGAAAGGTGAACTTTTGCAGTATCACCAGAAAGGAAACACCTGCAAAGTTGGGACCAAAGACAGCATGGTTACTGAAAAGATTAGAATTGAAAAGAAATCATGTGCTTTGCATCAGGACAGTAGAAAAGTTGGCTTGAAGGTATCTCAGGAATCTGTGAGGATCCACTCTTTCCAGGATCTGTGGTATAAAAGGTAAGCTTCTTTGAAAATATTTGCTTTAAGAAGAGAGCCCCAGGCCTCCTGCTCTTTATTTAGGAGAATTTTCCTAAATTCAATCATCCAGATACTCAGAAGACACTGCAGCCATGGTCCAAGGAGGGCAGGACACTGCTGGAGATGCTAGCAGCCTTTGGTATCTTCTACATCATAATGTTTTCTCAGGCATACAGACTACAAGATTTCCTGGTCACATGGGCTTCTGCCAAGATTTCAGAGGAAATTCAGGAATGATGGGCAGTTTGCTCCTGAGAGTGAAGCCAAAAGTGCAGTGAAGACCTCAACAAGTTAGAAATGCAAGGAATGTGGAACATCTGCTGGATAAAGCTGCAAGAAGTTAGCAGAGCCATCCCAATTGAGAGAACATGTGGACTGTAACCAGCAGAGAGATGGGAGGGGCAGCCCAAGCCCTGAGGAGTATACCTGTCTGCACAAACTGACCTGGGTCCTAAACATGGAACTATAGGTTTTAATGTTTTCCCTGCTGTGTTTTGGTCTTGCTTTTATCATTTTTTCTATTTCCACATTCCCCCATTTTGGATGGGAATGTGTACTTTGTGAAATTTTAATTCAGCAGTGTTTAATTTTCCTGTTGATTTTTTTTTTTTTTTTTTTTTGTACCAGGGATGGAACTTGGGTCCTTGTGCTTGCAAGGCAAGTGACAGAACCACTGAGCTAAATCCCCGGCCCTTCTTGTTGATTTTTATAGGGTTTCCACAGCTAAACATTTAGCCTGAGTCTCAGATGAGACTTTGAACTTGGAGTTTTTACCAATACTGAAACTATTAAGACTTTGGTGAGCCATAGTGATGATCTATATGCAATTTGCCTAATAAGTTGCTCTTGAGCCTTTTGGGGGACACGGGTGAAATGTTATGGTTTAGATCCAGAATATTTTCTCAATATCTTATATGTTCAGAGGTGAGACCTGGTTAGAAAGGTGGGTTATCAGGGGGCATAATCTGGATGTGTGTATTTTTCTCCCTGACTCTTCCCTTTCTCCTCCTCTGCTTCCTGCCCACTAAGAGGTAAGCAGTTTTTCTCAACTGTTCACATCTACCATGCTATTTATGCCTTCTGTCAGTTGACAATGGACTGAAACCCCAAAACTATGAGCTAAATTGAAACTTTCCTTTAAGTTATATGTGTCAGGTACTGTGTCCCAGTGACAGGAAAGTGATTTATATGCCTATACACTTTGAATTATTTTACTTACTTCTCCCAGTGTACTCATGTTTATCTTGAAGTAAATGTAGCATGACACTACATTGGGCTGATTATAGTAATAGTCCAATTCTATTTATTTTTGCCTCCCAGTAGCTGTGTTACTCAGGAACATCTCTCTATATTGACTTGGTTTCACTATAAGACTTAATTTGACTACAGGTTCAATGGAAAAGTTATGAAGACAAGATTATGAAGAAAATTATTTGTACATTGCATCTTGCCTCCTTGCTGCTCTTGGAGTCATACTGTCTGGTGCTTGTGAACAAGCCTAGGCTAGCCTGTAGAATGATGAGATGTGTGGGCCAGTCACCACCTCATCCTTTACCAACAGAACTGAAAAATTCCAGCTGTCTGACCATCTAGGCCCCAGAAAATATGAGACAGTTCTGTTTAAGTAGAAGCTGATCCAAATGAAAGAATTTGCTCAACTGATTTACAGATTTGTGAGCAATGTGTACAAGATTTTAAAATTGTGTATGTTTGGTTTTAGTTACTAATGAAAGCAAATATAGCCACACAAATCTACTCTCTCCTACATTACTAACAGAATGATTATTTTAATGTAAAATATGCAGGTAAAAAAGTACTATTTTCTCAGTTCCTCATAGTTGGGCATAGCTGTGTGCCTCGTCCACCCAGTGAGAAATAAGACCATTCTCTGATGTGTTTCTACTTGGAAATGCTAGGAGACACACTGATATCTCATAAAAACTGATATGCCACTTGATAAAAGACCAGAAAACAAGAACAAGCTTGTTTTTGTCATGAAGTAGCTACATCTGAGCACATAGTGCATACTTTCAGTATATTTTTACATGACAAAAATAACTCCCTTTTGCTTTTAATTTCTGAAAAGGTAACTCAAAACATTACTAGCTAATATATCTACTATTATCAACCACTATTTTAAAATTATAAAATGAGACTGAAGAAGATTAGTGGTTTTATATTTATCTATTGGTTGGTTTCAATTTCACAAATATATGTGGAGTACATAGCATGTGAATATTCTTTCATAACTAAGAACTGCTAAAATTTGAACACAACAGTGCATATTCTATAATGGTATTCTATACAACTTCCTTGTTCATTTTAAACTTTGTAATACACTGGTAATCTCCAAGAGCACATTTTTTAGGGTTTTTCCTAGGAACATAGGTCTGGAAAATTCAATTGGGAAATGCTTTTTTAAAAGTCTGTAGGAGAGTGAACAGGAAAACTAGTCAGAACAATACTGGCTTTTTTCAGGTAACAGGGAATCAATGTCTAAATTAATGAAGAAGCAGTGGGGGATAAGAAGGACACGCAGAAAAGTGTTTTAAGAAAACAGAATTTACAGTACTCCTCAGGTGTGAAAGAGATGGAAAGAGTGGACTCGTGTGGTATTATAATTTGAGAATATGAACCAAGTGAGATTATTTGGAGAATTGTGCTCTGCTCAGTAGGGGTATGTTAATTTTGAGTTGCTAGGAAAACCTCCATGTAGTGAGTATTGAATTTGCAAAGAAGGGATAGAGAAAATATTTAACAACTACTATGTTTCTGGCATTGATTAATTTGAATGGATGCTGATTATTGTACTCTATAGGTAAATAACAGCTTCATATTAGTATGAAATACACAGGAAAAATGCCAGAAAATCACGTTGAAATTACAAAAGAAAAAACTTGAAAAGGTAGTATAAAGAAAGGGGAAGGAAGGAAGAAAAGAAGGAATAAGGGCACAAATTAATGAATGAATGAAAGGGTTAAAAAATATGAAGAAGATGAAGGAAAGGTAGAAAAAAGGGAAAGAAGAGTCAAGGAAAAGGAGAGAAGAAAAGAGAAGACCAGTGAAAATTGTCTAAGATTTAAAGTAGAGCATTTCCTACCACATGTTAACAAATTAAAAGTTATCTGCCATTAGCACACAAGATCTATCAAGTTTTATGTACCAAATATTATTTGTTCCACTTTATGTCAAACACTTCTCCACAATGAGTAGAAAGATAAACACTAAATAATGAGACAGATCAATGTGTAGTTATTTTGTATAAGTGAAAGAACATCAAAAACATAGATTTTGCAGAAAACAATATGTGTTCTTAGAAAAAGAAATTATCATTGGTATTTTCCACTTTAATGGATAATCTTTTAGTGTTGGGGATAAACTATGCAATGTAAATATGTCATTTCATATGGATTCCCAGTCTCTGAAAAACACTAACAACATTTGGAGGCTGCCAACAAGGAAAATATGAGCTTAGGAGGCAACTTTCTATGTGTTGTTTTCCCTTACATTTTCTCTATAGTTGTAAGGCAAACTCACATTGAAATAAATACAATGTCTGGTGCTGAAGATAGCACTCTGATAAAAATAAAAACAGTAATTTGAGACACTTTCCCCATAGCAGTCCAACTAAACCAGAATTCATGACATAGAAGAAAATACCTGAAAGATTTCTATCCAGTAAGTGTGTGAGTAATGGGAATGTCCTTTACAATGCCTCTTGGGGCTACCAGATTGAGGAACAGACACTCTGACTTTGCTGTCAAAACAGATGGTGAGTCACCTTTTGTGTCAGGACATACTAAAAATTAGTTTATTTTGAATTTAATTGGTAAGTCAGATTTTTTTTATTTTAAAAGCTAAAAAGTATATGTGTCTTCTAAAATAGGGAGACTTTAGGGAGATCCATAACATAAAGTATGCTACATGTAATAATAGGTTTGAAACTGTAGCAAATTCTACTTCAGTTTTATGGTACTTTCCTGCAACTTCATATAAATGCCTTATGAAAAACTTTAATTAAAAGCCAAATCTCAAAATGTGTGTATGTGTTTATATACGTCTGTATGTACATCCCTGTGTGTGCATATATGGCTTATTAATTCTTCACATATAAAGTACTAGAAATATCCCAGTCTCAAGGAACTATCAGTATGTTTTCATCAATACAAGGGAATAGTGTTGTGTCCTGTTAGAATTGTAAGACAGCAAATTTCTTGTAGTCTGCACTGGAGGAAACAAACAAGAAAGCAGATACACTTGAGAAAAGATGAAAGAAGCTGTGAGGAAATGCAGTGGATCCTCAAGTTACAACTAGCTTCACATATCAACAACTTGGGTTATAACCAGAATTTTAGTTTTAATTTAAGACAAAAGTCTTGAGTTATGACCTGAATGCTGGCCACATATGTTGCTGTAAACAAAGCCTTGTGATGCTAGAAAAGCATATATAATTGTATGTAAGTGTCAGTCTGAGCCCAGATGGTTGTGTCTGTGGACATGATTTCAGTGAGTGCTTTTTGTAATTTCTATAATTACTGCTATCAAAATGGTCCCCCAAAAGCCAGAAAAGAAGTTAAGGAAGGAAGAGAAAGGAAAGAAAGCAATCACAATTGAAAAGAAGGAAATTGAAGAAATATGAATGGTATTCGTGTGGCCAATCTCATTAATATGTATAGCATGTTGAAATCCACCATCTCAACAATCTTACAGAGAAAAGATTTATATAAGGAAACTAGTATTGCTAAACTCAAATTAGTAAGTCATGATCGACAATGTTAGATGAGGAAGTAAGTATGTTATTTGTGTGGACAAATGAAAAGCGGATGGCAACTTAGGGCCTATTTGAGGCTACAATTTGTGAAAAAGCTAGGGCTATAAATGCAGATCTCATAAAGGATAATCTATCATGAGTGATAATGGTGAAACACTTTGTGCCAGTAAGGGGTGGTTTCATGATTTTAAAGTGAGAGCTGGGGTTCATAACATAACTAGGCATAGTGAAGCAGCCAGTGCTGATAAAAGGGTTGCTGAAAATTACATACACCACTTTGAAACAATGACACAGAGAAATGGCTTTTGCTCTCACCAAGTTTTCAATTGTGATAAAACTGGCCTTTTCTGAAACAAAATGCCCAGGAGAACATACGTTACTCAGGAGGAGAAGAAAATGCCAGGCCATAAGCCTATGAAGGATAGGGTAGCCTTATTGCTATGTGCCAATGTGAATGGTGACTTCAAGACAAAGTCTCTCTTGGTTTATCACTCTGAGACCCATAGAGTGTTCAGAAAATATAAAATCATGAGAAATAGGCTAGGGGTCATGTGGAGATCTAACCCAAAAGCCTGGGTAACATGAGTACTTTTTCTTGGGTGGATCAGGAAGGCTTTCTGTCCTACTGTTAAAAAATATCTAGGGGACAAAGGTTTACCACTCAAGGCTCTCCTCATCATGGTCAATGCTCCTGCTCACCCACAAGATTTGGAAGAAGAATTGGCTGAAGAATTCCTTTGGCTCTCAGTTGAGTTCCTCACACCTAATACAACTCTTCTACTGCCGCCTATGAACCAGAAGGTTATAGCTAACTTTAAGAAGCTATACAACAAGAAACTTTTTCTGAAGTGCTTCCATATGATCTCAGATACAGATTTAACCTTTAAAGAGTCCTGGAAGGAACATTACGATATCCTTTCCTGTGTGGGGTTAATTGAGAAATCCTGGGCCAATGTCTCTCTAAGGACACTGAGATCTGTCTGGAAGAAAGTGTGGCCTAAAAGTATATAGGAGAGAGACTTTGAAGGCTGTGTAGAGGAGCCTGAGCCTTCAGCTGACCCTGTGGTTGATGACACTGTCACTATA
The DNA here is from genome assembly GCF_053883595.1 of Heterocephalus glaber. Lineage (NCBI taxonomy): Eukaryota > Metazoa > Chordata > Mammalia > Rodentia > Bathyergidae > Heterocephalus > Heterocephalus glaber. Next base: position 4,447,020 of record NW_028258151.1, on the reverse strand, counting down.
GCAGAGTCCATGGCTTGCAGGTAGACAGTGGTAATGTTGAGGAACTGGTGGAGGAATACTCAGAGGAATTGTTTACAGAGGAACTTCACTAACTTCTGGCTGAGCAACAGAGAATGGAAGCTGAGGAGCTTTCTAAAGAGGGGGAGTTAAAAAAAAATCAGTGCAGCAAAGTTCTTCTTTTGCAATTAAAGAAATCCTGAAAAATGGGCAGAGCTACATACATGTCTAGAGAATACCACCCAGTCAGAGAAAAAGCCAATCATTGAATTCACTTGCTTAATGACATTGTCATTCATACAACAGAACTGTGTTAAAGAAAAGACAGAAACAGACAACATTAGACTAGTTTTTACTTCTGAAAAGGTTGAGACCTAGTGAGCCAGAAGCAGGTCTTAATAGGCTACAGATTCTCCCAAGGAAAGAAAGGACACCAGATGCCAGATTCCTGATGTTTTTATGGAAAGAGACTCTCTTTTCAAACAATAAGCACCTACCATTTCACCCTCCCTTCCTGCAAGCCACAGGTGTTAACTTAAATGATAAGCACATTATAAAATTATTTCTGGTAAACTGGGCATACTTTATAACTTTTTGGATTACTTCCAACCATACAGGCAGAGGAAAGTGTAAAAGATTGTAATGGTCATTTTTATACATTGTGCTCTGTCCATGATTAGGCAGAACTCAGCTACCTGGTGCTCACTGGATGCAAAGGAAATGGGCAAAACTGTCCCTATATGCTCAGGAAGGATGTAAAGCAATTTGAGAAAACATATTATTCTCCCCAGCACATGACCTGATTAGGATCAGAAGTTGATTAAACATATGTAAATATATAATATTTATAAAACTATTAGAATTTTCCATCAAATTTACTACAGAATTGGAAAGGTAAGTAAGTGACAGCAGTAATTCTTATGAGTCACTGATGGTTGAATATCTGAGTGATTCCTTTAGGAATAGGATATGACTTTTGATTAACTATTTTTAAGATAAATAGGGCATCAGTAAGGGTCCTTTGATGCTTTGTATAGGTTTCATTCACAGCAGAAACCATGGGGAAAAAATGCCAGCTGGAATTATATTAAGTTTAAATCTGAATTTAAGATATAGAAAATGACCACAAAAGCCTTTATATTCACCTGTGCCTACCATGTAGCACTCCCATAAACTCCCTTTGTCTCTTGACACACATGGACTACAGGCACATGGGCAGACTGCAAGATCATTTTAGATTTATAAATATTAGGGCTTGATTATGCACATTGTCACCGAATTCTCAAGAAATCTGCATTTTTTCCCTTTTTTCAATGCCTTATTATGCAGATAAAAATGCATCATGGTTGGTTCTTTTGGGGAAATGTAAAGAAAGATCCCATCATGAACATAAAAACATTCCACAGAGCAGTTAGTGCTCTTCATTGCAGGTCTTGGAAATATGCCAGTACTTATACACATGAACGAGGGAAAATATTGTGACTCCACAATGTATCAAGTCAGGCCTTTGTAACAAAATATAATGATGGTAAAGGTAAAAATAAAGTTAATCTCTGCATTGATATACAAAGCAAATACTGCCTGGGCGTCCTAAATATTTCTTTCTTATGGAATTATGATTAATGAGCTCCTCTCAGCTATTTCTATGGTCCAGACATTGTTGAGATTGGATTACTGTCCCTGTCTTTATACTCATCATGTTAATCACATCCATCGACATTGTTTCTTTTGAAACCTTTACAGTGTTTCTTATGCTTGGACTTTGACATTTGGAAAGCAGCCAGCAACATTAAAATATGTGAGGCCATTTTAATGGGAATTGCTGGCTACATTATTAACGCTTGCATTTCAGGTTATCTGGGCTTTTCTTGCAAATTTCCTCCTTAGAATCTTGCTGAAGGGAATATCTTTCAGAGAATACAAGAAAGCAAGCTTTTGCATTCAATTTTTTAAACTATAAACAGTATTTCTGAATCTTTCTGAATCCAGAACTCATAATCTTTGAATCCCAATATCTTCAAAATCATGTGGTTTCTGTCTTCTCAGAGTCATTTAAATACAGAATTTACATATAGGCCTATACTAGAAAACCTAAGTTAGCTAGCAATCATAGATTTCAAGTAAATGCACCTGCAGGGACAAGTTCAGTCTAACCTAACATCATTTTGTTTCTTTAATCAATTTCCTTAGCATTCATTACCAAAAGCAGATCTTATGATGCTGATATAATTAAGTTTCTGCTATAGTTCTATGAGTTAAATCTTATTCTTCTCTAGTTTTACCACTATCTTTCATTTCAGATCTTGATGGATTTCAAGTATGTTGGCCTCTGAAATTTGGTAGTGGAAGCATATAATTATGCACAAAACTTTGAGTGATACAGTTGTTTACCTTCACATAGTAACTATTCCCAGTTTTTCTGGTTAAAAGATAGTGGCAGAAACAAGCTCTCCACTTACATGTATAAAGTGAGGTGTTCTTTAACTTTTAATTTTGAAGATTGTCAAAGACCTCAGTGGAAAAGTCACACAGGAGTAGTCGCTAGGAGAGGCCCCATGATTTATCCACTATCTCTGCACACCTTCCTGAGTACATGAAGGTTAACTGTAACTATCAGTTCCAGAGGAGAAGAATCTTCTCCCAGGAGACAGAATAATCATTCCATTAAACTGGATGTTAAGATTTCTCTCTGGCCATTGTTTGACCCCTCATGTCTCTGCTTCAACAGGCCAAAAGGTGAGTTATAATATTGATATGGATGATTGGTATAGACTACTAAGGAGAAACTGGACTACTATTCTACTATGGAGGTAAGAAGAATATTTTTGGAGTGCAGGAGATTGTCCTGCCTTGTTATTAAGGTCAATGAGAAAATATAGCAACCCAACCTAGGCAGCATGATAAATGGCTCAGAACTTCCAGAAATTAAAATATTGGTCACTCCACCAGGTAAAGGTCAAAACCTGCTTTGATGCTGGCTAAAGTACAAGAAAATATAGAATAGGTAGTAGATGAAGGTAGTTATAAACAATAAATACCAGCTGTGACTGTTTGACCAGCTAAAGAAACGAGGATTATAATTGTTATGAATATTTCTGTCTTATTTTGTTAATGTTTGTACATGCACACATATTAAGCAGATATTTTCATTTTCCTTTTTTGTAAGGTAATATCGGCTGGCTTAATATTGGGACTTAAGGATTTTTAAATTTGCATAATGCTATTTGAGTTATAGAATGTCAGTAGTATAAGTATCACACCAAAAAAACTCTGATTTCTATACTGCAAAGGCAATGAATATATTTCCATTTGTGTCCAAAATAACTGTATCATGTTAGTCATAATTATGAACTTGCTCCTGGACTTGGGGATTAAATATGGTGTATGCAACTTGGCTCTGGTTGCCAGGTTGCAGAGAGGTGGACTGTGGCCAGTCATTGTCACACTGATGGGAGTGGGAAACCCCAAGCAGAGCAGTAAGCACAGTCCTGGCTGTGTCTGCAGAAGACTGACCGGCAGGCAGGAAGTGAGGAGGGGAAGTTCACTGTGCATGTGGGTGGCACCAACCACAGGCTGTTAACTGGAGTGGAATAAGGAAAAGAAAGAAGGGAATGTATCATTTTGAAAATCTTCAGTCTTAAACTAACGCCTCCTTTGTTTTCACCATGTTTGACCTCAGCTTACAGCCAGTTTCCAGGCCTTCAACTTTGGACCAGGGCTGCATCCTGGATCCCTCTTTTTCTGCAGCTTCCCTCTTCTCGGGCTGAGCTGCTACTGGACCTTCCAGCTCTGCAGGGCACAGGTGGCCCTTGTGAACTCTTCCTGCCCCTCAGCCTGTAAGCCTAATAAATCCCATACATAAAATATTCCTCACATGAATATTTTCTACTGATTCTGTTCTTCTAGAGAACTCTAACTCTTGCATTAGAAAAACACGAAGGGGTCTTCTCAGGGAATCTGGATCTTTCCTCTCTGTGTTATGTCTGAAGTGCTTGCTGTGTTACAGTTTATTCTTTGTCTTGCATCTGAGTGTCTCTAAGCCACATACTAGCAGAGATTCTATTGATCAATACAGATAAGGCTTTCTAATTTGATAAAATAAAGTTGTGGATTGAGAATAATCTGCAGGAAATAGTTCCCAAACTGTCTTTTCAAGTTTTCAGAAGGACTCTTTCAGACAAGGAAAGCACTGCAGATAAACAAAATAATGAGAGTGAGGGAGGCTGGGAGGCTTGCTATTAAGGATAAAACTGTAGCTTGCTTCAATCTTTTACATCAGGTATCTAAAAAGTTAAGGAGTCCTGGAAAAGTCCCTCAAAACCTAGTGAAAACACCCCCTCAGTACTGCCAACATTTGATGCAAGCATCACCAATAGTAGTTATAGGCGAGTGATGTCAGACAGAGCTGCGATATACAGTGAATGTTGCTGCTGAGCACCATCCAACTAAAAAACGTGTTTTAAAACACATGGCATGTCCTTCTCCACTGTCACCACTGGATCTGCTACATGGGGACTGTTGGATCCTTCCCAAAGTCAAAATAACCCCAAAAGGTAAGCATTTTTTAATCATTTCAGGATATTGAGGCAGCCGCAACAAAAGTAATGAGTCTCACAAAAAAGCACTTCCAAAACTGCTCCAGAAAGTTCCAAGAATGATGCAGTAAATGCAAAGTGAGGTAGGGTGTTCTGAGGGACATGATTTTTTTTTTAATTTGAGCATTCATCATATTTTTAGATCAGACCTCATATCTAGATTTCTTTGAACTTTCAATTCAAGAGGAGGGAATTAAATTACATTCATGGACTAATTCATGAAACCAAAACTCTACCACTGACTTTTTTCTATGATTTCAATCCAGTGACTAAAAGAGGTTTGAGGCTGAGGATTTAGCTCAGTGGTTCCGTTGCTTGCCCTGCAAGCACAAGGACCCAAGTTCGATAGAAGAGGTTTGGTATCCTCTGAGCACAATTCTGAGATGCTATGACTGGCAGTGAAAGTTTAATAATTTGAGTATTGTGTATTTTTTGCTTTTTGTTCCTTTGAGTTTTGTGAGACAGGGTCTCATTATGTAGTTCTGTCTGGCTTTGAACCCACTATGTAGCCCAGGCTGGTCCTGAACTTGGGGTGATCCTCCTGCCTCAGCCTCTGGAGTGCTGAGGTTACAGGTGTGTGTCACCATGACCAGCAGTATTTTGGCTTTTCTACAACCAATATGCAGTATTACAGAATCCCTCATATTCTTCAAATTAGGCACAGAATTCTATTCAACCACAGGCAATCATTTAATTAGTTACCATGGGATTTTACTGTTACAATCAAGAAAAACAATATTTTATTTTATCTCCTTTCATCTCAATAATAAACTAAAAGTTCTTACCATCAACCCTTAAACTTAGCCTATTGCTAATACACATGACTCCAACTGAATTTGGCTCATCTATCAATATTTTAAAAATCAGTAAATCTATAGCACCACTGACAAAATAAAGAAAATGAAGAAACCTGTCTCAGAAAATAACTAGTGCAGTTCCTGGAATTTACTATTAATATACTATCTTTTCATAGTGTTCTTCTACTAGAAGTGCAAATTTCCACAATGATGACTGTAGACTGAAAGAAGATGAGAAAAACAATTGATTCTCCAATGAGACACTGATAGCAAAAGAAAACTGAGGTGCTATTATAGGAAGAGAAATAAACAGATCCTGTGCACCAAAAGCAGCTAATGTTATTAATTTGCAAAACAATTAAAAATGTTAAGGAGGCTACATGAATTAATGGGAATTTAAATAATATCATTTTAGAACTAAGTACGCTACAGAAGAAAATAAAAAATGGCATTAATCCTTTGATAAAATCCAACATCCATTAATGATAAAAACCCTGAAGAAAATAGGTATAGAAGGACTTTATCTTAATCTGATAAAATCCATCCATGGCAAACCTACTGCCAAAACCATATGAAATGGGGAAAAACTGAAAGCTTTCCCTCTAATATCAGGAAAAAGACAAAGATGCCCACTATTACCACTCCTGTTCAACAGAGTTGTTGAAACATTACCCAGAGCAATCATGCAAGAGAAATAAATAAAAAAGGATACATATAGGAAAAAAAGAGCTCAAATTATCATTATTTTCAAATGGCATGATCCTCTACAAGTAGACCAAAGCATTCCACCAAAAGACTCTTAGAATCAATAGCCAAATTCAGTAATATAGTGGGATACAAAATCAATACATGGGAAACAATAGCATTCTTGTAGACTAATAATAAGCCCACTGGGAAAAACAATGAGGAAAACCACACCATTCCCAATAGCACCAAGAAAAATTGCATACTTAGGAATTGACCTAACCAAGAAGTGAATGAACTCTGCCACAAAATCTATAGGACTCTATAAAAGGAGTTATATGAGGAAAAAACATAGATACTGGATAAGGAGAACCAATACAGTTCATAATGGCCATAGTTCCAAAATTGATTTATAAATCTAATGCAATCCCAATTAAGATATCAGCAGCATTCCTCACAGAACTGGAGAAAACAATCATAAAATCCATATGGAACTAGAAGAGAATCAAATTTTTAAAAAGCAATCTAGGGTAATGAGAGCAAAGAAGGAAGTTCCACAATCCTGGATTTAAACTTATGTCTCAAAGCTACAGTACTAAAAAAAGAAGCATGGTACTGGCACAAAACAGACATGTGGATCAACAGAACAGAACAGAGGATGCAGAAACAACCTCAGCCACATTCAGCTATTTAATCATTTTATTTTTTCCCCTCTGGGTATATGCTTTTATTTGATTTCAGCTAGCAAGAGACTAGACTAGTTTTCACATTCAAAGTGTTAGTCTTGATGCAGCTGACAATGAAAGCACAAATAAAGTGAAATTAAAATAATTTTAACAAAGGGGGAATCTGACAATCTTAAGATAGATGAATCGAAGAAAACATCTGGTCATTGAACGCTTACTGATGCCTGTTTACCCATCCACTGTGATAGATGTTCAGTAATAACAAGATAACCAGCTTGGTCCTAGGCCTCAAGAAGGGCTTACTCCACTGGGTGTTACTGTAGCTCTCAGGACCTGTCACTTTGCCAGAAGGATATCGGCCTAATTTTTCTTGAAAGCTAAAGCTTCTAAAGGCTAAAGATCTGTACTCTTACTCCGTACTGTAAGTATATTTTGCAGATTATTTAACACCCAGTTATACTTTTTACCTTAAATCTGCTATTTAATCTTTGATAAAGGGGCCAAACATATACACTAAAGGAGAGATTGCCTTATTAATAAATGGTGCTGGGACCCTTGGCTCTCTGCAGAGGAGGGAATCCAGACTCATTTACCTCCATGCACTGAACTAAATGAACCAAAGATCTAAGTGTTAAAATGGAAACAATTGGCTGGAAAATAAAATAAATAAAACTTTTGAAGACATCACTGTAGGCAAGAATTTTCTGTACAGAAAACCAATGGCAAAGGATGTAATTTCTATCAACATTTAAATATAATCAATTTAAACTCTAGTACCAAATATTAAGAAAATAGAACTTAAAGTCACTCCAAATAAATGTTGGAATGGATAAATGACACAACGAAAACATTTTTTATCACCACCCACAAGGAAACATATATGTGTGTGATCTATGAGTATATGATCTATATTATGATTGAATATGTCTATGAGATTTGTAGAATTCCAAGTTAGTAAGCAAATGGTATAATATTCTACAAATGATAGTAACAGAACCAATCAGCCATTGGGATCTCAGCTGTACAAAAAATATTTTCAGGTAAGATAATTACTACAAAGTTAAAATATATGAATTGACAAATAAGTCCCTAAATAAGACCATATCAAAAACTGAAAATTAGAAAGTTTTTTATGTAGCCTTGGGAAAGACTAGTGAGTGTAATGTAAAGAAGAAACTTTAAGGAAAATGTTAATTGAAATGTTTCAATAAATTATTTGTGTAGGAAAACACCAAGAAGAAAAAAGGCAATTTAAAAATATCTGTCCAGTTATTGCAAAGTATAATTATTTAGAGGAGAAATTTTTCCATGATTATCTAGTATTCTGCATAGTTTGGATTCTCTGATCTAAGATATTTACAAGTAAGCATGATTTTCCATGAAAACATTACAAGAAAGAAACATTTAATGCACATCTCCATCTCTTGATCAGGCTTAATTTTCTCTTTACATTTTGCACAAAGACTATTTGTAGATGAGACCCAGAGAGAAGCCAAGGAGTTTTGGAGTAAGGGTTTCAATTTTTAATAGCTGCATAGGCTGTATAGAAGTCAGTTTCCTTGAAAATATAAAAGTAACTTTTCCAATACTAATTGAATATGGCATACCAATACAAGGGTCATAATTATTTCTATTATGCAATTTTACCTAGAACTTATCAGGAGTTAATGTATACTAATAAAAAAAATCAGATATTTGATTTCATTCAAAAGTAAGAATGGTCATTGCTTGTACAGGTAATGGTACGATAGATGTAAATATTTCTGTGGCTGAATAGGAAATACATGAAATAAAGGGCACCAGAGGCCATGCAACCTTCTGCATGACCATAGGTTAAGGGTTGAAACACAGGAAGAAGGAGATAATATGACTTCCAAAATATGGTGTGACTGAAAACAGAAGTGCAAATTTTTAAAAGAGTGAATAGAAAAACACACCTTGCTGCGAGGCTCCATGCTCACTATATTTATAAGAATGAACAGTGATTTGTTGAATAGTTCACAAGATAAAAGCTTTTCACAGAGATCTACATTTAAAATAAGAAATACCAAGTCATGGTGCTACCAGATATTTTGTGAGAAGACTAGTTATGTAAGGTGTTTACAGAGGAGCAGGTACTGGACACAATAAGATGATAGTGTGTAGGAAGAAAGCAGTGAAAATTAGAAATTAAAAGTATATAAAGAATTGGAGTTATGATGAATTTGGGTACAGAGTGAATGAGTTAACAAAAAGAAAAGGGGTTTTTATTTATATGACAATACATATAAAGATATTTTTTTTATAAAATGCATATATGCATGTGTACTTTGAAATGTGACAAAAGAGAGGAATGGCAAATGTATTGCAATATTTTAAGTGCAAAGGAGGTACACTGAGAAAATACAATTTGTATGTCTTGATTTTCTGGGCAAAATATAAAAGCCTGTGATGTTTAGGGAAAAAAAATTGATCTATTTAAAAGTCAGTTGGAGGGTTGGAATGACATGTTAGTAAATAATTCAATTGAAATACAGTATATCTACCAAAAAGCTAATAAACCATAATTCTACAATTCAATATGTGTTTACCATCTGAACACAACAGAGGCCTCTTGCTTCTTCTCAAACTATTTAAAACCACAAGAAAATGCCATTTCTGGCTTAACAGTGACAGAAAACAGATAATTCTCTAAACAATAAAACTCTGTGAGCTGAACATGGTCTGAGTTCCCAAGTTAACCTGGTAAACTAAATTTCAGTGAATGACAAGGCCCTTTTGAACGTTCTAGGGATGTGTGAATATTTTTTTGTTTTGCTTTGTTTTGTTTTTTAACCTTGGCACAGCTCTGGAAAGTAATCCACTGCCAATGAAGCAAGTACAAAGATACTTGCTAATTTCAATGAACCATTAAAAGCCACTCAGCCCGAGACACGGATGAAGTCTACTTGCACTGTGATGACGACTATGGGCAGAGCAGGGAGCCAGAAAGATTCTCCCAACCCTCACTGTAAAACCTTAAGCATGAAGCCAAGCTGGGCTTCTGGATTCTTTCCTTGCACTCACCAAAACTGCTCAAGTATTTACATGGGTTCAAGGAAATACGCATTGCTTCAGGTCATAAAAGCAAAAGTATCTTCCACATGGCAGGAAGAGGAAACTTCCAGAACCAGAGTTCTGTAGGTATTCAAAGAAAAAGCTTTCTACCCTTAAAACGGGTCAGGAAACAGTCTACTGTCCAAGCCGTCTAAAATCAGTCAGTGCTTTGCTGTCCCAAGTAGGTAGAGAAATGTGGCCTGATAACACTTCTCCCCTTAAACCTCCCATTCACAGACTCTAAGACTCATGCTGGACCAGAAGAACAAAGGACCTCCTGACTCTCATGCAAGCTCCAAATGGAACAGCAAGGGACACTAATCTGTCAGTTGGCTGCTGACCTACTGCAGAACCTAAGGCGAGACTGTCTTCTCTACATGTAAACAAAAAGAGGTTGCCAAGACTTGACATTTAAAGGAAGGAGAAAAACTTTTCACTGAGCCAAGCTGACAAATTCCATTAAGTAGCAGTAGTCTTCCACTAAAAATAATTGAAACTGGGGTTTTGGGGAAGTTCCTGTGGCAATATGTAAATCCAAATCCAGTTTACCTGCTGCTACATTCTCTCATTGCCATGACAAGAGAAAACACATGCCTATTAAAATAGCATTTCTGGTGGCCTTTACCCTTCTCTAAAAATTATCCAATGTTCAGTCAAAGAATTTGAAACAACTCAAGAGAATAAGAGAGCAAAAGTAAAAATTTTCCAAAAATCACATTGGAAGATATCTCATTGGTTAGACCATGCATACACAGTTCATAGTAATTATGATTAATATAATAAAAATCTAGTAAAAAAGTGGCCAGTTATTCTAGGAGATCAATCCTTTGTTATAGTAGTCTTTGTCTGGTTACATGGAGCCCACATTTAAAAGTGGATAGCATCTAAAAATACCCTCACTGAAACATTCAGAAAACAATAATATTTGGACGTCTATCTGAACATAGTTGCCAAGTTCATATGTAAAATTAACTGTCATTACTGTGGAATTATTAAATGAATAAAAATAAAAAGTATATGAAGATTAAAATTCTTCTCTTGAACTTAGAAATTTCTCTTTACTTACTGATTATGTATATTGACTCACATAAACACACATATGCATACACACACGCACATGCACATATACACACAAATTTTATTTAATTGCTTCAGACCCTCTATGATAGGTTCACCGGCTTCTTTCTCCTCTGAAGACTTATATTCTCTTGGCCTTTATTAGAATGTGTATCTCTGTCATTGTTTAATTTAGTTAATTGCATTCTGAATCACCTAGGGAAGAGCTTTTACATTCTGCATCACATAACCAATAAGTTGTTAGGTTGTTAAAATTCTACTTCCATGTTATTTCTCATATTATTTGTATTCTTTTCATTTTTAGTTGTCAGTAATTATTTCCCTGCAGGAATTTATGATTGCTAATCCAGCATAGGGAAGGGGAATCATAAGAAGGCTACCACCTACTCCACCTTCTCCTGGCAATCTATTCTTCTGTGGAGCCTGGTTAATCACTTTGGAGCAGAGTTCTAGTCCTGTTGCTTCCTTGGTAAGTTGATTTGCAGGCCCCTTATTACTTAGAGTATAAGCTCCTTTGTTGATAAGAGCCTCTAAATCTTATCCCAACTAATCTGTCCCACTATATAATGCAGAGTTTGTGTTCATCAGTTTTTTCTACATTTTATTTGTTGTTATTAGGTAAACACAATTTTCTTTCTGATTTAATCTTTTATCTTGATATTATTGAAATTGTTGTAGGGCTTTTAAGGTGTTGGTGAATTAATTGGAATTTACTACAGAGTCTATTAAATAACATCAATGTTTACTTAGTTTTAAAAATTTTTTCCTTGGTTTTATAACTCTGGATGTAAGAATAGTTTTAAGGTAGCAAATGTTGAGTTACCTTTATGATATCTTGCAAGCTTGTCTCGTGCTTCAATTACAGGGCTGTTTCCTTATAAATCAGTTGACTTGGATTATATCACTACAGTCAGTGCTGCACAGCTATTTACCCCATCAGGTTGAGATGAATCTATTTCTTGTTTTAAAATTATATATATAATAACTAATTATTAAGTTGTATAAAATGTTTGTACTTTTATTTGAAGATAAATACTATTTTTCCCTTTCACAATAGTGAATTTTTTATTCTGAACAAAATTCCATTGGTCTTGATGTGTTGATACTATATGCATATGATTTTGATTTCAATTTTCTTAATAAATTTTCTTCATTTATTAAATATTAAGAAAAAGATTAAGCATTTTCAAAGCCTTCATGAGTTATTGTTGTTTGGTGTACTTATTTCTGTCTTTATTGTTTAGCAGGAAAACATTCACCTGGTTTATATATCAGAAAGTACCAAAATCACAGCAAGTACACCATCATTGTGGGGCATTACTTTTATGCCTTAACAAAGTTCTTCATATTTATACTACCAAATTAATCTTCCCTTCCCTTCACACACTGATGGCACTTATACACATTGTGTGTAACTTGATTTTTTCTGTTAATGCTGTGAATTAGAGGTCTTTCTGACATAAAAAAGTCTCAAACTTTTGAAGAAGCCTATTTATATATTTATTTGTACTTGAAGATTATTCTAAGTTCTCATGTAGATTTAAAGAATAATACCCAGATATCTCATACACTGTTTTTTTCTTTTTTTCTTTTTTTTTGGTACCGGGGATCGAACTCGAGTCCTTGCGCTTGCGCAGCAGGAGGCGAAACCACTGAGCTAAATTCCCGGCCCTATCTCATACACTCTTGAGCCAGTTTCTCCAAATATTACCATTTTGTATAGGGTACAATAATATAGAAAATGAGAAGATGATATGTACCTGCTATATTTATTCACATATACCACTTTCCATATACTTATTATGCATGTATTGAACTGCAGTGAAGTTCACTTTAATATATTATTATACAACCACTTCTGTTTCTTTTTTAGGTTAATTTTGACATGGCTTTTGTTTGCTCTGTGTTATTCATCATTCATCAATAGACTGAAAATATGACTGTGGTCTCATAAAATTTTAATGGAGCTAAAATATTTCTCTCACCTCTTGCCACTGTAGCAATGGTAATGCCACAGCACCATCATTACTCACTTGTTGCGGTTTCAGTGTTGGTTTTAACAAACCTACTGTGCATGCCAGTTGTAGATGTTAAAAATTGTGTATATTTATGCAGAACACATCAAACTTTCTAATAATAGTGAGAGATTATGTGTTTACTGTAATATACTTTTAAACATTATTTTAGGGCATATTCCTACTACTTATTAAAAAATGTTTACTGTAAATGAGTTTACTCTGTCTCATTGGTGGAAGCCAAGGAGTGTGGCAGGTTATACCATCTAGATCTGTGTACATATTCTATAGGATTAGACTAAAATAAAATTGCCCATTGATACATTTCCCCGAATGTACTTATTTTTAAGTGAGGTTCTTAATGACAGAATAGTTGGGTCGAACTTTTAAATCTATATTCTCATGATCTTTTTTTTATCTACAAGTTTAAACCATTTGTATGTAATTGTTACTATGTTAAGGTTTAAGTGACACATTTTAATTATTTTCATATTTTTGCTCTGCAATTTAAATCCCTGTTTTTTAGCCTGCCTATGTTATTTGAGCATTTTAAAGAGATCCATTTTTATTTATTTCACCTTTGGAATAAATTGTTAAAGCAATGAATTGCAGCAGAAATGATGCTACTAGAATTTTAAGGCTGAGTTAGAGAAATATTTAAACTTCTCTCTTGGCTATTGTGAATCCTTGCTCCTGGAATACTTACTTTCAGGGAAATCTGTTATTGGAAGAAATGCAAATTAATGCAACCTCTTAAGATAAAGAGACATTTATCATACAACAAGACAATTCAGAGATATTATCAAAGGTAAAACATGGGTCTACAAAAGATGTAGTATGGATATTATACCAACATTATACACAATAATAAAAATGTAAATCAAAGCAAATGCATATTATCTAATGAATAGATGAACACATTGTAGTATACACATGATATTGCAAAGAAACAAATATTTGATACATACAACAATACAGATAATCTCATAAACACATTAAGTTAAAGAAATCAAATACAAAATACCACACACTATATATATTTCCATCCATATGATGTTCTGTAAAGGGGAAACCATTAGAACAGAAAGCTAATTGGTAGTCCAATAGAGACAGCCACTGGTGGGAGTGAATATCGATTCCTCAGAACCCTGAGGAAACATTTTAAAGTGAGAAAACTGTTTTAAATTGATGATAAGGGACATACAGTTTATCAAATAATGCCAAAAATGACAAAATATTATCGCTTTTAAACTCCTTTCTTTTTCTTCCTTAACTCCCTTCTTTAAAACTTGCTATGGTCTCACCTCATCCTTCCGAAATTCAGATGGAGAAGTCCTTATGCCCATGATGACTGTGTTAGGAGAGATTAGGAAGCAGGTCTGGGAGAGCTGGTTCACTCCTGGGGGCAAGGCTTTCCTGGGATTCGCACCCTTATCAAGGAGACCCCGGATTCCTACCCTACACAGACCTTGGAGTCCTGTAATGAGTCAGGAGAGTGCCCTATTCCTGAACCACACCTCTCCAGAAGAGACGCTAGCAGGGTCTCAGCGTTGGACTCCAGAACCACGGGAAATCAGTTCGCTGTTTATAAATCACACAGTTTCTGTATTTTGTTGTGACAGCCAAATGAAGCATGGCAGGAGTAAACCTTGAGCCAGGTAGTGACAGGATGTGAGTGTGGAGAACACAAACGTGGGAGGGCCCCTAGCGGAGCACAGTCAGCATTGACCCAGGGCTGGGAGGCGTGGATGTGACAGAGGAAGCTGCATTTTCTTGGTCTGCTTTCTCCTTTCCCAGTGTTAAAACAACGTGTCGTGTACGGCCTTAATCTCATCTGGCTGCCCCTGCAGATTATGAAATTTACGACTTCAAATATAGTTGTGAAGCGTTTCTTTCTTTTTATTTTTTTTTAATTAAATTCTTTATTGGTACATTGTAGGTACACAACACAATTACATTTCTCATTGGGAATTGTACCTTTACATAATGCATCTTGGTTCTTATTTTTTTCCCCATTCCTAGCCCTCCCTTCACCTCCTCCACCCTTCCCTACTTACAAAGAGTTTATGTTCATTTTTTCCATTTCTCATCATTTGTCCTTTCCCTTCTTTCCTTTCCCCTGCCCCTCCCACTACCCCTACACCTTTGGAACTTTTCTTCCTATTTTGCGTTATCGATTATTCATTCTAATCATTGGTACATTTTAGGTATACAATATATATCATTTGTCATTAGAAATTAGCACCTTTACATGGTCTCTCTTGGTTCTTATTTTTCACCCTTGCCCAGCCCTCCCTTCAACCCCTCCATTCCTCCCTATTTACAAAGATTTTGTTCCTATTTTTCCATTTTCTCATATTAATCCCTTTCCCTTCTATCCTTTCCCCTAGCCCTCCCACTTCCTTCCCCTTTGCCCCTTTTCTTCCTATTTCACATTACCTATTATACATTTTAGTCATTATTTACACTTTCAGTTTCTCACACCAGAGAAACTATTTGGTATTTATACATGTGTGTCCTATTTATTTCACTTAAGAGTATCGCCTCAATGTGCATCCACTTAGGTATAAATGTCTCTAATTTCTCATTTTTTATGGCTGAGTAGTACTCCATTTTATTAAAAAAAAAACACATTTTCTTGATACAGTCTCCAGTTGATGGGCATTTGGGCTGTTTCCAAGTTTTAGCTATTACAAACTGTACTGCTATGAACATGGGCACACATATATCACTGTGGTATGATTCTTTTAATTCTTTGGGGAAGCTCCCCAGCAATGGAAGAGCAGGGTCAAATGGGACTTCCACTCCTAGTTCTTTGAGGTATCTCCATACTGATTTCCACAGTGCTTGCACCAGTCTACACTCCCACCAGCAGTGGAGCAGGGTTCCTCTTTCCCCACAGCCCCACCAGCATTTGTTATTGGTGGATTTCATGATAGCAGCCATTCTCTCCGGAGTGAAGTGAAATCTCAGCCTTGTTTTCTTTTGCATCTCTCGAATGACCAGTGATGTTGAACAGTTTTTCATGTATTTATTTGCTATTTCTACTTCCTTGTATGAGAAATGTCTGTTCATTTCAGATGCCCATTTTCAGATTGGTCTTTAAATTTGAGAGGTCTGGTGTTTTTAAGTTCTTTATAGATTCAAAATAGTAGACCTTTGTCTGAGGAAGAGCAGGTGAAGATTTTTTCCCACATTGTGGGTTGTCTCTTCACACTGTTGGTGGTTTCAAATTGTCATTATTTGCAGATGACATGATACTCTATATAGAAGACCCCAAGAACTCCACCAAACGTCTTCTAGACGTAATAACCAAATTCAGTCAAGTAGCTGGTTACAAGGTCAACACACTAAAATCAATAGTTTTCCTCTACACCAATTACAGACTCACTGAGAGAGAAATAGGTCAAATAATACTTTTCACAATAGTATCCAAAAAACTGAAACCCCTAGGAATCAACTTAATGAAAGAAATCAAAGACCTCTTCTCTGAAAACTATGGCACTCTGAAAAGAGAGATTGAAGATGATATCAGAAAATGGACAGACATCCCCTGCTCCTGGGTAGGAAGGATTAATATAGTGAAAATGGCCATACTTCCAAAACTGCTATATAGATTTAATGCAATTCCAATTGAGATCTCAGCAGCATATTTCATGGACATTGAGAAAACAATCCAAAAATTCATTTGGAACAAGAAGAGACCCAGAATAGCAAAAGCAATTCTAGGTAACAGATACATGGCAGGGGTGATCACAATCCCCAACCTGCAACTATACTACAAAGGTCCTGTGATGAAAACAGCATGGTACTGGCAAAGAAACAGACCTGAGGACCAGTAGAACAGATTAGAAGATGCAGAAACAATGCCAGACACACTCAGCTATCTCATCTTCAATAAAGGAGCCAAACACCCTCACTGGAGGAAAGATAGCCTCTTCAATAAATGGTGCTGGAAAAATTGGGTTTCAACTTGTCAAAGATTAAAACTAGACCTATATATCTCTCACCATGCACTAAACTAAAATCAAAATGGACGAAAGATCTAAATATTAAAATAGAAACTCTGAATCAGTTGGAACAGAGGTTAGGTAGAACCCTTGAAGATATCAGTGTAGAAAAGATTTTATGAACAAAATTTCAGTTGCCTGTGAACTAGCACAAACAATCAACAAGTAGGATCTCTTCTTATTAAAAGGCTTCTGCACTGCAAGCGTTTCTTATTTTAATAATACTTTTACACTCCGCCAGGAATAAACACTGTACCTATTGCCTAAGTTGCCTTTCCTCTCCCACACTTCTTTTTCCATCTTTCCCCTTGTTTCTGTCTACATCTGTTTTTTCTCTCATCTTATCTTCACCTTTTCTTCCTTCCTTATGTCCTTTTTCTTTCTTATCTTTCTCCCTTAAACAGTAATAAGGATCATTTCCACTTGATGCGATGCTTTTCGAGGTGATTTATATCTATATGTCAAAATTTGGGTTATTGTGGCTAGGAATTTGGTTAAATGAAAAAAGGGCCAATAATCCAGTACACTGAAAATAGTAGAATTACATTTTCTAATTATCAGAGAAAAAAGTTACAATTAAGAAAAACAGAAACCCCTAAAATAAACTTATGGTACTGTATTGGAATTAATATGAGAAATCAAGGATAGGGAGGTACTGTGTATGTGTGTGAGCATACACATGCATGTGTGTTGTACACCTTGTGTATATGCATATATTGTGCCAACCAAATTGGGACTCAAATTTTAGTTTATAAACACAATTTTCACTAAATAAAAACAGCTCCTTGTAGAAATAGATAATACATAAAATAAGTATTTCAGCTGTACCTCTTTGATTGGATCATGGGAGAGAGAGAGAGAGAGAGAGAGACCAGTCTAGCCACATTTCTAGCCTCCTGTCTTTGATCTACACACATCCTTTGCCATTATCTATGGCAGTTTCAGTAGCTACTACCACTAATCACCAGTTGACTTTCAACAGCAGACTGCCCTTGGACACTGCCACCGAGAGGTGAAAGAGGGTTCACACTTCTGTCTAACCCATTCTGGTCACTTCTCCAACTCCTGACTCCCTGTTTTATTTTTAAGTCTCTTCAGATAGTTGTCCAGAGTTATATATTATAACCAACAGGGAGATAAACTTCACTTTTTTTTTCCATTAGTTGTATGTCTCATAATAATATGAAAATGTAAACATTGACACTAATTTAACATGTTACAGAGCTTAGGTCAGAAAATATTTCGTATTATTTGAGAATACTAACCTTTTGAATTATACCCAATAAAAATGATCAGAAGTCTGCATTATATCTCTATCTATATTTATATATTATACATGATAGTTATGTAGAATCTTAAAACACTTGCAATTGAGAACTTTTCATAATAAAGTAATAACAAAAATAATAAGCATGAGTGTTTACATATCATCATCCAATGTTTTTCTTTTCCTCAAATCTCTCTTTTTCTTTTGTTTTTGGTACCAGGGATTGAACTCAGAACCTTGAGCCTTCAAGGCAGGCAGTGGCACCACTGAGCTAAATCCCCAGCCCTCCTCAAATCTCACAATCTCTAATGAGTTTATGAAGTATACACTGACCAGTCCACCCAATGATGATAAAATTCAGCTTTAGTGTGTCTTTGCTTTGGAGTTGCTTCATCTACCTGTTTAATGATATTCGATACTTACATGAACTTCATTGTAATAACATAGATGATAGCATATGAATAAATCACATGACTCAAGTTCAAGCTGAAATACTTCTTTTAAATACACAGACATATTTGGTTAGCATCACCTCTAGCTCTGTGCACTTTAAGGTAAATCTTTTTTTTTTTTTTTTTGAGGTAAATCTTACAGAATAGAATTTCCTCTCTCAGTTAATCCCAAACTTTAAGAGGTTTTTTAATGAAATGCTGAAAATTACTGCTTAGGGAGATTTCATTTAAAAAGAGTAATAAGGTATATGAACAAGAAAGTATTTTTGCTCTCCCTAAAAATTCTTAATAGAAACAAGGCAAACTAAAAGACTGAAAATACTCATCAAAGAATACATTTGTATTTCTACAGTAACATTAAGTAAACTATATGTACACATAAACATTTACTTTGCATCTTTTGCTGAAAGCCTGGAAATGTAAAAACACTATCATTATCCCATTCAATTTTCTTACATTATGTAAAGAAAATATTTTTAAAACATACTTTGCTTCTTTCAATTTATTAAAAGAAAAGTGAAATATTAATAACACTATGACTTTATATGCTGTCAATATTATTTGGGAAAACAAGATATACATATAGATAATCCAAATATGTATTGTGTTCTATTATATTTTAGAATCTTGCCTATCAGTTGACATTTAATTGACTGAAACAAGTCACATGAGAGTATAATACTTTCAGTCTAGTATTTTACTATATTTCAAACTCAAGAAATTCTAACTTTAGAGACAAGTTTGTGTTGTTTAAACTTGAAAACTGTTTTTTTAAAAATCTGTAGTTGAAATCTGACACAATGGTGGATACCTATAATCTCAGTTACTCTGGAGGCTGATGTAGGAAGATTCCAAATGCAAAGCCAGTGCAGGCAACTGAGCACGACTTTGTCTCACCATAAAACAATAAAAAGCAACATGGATGTTGCTCAGTGGTGGGCTGCTCCTGGATGTGATCTCCAGTAGGGAAAAACAAATGAGCTTCTTTTCACATTAAATTTACAAAAGAATAAAAATCTACGGCTTTTTCTAGACACCCAGTAAAACAGACTAAATGGACATAATTCACGGACCATTTATTTATCTGTTATGCAAGTTAGGGAATAAAATTTTTAAAATATGGTCTTCAAACCAAACTATGATACCCTTAATACATAAAGGCTTTATTTATAGAGGAACTTGTTCTGAGTAACTACTTCTGAAAATAATTTCCATATCTTTGATTTCCATTTTTACTTTTAAAAAATCCAGATCTATTAGAATATAATAGTGAAGGAGAAGTAATTCTTCTCACCCTTCACAATCACTGTTTTCTACTTTGAAAAAATAAAGGTAATTTTTATGTGATCATACTGTTAATATTTTGAACTCACTCTGGGTATTAAAACTTCCAAATAGGTCATTTTTACATCAAAATATGCAACATTGTTGCAGGTATTAGAGTGAAATATAAATCTTTGTAGTCAAAGAGTATCCAACATTTTACTTTCAATAAAATTGTTTCAGAGGCCTCAGGCATGCAAGATAAGCACCCCGCCACTGAGTGCATCCTAGCCATTTCTGTTTTAGTTTGAGATAGTCTCTTTGGCCTTGAACTTACCCTGTCACTAAATTTGCAATCCTCTTGCTTCAGCCTCGAGAGTGGCTGAGATTATAGCCATGCCTCTGTGCCTAGAACAAATATTTTAAAGATTAAAAGGAAACAGATATTTTCAAACAAAAGAACTGAGGAATGTTTCCCTGGAGCCAGATTTTTAAAAATGTAATATTGATGGTAACTATGACATTTATTTATTATTTCTAAAAAGTGTGGGCATTATTTTTCTATCAGGTTAAGAAGTTATTAGAAGTTCTCAATCTTCAAAGGCTGTTTTGAATTTCTTTTACTTAAATTTTGTTGGTTTCATATAGTCTTAATCATATGTAACAATTATTTTTTCCATTATTTTACTTAATATTTAATGAGATTATTGAGTAGTATTGGAATATTTTCCCATACTTATTGACATGATTATATGTTTCTATTTTCATTATTTTTGATCTAATGAATCAAGGTAATAATTTAATGATAAGTGTTCCTTGTATTCTAGGTCTATGATTTACTTCATCTTTCAAAATAATTCTGATATCCTACTAATGCCAAATTCCATTTGCTCTACTATAAATTTTTTGATCTACAATAATCATGAATTTCTTTTCAGAATAATTTTATCAATTTCAGTTCAACATTATGCTGACAGTGAAAGATATATGAGTATATTTTCTTTTGATTTGCTCTAAAACATTTTAAAAAGCAGTCAGAGCTTTTAGATCTTTAAATGCAAAGGTGCTCTGAAAATTTAGCACTAAATAAAATGAATTTGTCTTTGCAGACCCTTGAAGCAATAATTATTTCTAATTTCTAATACCTATTTCTGCTACCACATTGAAATCTTGAGAGGACAGAGAATATTCTCTTGTATTTATTTTGTCCCAATAGATCATGAAAACTAGCAACTGCCAAAAAGTTTGAATTGGAATCCAAAGCTTGGGCCAAGCCATGTGTGCCATTGTTAAATGACTTTTCTCAATCTGTACATACATTTAGAATACATTGCTAGAAACTGGAAAATTTCTACAATTAGCTCAAAACAATAAACCAATAAGAACAAAAGAAGGTGGGAGAAATGTAATTAAAATCGCTTGACAAAAACTATGAGTTTTTATAGTTAGACAAATATAAATGTTACAAATAAAGTACACTATTAGTCATAGTGAAATGTACTTTAAATTTTTAAAATATATTTGAAGGATTCAGTGGTGGCTCTGTTCAATAAGTAACTATCATGAAGCATTCCACTTCACAAATCATCTATGCTACAAGAAAACTTCTTTGGAAACAAAATACCTTAAGAATTTCATTTCATAAACTCAGGGATTTAATCCTTTTAAAAATAATGATTTGAGGGCCGGGGATTCAGCTCAGTGGTTCCAGCACCTGCCTTACAAGCGCAAGGTCCCAAGTTCCATCCCCGGTACCAAAAAATAAAAATAAATAAATAAATAAATAAATAAATAAATATAATGATTTGTATTATTTTTGATTGATAAATGATCTAAAGATGATATTCTATAAAGAACAGATAGGGACATAAATCTTGCCATATTTGATAAATTGAATAAAACACAATTTATTTGACTTAAATCATTTCTTATTGCAATTTTCAAGTACCAAAAACCACATTGGGAAAAATAATACAGCTGATTGTCCTTTGCAAACTAAAGGCCTCCATGGCCCTTCCAATTTCCCAGTTTCAAAGAAGTCCCTAGAGTCTTTCCTTTGTCTTTTTAATTATTCAAGCATTATGTTAAGTACTTCACTGATCCATTTATTTAGCTGGCTTCATCACCAAGGCAGGTCACAGCATGAGGAAT
The DNA here is from genome assembly GCF_053883595.1 of Heterocephalus glaber. Taxonomy (NCBI): domain Eukaryota; kingdom Metazoa; phylum Chordata; class Mammalia; order Rodentia; family Bathyergidae; genus Heterocephalus; species Heterocephalus glaber. Next base: position 4,424,951 of record NW_028258151.1, on the reverse strand, counting down.
TCAATCAATCCCATCCTGAAGTTTGCCAAAAACAACACCAAAACTTAATCAGCTCAGGTCTGATGAAATATAGTTATTTGCTATTAATACACTAAAATAACTTATGGCATACATTTTATAATGAATCAGAGGCATGAAATTTTATGTCCAGGATCACATTTTTTATTTTTCCATCAGGAAATGCAGAATTTACTTTGATTCATCTAAAGTGAGTAAATGTTATTACAAAAAGCTCCTCAAATCATTATGCAAGAGAACATGCTCCTGGCTCAGTTACTTCCTTCCTCCTTCAAAAATAGAATAATCTTTTCATAATTTAAGAAGATTAGCACCCTCATTTTATATGGGTTTTCCCCAAATATTTCTTTTGTAAAGAAAATAGCCCAGTCATATCTGTTTCACACAATATGATAGACACTATCCTCTGCAGCTATGTTACTATTCATACTAACATTTAAAATAAAAATTAAGCTAAACTGAAAAAACTTTACCTACCTCACTAACATTTCAATTGCTTCATACGAATATAGCCAGTGACCACTATGTTGGATGGAACAGATACAGAGTAATTTCATCAGTATAGAGAATTTTATTGGACAACTCTATGCATTTAATCTGCTCTATTATTTTGCAAAATTCTTATCATCATCTAAAATTATGTTACACATATTTTTGTTTTGTCTTTATTGTGATAGACCTTACTTTAATTTCCACTCTCCTTAGTATCTAAAACTGTATATCCTGCTATAAAGTTGCTCAATAAAAGACAAGAAGTTAATCATTCCCCTTGTGCTTTATAGCTCTTCTGCCATTAGCTGTCTCTTAAATAAGCCTTGTCTATATTCCTTGTCATCATATTCTAGAACATTCTTAGAAAAGTGAGCCTTTCTCAACTATTTCTATGGTAATGGTGTGTTAGGGTCCATACAATGACCCTCAAAAGTTTCCTGTGTTCAGCCGTGGGGCTTTTGGATCATGAGCTTACTCTCTATCAATGGATGGATCCATTGATGTGTTAGAGTGTACCAGAAGATGGGGCCTGGCTGAAACAGGGGTGTCCCTGGGGGTATATTCTTGGAACCCATTAAGGCATCTTGCTATGCAGCTCCTCCCTTCTCTCTCAGCTTTCTGGCTACCATAGGAGTAATATTTCCTCCACCAGGCCATGCTGCCCTGCCATTGCTGCCTCGCAGTCACCTTTTTACTAAAATCTCTGAAAGTTAGACCTCTCTTGCTTTAATATTTTGGGTGTAAGGTATTGTATCACATTGAAGGGGAAGTAACTAAGATACAGTAGGAAGGTGAGAGGATATTCTATTGCCTCCCTGCCCTTCTATGCCTAGGGCACAACAGAGTTTAGAAGAAAAACATAATGGAAAAGAAAACTCAAAAACAGTCAATCCAAATTTTCAAAAACTATATGCAAAAAAGAAATCCTTTGCAGATTTGAGTTTCTAACCTCACCATTCCTCTCATAGATGGTGGCTAAATCATGTGTGTCTGGTAAATCTTTGCATTTAAAATTACAAACAATTTGCCTAAAGAAAATGATGGAAATAGAGGCAAATAGTATCTGCTTGACTTGAACATCACAAATGTAACAGAGAGCCTAATCTGATTCATCTCTTCAGGATCTTGCTATATACTCATCACAGATCTGAAGGAAGTGTGATTTTAAATAAGAGAGTATAAATGTCTGCATCTCCTTTCAGTAGCAAAATTAAAAATTAACTTCTTTTTGAAACTTAAAATGCAAAATATTAAATGCCAAAACAGATCTAATCAAAGAGAGACAAAATTACATATTTTTCTTAAAATTAATACATTACATAATAGATATAGGGACTAATTTCAGATTGCTGGGAGAATACTGTTAGTGACAGAAAATTTTTTTCTCTTGATAACTCATACTGAAGTCAGTGTGTCAGCTTGTGGGACATGCACAGTACGAAGATTCAAGTTAGAGTTATGTAAATTTAATACCCTGCTAAATATCTTGAAGTGGCTGAGTGACTTGAGCAATGTAACTTCCTTGAGCATGAATTTAAGAAAAAACTTATTAAATGCATATTTATTGAAAATCCTTTATTTGATATAATTTTTCTCATTCATTGAAATTACTGGTGAAAAGGGATCTAAGACAACACTTTGATCAAACTTAACATCCTATTGAATAACAAATATACTGCATATGATTAGAATTCCTCTGGAACCATTGTGGAATGTCCAGGCTCAGATTTACCTCCTATAATATGAAGCCATGAAACTGAAAAATGTATACAATAATAATTTAAAATATTGGGCAACATTTGTGTAGGCCTACAGATATTAATACAAGGGAAAAAAGGAAGAGCATTATAAGTCACTCATTTTTCTAATGTGAAGTGATTTCCAAACAGCACAGGGAGAGAGTGAAAAGGAAGAGAAGCTCAGAGCCACCTAAATTGAAGCGCAAGACATAGTCGTTCATGATACTCAGATGACCAAAAGTTGTGAGCCAGAGATGCAGAAAAAAGACAATTACACGGAAAAGGACCTACAGAAATATTTAATGAGTACTAGGCCCCTCTTCTATGGAGTAATATCCCACAAGGCAATCTCATAAGGCTCATCACCTGGGAAACTTTGTGCACATTACAGAGGGGGCACATGTTAAAAGTAGCACCCTTGACTGAAACATACTAAAGAACTTTCCATGCTTATCCAGTATTCAGGAGAAGACAAATGAAAATTTATTGCTTTGCAGGGCATGCACAAATTAAATGATTCCAAATTAAATGAATACTATAAGGGAAAAATTTGACAAAATTAGTATTTTAAATGCTACAGATACCATAAAACTGAGAGAACATAGCTCTAACTGAGGAAACGAAAATTTTTAAATTAATGCAATAAAAACAAGAAAAAGGAAAATGAGGAAGAAATAAAAAGTATAAAAATAGGAAAATGATAGATTTAAAATCAATATAAATGGAGTAAAATCAATAATAATTATAAAGACAGTCAAATTAAATATAAATATGCCAATTATTTGCTGAGCATATAAGGTATATAAATGTAAATATATATATATATATATATATATAGGAAACAAGTGAAATGAATATAATGATACAAAGTATTATACAAAGACAGAATGTGACAAGGCTATATTGGCCAAATTAATAATAGGCAGTGTCACATTATGAATAAACAATGAATAGTGGCATTTCATAGTGACAGAATCATCAAGCCAATGCAAAACAATTCTGAAGTTGTATACACCCAGAAAGGTGTTCAAAATATTTTAAGTAAAAATTAATAGAACATAAAAGTTAATACTGTAATGAAGAAAAATAATTGAATATTCCAATATGTGTCATTCCTTGATATAAATAATAAATAGAAAATAAGTTAAGATGTAGGAGAACTAAAGAATGCAATAAAAAATTGGCATTACTGACATTCATAAACATAACATACAACATAGTCTATGTTCTTTGTCCAAATAGCATAATATTTTAATAAAATATATCAGATGATATATTATAAAAGAAGTCTCAAAAATGTAAAAGATATTTGCACAGTATCATATCTGATCATGTTTGTCATATATTAAATATTGACAAGATTTTTTTAAAAAGTAGTTAGTTGTTTAGGAAATAAAATATTGGTTAAAAGGTAAAGAAATACATTATAAAATATTTTAAATTTAATGAGAATTGAAAGACAGTATATCCAAATTTATGAGGAAAAGAACAGCATTAAACAGAAGTGCTAAGATCAAATATATTTTCCTTATTTTGACTCAATATTATATTTGAGTTTTTTCCCAATGCAATGAATCTAGAACAGTAAATTTACATATAAACTGTAAAAAAAGATGTAAAACTATGTTGCCTAATAGAAGAATACATAGGTAACTTAATTCATTAGAAAAAGATTTAGCAAGTTCTGCAGACAAGATTCTCAAAACCAGAGAAGTAAGGTTTGTGCTGTGACTGTACCTGACCACATGTTTTTGAAACCACTGGAAATGGTCCATGGGAAGTTTGAAAAAATTTGGAGATATGGGCTAGAGAACCCTAGAACTCTGAAGCCAATCCTACTGGGCTAAGAGGTCAGAATGTTGAAGAAAATTCTGACAGTAAAGGTGAAGCTTAAGGGGTTTTAGTTGGGAAAAAGGATACCACTGGCAGTTGGACTAAAAGCCATCAGAGTTATACTCTACAAGAATATGTGTCTAGATTTTGCCCATATCCTAGTACTTTGCAGTAGATTGAAATGAATTAATTTGGCAGAGTATATTTCAAAACAGCCCAACATGCAGGCTGTTACATCGGTACAGCCAGTTGCCTTTAGCCAAATTTATGACACTTGAGGCCAAAAGACAGAACAGAAAAAACTTTGAAAAACTTAAATTTGGGCACAAATGAACTACAAAAATTTAGAGCCAAATGAAGTGTAGCTCACAAATAAGTTAATACTCTTAAAAAAGGACTAATTACTTTGGATGGAGAAATAGATATTTCCAAGGCATCTCAGGAATGACCCCATCTATCAAAGGCTTAACTGTGCAAAAGCATAACTCTTTCATTTGAAAACAGAGTAATTGGTGCCCCTGCTTGAAAAAGTCCACCTAGGGAATTGGCTCCTGGGGATTTGTTTCCTTAAGTTCAGTTATCCAATACTCAGAGCTCTCAGCAGCAATGGTACAAGGGGACCCAGCTATTAATCTCAGTTGTAGTAATCCCTGGCATCACCCACATGCATGTGGAATGCAATTGTGCAGTCATGGAGACTTCCAGTTAGATTTCAAAGGAAGGTCTGGGAGAACAGGAAATTTACATCTGAGATAGCTATGCATGAACCTGTGTGAGTGATGCTGAAAGGGCAGCAGAGACCCCAGGTAGCTGAAGATGACATAAATGTGGAACATCTGCAGAGAAAGCTGTAGTCAGTGAGTAGAGCCAGTTACCAACTGAAGTAATTGGTACCTTAGGTAAGGAAATTGGGCCATAACCAGTAACGCCACAGGGGAGGCTACCCAAGCCCTTCGAAGTTCACCTCTCACCACATCATACCCCAGGAGCTATACATGAAAATAAAGGACTTAACGTTTGCCCTGCTGGTTTTTCCTCTTGCTTTGTTTTAATTGTTTTCTATTCTCTTCTGGCTCCCTTTTGAAAAGAGATGACTTACTCTATGCCATTATATGTTGGAAATACTTAACACTGTCTTTTATTTTTATAGTGACTGACAGTGAAGAGTTTGCCTTGACTCTTGAAGATTTTGGACTTGGGTTTTTCAGCAATCCTGAAACAAAACTTTTGTGACTCTTGGATAGGCACTTAAAGGCATTTTCCACATGTGAAATGAAAATGAGTCTTGATGCCTTAGTTCTAAACTGTCCCTCCAATGTTTCATGTATTCCAGGATGGGGTTTTAGAAAGGTGTTTAGATCTTTAGATCGCTGGTGAACTACACACATCAGTGGATTAGTCCATCCATGGAACTGTAGCTAAATGTGCTATTGGAAGGTGAGACCTAGTATGAAGATCTGTGTCACTGGAGGCATTCCTCCCTTCCAGATCCTCTTTTCCTCTGCTTCCTGACTCTTATAAGGTGTGCAGCTTTGATCCACCAGACCCTCCACTTTAGATTTTCTGACAACTAACCATGGAGTGAACCTTCCAAAAACTATGAGCCAAAAGAAACTTTGCTAAGCTGTGGATGTTGGGTATATTGTCTCAGTGAAAGGAAACTAACATAGCCATAAATCAATTTTTTATTTAGAAATAAGAATTAGAAAGTGATGCATAAGCTCACATTTATGAAAGCATAAAATGTGAAGTAAATATGGATATATGTAACAAAATGTATGCAAGAGGCTCTCACAAAGCTAAGAATATCACTAAAAAAATAAAAGAAGAAATAATTAAAGAGATACAACAAGAGCATGGATAGAAAGACTCATTACTATTGATGGGTTCCCAAATTGTTGTATGGATTTACTATAATCCAAAGCAAAAATTGAGAAGGCTTTAACTATTGAAAATTGCAAGCTAATTCTAAAATTTTTATGTAAATACATGAGGTCCAACTGAATATAATTTCTGATAATGAACAATAAGGTTTAGGATATATTCTACTTAGTTATATTAATTTGCAGTAATTAATGCAATATTATATTATTATGAAATAGAGGTGAATGCAATATAGAATAGAATTTACAAAAGTAGACCCATTAAGTCAATTGATGTGCAAAACTAGTGGAGCTAACTAAGTTCATTAGAAAGCTCTGGGATTTTCAAAAATATGATAGCAAAATAATAGAAAACAAAGATTCTTGATTCTTCTATTTTAAATGATTTTATTTCAATTTATGACATTTTAGATTAGTCATTAAAATATATATATGTAAATTGAATTTAGCATAAATTAGAAGGTCTGCTTCTTATTTGAAATTTTATTGTGTATATATTTCTGAGTCAGATAAACTGGTATTTTGATTCTTCTTTCACCATCTATTGGTTGTAAGACAATTGGCAAGATATTTAACTTTTTAAACTTATTTTAACATTTGTAAATTGGCTATTAAAACAGGCTTGCAGTGTTCTAGATAGATGTTGTAAGAAATTTAGCAGAGTTTCTGGAAAATTGTTTTTTCCTAATAACTATTCAATAGACTATTTCAGAATAATTTTCACTGTCTTTTTACCTTCCGCTTCTAAGTCAGTATCACCAATTCTCTATTTCCCAAAATATTTTAAATCTATTGCTTTCTCTTTTTTATGGCAGTTCCTTAATCTAGATCACCATTATCTCTCCTCAGGTTACCGAAACAGCCTCTAAGCCTGACCTTTGCTAAAACATTCATAATGCTGATACCACCATGCACTTTCTGAATTGCTAATGCGGAAATGCCCAGTAACCTTTGTTCAAGTTCAAACTAAAACCCATGCAGAAAGCTTATAAAATTGTTGTGGATCTAGACTTTTAAAAATAACAACAACAAAAACCTGTTCAGTGTCCCATTCTATCTGGCTCTATGTTTGATCCCCAGCCACTCTGCAGAAACTCACATTTTCTCACGCTCTTTTCCTTGACTGAAACCTTTTAGCACCTCATCTTTGCCCAAGTAACTGCTCTTCATTCCCCTTGACAAGAGATGACTTCTCATGTGATAGGAGGCCAAATGTTCAAGTACGTATTTGTGACACCACATATTTTGCCTTGCTGGTCTGTGGAACCTTAATAATACTACCATGCAGTCATTTGACACCTCAGCAAGTCCCCTGTCTTAGGAGAGCGGAGATCACTTCTAATTTCCTATAGATGGAATCTGCCATAAGGCTGGGTACACAATAAACAAGTGATGCTGAATGAATACTTGTTAAATATACTCTTACTGAATGAGGCTAATTCCCATAGAAAAGATTACAGGAAATTTTGAACCTGGTATTGCATAAAATTTTCTTCTTTACCCTCCTGAGATACTTCCCAGTCTCCACTTTTGCAAGTTAGTAGAATATTATGCTTGTTTGCTGATTCTGATTCCATTTGCATCTGGATTTTGTTATTGATCTAGACCCTGTGCTCATTCTATTCAGCTTCCCTATACTCTTAGAAAGCCATTAGTCCAAGATTCTAAATCTAATTATCCTTGGCTTTCTGTTTTAGCCAAATGTTGTTCTGCCATTGCTCATGCTGAGACCCAGTACTGGAAGCATTAGTCCAAGACAGAGATCAAATGCTTGCTGTTAAGGAAGGAAATTGGGGAAAACATTTCAAAACTTGTCATACAAACTCCTGAAAAACAAAACAAAACCAGAAAAGAGATTAAAAAGCTAGAAAACTGAACTAAGCGTGCTATTACAAGCATCTAATCTATCAACACCCTTTTACTATTGGGACATCTTCCTGTGCTATTATGTGTTTTGATTCTGTTGCTTTTTTACATTCTTTAAAATTTCTTTTATAGCAAAAATTCTAAAGGACAAAGACCTTTGGACATTAAGTATATAGACTTATTTGTTACTGCCAGGATTACTGTTTTAGCCTGTTCCCAAATTAAGTTTCATGTTTATCAGACAGAAGGTGACAAATACTTGGTCCAAAATAAATATGGTTACAGTATTTTCCAGATAATTTGTTTTGATCTTCAAAATTATACATTTCTAAACAAAAAAACTTCTCCAAAGCAAAGCTGTGAGTTTTGAGTTTTGGCTCAAAGAACAGAAATTTGTTTTCTCACAATTGTGGAGAATTGTGACACAGTGTGACTTCTGGTGGTCTTCCTGCTTGACTTGTACTTGGCCCATTTTGGGATAGTGGAGGAGAAGGGAGAGTGAAATTTCTGCTATCTCTTACAAGGAAGGATACCAAGTCATTAAATCAAGGCCATTCATGATCTCATGTTACCTTAATTCTCTCCTTTTGAACTCTATCTTCAAATATACTCAACTATATTAAAGGGAATAAGGGACCTCGATTTTGAGACCACACAATTCTGCCTATAGCACAGTGGAAACACAGATAGTTATCAAACCAAAGAGTAGCAATCTTCCCTGGGAGAATAGAATCTCACTGTGCTTGTCAAGTTCTTCAGTAGACTCCTGGGAGGGCTTCCTACAGGCCTTTTGGACATGAGAGCAAGAGAAGGATAAAATGAAAATGAGAGGCTGAGGTTACATTTCTAACTAGGAGAAAATAAATGTGCATAATAGCACATGTGGATATTACATGAATCCATACACAATTCAGGAACATATGCAGACAGAACACTACTTGCAGTGACTTGACTCATGATTGTCCAACTTTACAATGGTGTAAGTAAACCATTCAGTGGAAACCTCCCTTGGAATATAGATTTTTGATTCTTTCACAAGCTAGTGTCTGTAGGGCAATATTCAGGTCTTTCGTGAAGCTGAGTGGAAGCAGCAAGCAGCAGGCTCCAGACAGCCACAAGACTTGGGGGTAAGCAGAGCACAGGGTGTGTTATGTTGCCAGCATCTTTTCGATACAGTGTTCAATACATTTTACCAGAATCACCTATATATAAAATAAGCTTTGTGTTGTACAATTTTTCCCTACTTTAGGCTAATTTTAGTGCTCTGAGGACAACTCATCTAAAGTAGGTTAAGCTAAGACACAACACTGGTGCTTACTTATATTAAATGCATTTTCAAATTAAAGTATTTTCAATATGGGTTTATCAATATGTGACCTCATGTAACTCTGAAGCTTCTGTATTACATAAATTTAATAACATAAAAAATAACAAAATAACAAAAATAAATAACATAAAATTTAATAACATAAAAGAATCTAGTCATCTTGTTATACTTAGTAACATTAAATAAATCTATTTTTTATTTTTAATAATATTTTATATTTACTTATTTAAATTTATATTTACCTTTATATCTATACATTTAATTCAGAAAAGTGAAACATAGGCTGTTTACTATATTAGAAATAACGTCACATGTGTTAGACCAAAAAAGATGACAATTTTGTTTGTTTCTCTAGGCCCAGGATGCATAATGTTTAATACTCTCATAAAGCTTTTTGTCCAGTGCCCAGGAGGAAGCTCCCTGGCTGCCATTCCACTGCTCCCAGGTCAGAGGAGGTCAGCCAATCCCAGTGCCCAAGAGGACGCTACCTGGCCACCATTCCACCACTTCCAGGGCAGCACAGGTGAGCCAATCCCAGTGCCCAGGAGGAGGCTCCTGGGCTGCCATTCCACCACTCCCAGGGCAGAAGAGGTGAACCTTAAGGGGGCCAACAGCACAACCTTCCCCATTGAAATGAGAAGACACGTAAACAAGCCTCAAAATCAGACTTCCACATCACCTACACCAACCCCAAAGGGAAACAAGATGGAAAAATCTAATACTCAACCACTTGAGCTCCCTGAAATGGCAACAAAAGAGGATGTGGAAAAAATGAAATCAGAAATAATTTCTCAGATAACAGCAGAGATTGTGCCCATAGTGCAAGACATGATTAATAAATCTGGAGAGGACACAGATAAAAAATAGAGGATCTGAGGAACATGATGGAATCCCAACATAGGAAACAAATGGAATCCATAAAACAGATGCAAATAGATTTCCATTACATGAAAAACTCCATTGAAAATCTACACAGCAGAATGAACTAAAGTGAGGAAAGAATTTCAGATATAGAAGATAAGATTGCAATTAGTGACCAGGAAAAGAAAAATTGCTTTAAAATTGTAAAGGAACATGAGAAATAACCAGCAGCTGCAAAACGATGCAAAGAAGAATAACATAAGACTGATTGGAGTCAATGGAGAAAGAGGAGAGAGTGCAGATGACATAAAAAACTCTCCACAGAAGTGATGGCAGAAAACTTCCCAAGGAGGGGAAAAGAACTTGACATACAGATATGTGAGGCATATAGGACTCCAGCTAGCCTTGATCAAAAAAAATCTACACATAGGCATATAATAGGATCCCAAGAACCCAACAAAAGAACAAAATTCTACAAGCAGTGAGAGAAAAAAATCACAAGCAAAGTAAAGCCCATCAGAATCACAGCAGCAATCTGATTGCAAACTCTCAAGGCAAGCAGAGCTTGGAGTGACATATTTCAAGCCCTAAACGAAAACAGCCTCCAACCCAAAGTGATGCAGCCTGCAAAACTATCTTTCAAAATTGATGGAGAAATAAGATACTTTCATGATAAAGAGCACATTAGAAACTTCATGAATACCAAACCAGCACTCCAAAACATTTTAGACAGTATCCTAGGAAAAGACGATGAGGATCACAATCCCAGGAAGCCCAGCAGAATGAATCCACTGGGCGTGACAAATTAAACACAAATGGGGAGAATCCAACAAAAAGAAAGTCATGACAAGGCCTTTAAAACTTTTAACTTCATCTCCCTAATGAGTATATAATTCAATCTTGTTATTGTACTGATTAGTATTTTTATGATTCTAGTGTTGCACAGATTTCCTTGTGCTGTACTGGCTATTTATCATATTCTTGTGTCTTCTTTTTAATTGGGTTGTCTATTAATGAGCTCTAAGAATTCTTTATATATTCTGGTCATAGGTTATATGCATTGTAAATATCGTCTGTTTAAGGACTGCTTTTCATTTTAATGATGTCATTTAAAGTTCTAAATTTTGATGGAATCTCATTTATCATTTTTTTTTCTTTTATACATCATGTTTTTTTGTATCCTATGAAGTTCTTGCCTACCCTAACTTCATAAACATTTTCCCTTATAATTTCTTCTTAAAGTTTTATAGATTTAGTCTTTCACATTTAGGTTCATAGATCCTTTCAAGTTATTTTTATGTATGGAGATAAAGGATTGGGGTTAATTTTTTATATACAGATACCAGGTGTTCTAGTGCCATTTGCTGAAAACACTATCTTTTCCTCTGCTGTTGAATTGAGTTTATATTCTATAAAATGGTAATGTTAAATAATCTTTCATAACTCAGTGGACCATATATGTGTGGTTATATTTGTAGATTCTCTGTTTTATTCCAATGATCTATATGGCTTTCCTTACCTCAACACTGCCTTGATTACTGTAGCTTTAGAGTAAGTGTTAAAATTAGGTACCAAACATCTTCCAGCACTGTTTTTCTTTTTTCTTGTTCTTTTTACTTCTCTAGGTCCTTTGTACTCCTACATAACTTTTAAATTTCAATATCCAATTCATTTATAGCAAGTATACATAGACCTGAGTTCATGTATATATGTATGTATATATGTGTGTGTGTGTGTATATATATGTATGTATATATACATATATATATATGTATATATACATACATATATATATACCTTGTGTTTTCTAATCCTGCTAAATTCAAGTACAAGTTCTAGGAGCTCCTAGAGATTTCTTAGTATTTTCTCTGTAGACGATCATTTCATCTACATACAAAGATTTTGCTTCTGCCGTGCTAATCCTATCCTAGTTGTGTCATTTTACTGCCAGACTATTTTGGTTTAGACCTATGTTTCAAAGTCTAATGGACAGATGAAGAGTAGGCATATATGCCCTTGTTCCCCACTTTAGGGAGAAAGCATTGTATTGTCTCCATTCATAGAAGGAGTTTTTGTTGGAAGTATGGAGTACATGTCTTTGATCTGTTAAGAAGGTTCTGTTCTACTTCTAGTCTCCTGATAGCTTTTGCCATGAACAGCTGTAGAATTTAGTCCAATACTCTTTCTCCAACTAGTGACAGGATCATATGGCTTTCTCCTTTCCTCTGTTAAAATGATGACTTTTGTGGGTGGATCTTCCAATGCTGAACCAACACTGCCATCCCTATAAGAAAACCACTTTCTACATCCTGCCTGATCTGACTTCTAATAGTTTGTTTTGTTAAACAAATTTCTATTTATGTTCATACTTTTTTCTTCTATTATCTTTATCCAGTTTTAGGATTAGCACAATGTTGATTTCCTAAAATGAGGGGAGAAGTGTTCCTTCTTTTTTTTGCTTTAATTGTTTGATATAGTTTATCAGTGAAAATGTTTATGAGCCTGCTGTTGTCATATAGGTAGGTTTTCAAGCTAGAAATATACTTTCTTTAATAGGTAATATTCAAATTTTATATTTCCTCCAGAGTTATTTTCATTAATTTCATTAAGTTGCTTCTTAGAAGCTGTCAAATTTATTTCAAAAAAGATTTTTGTAATACGCTTTCTATATCCTTTTAAATTCTGTAAAATCTCTGGTAATGTCCTCTAAATTTTGATATCGCAATTTTAAAAATGTATAATTGATATTTTTAATAGGAATAAAAGGTCTAAAGGAGCAGGGGAAGTGGGAAGGTTAGGAGAAAGGAAAGAAGGGAAAAGAAAATAATATGAGAAAAGGAAAAAAATGGAAACAAAGTCTTAGCAAATAGGGAAGGGTGGAGGGGGTGAAGAGAGAGCAGGGGAAAGGGAAAAATGTAAGAACCAAGATACTCATGTAATGGTAGAAGATCACAATGATGAATGTAACAGTATTTTACACCTAAAATGTACCATAAACTTAATGGGGAAAAAAAGAAAAAAAAAGCTTTTTGTAAGTTATGAATGTCTTCTTCTCTTTTGTATCTATGAATCAACACTGCACTCTTATAGTTTCTTTGTTCCAAGTTCATTTTTGTCATGTGAGCCTTGATATACTCTGTCAGTTAAACAAAGGTAACAAAGGCAATGTACAATAAATTTGGTTTAGTTACTGTAATGTGTAAATTTTTCAGCCTATGGATGGCAATTCAAAGAGTAATAAATATTCTAACATTTTGAAGCATTTCCTGTTAAGGCGAAAAATGATAACAGAATATCACCTTACCTTTCAAGTTCATTATTATACATTATTATTAACTAATATATGTTGTCTCATAAATATAGTATTTGAACTTCATATAACCAGCATCTTTTTCATCTGCTTTGTTTTTCTAAAAATTTAAATAAAATTATTGTCCACATATACCATCTCTTACAAATATTTCTCAATATTAAAGCAAATAATACTTATTGAAGGCAATGTACTTTTGTTTCTGAATTTCCAGAGGGGTTTTACTGAACCCTGAAGAGTTTTGAGATTCAGATATTTTAATTGTTTGGCCACCTGTCTGTTCTTAATCTTTTGGCTTTCTTTTGTTCTTGAGAATTTTAAGTTTCTAGCATCTGTTCTTAATCTATATTGTAAATGCAATAGGTAAATATTAATTTCATTACTCAATGGTTATTCCCAACTCAACTACCAGAAACTTATATGATTACATTTTACACTAATGTAAATTTTGTTTTACAATATATTTATATGCAAATAATTTAAGCTAGCTCATTAAAAATATTAATTCTGTCAGTATTTACTCAATAACAAGGACTGAGTTTCCAACTATTTGTATTAGAAATTTAAGGTTGAAGTTTATATATAAATAATTTTTTCCCTCTCCTAATTCATTTCATGCCTCCATAAATAATCATCTTTGTCCTAATAAAAACTAAATATATAAATCTCTTCCTTTATAAAATCTGTAAATTTATGTAATATAAATATTATTTTCATACTGCATACATGTAAGAAAATAAAAATTGATGAAGGGAAGACTTATTTTATAGTCATCCACCTGCCAAATATTGAAGCAGGAATTCAAAGTAAAGACTGATTTATGGCTTAGTTAATAAAAAAGAGCAAGCAGACATTGGGTTAAAGTTTCTTCATCATTTATAGTCCAACTCTAATGGTTAGCTTTCTATAAAAAAGAGATATCAAATTATAAAATACAATTCACAAAATAACCCTAAAATTATTATAGTTGGTAATTTCTATGTTCCCATATTCTCGTACTATTCCTCCAGGGAAAGCCTCTATGTTGTGTATATTGTTTTGTAGCAAAGATGTTGCTTTAATATGTGCACAAGAGAGAACATCAATGATGATTTTATTTTTTGCACACACATACATGTCTGGGAGGTGTTCACACTATCTGTTTATGTGTGTGTGAATGTGTGTGTAAGAGACACTGCTATCAATATAACTATGGCAACTAGTAACTGTGGCTCAGTAGATACACTGTAAGTTCAACTAACATCTTTCAGTCTCAATGGGGATAGAGGGCAGTAGTTCACAGAATTCTGGGTTTATTCTTAAGGAATAAATATAATATGAGTGTCACTTTTATATGTAGTATAATTTACAATTTCAAATGGAATATAAATTAATATTTGCAAATATAAAAGTACAATTTCAAATACCTAACAGCAACCTCTGACAAATTACAACAGAATATGAAATACTTTTCAATAAGGAGATTGATTTAAAATCAATTTAGAGAAATTTATGCTTTCTTTGTTATAGTAGCTTGATATAGAAATTAATTTGCAGAGAAATGTATGAGATGTATTTGAAGAATATTGCAACATCAAGAAAATTGAACAAAATTAGTAAGTAGAAAGGTAAATTATACACTTGGATATAATAATTTGTTATTGATTTTCTATAATAATTTGTTACAACAAATTATATATTTAATTTCATTTAATTATAATTTAATTTTTAATTATATATTTAATTTCATTTGAATCAGATGTTATTTTCACTATGTTAAAGTAATGTTCATAATGGTTATAAGAGAATGTATAGCTGGGGATTCAGCTCAGTGGTTCTGCCACCTGCCTCACAAGTCCAAGGTCCTGAGTTTGATCCCCGCAACCAAAAAGAGAGAGAATATATATGCAATAAAGGCCAATGGAATATACATTTAATTTCTTATTAATTATATAACAAAGTGTGTTTTAGAAAGAAAACAATAGTCACTGAAAATCATCATTCTAAGTTAATTCCCCTTTCAAAGATAAATTCAACTAAAACTTTCTAGTTGTTTACAGTGAAAAAAAAATATGGCTTATATATTTATATTATCTGGTTTTCACTGAAATATTTTTGTTTATATCAGAATATATATATTAACATATTATATATGTATATATATATTTCACATAATATTCTTTCCTTTAAGGAGCATTTAAATTGACTTGTAATGAGCAAACACATAGAGGCTTGTCTTTGTAAGCAGTAATTCAAGTATATCTCATATATCCATGCATATAATTTTGTTGACTATATATGTACATACACATAAATGTTAAATCATAAGAGATATTGTTAAATTGTCTTTCCAAATGAGACATAACTCTTCATATTTTCTTGTTTCACAACAAAACTAAGCCTTATTAACTTAATTTTATGTATGAAAAATCCAAGTGAAGAATCATTACATAAATTTTAGAGGATCAGAATCCCACCATTATAAGTAGTGAGCTGGTAATAGAACAGATAATTCTGCACACACTTACAGAAGGCATCCCTCGCCATGACACTTTTTTGATCAGTTTTAGTTTATGTTTACAGAGTAATTATAGGAAGTAGTGCAGAGTTCTCACTCAGTATCTTCTAATGTAAATATCTTAAATTTGTATCTTTCATTTGGCAAAAGGAATAAACCAATACTGATATATTATTGATAACTAAAGTCCTTGTTTTATTCAGATTTTCTGAATATTTACCTAAGCTCCTTCTGTGATTTGCAATCTGGCCAGGATGTCACATTAAATTTGGTTGTTGTGCCTCTAAATTTCTCTTGGCTATGACAATTTCTCAAGATCTTCCTTTAATAATCTTGAAAAGTTTGAGATGTATTGATTGGAATGTCTTCGCCTGCAATCTGTGTGTCATCCCTCTATTGGAGTTTGCGAAGCATCTTCTTGTGCTTACACTGGGTCTGTGGACTTGGGAGGGTACAGGAGGGGACGCATCCCTTCTCGTCTCCGGGTGTGCAGCGCAGCGTGATGGGGCGTGGTTCCCCAGATTCTCTTGACATAACTCCTCTTTTATCTGTCTGTATTAAACTCTGAAACAAAATACGCACGACACATATTTAAGAGTGGGGAGGGTTTTCCTCCCTTTTTTTGGAAGGCAGAGTAACTATTAAACTACTTGCAAGTTCATCTCTTCTGTCCCATACTCCAAAAACAATACTTGGGGAAAGCAACTTTCACAACTGTAATGCATTTCTTAAGTGTATTTCCTTCATCTTTGGTCTGAAGCATTCTCCATATCTCACATTGCTTAGATCAGCACATTTTCTCACCATTCCCCTAAACTGAGTTTCTTTCATAAATTTGTAATATAGTTAGATTATTTTGTCATTGTCTCTATTTCATCTTGGCATGCTGATACCTCCTAAGTTATTTTATTTTTGTTTAAATGTATCAAAATTCACTGTGCTATCTAGTTTTATGGTTTTTGAACAAATGCAGAATGTTGTATAGCAAGCATTATAGTATCATATGGAATTATCTTACAGCCTTTAAAATATACCTTGTTTGACATTTTCAGTCTGTCTCTTATTTTTCTGATTTCCCAAGCAGAATTGATATTTCTATTGTCTCTATAGTTTTGGTTTCCTAGAGTATCATATGAATTGGAACAACAGTTTGCAACCTTTTCAGGCTGGATTTTTTCACTTAAATATAAGCATTCAGTGTTCATTTATATTTTTATATGTATGATTTCTCATTTTTAATAGATGCATTATTTACTTTTTTCATTGCTGAGACAAAATACCTGACACCCAAAGTTAAAGGAGGAAAAGTGTACTTGCTCATAGTTTGTAGAGGTTTCAGTCCATAGTTTGCTGGCTCCAAGGCAGAGTGGCATGGCCGAGGAGAATTGCAGAGAAGAAATGGTTCATGCCAGGCGGAAGGAAGCAAGCTAGGAGCAACAGCAAGGACACTAGCCTTCTTTCTGTCCCTTGTATTCTAACCAGGGTACCTGCCCTTAGGATGGTTAGCACTCACACCCAGGGTGGATAACCCTTAATCCTACCCAGAATCATGCCAAACCAATCAATGGACTAATTCAGTAATCACACACCCTAGATCCAATCACCTCCAAAAAACCCCACCTCTGACTGCATGACACCTGGAGGGACATCTAGATAAAAGCAATAACAATAGATAAATAATGTTCTTTAACAGCATTCACCCAATTGATTTGTCAACACACTTATTGAAAGACTTGTTGATTACAATTTTTGTAATTATGAATTTTTGTGATTATGAATAAAACTGGTATAAAATTGATGCAAAAAAATTTTATGTGGATGTAAGTTTTTCAAATCACTAGGGGAATTCCTGTGAGTAAGATTACCAGGCCTTTTTGTACCTTTGTAACAATTGGCCACATTTCCTTCCAAACTAGCTTAACCCTTTTGAATGCCCATCAGAAATGAATCATACTTTATCCATTTCTAACTTATCAGTGTTTGGAATTATCAGGTTTTGGATTTTAATCATTCTGCTAGATGCACAATGGTATTTCACTTTGGTTTTAACTTGTGATTCCCTAATACAAAGTGATATTGAACAACTTTCTGTGTGCTTTTTATCTGTAAATATTTTTGGTGAGATAAATTTTGCTCATTTTATTTTCATTTATATGGTTGACTTTTAATAATTCTTTGTGAATTTTCTAAAAAGTTCTTGACCTGATATTTGTTTTGCAAATAAGTTCTACAAGTTTGTGCCTCATGGTTACATTACATTTGACCAGAAAACAGATCTTTTAAATTTTAATAATGTTTAAATTAGTTTTATATATATATTTATTGGTGCATTTTAGGTATTCAATACATTTACATTTATCATTGGGTGCTTGTACCTGAACATGATGTATCTTAGTTCTTATTTTTCCCCCATTACCTGTGCACCCTTCACCCCCTCCACCCTTCCCTATTTACATAAACTGTGTTTCCATTTTTTTTTCTTTCTCATAATTTTTCCTTTCCCTTCTTCCCTTTCTCCTTCCCCTCCCACCACCCCTACACCTTTGGACCTTTTCCTATTTCAAATTATTAATTTTTCATTTTAATCATTTTCATCCTTATTTACACTTTCAGTTTCCCACACTAGAGAAACTATTCGGTATTTTCACATGGGTGTCCTATTTATTTCACTTAAGAGTATGTCCTCAATAGGCACCCATTTAGCTATAAATGTCTCTAGTTTCTCATTCTTTATGGCTGAGTAGTACTCCATTTTATAAAAAACCCCACATTTTCTTTATCCACTTTCCAGTTAATGGGAACTTGGGCTGTTTCCAAACTTTAGCTATTACAAACTGTGCTACTATAAACATAGGTGCACATATATCACTGTGGTATGATTCTTTTAATTCTTTGGGGAACATACACAGTAGGGGAATAGCTGGGTCAAATGGGACCTCTACTCCTAGTTCTTTGAGGTATCTCCATACTGATTTCCACAGTGCTTGCACCAGTCTGCACTCCCACCAACAATGGAGAAGGGTTCCTTTCTCTCCACACTCCCGCCAGCATTTCTTATTGTTTGATTTCTTGATAGCAGCCATTCTTTGTGGGGTGAGGTGGAATCTCAGTTTTGTTTTCATCTGCATCTCTCGAATGACCAGTGATGTTGAGCATTTTTTCATATATTTATTTTCTGCCTTCACTTCTTTGTCTGAGAAATGTTTGTTCATTTCGGATGCCCATTTAATGTTTAAATTATTTTTATTTAATAAATTTTACTTCTGGTGTTTTTAACGAACTCATTGATAAATAGAAAATCACTTCAATTTTCTCCTATAATCTCATCTAGAAATGTTACAATTTTATGTTTTAGGTTTTGGTCTATGTCCTTCTTGAGTTGATATTTGTGAAAGATGCCAAGTTTGCATCTAGTCTAGTCTCATTGCTTGGCACATGACTACCCAGGTGTTCATCAGTTACTTGTTGATAAAGCTGTCCTGTTCCTTTTAACTATTTATGCTTCCTTTTGAAAGATCGATACAGTTTTGTCCTTGAAGTCTCTGTTCTATTTTATTAATCAAAGTGGCCATTTTTTCCACCAAAAATACAGTCTTAATTATGATAGCTGTACAGTAGTTATGAGGTAGAAATGTATGTATCTCCTGTCTTTCTCTATTTTCTTTAATACACTTTTGGCTATTCTTGATGTTCTTCTGTATAAACTTATTTTTAATTAGTCAGTACTCCCCCCCCAAGAAAAACTATTGATGTTTTGATTGGGGTTTCATTGAATTTATAGAGCAAGTGGAGAACAATAGATATCTTTAAAATATTGAGTCTTTATTGTTATACACACAGACTAAATCTGTTTACTTATATTTTTAAATTTTTCATCATTGTTTATAGTTTTCCTCATTTTATACTGTGTGTATTTTATTAAATCTGTACAAAAGCACTCATTTTTTGTTCAGTTTATATTGTATTGTATTTTTAAACTTATTCCATTCACTCATTGATTATATATACTAACACATAGAAAAATTATACTTGCATATTCAATTTATAGCTCAAGATCTTATAATAATTACTTTCATTTCCAGAAATTTATTTGTCAAAACACTAATATTGATCACATAAACAATAATATTACCTATAAAGGGAAGTTAAATTTTTGTTTTCCACTGGACATCTTTGGCTTCTAATATTGACAATTTGTACAATTTTTTCCTCTTTTAGAGGTTTGTCTGGCTACTGACTTAATGTTTTACTCTTTCCAAATGAACAATTTTTCTATATAATGACTTCTTTATTCATTTCCTATTTACAGTTTTATTGATTTTTCACTTCAATTTTCTATAGTTTATTTTCTTCTGCTTGTTTTAGATTTTGTGTTCTTTCTTTGTAGTTTCCTAAGGGCCATGCTAGGATATTGATTTTAGTTGTTTTTCTAATATGTCTTCAATAAACATCCTTCAAGTCACACTTTTCACATTCCACAGATTTAAATACTCTTAATTGAGAAAATGTCATGGTAGGTGAGAGCCAACAGTGCCTACATGATGCTCAGAATATGCTCCTCAGGATGTGCAGGTGCTCAGAAGTGGGGAGCTGGGATGAAAAGAAAACCCAAACACAGGACCAGATGGTCACTCAAAGGAGAAGCCCATGAGATGGGTTCCAGGATGAGGGGTGTTTAGAGAAAGCAGCAAGGCCACCTCCCAGTACAGGACTGGCTGTGCCTGGTAAACACAACACCCTGGGCAAGTGTGTGACCACCTAGGGCAGAAGCACAATGAAGCAGTGGTTCCTGGCCTGCTGCATAGGGCACTGCCCAGTACCTGCCAGTCCTAGCTCCCTTCCCATGGGAGAGGGAGCATAGCAAATGTAAATGAAAACCACCCTCGACTTCTATACAACTGTAGTAAGAGTGTCTAAAAGGAAGAACTCAGAAAAACAAATGCTGACAAGTTGGTTGGGAGAGAGAAGAACTCTTCTACATTGTTGGTAGGAGTGTAATCTAGTGTTACCACTATGGAAATCAATGTGAAAATTTCCAAAAAAAAAAAAATCAAATTTCATTTCTCCCAGCTATTTCTTTTCTGAGTATATTCTGAAAAGGATCAAAGCTATCAAACCATAGTGACACATGCATAACTATAGATATAGCCACACAGTTTACAACAGGTGAAAAATGGAAGTGCTTTTAAACTTATCAATAGATGAATGATTAAAGAAAGCGTGTATAAGCATACAATTGGAAGACTGCTTGGTCTTTTAAAAAAAAAGTAGCACGTTTTTCAATAATATGAATGAATCTGGAAGACAGTGTGCTCAGTTAAATAAACTGGCACAGAAAGACAATAAATAAATAAATAAATAACTTCAAAATATTTTAGATTCTTATTATGGACTTATTTTCTGGCCCATGAGCCATTTAGAAATTCATTGTTTACTCTCCAAGGGCTTTGGATTTTCTAATGTTCCTTCCTTTATTGATTTCCAAATACATGAAATCTTTGAGGGACATTTGAGGTTTAAACCAAAACAAAGAATTAAGTGTTATTAATCAAAAAGTTCTAACAATCAGTTTTTGCTTGAAAAAGTCTTTATTCCTTCAGTTTTCAAGAATAATTATTCTGGACACACAAATCTGCTTTGATGTTTTGTTTTGTAATTTTTTTGTTTTTCTTTCAATATTTAATATCCTCATAGCTTTAAATAGCTTAAATAACTTCTAAGGGAACTAGGATATAATTCCTGTATTCATTCTTCTACAGATAAAATATTTTTTCCTCCTCTGACTTCTTTCAAGACTTTCTTTTAAAAATTTTTATATAAATGGAAATGACATGTTTATGTGCACTTCAATTTGCTTGGTGTTTTGGTGTTCTCTGAGATTTTGGTAACTGTGGTTTGGTGTCTACCATTGATGTCTTAGTTCTTAGCTGCTAGTATTTCAAATATTTATTCTTTTCCTTTCTCTCTGATTCCTTATTCTACTATTTCCATAACATATTGTTACTGAAACTCCAATTTGGTGTCTTAGGAAGTGAGGAGTGAAATTGCAGACAGGGGAAGCAAGTTTCAAACAGGGAAGTTTATTGAGAAGACAAAGAGAAAGCTCCCACTAATTGAGAAGGGACCTCACCGGTTTCCTGAGAAGCTTCTTTTTTTCTGGGTTCTTATCACCAAGCAGAGCATGGGATTTTGCTCATCATCCAGCAGATGCCTACCACAAGTGGCCTCATAGGGTTCAACTGACCAATTAAGACTCAGGGGTTCCTAATGCAGAGTTCAAAATTCCAGTTTTCAGGGTTCCTAAATTCCTGGAAATCCATCTTGGAGGCGGGGAGTGGTTGTCTTTTGAGAGCATTCTATTCCACTTGTGAAATTACTTCCTAGGGTCACAGGGGCTCACAGGAGGTCACAGTCCTAACTGCCTCCTGGTATCCTTACTCCTGTCAATGTCAGACCTTTGGCAACTTCCAAGTTTTTTGAAATTCCATTCCACTTTTTTCAATTTTTTTTAATCTATACATTTAAGACTTATAAGTGAATGGACATGCGTTCAAACTCATGATTTCTTTCCTCCACCATTCCCAGTCTACCGATGAAGACTCATTCAGTAAGTTCTTCATTTAGGTAAGAGTGTTCTTTGCATTGCTGGAATTTCCTTTCTGTTTTTTCCTAGACATTTCCCTGTCTTTGACTACATTTTCCATCTTTTTCTTCATTTATTCAATTTTTACATTGGAGTTCTTTGCATATTAATCAGTTATTTTAAATTATTTCCTGATGACTCAAAACCCTGTCATATCTGTGTCTTGTAGTGATGTTTACTTTGTTTGGTCAAACGTAACTTTATGTTCTATCATGCCTTCTAACATTGTCGATCTTCCAATGTTGAGAGCCATTCTACATAATTTTGGGGAAAAATCATTCCATAATTAAAGTATAACTAGAGCTGCCTAGAGCCCAATGTTGCCTTGCCTTCCAGCTGGCTATGGCCTGCTGAAACATTACTCCATTTTGCCTCAGGTCAAGTTGAGGCCTCAGTGGTCCCCTGATGCTGTGATGCTCAAGGGCAAGATTACATCAGCTGAAGACATCCTGGTTCTTTGAGAGCTGAGTAGTAGTACAAAAAGACTAAGGTTTCACCTGGGGAGGGACAAATTCCTTATCAGCTTAACTCATTCCACCTACTGTTGTGGGAATGCTCTCCTTTCCTCCTTCATCAGCATGAGATTCAAATCAACATAGGATCACTGCTGCCCCCTAAGTCACCTGATGCTCCCTCCAATTATTGTGGGTACTCATTAAATGATGCCTAGTTTGGAGAGTCTGGGTCTTTGCCCACTCTGAGTCACTGACCTCCTGGTCTCCCATATACTTTGAAATTACATAAGTCTCTGTTGTCTTTTTTTCTTTAGCCTTTGCAGCTCCCCTTTGTAAGTAGTTGGAAGATTTATCCCCCTTCGATATTCCAAAATGACATATTGGATGCAAGAATCTGAGATGGAATAAATCTTTTTTTTTTTAATATTGAGGTCAGGGAGATTGAACCCAGGGCCTTTGCACTAAGTTATATCCATAATTCTTTTCATTTATTCGTTTTGTGACAGGGTATTGCTAAGTTGCTCAATTGCCCAGGTTGGGCTGGTAATTGAGATCTTCTTGCCTGAGCCTCTCAGAGTACTGATATTGCATGTTTGTACCGCTACACCAGGCTCAAATAAACGTTTAAAATGAACATTTGTGTTAGTGTTTTTAACTGTCCAACAATCTCCTGCAATTTGTCAAAGACTGTGAGTGTTCCTATTCCTGCCTGTCAGTGAGCTCCTCCTCCTGTCAGTGAGTCTGCTCCGAATAAGCCATGAGTTCTTACACTGTGTTCAGTGGCAATTTGCAATGTGTCCTTGGTTTTCTGATTGATTTCAGTTTGTTCAGATTTTCGTCCTATGAAAAATGGGAATGATGATGTCAAAGATCTTTATGTATTAGACTAAAAGCCATTATCCTCATTTCTAAAACTACCTGGATGTGAATTATCATCTTCCTGTAAGATTTCTTCTAAGCTGTGTGCTAACAATGAATCCCCTCAATTTCTGTTCATGTGAGAATATTTTGAGTTTGTCTTCATTTTTAAAGGTAATTTAGCCAGATTTATGACTTTTGGTTAAAAATCATGTTTTTTTTTTTTTTTTTTTGGCCAAAAAGATTTCCCTCCTGCAGCACACTGAACATGCCCTTCTACTGCCTTCTATTGTGCATTGTTTATGGTAATATCTTAGCTGTTGGCCTTACTGAGAGTCTTTTGTATACAATTGTATGCTTATTTCTGGCTGCTTTCATGAGTTTTTCCATTCTTTGATATCATGGATTTTTACTTATGATGTTGTCTGTGTGGTTTTCTGTGCTTATCTTATTTGGATTCTGTTCATTTTCTTGCAGGACTAGCCAGCAACTCAAGGAAGAGTTGATGCTATTACAACTCTACAGGCAGCACTTTCTTGGGGGATTGTGGACTTTTTCTGTCAGGGTTTTCAACTGATTAAACAATACCAATGAGCATTGCAGAGATTATTTGGTTTATTCAAAGGATACTGTCCATTTAATCCAAAATATATCTCCACAGGGTCAATGAGAATAGTGTTTTATCAACTTCTGATGCATACAACTTATTGATATCTTTCTTACTAATGAATTTTGTCTTCAATACTGTTCCTACTTAAAATTAGTTCGCTCTTTAAATATTTTATATTTGATAAAACCTCTTGCTTAGAACAGTAATTGTATAATCGTACTACATTGATACCTGCCATATAACTTTCATGTTGGTATCCCTTCCCTTGTCAAACTTATCCTTGGTAATTTTCTTCAAATAATATATTTCTACCTGATAACATTACTCTTAATTTTGTTCATTCGTTTTTATGTATCACATATATATTGGTTCAGTTACTATTCTGGGATCTGATAAAATATGACTGAAACTCACATGTCCTTCTTTCCAGTTATAGCTTACACTCTAGAGTAGATAAAGAGATAAAGAATGTGAAATGAAATCTCAGCATACTTGTATTAGGATATATTTTAGCATCATCAATCAGAAAAGAAATAAGATGAAAGTTTTATGATAAATTTTAATCTTTTCTTGAATACCAGTGATAATTACACATGTAGAAAACCACAAAAATTATAAAAACATTTTGAGAGCTTGCTTCTTATTGAGATAATCTTTTGAAATTAATCTATTTTTTTTTTTTTTTTGGTACCAAGGATCGAACTTGGAACCTTGCACTTGCGAGGCAGGTGGCAGAACCACTGAGCTAAATCTCCAGCCCTAATCTAATTATTTTAAATAAACTTTATCTGGTATAAAATAAACATTTTTCTATATCTTCACATTTGATATTATTCAAAATATCATGGTAAGATTTTTTCTTTTTGGCTGTAAAATAGCATTAATAGGTTAAAGAATAATAGGCTTTTATCACCTCAGTAGAAAATTTACACCAAGCCCAATTGATCAAAACAGCAATAGAAAAAATTAGTATAAGTCTATAGTCATAACTTTACAAACTAATATATAACTTTGTTACTGCAATTCTCTGCTGAGAAGACATTACATTTGTACAATCTGTTTGATTTAAACTGCAGTTGCCAAGCATGGTATTCCAAACTGTATAATTTGAAATCCTTTACTCCCATTGGAAATGCATTTAAATCACTTTCCTTGTTTCTGGCGGACTTTGAAACTGGTTCTGAGAAGGAATACTTTTGTTATTATATTAATGATATACTTGAATGTCAACATTATGTTAAGTTTTTCATAAAATATAATTTTGTTTAAATAAGAAATAAAAACTTACTGGCCCTTTGGTGTAAAGGATGGAAACATTTATAATAAAGAAATGGGCTAAAGAATATTGATCATTTTTGTTATTGTTTTTGCTATAATTCTAAATAAAATGGGAGTCATGGAAAGCCATTTATCTTGTTCCTAATGGAATTAACTTTCCAGTATAATTGAAGGATTCAAATCATTTTTATGGTTCAATAGCTCACAAAGGAAACACAAATAAATTATTTTTTTTAATATTATGTAAAGTTCAAAATCCACTAGGAACAGGGCCAGGGATTTAGCTCAGTGGTACCACACCTGCCTCACAAGCACAAGGTCCTGAGTTTGATCCCCAGTATCACAAAAACAACAACAACACACACACACCCCCTCAAAAAAAATACACTAGGAATGCTTCAGGCCCTGAGTAAAACTTAGAGACTATTTCTTTTTTTTTTTTTTTGGTACCAGGGATCAAACTCGAGTCCTTGTGCTTGCAAGGCAGGCAGTGGAACCACTGAGCTAAATCCCCAGCCCAAGAGACTATTTCTTAATACCACGAAAGTGAGAAATGCTGAATCCCCTCCAAGGCTGGAGAATGGGCTCTGAGCTCTCAAACCTGCTGTGGTGAACTCATACTGAGAAGTTTTACCTTTAGATTCTGCTGCTCATAAAGGTCAGAAAACATAAGCATAAGGTTAATATTTTAAAATTTGTTTAGTAAAATGCACAAATATAGTCCTTCTACTGAGACAGTCTGTTGACTACCTTATTTTTAAGAACTCACTAGCTATGTACTTTTGAATATTGGGAACAAATACTTTTCCCTAACCAAATAAGTTGGGGGAAAAATAAAATAAACTGGAGAACTGATTTGTCACAATTGTTTGTTATCTACAAAAATCTGCCAAAATGAATTTGTGAGAAACCTTTTAAAAGATTTCATAGTTTAGTGTAGGTGCTTAAAATCCAACTTTTTCATGTCAGAATAGGAATTAGAGATAGATACTTGCTTTGTCATATTTGTTTATTGCTAAAACCATATCCTACCATTGAATTTTTAAAAGCAACCAAATAACATCTTTAAAAATCTCTACTATACGTTACTACCTCCATCTTTTTTGGATGTATTATCTGAACTTTGCAGTCTTTTCAATGTGCTGAAAATTAGTTCAAGTGCTGCACTTTCTTCCTTAATTTTCCTGTTGCAGTTCAGCTCTTCACTGTTGCCAAAGGTCTCTGGGTTTTAGGTTGGTCTGGGGTGGGGTCATCATGCTGGAAGCTTTAGGAGGTGAAATGCAGCAGGTCCTGGGGTCCTAAAGAGACTGCTCCTGCAGGCCTTGTTTGATCACAAGCTCTTGCTCTTTCTCATGTGATTCTTGATTGTGAGAGAAGCAGGTTTGCTCTGCCGTGCACATCTACCAGGGTGTGCTACCTTGCCACAGGTCCTAAACAACATAACTGTTATGGATCTGATCTAAAATGTCTGCAGAAAGTTTTACACATTCAAAGATTAGTCTTTTAATGGTTACTGGATTGTGGAGGTGCTGGACTCATCAGTGGATTAATTTATTGGTGAGTTCAGAGCTAAACATGCTACTAGCACGTGGGGCCTGTTTGGAGGAGGTGGCTCACTTGCGGCTCAACCTGGAAGGCTGTAATTTATCCCTGACTCCTTCTTTTTTCTCTGCTTCTTGCCTCTCATTTTGTCAGTGCAAGGTTTTGCCACCAAGCCTTTTCACCATTTTGTTTCTCTCTTGGAGCCAGCTAGACATAGGCTGAGACCTTGGAATCAAAATCAAAATAGATTTCTTCTCCTGTAAGTTGTGAGCATCAGGTATTTTATCTCAGCCCTAGGAAAGAGAACAATGTATCCTGGACTGAAACTTCAAGAACTGTCAGCCAAGGCAAAAACATTTTTATTAGTTGATTATCCCTGGTAGTGTCTTTTTGTTACAGTAACAGAAAGTTGACTAACATATTTCTACATAGCTTATATCAAAACAATTAAAATTAATGGAACAGCTAAAATTGCTAGTAAGCTTTAATAAGCAACTTCTAACTTACTGTTGCTATGTTGTTCTCAGTTGAGCGATGGTTTAGCACAGTTGTGAAAAGCTAGGTTCTGGGTCAGATTGCTTTGATTATAATTCTGACTAATCATTAATAGCCATGAAATCTAGGGCAAATCACTTATACAACTTATGCTTCAGTTCTCTCATCTTTGAAATGAGGGTAATAATATTAATTTGAAAGATTTTTGAAGATTAAGTTCAATAATGCATGAACATTATTATGTACAGCATGAGTAATTTGTAAGTGCTTAACTATTTTATCATTATTATTTAGTACTAGTCAGCAATGACTAAAACAACAACACATTTTTTTCTATCTTAACAGTGTCTAAGTCAATAACCATCTTTCTGTTCCTCAATTATATTGATTTACCCACCAAAAAAATTTCCAAGTATTCCACTTTCACATGGAATGATTCAAACAGTGAGCATTAGCCATGTAATCAGCTCTTCATGATTAGCAAAATAAATGGAATCCTGTTATGTCATGAGCACTGTTTTAAAAGGTTTTTTTTAATTTTAATAAATATATTTCTTTTGTTCACTCCTATTAGTAGTGCTGAATTTTCTTCCTAATTAATTCATTCATTCATTAAGATGAGGTTTCACTGTGTTGCCCGGGCTATTCCTGAGCTCCTGGACTGAAGTGATCGTCCTGCCTCAGCTTCCCAAATACCTGTGAATAGAGGCATGAGCCACCATGCCCAGGTAGAACTTTAATTTTGAGAGTTGTATTTTATTTTTGTAATTTAAATGAGTGTCTAAAACGAATGAACAAAAATGGGGGAAGCAAATGGGCTTTAATGGGATGCTTACCATGTGTGTCACTGTAATAAAGTCATTAACTCATTTTGTTTCAAGGAACTTTGAAACACAAACCAAAATTTCTTGCTATCATCTGCAGTCTGTAGTGGAGGAAAAATGACTCAGACTGGATAAGTAGTTAACTCACAAGGATGAACTCGCACCTTTCTGCCAGGTGACAAATACTCTTATTTGAATTTTTCAAAGCACACTTATGCCAAGGCAATATAAACCTTTTATGGGCAAAGAATGGGTCAGTAAATATGGCATAAATTTTACTGATCATGTGTAGGCAGTGAGCAGGATATAAGAAATGAGTCTAGCTTCCTGGACAGCTAATCTAAAGAGCTGGCTCTGTAAGTCCTTGAACTTAGGATCACTGGAGAAGGATATGGCTTTGATGTTACATGTGGGAGATTGCAATATTGATTGTGCCCAAAGCAGGCTGTAAGCAGTGAAGGCTGTGAAGAGTCAACCTCACAATTGGCTTGTTTATTGAAATGAGTCTGGCTGAAGCCTACATGCAGAGGTCAGAGTAATTCACACCCAAATTCCATTCCCACAGCTAAGACCTTCTTACTTGAAGGACAATGTTCTGATTACAACCATATATTTTATCTATTCTGTCCTTGGACAGAGGGCACCTTTGTCTGTTGCGTTGGCATTGGTCGTCCCACCCCCCTGCTTTCTGTCTCTCCTAGTTCTCTCTTTTACTTCCCCCCCACCCCAGGCCTGTGCCATACACTGAGCAGGAGACTAGAGCTTACTGCAGAGGTTTCTGATAACATTTCAGGGGTCCCCAGTAGTTGTTAGATATGTTTATGTGTTGCTGCATCATCCAAAGACGAGACCCTGATGATGTTCACATTTTTATGCCTGATATTCACAATGTAAACATTAGGAAGAAGGACAATCAGCACAAGATGGCAATTACTGCCATAGAGTTGACGAATTATTCCTGTGGGAAAAGGAAGGGACCCAGGTTTAAACTCTGCAAATGAATGTCAATTTATAACATTATATGTATATTTTCAAGCCTGTCTTTTCAAGGATTCTTTTTATATTTTGTTGTATCCATTTTTACTTATAATATGGTTTATATCATCAGCAACTTTATAAAAATAAGCAAACAGTAATGAACACTGTATACTCAATCAGAAGAAAGTTGTATAAACTGCTAAAGGAGTATCAGTGGAGACTGACAAAAAGCCTGCAGATAAACGTGTGGGTCAGGGAGAGCTCTGCAGGTTAAAGTAATCTTATACATTAAAAGAGTGATTAGGTTTAACAACTGGACATCAGATTGAAGCTATATTTATGTAGTAATCATCAAGGCTTTGAATACTTGCCAAAATAAATAAAACCTCATCTTTTTAAAAATGGTAACTGAAGTAAAAACATAATGTTGATATTTTAATAAGGTGTGTGCAATGGAAAATTGTATGAAAAAGGAAGACAGAAGGATGATGGGAGGGAAATGTCATGTTAGCATGAGCTCTTGTTCTCTGTTCCAACATCCGAAACTTGTTAAAGCAGGTAACACTGAAACAAAAAATTCTAATGGGAAGTATTTGCAACAGTTGACTGGAAAATGAGCAAATATTTAGACTATTCAAATGTTTCTATATATGTATCACTCACTGGAATTTGAGCCTCTAGTTTTAACATTGTTTGTTAGTTTTGCTAACATCTTTTATTTTATTTTTCATAAAATAATAGTATTTTTAACAGAAATCTAATAATAGGAAAGTACAAGGATGAAACTAATTTTCTGCTTATTCTTATTATGAGTATTATTTATGAACACTTCATCATGTAAATTATGATGAACATTTTTTATGGTTTCTGGGTATTTTTCACAAAAATAAGATCACATTATAGAAAACTACTCCTATTGTGTTTCTGCAGTGGATCTTTAACCAACCAAAGCCTAGTTACTCTGTTGACTCTGCCATACAGAATGAAAAACTTAAGTCACTGGTAGGAAAATGGACGCAACTTGAGACCGTGTTAAGTAAAGCCAATCCGGCACACAAGCTCAACTACCATGATTTCTGTTGTATGAGAAATTAAAAATACAAATATAGACCAAAATAAAAGATAATAAGAAATAGGGAATTAGAGCTTTTGCAAAAGGGAAAGGGACCAAGAGATGGAGGGAGAGAGGAAGGAAGCAGGAAAGGAGAAGGAGTTGAAAAAATAATTAAGATGTGTTACATATGTATGCCAACCACCCAAAATGAATGTCATGATTATGCATGGAAAATACGTACTAATAAAAATTTAAATTTAAAAATTCTCAGTTTAAAATTTAGTAATATTCCATATGGTTCATAATTGATGCAATTGTTTCCCAATGTTTAGAAAAAAGCAAACAATTTAATTAATTTAAATTAAACATTATTAATTTAATTTAAACATTATTAAATTTATCATGAAAAACAAGAGCCAAATACCTTGATTCAGCATTGGCTGAGAAATATAACTGAAAATATATTTGAATCTCTGTAAGTTGCCAGGGTGTTTACTGAGATATTTGTATTGAACAGATTGTTGACAAAAGTGCTTGGTTAAGTGGCTTAATACAAATTTACTGTACTAACATAGAAAATGACTTATCATGTGTTAATTTTATCTAGATATATTTCATATTGCATTAACAATTGAAGTTCCAGTGCTACTTGCAGTGAGTTAATTGTAATCTATTAATCAAGGTAGCTTTATTGTTGAGATTAATCACTACACTAGGTGTTTACATGCCTGTAGTGTAAAATTATATTTATTCATTGACTTATTTTAGAGAAAACTGAATTATCTATCCCCTTTGTTGTACTAAAACCATTAACAATGACTTCACAGACTATTTCATAATTTATCCAACTAGTATAC
This sequence comes from Heterocephalus glaber, assembly GCF_053883595.1. Lineage (NCBI taxonomy): Eukaryota > Metazoa > Chordata > Mammalia > Rodentia > Bathyergidae > Heterocephalus > Heterocephalus glaber. The sequence continues at coordinate 4,393,531 of NW_028258151.1, read as the reverse complement.
AAATTACATAAATATTTTTAGAATAAGAAAATTATTTGTAAACTTTTCATTACAATGATTTATGTAAGAAAACTAAACTATGATTGAAGTGAAATAATTTAAAACACCAAATAAAATGCTATTTTATAATAATATTTTATATGAGTGAAATATCTTATTTTACATACACTTGTTGGTCTCTAATAAAAATTTCCTATTCAACATTCTGCTTACATTTTCATTTCTAACTTTTGTGTAATTGTTTTGTACTATAATATTAAGATTGCATTTATGTGGTGTAACATAAACAGACTTTGGAGTATAATTTATGTTCCAATTTTTCTTGAGCCTTCTATTCAGTAAAAAATAAACAATATAATCTCTATGGATTTTACATTTGCTTTTTGTCTCAAGCCTTCCCTAGAATCAGTTACATAAATTCTTCTTAGTTATTTAATATATTTTTCTTTAATTTTTAATAAATGTATCTAAATTTGAATAGAAATTATAGAGTGTATATATGGTTATTTGAGAGCATACCTTTGATATTTTCACAATTTCATCAATTATACCTTAACCAACTAAAATTATTTCCTACTAATTCTCCATGTGTATTTTCTGTACTACTTACATATTAATATTATAGTAACAATTTATTTCATTACACTAGCTTTGAGTTACTTTATTTTTTGAACTTTAATTGAAATTCTCTGAAATGTTTTCTCTTTTTGAAGTTATGAATAATTTTTATCAATTTAAAAATTAATTGAGAATTATGAAAATTTCTACATTAGATTAAAAGAATTGATATTTTCATGTTGCTTTCAAATAGTAGAAAAGTATGTCATCTGCAACTAATGATAATTTAACTTCTTCCTTTCCTATCTTTATCCCTTTTATTTCTTTCTCTTGTCTGATTGCTCTGGCTAATGCTTCCAGGACTATATTGAACAGAAATGATGATAGTGGACATCCTTGTCTTGTTCTTGATTTTAGAAAGCTTTTAGTTTTTAACCATTTAGTATGATATTGGCTATTGGTTTCTCATACATGGCATTTATCAGATTGAGATAAAGACCATCTATTCCAATTTTCTGTAGAATTTTTATCATGAATGAGTGTTGGACTTTGTCAAATGCTTTTTCTGTGTCTACTGAGATGTTCATGTGATTTTTGTATTTGGCTCTGTTAATATAGTGTATTACATCTATTGACTTGCGTATGTTGAACCATCCCTGCATTCCTGCAAAGAATCTTACTTGGTCATGGTATATAATCTTCTTGATGATTTGCTGCATTCTTTTTGCCACTGTCTTACTGAGGATTTTTGCAACTATGCTTATTTGGGAGATTGGCCTGTAGTTCTCTTTTTTGGTTGGGTCTTTCTCTGATTTTGGAATCAGGTAATACTTGCTTCCAGGAATGATTTTGGAAGTATTGCCTCCCTTTCAATTTTATTGAAGGGTTTGAAGAGTAGTTGGATTAGATCTTCACTAAATTTCCTGTAGAATTCAGCAGTGAAATCATCAGGGCCTGGGCTTTTCTTTGTTGGTATGTTTTTTAATTATATTTTAAATTTTACTGACTAATATTAGGTTATTTAGAATTTTTATATCATCATGATCCAGCTTTGGTAATTCATATCCATCTAGGAATCTGTCCATTTCTGTGTTTTTCATCTTATTAGAATACAGGTTCTCAAAGTGAATATTGATGCTTTTCTAGATGTCTACAGGATGCATTGTGATTTTACCTTTTTCATTCCTAATTGCATGAATGTGAGTCTTTTCTTTCCTTTTATTGATAACATTGGCTAAGGGTTTATCAATTTTATTTAATCTTTCAAAGAACCAACTCTTTGATTCATTGATTCTTTGAATTGTTTCCTTAGTCTCGATTGTGTTAATTTCTGCTCTGATCTTTATAATTTCCTCCCTTATATGAGCTTTCAGCTTGATTTGTTGTTCTTTTTCTAGATGTTTGAGGTTAAACATTTGATTGTTTATTTCAGCTTGTTCTGTTTTTCTGATGGCAGGGCTGTGGAGAGAAAGGAACTCTTCTTCACTGTTCGTGAAAAAGGTAGTATAGATTGGTGCAACCACTGTGGAAATCACTGGGGAGATTCCTCAAAAAACTAGGATTAGAGGTTCCTCTTGATGCACTTCTTCCCCTTCTGGGTATCTTCCCAAAAGAATTAAAACATCACACTACAGCAATATATGCACACCCATGTTTATAGCAGCACAGTTTCTAATATCTAAATCTTGGAAACAAGCAAAATGCCCATCAACTGATGAATGGATCAAAAAGATGTGTTTTTCTATGCAATGGAGTACTATTCAGCCATAAAGAAGGATAAACTTGAGACATTTCTAGGTAAATGGATACACCTTGAGAACATACTCTTAAGTGCAATAAATCGAACACACGTGTAAATATCACATTGTTTCTCTGGTGTGAGAAACTGAAAGTGAAGCTAAAGACCAAAAATTATAAAAATATTGTGAAATTGGGAGGATTTTTTCAAAATTATACAGAATGTGAGATACTTTGAGAATACTTAAAACATTTTAAGCAAGAAAATGTATAGTATTACTAGGAAGTGAGCAAAAAATATATATTATTATTTTTTAAAATTAATTTTATTGGTACATTATATTGTTATACTTTAGGTATACAATTCATTTACATTTATCATTGGGGGTTTGTACCTGTACATGATATATCTTGGTTCTTATTTTTTCCCCATTACTTGTACACCCTTCACCCCCTCCACCCTTCTCTATTTACATAGATTTCATTTCCATTTATTTTTTCTCTTCTCATAGTTTTTCCTTTCCCTCTTTTCCTTTCCCCTTCCCCTCCCTTCACTCCTTCATCTTTGGACCTTTTTTCCTATTTCAAATTATCAATTGTTCATTTTAATCATTTTAATTCTTATTTACACTATCAGTTTCTCACACTAGTGAAACTATTCGGTACTTACACATGAGTGTTCTATTTATTTCACTTAAGAGTATGTCCTCAATAGGCATCCATTTAGCTATAAATGACTCTAGTTTTTCATTATTTATGGCTGAGTAGTACTCCATTTTATAAAAAAAACACATTTTCTTTATCCAGTTTCCAGTTGATGGGCACATGGGGTGCTTCCAAGCTTTAGTTATTACAAACTGTGCTGCTATGAACATGGGTGCACATATATCACTGTGGTATGATACTTTTAATTCTTTGGGGAAGATACCCAGCAGGGGAATAGTGGGGTCAAATGGGATTTCTAGTCCTAGTTCTTTGAGGTATCTCCATACTGACTTCCACAGTGGTTGCACCAGTCTGCACTTCCACCAGCAATGGAGAAGGGTTCCTTTCTCCCCACAACCCTGCCAGCATTTGTTATTTGTTGATTTCTTGATAGCAGCCATTCTTTGTGGGGTGAGGTGGAATTTCAGTGTTGTTTTCATCTGCATCTCTTGAATGATCAGTGATGTTGAACAGTTTTTTCATGTATTTGTTTGCTGCTTTTACTTCCTTGTCTGAGAAATGTCTGTTCATTTCAGATGCCCATTTTTGAATTGGGTCTTTGAATTTGGGAGGTCTGATGTTTTTCAATTCTTTATATATTGTAGATAGTAGTCCTTTGTCTGAGGTACAGCTGCTAAAATTTTTTTCCCATATTGTAGCTTGTCTTTAAACTCTGTTGGTGATTTCTTTTGCAGTGGAGTAGCTTTCTAATAAGATGAGATCCCAGTTGTTGATTCTTTATGCTAGTTCCCTTGATGCTGAGGTTTTGTTCATGAAGTCTTTTCCTATCCCAATGTCTTCAAGAGTTCTACCTTGTTGGGAGCAATGCTACATAATTCTAGGGAAAAATCATTTGAGTAGGCCTAGTTCTCCTGCCTACAGGCCAGCTATAACATTCCAAGACATAATTCCATTTTGCTTTCAGGTCACAAGGTAGATCTCAATGATCTCATGATGCTATAATGCTCAAGGACAAGACCACACCTGCAAGAGACACCCTGGGAGGAAACAAATCTTCATCTGTGTAGTTCCTGGGAGGAACTAAATCTTCATCTGCATAGTTCCTCATTGTTCTTAGATTTCTGCTGCCCCCACCCAGTCTTTTGTTACACCTTGTTTATCTCAATGTGATACTGAAATCTACATATTCATTTGTTACATTTGTTTCTCCTGATGTACTAAATAAAAGGTGCTGCAAGCTAGGGCTTCTTGTCTTTGCTGCCCAGAGCAGCAATGATCAGACCCAAAGCTCAGCTTATTCTCAGTCTCATTTGACTACCTTTCCTGTAATTCACTATGTGCTGCTGTGGCTTGCAGGAGACTAGGACTTACTGCAGAGGTTCTGGTAACATCCCCTTCCCCTGTTCCCTACACTACCTAACTTATCTTCCAGCAAGTTTAGTGTTTCTCTCTTAATATTTAGATCTCTAATCCACTTCGATCTTAGTTTTAGTGCATGGTGATAGGTATGGGTCTAGTTTCAGTCTTTGGCAGGTTGAAATCCAATTTTTCCAACACCATTTATTAAATAGGTTATCTTCCCTCCAATGATGGTGGTGGGCTCCTTTGTCAAAGATCAGGTGGCTGAACATGTCTGGAGTTGTTTCTGCATCTTCTAATCTATTCCACTGATCCTCAGTTCTGTTCCTTTGCCAGTACCAGGCTGATTTTATCACAGTAGCTTTGTAGTATAGTTTCATGTTGGGGATTGTGATACCCCCAGCCATGTCTCTGTTGCTTAGAATTGCTTTAGCTATTCTAGGTCTCTTATGGTTACAACTGAATTTTTGGATTGTTTTCTGTAGTTCTGTGAAGTATATTGTTGGAATTTCAATTGCCACTGCATTGAATCTATATAGTTGTTTTGGAAGTATGGCCATTTTCACTATATTGGTTCTTCCTACCCAGGAGCAAGGGATGTCTTTCCATTTTCTTGTATCCTCTTCAATCTCTTTTTTCAGAGTGCTGTAGTTTTCAGTGTAGAGGTCTTTTGCTTCCTTTGTTAGGTTGATTCCTAGATACTTCATTTTTTTAGATCCTATTGTAAAAGGAATTGTTTCTCTAATTTCTCTTTCAGTGAGTCTATTATTTGTGTACAAGAAGGCTATTGTTTTTTGAGTGTTGACCTTTTATCCAGCTACTCTATTGAATCTGTCAATTAGGTCTAGAAGTCCTTTGGCAGAGTTTTTTGGGTCTTCTATGTAAAGTATCATATCATCAGCAAATAATGACAGTTTAACTTCTTCTTTTCTTATCTTTATTCCTTTCTCTTTTCTAATTGCTATGGCTAATATTTCCAGATCTATATTGAACAGGAGTGGTGACAGTGGGCCATCCTTGTCTCCTTCCTGATTTTAGCTTGAAAGTTTTCAGTTTTTGGCCATTTAGTATGATGTTTACTGTTGATTTTTCATAGATAGCCTTAATCCGGTTAAGATAAAGACCTTCTATTCCAATTTTCTGTAGGGTTTTTATCATGAATGGGTGCCAGATTTTGTTTAATGTTTTTCCTGCATCTATTGAGATGATCATATGGTTTTTGTCCTTCACGCGGTTAATATGGTGTATTACATTTATTGATTTATGAATGTTGAACCATCCTTGCATCCCTGGGATAAATCTGACTTGGTCAGTTTGTAAGATCTTCTTCTTTTTTTTTTTTAATATATATATTTATTGGCACATTTTAAGTATAAAATACATTTACATTTATCATTTGGTGGTTGTACCAGAATGTGATGTATCTTAGTTTTTATTTTCTCTCATTACCTGTGCACCCTTCACCCTCTCCACCTTTCCCTATTTACACAGATTTTGATTCCATTTATCTTTCTCATAATTTTTTCTTTCCCTTCTTCACTTTGCCCTTTCAATTCCACCATCCCCAAACCCTTGGACCTTTTTTTATTTCAAATTATCAATTTTTCATTTTAATCATTTTCATCCTTATTTACACTTTTAATTTCTCACCCTAGAGAAACTATTTGGTATTTACACATCTGTGTCCTATTTATTTCACTTAAGAGTATGGCCTCAATATGCATCCATTTACCTATAAATGTCTCTAGTTTCTCATTTTTTATAGCTGAGTAGTACTCCATTTTATAAAAAAAACACAAATTCTTTATCCAGTTTCCAGTTGATGGGCACTTGGGCTGCTTCTAAGGTTTAGGTATTACAAACTGTGCTGCTATAAACATAGGTGCACATATATCACCGTGGTATGATTTGTTTAATTCATTGGGGAAGATTCCCAGTAGGGGAATAGCTGGGTCAAATGGGACCTCTACTCCTAGTTCTTTGAGATATCTCCATACTGATTTCCACAGTGGTTGCACCAATCTACATTCCCACCAACAATGGAGAAGGGTTCCTTTCTCTCCACACCCCCACCAGCATTTGTTATTTGTTGATTTCTTGATAGCAGCCATTCTTTGTGGGGTGAAGTGGACTCTCAGTGTTGTTTTCATCTGCATCTCTTGAATGACCAGTGATATTGAACATTTTTTCATATATTTATTTGCTGTTTTTACTTCTTTTTCTGAGAAATGTCTGTTCATTTCAGATGCCCATTTCTGAGTTGGGTCTTTGAATTTGGGGGGTCTGATTTTTTTCAGTTCTTTATATATTCCTGATAGTAGTCCTTTGTCTGAGGTACAGCTGCTAAATATTTCTTCCCACATTGTAGGTTGTCTCTTAGCTCTGTTGGTGGTGTCTCTTGCAGTGCAGAGGCTTTTTAATATGATGAGATCCTAGTTGTTGATTCTTTGTGCTAGCTCCCGTGCTACTGAAGATATGTTCATAAAGTCTTTTCCTATGCCAATGTCATCAAGAGTTCTACCTAACTTACCTTCCAGCAAGTTTAGTGTTTCTGTTTTAATATTTAGATCTTTAATCCACCTTGATCTTAGTTTAGTGTGCAGTGATAGGTATGGGTCTAGTTTTAATCTCTGAGGGGTTGAAATCCAGTTTTTCCAACACCATTTATTAAATAGGCTATCTTTCCTCCAATGATGGTGGTTGGCTCCTTTGTCAAAGATGAGGTGACTGAGTATGTCTGGAGTTGTTTCTGCATCTTCTAATCTATACCACTGATCTTCGGGTCTGTTTTATTTTTTGCTAATACCATGCTGTTTTTATCACAGTAGCTTTGTAGTATAGTTTCATGTTGGGGATTGTGATGCCCCCAGCCATTTCACTGTTGTGTAGAATTGTTATTGCTATTCTAGGTTTCTTCTGTTTCCAAATGAATGTTTGGATTGTTTTCTCTAGTTCTGTGAAGTATATTGTTGGAATTTCAATTGGCATTGTATGGAATCTATATAGTTCTATTGGAAGTATGGCCATTTTCATTATATCCGTTCTTCCTACTGAGGAACAAGGGATATCTTTCCAGTTTCTTATATCTTCTTCAATCTCCTTCCTCAGAGTGCTGTAGTTTTCAGTGTAGAGGTCTTTTGCTTCCTTTGTTAGATTGATTCCTAGATATTTCATTTTTTAGATGCTATTGTAAAAAGAATTATTTCCCAAATTTCTCTCTCAATGGGTCTGCTATTTGTGTATAAGAAGGCTATTGTTTTTTGAGTGTTGACTTCATATCCAGCTACTCTACTGAATCTGTCAATTAGGTCTAGAAGCATTTGACTGAGTTTTTTGGATCTTCTATGTAAAGTATCATATCATGAGCAAATAATGACAGTTTCACTTCTTCCCTTCCTATCTTTATTCCTTTTATTTTTTCTCTTGCCTAATTGCTATGGCTAATGTTTCCAGAACAATATTGAACAGGAATGGTGATAGTGGGCATCCTTGTACTGTTCTTGATTTTAGCATGAAAGTTTTCAGTTTTTGACCATTTAGTATGATGTTGGCTGGTGGTTTTTCATAGATAGCCCTAATCACGTTGAGATAAAGACCTTCTATTCCAATTTCCTGTAGCATTTTTATCATGAATGGGTGTTGGATTTTGTCAAATGCTTTTTCTACATCTATTGAAATGATCATGTGGTTTTTGTCCTTGACTCTGTTAATATAGTGTACTACATTTATTGATTTACGAATGTTGAACCATCCTTGCATCCCTGGGATAAGTCCAACTTGGTCAGGGTGTATGATCTTCTTGATGACCCTCTGTATTCTGTTTGCCAGTATCTTGTTGAGGATTTTTGCATTGATGTTCATTAGGGAGATTGGCCTGTAGTTCTCTTTTTGGATTGTGTCTTTCCCTGGTTTTGGAATCAAAGTGACACTTCCTTCCAGGAATGAATTTGGAAGCCTTGCTTCCCTTTCAATTTCCTTGATGAGTTTAAAGAATAATGGCATTAGTTCTTCTTTAAATATCTTGTAAAATTCAGCAGTGAATTCATCCGGACCTGGGCTTTTCTTTGTTGGTAAATATTTTATTATATTTTCAATTTCACTCATTGTAATTGGGATGTTTAGAATTTCTATATCTTCTTCATTTAACTTTGGCAGTTCATATGTATCTAGGAATCTGCCCATTTCTTCTGTGCTTTCCATTTCATTGGAGTAGAAGTCCTCGAAGTCGGTATTGATGATCCTCTGGATTTCTGTTGGATCTGTTGTGACTTTTCTTTTTCATTCTTAATTGCATGTATTTGTGCCTTTTCTTTCCTGTTTTTGATAAGGTTGGCTAAAGGTTTATCAATTTTATTTATTCTTTCAAAAAACCAACTCTTTGATTCATTTTTTTTTGTATTGTTCTCTTAGTCTCCATTGCATTGATTTCTACTCAGATCTTTATCATTTCTTCTCTTGTGCAAGCTTTTGATTTGTTATTCTTTGCTTTTTCTAGGAGCTTGAGGTTCTACATTAGGTTATTTACCTGAGTTTTGTCTGTTTTCCTAATATGGGCATTCACTGCTGTGAATTTCCCACATAGAACTGCTTTCATTGTGTTCCATAGATTCCTGTATGTTGTACTGGTATTTTCATTTACTTGTAGAAACTGTCTAATTTCTTCTTTAATTACTTCTGTGACCCATTGGTTGCTCAAGAGCGCGTTATTCAGTTTCCATGAATTTGTTGGGGTTTTCTGGTTTCTTATGTTATTGATCTCCAATTTTATTGCACTATGGTCTGATAATATACAGGGGGTAACTTCAATTCTTTTACATTTACTTAGATATGTCCTATGAGCTTGCATGTGGTCTATTCTGGAGAATGACCCATGTGCAACTGAAAAGAATATGTATTCTGATTTTGTGGGGTGGAACAGTCTGTAAACATCTATTAAGTCCATTTGTTCAATAGCTTCATTTAGTTCTAGAATTTCATTGTTAATCTTTTTTCTAGTTGATCTGTCTATTTGTGGTAGAGGGGTGTTGAGGTCCCCCACTACAATTGTGTTAGTGTTTATTCAGTTTTTCATGTCCATTAATATTTGTTTTGTATAGTTGGGGGCATTTGTATTTGGTGCACATATATTTAGGATTGTCATCTCTTCCTCTTGGATTGTTCCTTTCACAAGGATTCAGTGACCATCTTTGTCTCTCTTAATTAGTTTTGATTTGAAATCTACTTTGTCTGCAAATAAGATTGTTACCCCTGATGTTTTCTGGGTTCCTGTGGCATGGAGAACTGTTTTCCATCCTTTTACTTTCAGTCTATGAGTTTTTTTTGAGTTAGGTGTGTTTCTTGTATACAGCATATTGTTGTATTTTCCTTTTTAATCCATTATGCCAGTCTATTTCTTTTGATTGGTGAATTGAGACCATTAACATTGATAGTTATAATTGATAGATATTGATTTATCCTTCTCATGATGTTTTACTTTTGTTGGCTCTTTTATTTCTCATTTCCCCCCCTTTCCCTTTAGTGTCTTACCTTGCCAGGTGGCTTCCCTCTGTTGGTCTTCATGGAGTTGTGACCTTCATTGCTTTTTTCTAGGATATTGCTTAAAATTGTTTGGAATACTGGTTTGGTGTTCATGAAATTTCTCAGGTATTCTTTGTCATGGAAGTATCTAATTTCCTCATTGATTTTGAAAGAAAATTTTGCAGTATACAACACTCTAGGTTGGAAGGTATTTTCTTTTAGGGCTTGAAATACTTCATTCCAGGCTCTCCTTGATTTGAGGGTTTGTGTTGAGAAATATGCCGTGATTCCAATGGGATTTCCTTTGTAGGTGATTTGTTTCTTTTCTCTAACTGCCTGTAGAATTTTGTTCTTCTGTTGAGTTTCTGGGATCTTGACTATTACATGTCTAGGTGTAGATTTTTTTTGGTCATGGCTGGATGGAGTTCTATATGCCTCACTTATCTGTATGTCCAATTCTCTACCTCTGTCTGGGAAGTTATCTACTATTACTTCTGTGAACAGTTTTTTATGTCCATTGTACTTTCTCCTGTTTTTTTGTGGACTCCTATGAGTCTTATTTTATTCTTCTTTGCATCATCTAGCAGCTGTTGGATTGATTTCTCATGGTCCCTTATATCTTTAAGAAATCTCTGTTTTCATGGTCTCTAACCACAATCCTGTCTTCTACATCTGATATTCTATCTTCAGATTCCCTTAATCTGCTGTGGATACTTTCAATGGAATTTTTGATCTCTTGAATATCTGTTTGAATCTGGTTCATGGATTCCATTTCTTTCCTATGTTGAGCGATCATGGTTTCCATTTCTTTCTTATGCTGGGTATTCATGGCTTCCAGCATGTTTCTGAGCTCACCTATTTTTTTAATCTGTTTCTGTTCTAGATCATCTAATCATGTCTTTCACTCTGCTCACCATCTCTGTGAATATCTGGGTGATTATTTCTGCTTTGAATTTTTCTAGAGCCTCATTCATCTCTTTTGTTATTTCCTGTGCTATCAGTTTAGGGTGTCCACGTGGTTGGTTACAGGACTTTTCCATCTCATTTCCCCCAGGATTTGCCCTTGGTGGGGTGGAAGTCTGAGTTTGTGCCTTGCTTAAATGTCTTCTCATTTTTGTTTTTGGTACTGTCCTTGGTTTAACTCCTGGGTTGATAGTTTGAAATTGCTTATTGTAGGTATCTTTGTTGCTTGTAATTAAAACCCTTATGGAATGATTGGTTCTCAGATGTGTCTTCCAGATATAGCTGGTCTTTAAGTTTTGAGTCTCTAATGACTCTAAGGCTATCTCATTTTCCTTATATTAGGAAGGTTCATTGACTAGATCAACACCAACACCTTAGCCCAATTGATACAATCAGCAACACCATTGCATCAAGTATATCTTTGCAAATGACATTTTGTGGTAGTTATTAATCTATCACCTTTAGCTGTGTGAATTAAATCAAGATCGAGGACCAACTCAACATGTAGTGAATAATCTCTTCAATATAACAACTTTATCTTTTGGGATGGAGAGTTAGAAGGGGTTGGGGAGGGAGGGATAGATGGGAAGAAGGATAGGGGAAGGTTAGCAGTGTGGCCAGAGGACATAGATGAACAGGAAAAAGAGAATACTAGGAAAATAAAGAAGAACTCCAACTGAGGACCAAAACAGGGACAAAAAGGGAAGATGAACAATGTGGGAGAGCAAGAGAGTGAGTGTAAGAGAGAGAGAAAGGAAAGAGAGAAGAAAAGAAAAGTTAAAAAAAGGAGAGAAAAACAAATATTTGCAAAAAGTAGGGAAAAAATTAAAGATAAGAGGAGCAAAAGAAAAGAAAAGACAAAAAAAACCCAAAATAATAAAACTAATTTTTGGAATAAAAATTAACCATGAAGATGTAGGGCCTCTTTCAGGGTATGTCTCTGCTGTCACAATAGACAACGTGGGTTGCAGTGTGCAGATATAAGTCAATGAGTCTCAGCAAGCTAGTCGCAGACCCATGAGATTCAGGCAGATTTCTGGCTGCAAGTCCCAAGTTAAGCTCCCTGTCCTCCTGTAGGGTTGAACTATGCAGAGTTGTATTGCAGGTTCCAGCTGCCTTTACCCTGAAGATAGTCCCGGTCCTGATGGGACGTAAAGATGACTCCAACTTAGCCAGTACAGTGGTCTGGTGATCCAGTGTCCTCTGCATCTTTGTAGTGTGGAACCAGGTGGCTGTACAGAGGAGCTGGGGCGGGAGGGGTTTGTCCAGTGGATTGCTGCCGGGGTGCGGGCTGATTTGGCATGTTCCGCATGACTTGCGACATTGCTAGTTCATCCAAAGACCTGCCTGTCTGCAGCGGGAGGATCAAAAATATATTATTTTTAGATCATGATACATAGTGTATTTACCATTTTTATTCTCTAATCATTTTTGTTGTGAAAAATTATTTTTTCATATAATGGCTTTTATATTGTCTTTATTAATATTACTTATATTATATTAAAATTAAAAAATTTAAAAAGAAATGACCATCTCACAAAGAACTGAATCTGAGATCACTTTGATTTTGTATGCCCCAACCTCTAGAATTGTATGAAATAAATGTCAGTTGCTTAAAACAAAACAAAGCAAAAACAAATAGAAGAAAATTATCTGCTTCTCTGCAATATTCAAGTATTGTTACATTAATAATTTCAGTGTTCCACATACAGATTCTATATTTTCTTTATAGTTTTTCTGGGTATTTTATATTTTTGCCAGTATTGTGGATGGGTTTTTAAATATATGTTCAATTGTTGTTGCTGGTATAAAACACAATGCTATTTCTTTATAACATGTTATATTCTTCTTTCCCTTCACTACCAAGACACAAAACTGAGGTCCAACATAGTGAAATTACTTGACAGTCTCACAATACTCTACTTTTATGGGGAGCTCTGTCTACTAAAAATATCACCATGGGTTCTAATTTCCTAAACCATCAGTACTCTTTCAGATTTCATATAAATAAATGTGAAAATAATGAGTGTCTCTCTGTCTCTTTTTTAATTTTAATAATTATGACTTCATTATTTTCTCAGTTACTAATTGACTTTGGTCAGTAGAATGTGTTATACCATATTTAGTCTGTTTCACTTTCTTGCTCATTTGAAATTAAAATTAAGAATGGCAGCTAAATATGTTTTGGGCAACTTTTCTGCATTTTGTGGTATGGAATTGTATGTAAACATCATTTCTCATTTAAAAATGTATGTTGATATATTTCCTGAATTGAAGCATTATTGATGTACTAGAATGAACATCACTTGATTGTAATGTATATATTTTTAAAGTTTCTACATTTAAATTTTATTTATGTTTTCTTAAGGATTATTATATCTCAGAAAATTTTAATCAATATTACATTTGCATTTTTGTCATAATTAAATTATCTTTGATTTTTCTAGAAAGAAGCATTTTATACTTCTACAGATGAACACAGAGTTTAAGTTATAGTAAGAATATTTGTGAGAAATAAATTCCTCTTATTTTATTCTCCCAGTTTGTGATGCTTTGTTTTGGCAACCCTAACAAACTGATACAATATAATTTCTATTTTTAAGTAAAATACAGATATAGCTATGTCTCCTGGCTCAATTTTTGAAAACAATATTTTGTATTAGAATACAGCTGAGGGTTATATAAAAATCATTCAAATTTAGGAAACCCTGATCAAGTTATAGGCAATATTCCTTTTATCTTTTTAAAATTTATTTTTGTTTTAAATTTTCTGAGCATTTTAGAAAAATACAGATGTGCTGAAAATCTTACCTAACCTATAGGTATGGTCAGAGATGTTACCTTCTCTAAGCTACACTCAGTGTGCTAAGACCCAACATTGGTCATGAACAGTTTCAACATCCTGATGGTAATTTTGTGTAGTAAAAAAGCAAAAGGGGTGTCAAGTTCTGTGGAGAATTTTTGCTGCTTAACTCTTTTTCCTTTTCACTGAAAATGGCATTAGCTTGCTTTGCCCTCTCAAATTGGCCATATTGCTAAGTTGACCCTCTGCAATTTCCCCTAAGTAGATGTTCTTCTCAATGTCCTCTCTTTAGTGGAGAATGATGTTGTTTCTTTCCTCAAACTAGTAATTCAGGGGAAGGGAATATACACTAGAAAGAATACAAAAACACAAGTGGGAATTCCTAGTTTCTAGAGTTGGCTTTAAAAAAAAAAAAAATCACAACTCCCTCAACAGTTGGTTTCTTTAAGAAAATCATCAAAATACTTATCGAACCTGTTTCTATGACTTACTCTCTTTGGGAGACAAAAGAAGCATGATATGGAAAATACAGCTTATGCTTCTAAAAGTGTAACAACAATTTGGAAAAGATGTCCACGGCTCATTCTGAAGATAAAAATAAGCTTACCTTGCAGCTTACACATCCTTGCAGAAAGTAGACAAAGATCTTGTATTCTTCATGTTTTCATCTTAATGGAGTCTTTGACAGCAGCTCACAGACTGAGTGCCTGGGATGTATTTACAGATTTCAAATGAAAATTTTGTCAGTTTAGATGGTTTTTCTTGGCACATGCTGATCGTGGGTGAGTTTAATAAAGTAGACATTACCTCCTGTACAAAAGCTGACCAGGGTATTCCAGCCTTAAAAGATATACTCAGGTATTCTTTCTAAAGTTGTGTTAACATTATACCTTTTATGACTAATTCATCAAATGAGTTTTATTAAAAAATGCTTATCTGTTGAATCTGAGAGATCCTGGTATAGAGTGTTTCACAGAACTATCAAGCTGGTAATTGTTGCAATGCTGTCCAGCCAAATAGAATAATTACATAAACAAAGAATAATTTTAAACCTTAGACTGTGAAACAAACACATGTTTCTATTTGAAGCATTCAGAGTTCAAACTGCACTTCAAACACTACTCAAAGGTTGTATGGCCTGGGCATTCCAATATGGTGCCTGTAGCAGTAAGAGCAAGGGGCAAGAGCCAGTGCATTTACACCTATTTTTTCTCTTTATTTAACTGACTTCTAAAATTTGACTTGGTATATGTAAATTAGAATTAAAGACACATTAGTCACTTGAAATAGATAAACAAATGAATTACTAAAATATATCAATTCAAATTTCCATAATGTATTTTTGCTAAGGAAGGAAACTGTCTACCTCATTTATCTGCTCTGGTAAATTAAGAATAAAGACTAAGAAAGCACATTAGTTCTTATCTATTTCAGCAATGATTTCTAAATTCTGGGAGGGGCTGTTCAAGATAATGTCATAAAGCTTACTTAAGGATTCTGTTTCTTCAAATTATAAAAAGTATATTTGATATTTCCTCCCTTCCCTCAGGTAAAAAATGAAACACATGTAAATCTATAAACTGAAACCTGCCTGGAAGGCCTCCAGGACCTAAGACAGAGTATTTCTTTGGGTCCTTTCGCTCTTTCACCTCTGCCTTGTCCTCCCGCTCCCCTCGACCATCTTTCTCCACTACTCACTTCCGGGGGCAGGAACCCCAGCCCTGGTCCTTACTCATGACCCACCCAACTCACTGACTTCTCCTCCTTGGTGGTGAGTTGGTCCATGTTGCTCAGTTTAAATTCTCAGAAGATGGAATCTGGTAGGCTTTTGCTACTGTATGGCATGGGTTATTTGACTATCAGTGGGGTTTTTGCCTCAGTGTTCATCTCTGAAGAGAGAATTGTAAGGTTCCTGCATTTCCTCTTTCCCGTCCTTTGGGAGGAAAACATGAAGAAACACACATCTGACTTGATGGCTAAGGGATTTAGGGATACAGAGTGAAAAAGATGTCACTATGAACATCTTTGAAGGAAAAAGATTCAAGCTTCAATATTATTAACTGGAAGCAGCTGAACTGATTGGGAGTGGTCCATAGAGTACCAGCTCTCAGCAAACTTCCATTTGAATATCTCATATGACAAAAATCTGCATGAATTTGAGATGCAAGGTCTAATTTATTTTTCTACTTAATTTTGCTCTTCTGTCACCATCATTTACTTCCTGGTAAGGAATCTATACCATGCTTCTAGTTAGGCTCTACAGCAACCAGCACAGAAACATGAAGCTCAATTTGCATACAGAAAATGTGTTTGTTTGTTTTTTTTTATTTGCTTAATTTACCACGGATACAAAAACATCCTTTAAACATAAAAGTTCATCATTGTTTTCCTACCTTCATCTTTCCGGATTGTCACCATACAGTTCATATAAAAGGCTAAGGTAAAAGTTCTGTCACTTACAAGGAGTCTAACATCCCATAACAAATAAACCTAGCACTCTCCCCTCAAGGCTTGGGAAGCAAACAGACACAGTGTGTGTCACTGCAGCAACATTTTTTGTGTAGGCTCTCGATAAAATATTTCCTCAAATATTAAAGGTAAAATATCTTTTAAAATAAGAAATAGACTTAAATTTGTGAAATGGAATGTCACACTTGAAAGATAAAAAGTAAAATTATTCATAATTCCTAGCATGAGAAAACTCTTTGAGTGTGTTACAAATTTTTATAAACTTGTTTTGATTAATAAAGCTGTAGTTTCTGTTTCTCCACCCCCCACTTTTGAAAGGACATGAAGCATGTAGATTTTTTGGTATTCCTTCAGTGTTGCCAATTTAACGATATCATTGTTTATTTAGTTATGAAAATTACCTTTTCCTTAGAATAAATATTGAAATATGCAATTTTGATGTTACTGAATAGCAAAGAATGAAGCCCAGCTGATCTGGGAAGCATTCCAAAGTGCTTCAAAGTCATTTTCATGCCAAGTTAAGGCTTTTTACCTGAAGCCCTCAGTTTCTGGAGAAGAAAAAAATCATCTTGGAAGATAACTCAGGTACATTATGAAATGATTAAACCTTTCTGTGCACAATTGAATGTGCTTCTGCAGTTTTATCACAAGGGAAAAAAAATCCTCTCCCTGGATTTACAAGAGCCTGAGTCCTCCTGCAGGAACCTGTAAAGTCTTTCAGATCCAACTTTCCTCTCTGCTAACATGTGGGATGGCTCCACAAAAGGAAAAAATGGAAATATGAGGATTGAAAATTAGAAATTTTTTATTTTTGAGTCAGTCTGGGAGAATGATTGGTAAAGGTTAAGAAATGAAATTATTGGGTGGAAATGAATAATCTATTACTCCAGCACAAGCTGAAGACCAGTAAACTGCTTTTATGCAAAATGTCTATTTATTTTTATAGTATTTTAAATAAATAATTTAAAATGACATAATTCAAACTAGAAGGCTTAGAAAAGTTATTTGTCTATCACTGACACATAAGCATATTATAAATCAAATTACACTCAAGGAACATTGAGCCATTTGAGGCTCTTGTGCATATATAGTGCCTTTTCCCTGTTTGCAGTATATTTTGTTTGATAGGGGTGTTTTCCTTCATTTTCAGCAATACCTGAGAATCGCCAGCTGCTCTGCTAGACACTTTGAATGCACTGGTGAGAGCCCTTCTATGTGACACGGGAGGGAAGAGTGGCCTCTTCTGTACAGAAAGGGAAAACAAACTTGCTTCCAAGGTGGAGACGAGAGTCAAGACATTGCAGAAGAGTGGAAGACAGATATTTCCACTCACATGAGGCTGTTACTGATTTTCTCCGCCAGTGTTGTCACCACTTCTGTTGATGTTACACAAAGGAGCAAGTCTACATAGAGATGTTGCTATGCTAGTGGACACGCCACTTGAATGTGAGCCGGATTTCCACTTGCTGTTCTTGCACAGCCTAACAGTCCACTGTCATCTTTAATAAACTAAGTAAAAGAAAAAAAATCAAATATCTATTTATTTCACCAATTCCCTCTCTGCACATTTCCCATGTTAACATCCTGCTGTCCCTTAGGACCTGTAAAACTACCAATAACTTTATCATCTTTGTGGTTTTTCGGTGATGCTCTCTCTCTTTTTACCTGCATGTTCTCACATCTTTTGCTTCTCCAGTGAAATTGAAATGCTCAGTGACTCTTGACCTCGAGTCAGGATTAGGAATACCTTTCAACTTGAGCATCAATGCTTATAATTGTGTGCTGGCAACTAAAAACCAATAAATGTCAGATCATGCCATAAGGATTTACTAAATATAGTAAACATTATGAAAATGGTGTGAAAAATATGGTTCCTAACCCTGCCACTAAAATGAAGTGCCCTTGGATAAATGCTCTTTTGGCAAATACATCTTAGGATGTGGCAAAACAGTCAAATTAATTAAATTTACACATGACAGACCTCTATAGAGTGGTGTAATTCATATCACTTGGCTTTCCCTTCCTGTTTGCAAAAAAACCCACATTATGATTGACTTAAATAGCTGTAGAAATTTTTTTTGTTTGGTTGTTTTTTGTTTTTGTTTTAATTTTCTCTACATTAGTCTGTAATTAGTGGGCAATGGCTCAACTGAAATGAGGAACTGGCTTGGTGATGTGTGATATGGCTTTAACTGAGAATAGGTGGGAACTTTGAAACTTCATGCGTTGTTAAAAGAAAAACATTTCTGTACGAATTGTAAAATATATTTAATGGCAAGCAGAGTTGCATTGTTTTACTTTTCATTTCTATCCATGCACAGGTGTTTGTTTTGAAAGTATCAAGTTGAATTTCATTCCTTGATGGATTACTCAGGTTATGTTTAATATCCAAGTCTACACGGAACATCAACCACAAATGGATAAACCTAGACCCTCTTACCTACAAAAATCACTTTAGA